>NC_088342.1:32920000-33626250 GCF_036884655.1 Musa acuminata AAA Group | reverse complement strand
CACCACCCCACCCCCCTATTCCGATCGATTTCGATCAGCGTTGGCTTGGCTGTGCCGACGACCAATCGGGCAACGCTTCTCAACTTTAATCCATGGACCAAAGAGGTCCAGCTCTAAGTGAGAAGACCCAACCTCCCTTAGGGTAATAGAGCCATCTAAATCGGAAGGGGGTTGCTCCACACCCTTTTGGGGGTCGGCCTTGTGAGAAGAGTCCAGAAAAACAAGGGAGGAAGTCAAAGAAGTCATCGAAACTAGAGGGCAAATCCACTTTATGACCCACACAACTATACTTGAAACACACCAAAGGTAAATTCTCATATGAAACAGTTTGGAAAATTCCTTTCTTTAGGTGACCCAGTCATACTGCTTATGGGGTTTTGAAAGATCGATTTCTATACTAACCTTACATATCGACCCCTTTCAAACGAGAAAGAACATTCATCATTCTTTAGGGGACGACCTAGGAGAGAACCAAGATTAATAACACATTCTGTTCCAGTACTCCAAAGGAAGATTGACGAACTACACCTAGATAGGGACAGATGAGATCCTCTCTGTGAGAGGCTGGAAATTAGCTTTCTTGGGCATCAGATACAAAACCTCCCCTCGAATGGTCCATGGTCCCTCGGTGAGGATGCGAACAACCTCCGCTTTAGAAAAAAATTGAAAGCAAATAAAAACCTTAAGCCAAATTGATCACTTGGGACACCAAAGAACATTTCCATTAGTGAGAAACCACATATTTCAGGAAATCCAAAGTCGAAGTCGGAGGAAATGATTGATCAAACTAGATATTCAAGGTTTTTGCCATTCATGAGGAGTTTTTTCGTCAAATTCGATGAAATCCTTAGAAGCATCATAGATCCGGTTAAACAAAGAAGAAGATAGTAGTGAACTTGCATCTGGCCCATATGAAGGACCAATTAACATCAATGCCTAAGAGATGCTCTTTCCAGTGAAAGGGCCATCCAATTGGCTCTTCTTGGAAGGCGGAGGGGCATTGGAAGGATCCCGATGGAGTGGCCCATTTTTCTTGGTACTTGCCAAAGGAGAAAACCTTAGGGGTCTGGCTTGGCATCACTCCAGGAACCCTAACTGAAGGGATCGACACCACAGAAGAAGATGATGACACCCTAGGGAGGGGAACAACAATGGATGCAAGGAGAGAGCCAAGTAGGGGATGTGAAGCCAGTAGTTGGGGGCGGGGGGGGGTGGGGAAGGGTGTGGTTGGGTCGCATCAAAGGTGGAATTAAGGAGGGAGAAGGCAATGGGGTTGTCCTTATCGCCTTAGAAACCCAGAGCTTCTCTCTCTAAGGAAAGAAGAGAGTTCCCTACTCTCTCACAAATTTATTTAATGCATTACAATCGACCATATCTTGTTCAGAACTTCACGGTTAGCCCCCAATTCCCTTCTCGCACTTTTCTAGTTCGAAAACCCTAAAGAAGATGCAGTGCAAGATTCTTTTCCGCCATCAATCTGGTCCTCATGATTAATCTAGGACTATGTGTTTTTGCTGCTTATCGATCCGATTGATGTGATTCTCCCGATAAGCTCTAACTCTGATGGCTGCCCTCCCTCCGCAAGCGGACAACTTCTAGATCACCCTTGTTCTTTCCCTCAGTGAGCTTTTTTTTTCCTCATAAATTTGATACTTTTGGTCATATTTTTATATGAAAAAGGTTTACTTGGTGGAATTGGTGGCACCTGCTATTTCTATTCTTCTGTTTCTCTTTGGAACAAATTGATTTATTTGTAGGACATGCTTAGATCATCACAAGAGGATGAAGGTAAAAAGTTTGCTATGAGGTTTGTTACCAATACTAGATATTTGCAAAGTTTTTAGCATTGTGGTGAGGCACTGCGGTTATATCTCTGAGACTTATGTGATGGTATATTTAATTTTGAAGTGTTCAATATTGGTTGGCATGTAGGACGAGCAACAACAAATTACTTTCATAGTGGAGGAATAGAAAGAGAAAAGTGAAAGATAATAACTAAAAATAATAAGCAAATGTATAACTATCCAATTGGCTCAAAGATAACACTCCTAGGATAGAAGTCTTGCACCTCCGCATGCCTCACAAGGTGGGAAAGGAAAAAAACTTGATTCATGGATCCTTTTTTTATTCATACATTACAATGTTATAGCCCATTTTTATATGCTCAAGTATAAGAATAAAAAGAAAATTACAGAAATTTAAAAAATTACAATCGCATCAAATCAAATATATGATATCTTGTTCTTCGTTTCTGATTTGATTTGAGAAATAGTCTTCCTCTCTTCATGATATTTTTGATTGATAATCTTTCATCTTTATAGAGATGAATCTTTAAGATATTCAATCAAGATTTGTAATTTTCAATAATATGATTTCTTTTTTGTTGTATTTTTTCTTTCTTTTTCTCCTCGTTGAGTAGATATTTTCATGTTATTACATATGTAAAATATCTCTAAACAAATTAAATTTAATTTATTAATAAATTAATTTAATTGCTCATGCATCATATTGTTTTACTGTTTCTTTTTCATTTCTGCTATTGAGCGAGCATGCACATGTGGAGATTTTGGAATCGAATGAATTGTTCCTTTAAAGTCAGAGACGATTGAATTTGATTGGCCTAGATGCATGCATAGCAATTCATGTGCAGAGTATAGTTTCATCAAAACTAAAATTTTAATTTCATTCTTCCTCAAATTAGTGACTATATTATGGATATATTAGATGACATTTTGGTCTCTTTGGTGTTTATGTAGCATTTACATGATGCCTTTTGTGGAAGTTGTATGATATACTGCCATGGTTGTTTTGACCAAATACAAAGTTTAATATGCTAATGAGTTAGTTTTAGTTCCAGAGCATGCTTCTGATGATTCTTGGTGTGATGATGGGCTTCTGAATGAAATCTCAGATGCTGACTTAAACAGAGAACAGAAGAGGCGTTATGATCAATTTTATACAGTATCCTTGCAATCTATAAATGATATGCATATCCTTTGTCCAAAACTCTTCATAGTAAAACTTTTAGGGCTTTAAACTTGAGGATGTATCATATGGAACCCTTGACAAAAGTTTATATGGGTTATCGAGATGGTATATCTGCAGGAAAGGAAGCTTCTGCCCAAGAGGGCTTCAACATTGGGTTTAAGCAATCTGCAAGCAGTGGTTACAAATGGGGAATTGTTAGAGGCATCACAAGGTGAAAAGTGATAGTATTTACTGATCTCTTTCTGCAGAAGAATTTTGGTATCTTATTTTTCCTACATTATTTCGTAGTGCATTTGTAAACCTCCCAGATCAATTCAAAGAAAAGTTAGTTAAGAAGCTTGAAGACAGATGCACGTTTCAAAGTCTTTACAAGCCCGTTCAAGAGATTTCCACGGACGATGCTCTGAGAATGTATCACTTTCAACTACAACAAGAAAATAAACAATCTCATCAAAGATCAAAAGCGACAGTATCATCGGCAATCGAAGATTTTGACTGCAATAAGTTAGACTTCTTTTTCAAGGAGCTTATGTTACTTGTAAGTGAGTCTTCTGAAATCAAAGCAAGTGTTGATGTTGTAAAAGGAGAGGAAGAAGAATGACCTTGATGTTGAAGTACTTGGAGGGATCGTTCAAATTCACTTACGTCTGAATTTTCTGGACAGATTGTAATTTTTTGATGGCCTCAGATTGCAATGAAAAGAACTGAACCATTGCTCCATTGCAGCATAATATATTTTGAGATTTTGCTTCAGAAAAATAGGTTCCAAATTTCAGAGTATTGACTATTCTTCCACTGGAACTGTGCCGTCATTTTTGGGAACGTTGAAAGCACTCATGGTTTGATAATAATCTCCTTCCGAAATGCAATACTTTTTCATTGTGTTTGATGTTGAGCATGGCCTTTCTTTTTCCTCCTAGTTTTGCACACTGTAAATATAAGCATAAGATGCTTCTCCGACAATAACGATAGAATCTGATGAGAGGTTAATCAAGTAGCACTATATTGAAATGAATGAGATACTATTTTCAAACTAATACAAACAACTCTTACACTTTTTTCTTTCCTTTTTTCTGAATAAATTTCTACTTTCAGAATGCATTTACTTCAGCTTTAAATTAACATCGTATTTCATTAATTAGATTTTTTTTTACACTAAGTTAAAGTCATATGGTTGAGTTTTTCTGATCTTTCTTATGTATTTAGCAAGTCAATTCAATAGCCATAAATTTTTGATTTGCCAAATAAATCAGCAATTACCAACTTAACTCTCTTTGACCTTTAATTAATTGTAATCTTAGATGTCTAAGCATATTACAACTATGTCATGCTCCACAATATAGTATTTGTATAAATTATAAATTATAAAATATAAGTCTCATTAAATGTATTCATGTGTATAATTCTAGATTAATTATATATTATTTTTATAATTAATTATTATTTTTGAATGTGTCGGAGAATATTAAATCATATTGTCTTAGCATCTAGTAAAATCGGAGTCAGAATATCCAATGATCTTCAAATGGTCTGATCTCCCATATGATCTTTTGTTCTCTTTAAATATCTCATGACTCTTTTAGCTATATTCCAATGATTCATTCCATGATTGCTTAAGTATCTATCTAACATTCCAACAATGTACATTATATCTTGACGCGTACAAACCTGTGCATACATTAGACTCCCTAAAGCTAATGCATAGGAAATCTTCTGCATTTCTTAAGTTTCCAGATTTTTTTTAAGGCACTAATTGAGACTGAACTTGTCTCCCTTTGTGATAGGGGTGTCTCCTGGTTTACAATCCTATATGCTAAACCTTTTGAGTACTTTATCGATATAGTTCCTTTGTAATAATCCTAGAATACCTCGCGATCTATCTCGGTGTATCTGGATTCCTAATACAAAAGGGGCATCACCAAGATCTTTCATCTCAAAATTTCTAGATAAAAATCTCTTGGTTTCGTGCAATATGTCTATATCATTAGTGGCAAGCAGAATGTCATCCATATAAAATATTAGTAAAATAAATTTGCTCCCACTGAATTTATGATACATGCAATCATCAACAACATTCATCTTAAAACCAAATGAGATAATTACTTGATGAAATTTGTGATACTACTAAAAGGATGTTTGTTTTGTTAGGATCGAAATCGGCACTAAGAGGGGGGGAGTGTGAATTAGTGCTTACGATAAAAATTACATCGATTCGAAAATTTCGTTCGATAAAATCATATTGGAAATATGTTTAACTCGAAAACGTTCATAAAAATGTAATGAGCAAGTAAAGCAGTTTGCAATAAAGGTAAAAAACAAAATATAAATACAAACTAAGTTTTATAGTGGTTCGATCATCGTGACCTGCATCCACTCCTGATTCCTCTTCACTCAAGGCCATCGGCTTTCACTATCGATCTTCTTTCAACGGAGGAAGATCAACTATCCTTTTACACCCATTTTCTCCTTTTCACCGGTTTAGGAGATAACCTTTACAACCTCACCTCTCTCTTAAACTTCATATATAATACTGAGAGCTTGAGACGAGTTTTTATAATATTACTATAGCATTTTTCTTTTCTTTAACTCACAATTGATGTGTTTACTGAGTAAGGATGAGTAGGGCTTTTTTAGGCCCCAAATGAATTCAAATTTAGGGACCAAATGATCTCATCTTGGGTTTTCGGGGTACTAGCAATACCACCGCCTGCTAGTTTGAGACTAGGTGGTACCATCGCCTAACACAGTCTGGGAGATTGTATCTGAGCAATATTATCACCTAAACTGGCAGTGTCACAGCTTGGGCCAACTATGGGTCACTAATTGGGCCTTCCACTTGGCCCAAAATAACCCCAATTCAGGCCGAGTTAACCCATAATTGAGTTGGTCTAATTACATTCTAAACAATCCAATTAGAACTAAAACTACTTCGATCTAGACAAATTATTATAAGTAAGAATTCTAAGTTATCCAACATGTCATTGGTTCATCCGATGCTTCACCCGAACCTTCGGCATATCGTCCTCTCTTATGATGTATTGCCCAATCGACATGTTGATATCCGCAACACCCGATCTCCTTAGTGCAATGTCTGATCCTTTTGGCCCGATGCTCGAACTCATGGCACGAAGCCTTCTGCTGATATGTCGACCATTCCTCCGGTCCGACATCCAATCTTCTGACATGTTCCATTTTAGCCCAACTTTTGATTCCACCGCTTTAATCAATTTATCTTTCCTGATTGAATATAGTCCTACGTCACTTAAATGTACATTAGATCGTAAACTCATTAATTGATTTCATCGTCAAAATCCAAGATTCAATATGTTTTATCTCATAGATAGATTTTATCAATTTACATATTATTTTCTTTAGGTTCTTTTGATACAAAGTATTCTGGTTGTACCATATAAATTATTTCATCAATATTTCCATTGAGAATTGTTATTTTGACATCCATCTAAAAGAGCTCCAAATCAAAATGTGTGGCTAAAGCCATAATTATTCTAAAAGAGTCATTCGTTAAAACCGGAGAGGTTTATTTAAAGTCAATCCCTTCTTTTTGAGTATAGCCCTTTGCCACAAGACGTGCATTATATCTCTCCACATTACCATTAGAATCCCCTTTGGTTTTAAAAATTCATTTACAACCAATAGGTTTCACTCCTTCTAGTAATGGGACAAGTTCTCAAACTTTATTGTCTTGTATGGACTTATACTCTTGATTCATTGCTTTAATCCACTTATCAGAATTGGAATCCTCTATGGCTTGACAGAAGTTGATTGGATCATCTTCCATCATATCACTACTTTTTTCATGTTCCCAGAGAAATACCATATAATCATATGAAATGACACTCCTCCTTACCCTAATGGATCATCACAAAGGTGCTAGCTCTTGTGGCATATGTTCTTATGGATGTTGAGTTTGATCCTCATGAATAATTTTCTTATACTATATGAGAGTTGAAATAACTATATCCTTTTGAGGTATTGAATTTACCACATCAGTGGCAACTATATAAATTGGATTAAATTGAACCAATTCTTCCTCAAACGTAAAGTCTTTAACCTTATTTCTCCCCCCAAACTCAATATCCTTGTAGCAATACTCGTCTCAAAAATATTTATTGATTTGGGATTATAAAATTTGTACCCCTTAGATCGTTCAGAATAACCAATAAAATAATTGCTTATTGTTTGGGGTTCCAATTTCTTTTCGTTAGGCCTGTAAAGCCTTGTCTTAGATAGACAACCTATGAAAGTGTCTTAGACTAGGCTTTCTTCCGGTCCAAAGCTCATAAGGTGTTTTTGTAGTTGCTTTAATTGGTACTCTATAAGAATGTAAGCTATAGTTTTTATTGCTTCTCTTCAGGGTGACTCTGGCAAAGTAGATTAAAAAATCATATTTCTTACTATGTCTTTAAGTATGCAGTTTCGTCTTTCAACTACACCATTCATGTTAGGTGACCTTGGCATTTTATACAGAGGGATAATTCCACACTCCTCTAAGCATAGAGCAAATGGTCCTCGACGTTATTCACTTGAGCCGTCATTTCTGTTGTAATATTCCCCTCCACGGTTAGATCTAATGCTTTATATATATATATATATATATTCACTGTTGAATTAGATGCGGTCATCAAATTTGTGATCAAGATCGTAGGATCATGTGATCCTACGGCCCAGATTGAGATTTGGAGCTGGACCTGACGTTTGAATCGGATACAAAGCTTGACTAGAATGGAGTTACGAGTTGACTTAGAGTCGGTCGATTCAACTTAAGCAAGTTGGGATATAAATGTTTTGAAAAAGAAATAACGTGTCACGGCCTTCTTGGTGGTGCGCGATTGTAGGCGAACCCTAGTGGAAATACCAATCTCCAGCTCCGCAAACGAGATCAGGAATCACGGCCCACGCTCTCCTCTCCTCTCCTCCCTCTCTCTCCACCATCCTAAATACTTCACTCCTCCCTCTCCCGCGCAGCCAACCCCTTATTCCCAATGACTTGATTGAAGACGGCGGGTTTCAAAGTTGGTGAGGAGGTGCCGATGAAGGAGGAGGACGAGTTTATGCTTTTAAGAAATTGCTTCCTCGAGACCTCCTCGACATTAATCTCGTTGATAAAAGGTTCTGGTTCGATTCAAGTGATATGGATTGTTGTTATTTTGGTTTGCTCTTCATGGTATTGTTCTGTTATCGAGTGATGAGGGTTTGTTCATTTTTGTTTTCATATCCTCGTTGCCAAGAAAATAGTTCTAAGACAGAGAGAGAGCGCCGACAAACATTTCAATTCGTGTCAAAACCGACGTAGACTAACTTACCAAAAATCGAAAGCTTAAAATAAATTAATTTTTTATAAATAAAATATTAATTTGATTATGTTGTTGTAAGCTCATTTACAAGATGAGTATTTGACCCTAAGGTTTTCTCCTTTGGCAAGTACCAAGAAAAATGGCGACGCACGGACGTGAGGGGATCATTAAAACGCACGGACGGACGTGAGGGGATCATTAAATCGCACGGACGTGAGGGGATCATTAAAACGCACGGACGTGAGGGGATCATTAAAACGCACGTCCGTGCGTCGCCACCAACAGCGAAATAGGAGCGGGCGAGGAACGTGAGGGGATCATTAAAACGCACGGACGTGAGGGGATCATTAAATCGCAACTACAGAGAGAAGCAGTGTAGAACGAGGAGGTCGAGGAGCAGTGACGGCCAGGACCGAAGAGCCAAGTAAGAATCCGCCATTTCCACCGTCTCTCTCTCTCACTCTCCCTGCCTCCGGGGGTGATATGGCGAGGGCGTCTCATGCTTAGTGACGCGGTTGATATCGGATTCGGGGAGTGGCCTCCGGAGCCGTCGGATCCTGGTGGGGTTGCAGCCGCCGCCGTTCTCCCTGTAGTTGCGATTTAATGATCCCCTCACGTCCGTGCGTTTTAATGATCCCCTCACGTTCCTCGCCCGCTCCTATTTCGCTGTTGGTGGCGACGCACGGACGTGCGTTTTAATGATCCCCTCACGTCCGTGCGTTTTAATGATCCCCTCACGTCCGTGCGATTTAATGATCCCCTCACGTCCGTCCGTGCGTTTTAATGATCCCCTCACGTCCGTGCGTCACCATTTTGAGCGGAGAACGCACGGACGTGAGGGGATCATTAAAACGCACGGACGTGAGGGGATCATTAAAACGCACGTCCGTGCGTCGCCACCAACAGCGAAATAGGAGCGGGCGAGGAACGTGAGGGGATCATTAAAACGCACGGACGTGAGGGGATCATTAAATCGCAACTACAGGGAGAACGGCGGCGGCTGCAACCCCACCCGGATCCGACGGCTCCGGAGGCCACTCCCCGAATCCGATATCAACCGCGTCACTAAGCATATGACGCCCTCGCCATATCACCCCCGGAGGCAGGGAGAGTGAGAGAGAGAGACGGTGGGGTTCGGATTGGGTATCGAATCGGCAATAAGGAAGGATGAGTTGTGTCGACTTTAATCGTCCCAACTAGCTAAAAGGTTGAGAAAATTTAAAACTGATCTGAGTCATGTATGAAACTAAGCAAATTAGATTTGGGTTTGGTTTGATTAGACCTGATAAGTTTTGATATATCCCATAGACAAAAATTTAGGACCTTAGTTAAGTCGATTCGAATACCTTCGTTCTAGTTATAAGACATAGTTTTGTTCTGGATTGACTCATCACGGATGACCTTTATTGGCCATCTATATAGATCAGACTGATCCAACACACATGCATATACAAATAAATATTAGGTTTGGGTATCGAATTGAGGTTGAACCCAGATTGGGTCGGTGGGGTTCGGATTGAACCCAACCGCCGCTGCAGCTCTCAGGCTTATGGTCATCCACGTCTCCCATCGACAAGAATCCACGGACGAGGTTCCCTTACCTTTGCATCTTCTATATTGACGAGACCACTCTCATATCAATTTGAGACGCGCAACGCGGTCAATTGGCGTCCACGAGGCTGTCTATAATTATCATTCTTCGGTGTGATACGATGCGCTCGAGATGGGCCATATGAAGATGCAGCCAAAATTTTTTTACCGTTAGATTTACCAATCACACGAATCTCGATGCAATCACGCTGGCTTATACCCACTTCGATAGGATGCGCTCGACCTCACTGTATTGTTCCCTGGAAATACTTTTATGCACTTTAGCCCGGTACCTTACAAGCTACTCGCATTGTTATTGAAATCTTATGAACGGGGCCATTCTGGGTGGGCCATTGATGCGCTGGTATCTGCGCGGGTAACAATTTTGCATTCATGGGAATCGCTACAGATATGCCTCTCTTGTCCTCGTCTGCCTCTCCTTTCTCCGTTTCCATTTACCTCTTTATCTGTTGGTCGGAGAGGGGACCGCGAGATCCGCTTCTTCTCCATCGCCACCGCGAGATCCGCTTCTTCTCCATCGCCGCCGCCGCCTCTCTCCTCTCTCCTCTCTCACGGGGTTTCGTCGTTGCCTTCTAATCTGAGGTAGTTGTCGTGCTTGCCCTCTTGTGTTATTGGGTTTCTTCTACTTGTTTGTCTCAGAGGATGCAACCCTAGGTGTTGAATCGTCCTCGTGTGGTTAGATTCCCTTTATTGGGTTTTTTCTGGCTATGTTCTTGGATTGTTGTTTCTGCTTGCAACATCTTGTTAGTATTTTATTTTCTTGTCCTTGATTATTTGGTTGTTTCTTGGAAATCTAGGTTTTCATTTAATTGTACGCCTTTATAGCTTGCGAGTAGAATTAGCGCATAAGTTTAGGTAATATTGAGCTGAAATTGTCGCTATGCACATGATTGCTTCCAAATCTCCTTAAATGGTATCGTAATATAATACGAGAGATTAAATGGTGTGCAAATTTATATGAAATAAGGGTAATAGTTGGTGAATAATGTTTTTGATTCAATTTGTCTTAATAAATTAATTGATGTGGGATCTTTCAAGCTTATTATTACCTACCTAATTTTCTTTTTATATCTTATTTTTTGTCTGTTAGTTCGTTTCAGAATTTTTTGCCCTGGTACATGCTGTATGAGTGATTATATTACAATGAATTAGAATATCATTGACACCTTTTCAATTTTCCTATCCATCATTTAATTTTTCGACTCTGGAACATTGATGCACCTCATTTCCTTATGCATCGATTCCTTCACAATTTAATTGTTTCTTTTTTGCTGTCTTTAACTTGCTAGAAGGTATGATCCTTTCTAGATTCAAGATTAAATAAAAAAAGCAGCAGCATTAATTTGTTGTCTTTGATTGATAGATATGCACTAGGAACTCATATTTATAATGTTTATCACAAGGGACAAGGCATTTAATTTAGATCGACTAGTAGAGGGACTCATCATAAGAATCGAAGGATATCTGAAGCTGGTCCTTTTTATGATTCAGTACTGTACTGTTAGCTACTTTATATTATTCAGAACTATTGATAATGATACGACTTTATAAGGAACTCCCATGTAATACGATTTATACATTTGTACACATGCAAGTGGATTGCTATGGAAGACGAAATTCCTATTTCGTGATAAGAATTTTTTATGATTGTGACAGATTATACTTTACTGGACAAACACTATAATGATATATATATATATGTATATATATATATATATATATATATATATATATAAATATATATATATATATATATATATATATATATATATATATATATATATATATATATATATTCACTGTTGAATTAGATGCGGTCATCAAATTTGTGATCAAGATCGTAGGATCATGTGATCCTACGGCCCAGATTGAGATTTGGAGCTGGACCTGACGTTTGAATCGGATACAAAGCTTGACTAGAATGGAGTTACGAGTTGACTTAGAGTCGGTCGATTCAACTTAAGCAAGTTGGGATATAAATGTTTTGAAAAAGAAATAACGTGTCACGGCCTTCTTGGTGGTGCGCGATTGTAGGCGAACCCTAGTGGAAATACCAATCTCCAGCTCCGCAAACGAGATCAGGAATCACGGCCCACGCTCTCCTCTCCTCTCTTCCCTCTCTCTCCACCATCCTAAATACTTCACTCCTCCCTCTCCCGCGCAGCCAACCCCTTATTCCCAATGACTTGATTGAAGACGGCGGGTTTCAAAGTTGGTGAGGAGGTGCCGATGAAGGAGGAGGACGAGTTTATGCTTTTAAGAAATTGCTTCCTTGAGACCTCCTCGACATTAATCTCGTTGATGAAAGGTTCTGGTTCGATTCAAGTGATATGGATTGTTGTTATTTTGGTTTGCTCTTCATGGTATTGTTCTGTTATCGAGTGATGAGGGTTTGTTCATTTTTGTTTTCATATCCTCGTTGCCAAGAAAATAGTTATAAGACAGAGAGAGAGCGCCGACAAACATTTCAATTCGTGTCAAAACCGACGTAGACTAACTTACCAAAAATCGAAAGCTTAAAATAAATTAATTTTTTATAAATAAAATATTAATTTGATTATGTTGTTGTAAGCTCATTTACAAGATGAGTATTTGACCCTAAGGTTTTCTCCTTTGGCAAGTACCAAGAAAAATGGCGACGCACGGACGTGAGGGGATCATTAAAACGCACGGACGGACGTGAGGGGATCATTAAATCGCACGGACGTGAGGGGATCATTAAAACGCACGTCCGTGCGTCGCCACCAACAGCGAAATAGGAGCGGGCGAGGAACGTGAGGGGATCATTAAAACGCACGGACGTGAGGGGATCATTAAATCGCAACTACAGAGAGAAGCAGTGTAGAACGAGGAGGTCGAGGAGCAGTGACGGCCAGGACCGAAGAGCCAAGTAAGAATCCGCCATTTCCACCGTCTCTCTCTCTCACTCTCCCTGCCTCCGGGGGTGATATGGCGAGGGCGTCTCATGCTTAGTGACGCGGTTGATATCGGATTCGGGGAGTGGCCTCCGGAGCCGTCGGATCCGGGTGGGGTTGCAGCCGCCGCCGTTCTCCCTGTAGTTGCGATTTAATGATCCCCTCACGTCCGTGCGTTTTAATGATCCCCTCACGTTCCTCGCCCGCTCCTATTTCGCTGTTGGTGGCGACGCACGGACGTGCGTTTTAATGATCCCCTCACGTCCGTGCGATTTAATGATCCCCTCACGTCCGTCCGTGCGTTTTAATGATCCCCTCACGTCCGTGCGTCGCCATTTTGAGCGGAGAACGCACGGACGTGAGGGGATCATTAAAACGCACGGACGTGAGGGGATCATTAAAACGCACGTCCGTGCGTCGCCACCAACAGCGAAATAGGAGCGGGCGAGGAACGTGAGGGGATCATTAAAACGCACGGACGTGAGGGGATCATTAAATCGCAACTACAGGGAGAACGGCGGCGGCTGCAACCCCACCCGGATCCGACGGCTCCGGAGGCCACTCCCCGAATCCGATATCAACCGCGTCACTAAGCATGAGACGCCCTCGCCATATCACCCCCGGAGGCAGGGAGAGTGAGAGAGAGAGACGGTGGAAATGGCGGATTCTTACTTGGCTCTTCGGTCCTGGCCGTCACTGCTCCTCGACCTCCTCGTTCTACACTGCTTCTCTCTGTAGTTGCGATTTAATGATCCCCTCACGTCCGTGCGTCGCCACCAACAGCGAAATAGGAGCGGGCGAGGAAGACGAGATCGAGAGACGGAGCTTCACTCGTCCCACCCAGTTGTCCCGCTCGTCGAAAACCCCTACCTTTGCTCCTCAGGCGATCGATCCCGTCGTCGAGCCCTGCCCCCAGGTTTGCCTCCACTCCTTTCTCCTACCCCGTTCCTATTGCGACGCATTGATATGCTCTTGTTTCTTTTGCTATGGAGCTCGTCTCGATTTCCGTTTAATTGCTCAGGGTTGTATTTGTTCTGCGTGGATTCTCGGTTCTATTTGGATTACGCCTTTTCTTCTATGTTTCTCGTGAGGTTCATCGTGGCGGATCCTCTTGGGAAATCTCAATTAGGGTTTGGATTGTGGGGGCGTGGGGCTTTAATTTGATTAATTATGTTATTTGGATTGTTGATTGCTCGAATTTGGATGGTGAATCACGGGAAGTGCCATTGTGTAACATTTATTTATGTTTTGTAGATAAGAGTTTTTGGTCCTTCCGCAGCTACTCAAGTGCTCGGCCTATTGTCAGAGCTGGAATGGAGGGCATAAATGGTATATAAACTTGGTCTTGTTTTTCATTGTTTAGCTATAAGTTGTGTTGTCAAAGCTTTGGGAGTTGAGATGCATTAAAGAGAGTTTGCAATTTTGTTACAAGCATTGATTGAAAAGGCGCTAGGTGCCAAAAGGTGCTAAGGTCCAAAAACGTCCGAGGTGCTAGGCGTTCGTCTGAGTGAAGCGAGACGCTAAAATATAAAAATATATAATATAATTAATAAATATATTTATTTAAATAAAAATATATCATTTATTCTGAAACCTAATAATAATTTTAAATAAATAAAAATTAATAGTATTAAAATCAAAATAATATATTATTAATCTAATAAATAAAAATACTATTACTAGTATATAGTTAGTAGCAAGGTCTATCATACCGAAGCGTACCATCCGTACCCGGCGGTACGTACCGATCCGATAGGTTACCGGTATGCGGATCGCCCGATACCGCTACAGTGCTACAGTATGAAAAAAGTATAAAATTGTTCGGTACGCCCTGATGTACCGCCCGGTACACCGGTACCGTACCGTACCGTACCGAGCTCGGGTCGAAACGCCTGTACGGTACGGTACGACGAACCTTGGTTAGTAGCATATTGTTAATATATTGATAACAGTATACTATTGAAGTAAGAAGAGTGTGAGTAAGAGGAAGACTGAGGCTACTGACTGAGAGCAGCGGCAGCGGTAGCAACGAGAAGCGATAGTGGCAGCGGCAGCGGTAGCGGCGAGCGATGGCAACGGGAGCGGCGATAGTGACAACGACAGTGTTAGTAACGAGTAGCGGGAGTAGGAGCGGCGAGCGGCGATAGTGGCAGCAGCAGCAGTAGTAGCGAGCAGAGGCAGCGGGAGCGGCAACAGTGTCAACGGGAGCAGGAGTGGCGAGCGACGATAGTGGCAGCGACAGCAGTAACAGCGAGTAGTGGCAGCGGGAGTGGCGATAGTGGCAGCGGTAGCAGCGAGCAGGGGGGAGCGAGAGCGGGAGCGGCGAGCGACGACAGTGGCAGCGGCAGCGAGAGCAAGAGCGACGAGCGACGATAGTGGCAGCGATAGCGGTAGCAGTGGCAGCGGCAGTGGGAGTGGAAGTGGCGAGCGGGGTTAGAGTTGGGGAAGTCGTGAGAAGAAGGCTGATATCGGTGCTTTAGTTGGTTCGATTGGACCAACTAAAGCACCGGAGATTGAACCAGACCTAAAACGCTGGTTCGGTCGCTGGGTTTAACCCGGGTGCTCGCCCGACGCCTGGGCTCGGGCGAGCGCCCAAGCGACGCGCTTCGGGCCTCCCCTCGCTTAGGAAGATGAACTTGACTTCGATATTTTCTGTTTCTATATCACTTTATTTCAATGCTTGGCAACACTGATATATCTAAGCTTGCATGCTGCTTTACTTCACTTAAGAGGTATATCTTTTAGAAAGCTTTAATCTGATTTTGGATTCCAATTTTAGGCTGCAGTACACTAGAAACTTGTTATGGACTGCTAACAATCTTGACATGTTTATGTTTTATCAATGAAATCAACCATAAAATTGCTTTTATTTTCATATACAACAGTTCTTAACTCTGAAAATAAAAAGTATGTAATGTCAGCAGTAGGTTGACATAAAGGAAAACTTGCATATACCTCCATAGTATAATAGCAAGAAATAATGTGTGAAGAATAGGGTTTCAGTTTCCTCACCTTCTTAACCATTTGCATTTGCAAACATGGGATAATAGTGATGGACTATTCAACTCTACTATGCAACTCTAACAATTGTGACTTGTCTGTATATATTGTGCAATTGTGACTTCACGCAAGATGCACAAGATGACACAGGAGAGTTCAAGAATGAAGATATAAAGATATCTTGATGTATTTTTTTTCGAGATGATGTGGAATTTATAATTGTCTCACTTTGATATTGATTTTTGGATAAAATAAAGATTGTAATGTGAAGTTTCAAATATCAATAATTTTATCTTGAATTTATGAAAAAGTTTTGGTATGATTTTGAAATTATTAAAAATTGATAGGTAATTAATAAAATTATTATTGACAGTATAGTGACACTCAAATAATCCATTACTAATTTTTTTTATATTTTAGTGACAGGTCAAGCCATCACTAAATTATTATTATCTTTTCCATTTAATCAGTAAGAGTTAATTATATTGTCACTAAAATTGTTAGTCAATTCTTTTAGTGACAGAAGTGTTCATAACCAATTGTTGTCACAGAAATATTAATTTATCAATTTATTTATTTTTAGCGATAGAATTTAATGTTTTAGCTACAAATATAAACTATCACTAAAAACTATAATTTAATGACATATGTGTCTTTTTTTGTTACTAAAACTTTTAGCCACGAGATCTATGCTGACGGAAGCTAGTGATGGCTCATTTTGCACTAATTCTTTTAGTGACAACTTTTGTTCATGGTTAATAACTATTTTTCTTATAGTGTAGGGGGCATGTGACCTGTATGTGTGCCAATATCTCAAGGAGCAGAGGAAACCAATGGCCTCGATCGCTTCCTCGACATGGCACCACCCCACCCCCCTATTCCGATCGATTTCGATCAGCGTTGGCTTGGCTGTGTCGACGACCAATCGGGCAACGCTTCTCAACTTTAATCCATGGACCAAAGAGGTCCAGCTCTAAGTGAGAAGACCCAACCTCCCTTAGGGTAATAGAGCCATCTAAATCGGAAGGGGGTTGCTCCACACCCTTTTGGGGGTCGGCCTTGTGAGAAGAGTCCAGAAAAACAAGGGAGGAAGTCAAAGAAGTCATCGAAACTAGAGGGCAAATCCACTTTATGACCCACACAACTATACTTGAAACACACCAAAGGTAAATTCTCATATGAAACAGTTTGGAAAATTCCTTTCTTTAGGTGACCCAGTCATACTGCTTATGGGGTTTTGAAAGATCGATTTCTATACTAACCTTACATATCGACCCCTTTCAAACGAGAAAGAACATTCATCATTCTTTAGGGGACGACCTAGGAGAGAACCAAGATTAATAACACATTCTGTTCCAGTACTCCAAAGGAAGATTGACGAACTACACCTAGATAGGGACAGATGAGATCCTCTCTGTGAGAGGCTGGAAATTAGCTTTCTTGGGCATCAGATACAAAACCTCCCCTCGAATGGTCCATGGTCCCTCGGTGAGGATGCGAACAACCTCCGCTTTAGAAAAAAATTGAAAGCAAAAAAAAACCTTAAGCCAAATTGATCACTTGGGACACCAAAGAACATTTCCATTAGTGAGAAACCACATATTTCAGGAAATCCAAAGTCGAAGTCGGAGGAAATGATTGATCAAACTAGATATTCAAGGTTTTTGCCATTCATGAGGAGTTTTTTCGTCAAATTCGATGAAATCCTTAGAAGCATCATAGATCCGGTTAAACAAAGAAGAAGATAGTAGTGAACTTGCATCTGGCCCATATGAAGGACCAATTAACATCAATGCCTAAGAGATGCTCTTTCCAGTGAAAGGGCCATCCAATTGGCTCTTCTTGGAAGGCGGAGGGGCATTGGAAGGATCCCGATGGAGTGGCCCATTTTTCTTGGTACTTGCCAAAGGAGAAAACCTTAGGGGTCTGGCTTGGCATCACTCCAGGAACCCTAACTGAAGGGATCGACACCACAGAAGAAGATGATGACACCCTAGGGAGGGGAACAACAATGGATGCAAGGAGAGAGCCAAGTAGGGGATGTGAAGCCAGTAGTTGGGGGCGGGGGGGGGTGGGGAAGGGTGTGGTTGGGTCGCATCAAAGGTGGAATTAAGGAGGGAGAAGGCAATGGGGTTGTCCTTATCGCCTTAGAAACCCAGAGCTTCTCTCTCTAAGGAAAGAAGAGAGTTCCCTACTCTCTCACAAATTTATTTAATGCATTACAATCGACCATATCTTGTTCAGAACTTCACGGTTAGCCCCCAATTCCCTTCTCGCACTTTTCTAGTTCGAAAACCCTAAAGAAGATGCAGTGCAAGATTCTTTTCCGCCATCAATCTGGTCCTCATGATTAATCTAGGACTATGTGTTTTTGCTGCTTATCGATCCGATTGATGTGATTCTCCCGATAAGCTCTAACTCTGATGGCTGCCCTCCCTCCGCAAGCGGACAACTTCTAGATCACCCTTGTTCTTTCCCTCAGTGAGCTTTTTTTTTCCTCATAAATTTGATACTTTTGGTCATATTTTTATATGAAAAAGGTTTACTTGGTGGAATTGGTGGCACCTGCTATTTCTATTCTTCTGTTTCTCTTTGGAACAAATTGATTTATTTGTAGGACATGCTTAGATCATCACAAGAGGATGAAGGTAAAAAGTTTGCTATGAGGTTTGTTACCAATACTAGATATTTGCAAAGTTTTTAGCATTGTGGTGAGGCACTGCGGTTATATCTCTGAGACTTATGTGATGGTATATTTAATTTTGAAGTGTTCAATATTGGTTGGCATGTAGGACGAGCAACAACAAATTACTTTCATAGTGGAGGAATAGAAAGAGAAAAGTGAAAGATAATAACTAAAAATAATAAGCAAATGTATAACTATCCAATTGGCTCAAAGATAACACTCCTAGGATAGAAGTCTTGCACCTCCGCATGCCTCACAAGGTGGGAAAGGAAAAAAACTTGATTCATGGATCCTTTTTTTATTCATACATTACAATGTTATAGCCCATTTTTATATGCTCAAGTATAAGAATAAAAAGAAAATTACAGAAATTTAAAAAATTACAATCGCATCAAATCAAATATATGATATCTTGTTCTTCGTTTCTGATTTGATTTGAGAAATAGTCTTCCTCTCTTCATGATATTTTTGATTGATAATCTTTCATCTTTATAGAGATGAATCTTTAAGATATTCAATCAAGATTTGTAATTTTCAATAATATGATTTCTTTTTTGTTGTATTTTTTCTTTCTTTTTCTCCTCGTTGAGTAGATATTTTCATGTTATTACATATGTAAAATATCTCTAAACAAATTAAATTTATTTTATTAATAAATTAATTTAATTGCTCATGCATCATATTGTTTTACTGTTTCTTTTTCATTTCTGCTATTGAGCGAGCATGCACATGTGGAGATTTTGGAATCGAATGAATTGTTCCTTTAAAGTCAGAGACGATTGAATTTGATTGGCCTAGATGCATGCATAGCAATTCATGTGCAGAGTATAGTTTCATCAAAACTAAAATTTTAATTTCATTCTTCCTCAAATTAGTGACTATATTATGGATATATTAGATGACATTTTGGTCTCTTTGGTGTTTATGTAGCATTTACATGATGCCTTTTGTGGAAGTTGTATGATATACTGCCATGGTTGTTTTGACCAAATACAAAGTTTAATATGCTAATGAGTTAGTTTTAGTTCCAGAGCATGCTTCTGATGATTCTTGGTGTGATGATGGGCTTCTGAATGAAATCTCAGATGCTGACTTAAACAGAGAACAGAAGAGGCGTTATGATCAATTTTATACAGTATCCTTGCAATCTATAAATGATATGCATATCCTTTGTCCAAAACTCTTCATAGTAAAACTTTTAGGGCTTTAAACTTGAGGATGTATCATATGGAACCCTTGACAAAAGTTTATAAGGGTTATCGAGATGGTATATCTGCAGGAAAGGAAGCTTCTGCCCAAGAGGGCTTCAACATTGGGTTTAAGCAATCTGCAAGCAGTGGTTACAAATGGGGAATTGTTAGAGGCATCACAAGGTGAAAAGTGATAGTATTTACTGATCTCTTTCTGCAGAAGAATTTTGGTATCTTATTTTTCCTACATTATTTCGTAGTGCATTTGTAAACCTCCCAGATCAATTCAAAGAAAAGTTAGTTAAGAAGCTTGAAGACAGATGCACGTTTCAAAGTCTTTACAAGCCCGTTCAAGAGATTTCCACGGACGATGCTCTGAGAATGTATCACTTTCAACTACAACAAGAAAATAAACAATCTCATCAAAGATCAAAAGCGACAGTATCATCGGCAATCGAAGATTTTGACTGCAATAAGTTAGACTTCTTTTTCAAGGAGCTTATGTTACTTGTAAGTGAGTCTTCTGAAATCAAAGCAAGTGTTGATGTTGTAAAAGGAGAGGAAGAAGAATGACCTTGATGTTGAAGTACTTGGAGGGATCGTTCAAATTCACTTACGTCTGAATTTTCTGGACAGATTGTAATTTTTTGATGGCCTCAGATTGCAATGAAAAGAACTGAACCATTGCTCCATTGCAGCATAATATATTTTGAGATTTTGCTTCAGAAAAATAGGTTCCAAATTTCAGAGTGTTGACTATTCTTCCACTGGAACTGTGCCGTCATTTTTGGGAACGTTGAAAGCACTCATGGTTTGATAATAATCTCCTTCCGAAATGCAATACTTTTTCATTGTGTTTGATGTTGAGCATGGCCTTTCTTTTTCCTCCTAGTTTTGCACACTGTAAATATAAGCATAAGATGCTTCTCCGACAATAACGATAGAATCTGATGAGAGGTTAATCAAGTAGCACTATATTGAAATGAATGAGATACTATTTTCAAACTAATACAAACAACTCTTACACTTTTTTCTTTCCTTTTTTCTGAATAAATTTCTACTTTCAGAATGCATTTACTTCAGCTTTAAATTAACATCGTATTTCATTAATTAGATTTTTTTTTACACTAAGTTAAAGTCATATGGTTGAGTTTTTCTGATCTTTCTTATGTATTTAGCAAGTCAATTCAATAGCCATAAATTTTTGATTTGCCAAATAAATCAGCAATTACCAACTTAACTCTCTTTGACCTTTAATTAATTGTAATCTTAGATGTCTAAGCATATTACAACTATGTCATGCTCCACAATATAGTATTTGTATAAATTATAAATTATAAAATATAAGTCTCATTAAATGTATTCATGTGTATAATTCTAGATTAATTATATATTATTTTTATAATTAATTATTATTTTTGAATGTGTCGGAGAATATTAAATCATATTGTCTTAGCATCTAGTAAAATCGGAGTCAGAATATCCAATGATCTTCAAATGGTCTGATCTCCCATATGATCTTTTGTTCTCTTTAAATATCTCATGACTCTTTTAGCTATATTCCAATGATTCATTCCATGATTGCTTAAGTATCTATCTAACATTCCAACAATGTACATTATATCTTGACGCGTACAAACCTGTGCATACATTAGACTCCCTAAAGCTAATGCATAGGAAATCTTCTGCATTTCTTAAGTTTCCAGATTTTTTTTAAGGCACTAATTGAGACTGAACTTGTCTCCCTTTGTGATAGGGGTGTCTCCTGGTTTACAATCCTATATGCTAAACCTTTTGAGTACTTTATCGATATAGTTCCTTTGTAATAATCCTAGAATACCTCGCGATCTATCTCGGTGTATCTGGATTCCTAATACAAAAGGGGCATCACCAAGATCTTTCATCTCAAAATTTCTAGATAAAAATCTCTTGGTTTCGTGCAATATGTCTATATCATTAGTGGCAAGCAGAATGTCATCCATATAAAATATTAGTAAAATAAATTTGCTCCCACTGAATTTATGATACATGCAATCATCAACAACATTCATCTTAAAACCAAATGAGATAATTACTTGATGAAATTTGTGATACTACTAAAAGGATGTTTGTTTTGTTAGGATCGAAATCGGCACTAAGAGGGGGGGAGTGTGAATTAGTGCTTACGATAAAAATTACATCGATTCGAAAATTTCGTTCGATAAAATCATATTGGAAATATGTTTAACTCGAAAACGTTCATAAAAATGTAATGAGCAAGTAAAGCAGTTTGCAATAAAGGTAAAAAACAAAATATAAATACAAACTAAGTTTTATAGTGGTTCGATCATCGTGACCTGCATCCACTCCTGATTCCTCTTCACTCAAGGCCATCGGCTTTCACTATCGATCTTCTTTCAACGGAGGAAGATCAACTATCCTTTTACACCCATTTTCTCCTTTTCACCGGTTTAGGAGATAACCTTTACAACCTCACCTCTCTCTTAAACTTCATATATAATACTGAGAGCTTGAGACGAGTTTTTATAATATTACTATAGCATTTTTCTTTTCTTTAACTCACAATTGATGTGTTTACTGAGTAAGGATGAGTAGGGCTTTTTTAGGCCCCAAATGAATTCAAATTTAGGGACCAAATGATCTCATCTTGGGTTTTCGGGGTACTAGCAATACCACCGCCTGCTAGTTTGAGACTAGGTGGTACCATCGCCTAACACAGTCTGGGAGATTGTATCTGAGCAATATTATCACCTAAACTGGCAGTGTCACAGCTTGGGCCAACTATGGGTCACTAATTGGGCCTTCCACTTGGCCCAAAATAACCCCAATTCAGGCCGAGTTAACCCATAATTGAGTTGGTCTAATTACATTCTAAACAATCCAATTAGAACTAAAACTACTTCGATCTAGACAAATTATTATAAGTAAGAATTCTAAGTTATCCAACATGTCATTGGTTCATCCGATGCTTCACCCGAACCTTCGGCATATCGTCCTCTCTTATGATGTATTGCCCAATCGACATGTTGATATCCGCAACACCCGATCTCCTTAGTGCAATGTCTGATCCTTTTGGCCCGATGCTCGAACTCATGGCACGAAGCCTTCTGCTGATATGTCGACCATTCCTCCGGTCCGACATCCAATCTTCTGACATGTTCCATTTTAGCCCAACTTTTGATTCCACCGCTTTAATCAATTTATCTTTCCTGATTGAATATAGTCCTACGTCACTTAAATGTACATTAGATCGTAAACTCATTAATTGATTTCATCGTCAAAATCCAAGATTCAATATGTTTTATCTCATAGATAGATTTTATCAATTTACATATTATTTTCTTTAGGTTCTTTTGATACAAAGTATTCTGGTTGTACCATATAAATTATTTCATCAATATTTCCATTGAGAATTGTTATTTTGACATCCATCTAAAAGAGCTCCAAATCAAAATGTGTGGCTAAAGCCATAATTATTCTAAAAGAGTCATTCGTTAAAACCGGAGAGGTTTATTTAAAGTCAATCCCTTCTTTTTGAGTATAGCCCTTTGCCACAAGACGTGCATTATATCTCTCCACATTACCATTAGAATCCCCTTTGGTTTTAAAAATTCATTTACAACCAATAGGTTTCACTCCTTCTAGTAATGGGACAAGTTCTCAAACTTTATTGTCTTGTATGGACTTATACTCTTGATTCATTGCTTTAATCCACTTATCAGAATTGGAATCCTCTATGGCTTGACAGAAGTTGATTGGATCATCTTCCATCATATCACTACTTTTTTCATGTTCCCAGAGAAATACCATATAATCATATGAAATGACACTCCTCCTTACCCTAATGGATCATCACAAAGGTGCTAGCTCTTGTGGCATATGTTCTTATGGATGTTGAGTTTGATCCTCATGAATAATTTTCTTATACTATATGAGAGTTGAAATAACTATATCCTTTTGAGGTATTGAATTTACCACATCAGTGGCAACTATATAAATTGGATTAAATTGAACCAATTCTTCCTCAAACGTAAAGTCTTTAACCTTATTTCTCCCCCCAAACTCAATATCCTTGTAGCAATACTCGTCTCAAAAATATTTATTGATTTGGGATTATAAAATTTGTACCCCTTAGATCGTTCAGAATAACCAATAAAATAATTGCTTATTGTTTGGGGTTCCAATTTCTTTTCGTTAGGCCTGTAAAGCCTTGTCTTAGATAGACAACCTATGAAAGTGTCTTAGACTAGGCTTTCTTCCGGTCCAAAGCTCATAAGGTGTTTTTGTAGTTGCTTTAATTGGTACTCTATAAGAATGTAAGCTATAGTTTTTATTGCTTCTCTTCAGGGTGACTCTGGCAAAGTAGATTAAAAAATCATATTTCTTACTATGTCTTTAAGTATGCAGTTTCGTCTTTCAACTACACCATTCATGTTAGGTGACCTTGGCATTTTATACAGAGGGATAATTCCACACTCCTCTAAGCATAGAGCAAATGGTCCTCGACGTTATTCACTTGAGCCGTCATTTCTGTTGTAATATTCCCCTCCACGGTTAGATCTAATGCTTTATATATATATATATATATATATATATATATATTCACTGTTGAATTAGATGCGGTCATCAAATTTGTGATCAAGATCGTAGGATCATGTGATCCTACGGCCCAGATTGAGATTTGGAGCTGGACCTGACGTTTGAATCGGATACAAAGCTTGACTAGAATGGAGTTACGAGTTGACTTAGAGTCGGTCGATTCAACTTAAGCAAGTTGGGATATAAATGTTTTGAAAAAGAAATAACGTGTCACGGCCTTCTTGGTGGTGCGCGATTGTAGGCGAACCCTAGTGGAAATACCAATCTCCAGCTCCGCAAACGAGATCAGGAATCACGGCCCACGCTCTCCTCTCCTCTCCTCCCTCTCTCTCCACCATCCTAAATACTTCACTCCTCCCTCTCCCGCGCAGCCAACCCCTTATTCCCAATGACTTGATTGAAGACGGCGGGTTTCAAAGTTGGTGAGGAGGTGCCGATGAAGGAGGAGGACGAGTTTATGCTTTTAAGAAATTGCTTCCTCGAGACCTCCTCGACATTAATCTCGTTGATAAAAGGTTCTGGTTCGATTGAAGTGATATGGATTGTTGTTATTTTGGTTTGCTCTTCATGGTATTGTTCTGTTATCGAGTGATGAGGGTTTGTTCATTTTTGTTTTCATATCCTCGTTGCCAAGAAAATAGTTCTAAGACAGAGAGAGAGCGCCGACAAACATTTCAATTCGTGTCAAAACCGACGTAGACTAACTTACCAAAAATCGAAAGCTTAAAATAAATTAATTTTTTATAAATAAAATATTAATTTGATTATGTTGTTGTAAGCTCATTTACAAGATGAGTATTTGACCCTAAGGTTTTCTCCTTTGGCAAGTACCAAGAAAAATGGCGACGCACGGACGTGAGGGGATCATTAAAACGCACGGACGGACGTGAGGGGATCATTAAATCGCACGGACGTGAGGGGATCATTAAAACGCACGGACGTGAGGGGATCATTAAAACGCACGTCCGTGCGTCGCCACCAACAGCGAAATAGGAGCGGGCGAGGAACGTGAGGGGATCATTAAAACGCACGGACGTGAGGGGATCATTAAATCGCAACTACAGAGAGAAGCAGTGTAGAACGAGGAGGTCGAGGAGCAGTGACGGCCAGGACCGAAGAGCCAAGTAAGAATCCGCCATTTCCACCGTCTCTCTCTCTCACTCTCCCTGCCTCCGGGGGTGATATGGCGAGGGCGTCTCATGCTTAGTGTATGGCGAGGGCGTCTCATGCTTAGTGACGCGGTTGATATCGGATTCGGGGAGTGGCCTCCGGAGCCGTCGGATCCTGGTGGGGTTGCAGCCGCCGCCGTTCTCCCTGTAGTTGCGATTTAATGATCCCCTCACGTCCGTGCGTTTTAATGATCCCCTCACGTTCCTCGCCCGCTCCTATTTCGCTGTTGGTGGCGACGCACGGACGTGCGTTTTAATGATCCCCTCACGTCCGTGCGTTTTAATGATCCCCTCACGTCCGTGCGATTTAATGATCCCCTCACGTCCGTCCGTGCGTTTTAATGATCCCCTCACGTCCGTGCGTCACCATTTTGAGCGGAGAACGCACGGACGTGAGGGGATCATTAAAACGCACGTCCGTGCGTCGCCACCAACAGCGAAATAGGAGCGGGCGAGGAACGTGAGGGGATCATTAAAACGCACGGACGTGAGGGGATCATTAAATCGCAACTACAGGGAGAACGGCGGCGGCTGCAACCCCACCCGGATCCGACGGCTCCGGAGGCCACTCCCCGAATCCGATATCAACCGCGTCACTAAGCATGAGACGCCCTCGCCATATCACCCCCGGAGGCAGGGAGAGTGAGAGAGAGAGACGGTGGGGTTCGGATTGGGTATCGAATCGGCAATAAGGAAGGATGAGTTGTGTCGACTTTAATCGTCCCAACTAGCTAAAAGGTTGAGAAAATTTAAAACTGATCTGAGTCATGTATGAAACTAAGCAAATTAGATTTGGGTTTGGTTTGATTAGACCTGATAAGTTTTGATATATCCCATAGACAAAAATTTAGGACCTTAGTTAAGTCGATTCGAATACCTTCGTTCTAGTTATAAGACATAGTTTTGTTCTGGATTGACTCATCACGGATGACCTTTATTGGCCATCTATATAGATCAGACTGATCCAACACACATGCATATACAAATAAATATTAGGTTTGGGTATCGAATTGAGGTTGAACCCAGATTGGGTCGGTGGGGTTCGGATTGAACCCAACCGCCGCTGCAGCTCTCAGGCTTATGGTCATCCACGTCTCCCATCGACAAGAATCCACGGACGAGGTTCCCTTACCTTTGCATCTTCTATATTGACGAGACCACTCTCATATCAATTTGAGACGCGCAACGCGGTCAATTGGCGTCCACGAGGCTGTCTATAATTATCATTCTTCGGTGTGATACGATGCGCTCGAGATGGGCCATATGAAGATGCAGCCAAAATTTTTTTACCGTTAGATTTACCAATCACACGAATCTCGATGCAATCACGCTGGCTTATACCCACTTCGATAGGATGCGCTCGACCTCACTGTATTGTTCCCTGGAAATACTTTTATGCACTTTAGCCCGGTACCTTACAAGCTACTCGCATTGTTATTGAAATCTTATGAACGGGGCCATTCTGGGTGGGCCATTGATGCGCTGGTATCTGCGCGGGTAACAATTTTGCATTCATGGGAATCGCTACAGATATGCCTCTCTTGTCCTCGTCTGCCTCTCCTTTCTCCGTTTCCATTTACCTCTTTATCTGTTGGTCGGAGAGGGGACCGCGAGATCCGCTTCTTCTCCATCGCCACCGCGAGATCCGCTTCTTCTCCATCGCCGCCGCCGCCTCTCTCCTCTCTCCTCTCTCACGGGGTTTCGTCGTTGCCTTCTAATCTGAGGTAGTTGTCGTGCTTGCCCTCTTGTGTTATTGGGTTTCTTCTACTTGTTTGTCTCAGAGGATGCAACCCTAGGTGTTGAATCGTCCTCGTGTGGTTAGATTCCCTTTATTGGGTTTTTTCTGGCTATGTTCTTGGATTGTTGTTTCTGCTTGCAACATCTTGTTAGTATTTTATTTTCTTGTCCTTGATTATTTGGTTGTTTCTTGGAAATCTAGGTTTTCATTTAATTGTACGCCTTTATAGCTTGCGAGTAGAATTAGCGCATAAGTTTAGGTAATATTGAGCTGAAATTGTCGCTATGCACATGATTGCTTCCAAATCTCCTTAAATGGTATCGTAATATAATACGAGAGATTAAATGGTGTGCAAATTTATATGAAATAAGGGTAATAGTTGGTGAATAATGTTTTTGATTCAATTTGTCTTAATAAATTAATTGATGTGGGATCTTTCAAGCTTATTATTACCTACCTAATTTTCTTTTTATATCTTATTTTTTGTCTGTTAGTTCGTTTCAGAATTTTTTGCCCTGGTACATGCTGTATGAGTGATTATATTACAATGAATTAGAATATCATTGACACCTTTTCAATTTTCCTATCCATCATTTAATTTTTCGACTCTGGAACATTGATGCACCTCATTTCCTTATGCATCGATTCCTTCACAATTTAATTGTTTCTTTTTTGCTGTCTTTAACTTGCTAGAAGGTATGATCCTTTCTAGATTCAAGATTAAATAAAAAAAGCAGCAGCATTAATTTGTTGTCTTTGATTGATAGATATGCACTAGGAACTCATATTTATAATGTTTATCACAAGGGACAAGACATTTAATTTAGATCGACTAGTAGAGGGACTCATCATAAGAATCGAAGGATATCTGAAGCTGGTCCTTTTTATGATTCAGTACTGTACTGTTAGCTACTTTATATTATTCAGAACTATTGATAATGATACGACTTTATAAGGAACTCCCATGTAATACGATTTATACATTTGTACACATGCAAGTGGATTGCTATGGAAGACGAAATTCCTATTTCGTGATAAGAATTTTTTATGATTGTGACAGATTATACTTTACTGGACAAACACTATAATGATATATATATATATGTATATATATATATATATATATATATATATATATATATATATATATATATATATATATATATATATATATATATATATATATATATATATATATATATATATATATATATATATATATATATATTCACTGTTGAATTAGATGCGGTCATCAAATTTGTGATCAAGATCGTAGGATCATGTGATCCTACGGCCCAGATTGAGATTTGGAGCTGGACCTGACGTTTGAATCGGATACAAAGCTTGACTAGAATGGAGTTACGAGTTGACTTAGAGTCGGTCGATTCAACTTAAGCAAGTTGGGATATAAATGTTTTGAAAAAGAAATAACGTGTCACGGCCTTCTTGGTGGTGCGCGATTGTAGGCGAACCCTAGTGGAAATACCAATCTCCAGCTCCGCAAACGAGATCAGGAATCACGGCCCACGCTCTCCTCTCCTCTCCTCCCTCTCTCTCCACCATCCTAAATACTTCACTCCTCCCTCTCCCGCGCAGCCAACCCCTTATTCCCAATGACTTGATTGAAGACGGCGGGTTTCAAAGTTGGTGAGGAGGTGCCGATGAAGGAGGAGGACGAGTTTATGCTTTTAAGAAATTGCTTCCTTGAGACCTCCTCGACATTAATCTCGTTGATGAAAGGTTCTGGTTCTTTTCAAGTGATATGGATTGTTGTTATTTTGGTTTGCTCTTCATGGTATTGTTCTGTTATCGAGTGATGAGGGTTTGTTCATTTTTGTTTTCATATCCTCGTTGCCAAGAAAATAGTTATAAGACAGAGAGAGAGCGCCGACAAACATTTCAATTCGTGTCAAAACCGACGTAGACTAACTTACCAAAAATCGAAAGCTTAAAATAAATTAATTTTTTATAAATAAAATATTAATTTGATTATGTTGTTGTAAGCTCATTTACAAGATGAGTATTTGACCCTAAGGTTTTCTCCTTTGGCAAGTACCAAGAAAAATGGCGACGCACGGACGTGAGGGGATCATTAAAACGCACGGACGGACGTGAGGGGATCATTAAATCGCACGGACGTGAGGGGATCATTAAAACGCACGGACGTGAGGGGATCATTAAAACGCACGTCCGTGCGTCGCCACCAACAGCGAAATAGGAGCGGGCGAGGAACGTGAGGGGATCATTAAAACGCACGGACGTGAGGGGATCATTAAATCGCAACTACAGAGAGAAGCAGTGTAGAACGAGGAGGTCGAGGAGCAGTGACGGCCAGGACCGAAGAGCCAAGTAAGAATCCGCCATTTCCACCGTCTCTCTCTCTCACTCTCCCTGCCTCCGGGGGTGATATGGCGAGGGCGTCTCATGCTTAGTGACGCGGTTGATATCGGATTCGGGGAGTGGCCTCCGGAGCCGTCGGATCCTGGTGGGGTTGCAGCCGCCGCCGTTCTCCCTGTAGTTGCGATTTAATGATCCCCTCACGTCCGTGCGTTTTAATGATCCCCTCACGTTCCTCGCCCGCTCCTATTTCGCTGTTGGTGGCGACGCACGGACGTGCGTTTTAATGATCCCCTCACGTCCGTGCGTTTTAATGATCCCCTCACGTCCGTGCGATTTAATGATCCCCTCACGTCCGTCCGTGCGTTTTAATGATCCCCTCACGTCCGTGCGTCACCATTTTGAGCGGAGAACGCACGGACGTGAGGGGATCATTAAAACGCACGGACGTGAGGGGATCATTAAAACGCACGTCCGTGCGTCGCCACCAACAGCGAAATAGGAGAGGGCGAGGAACGTGAGGGGATAATTAAAACGCACGGACGTGAGGGGATCATTAAATCGCAACTACAGGGAGAACGGCGGCGGCTGCAACCCCACCCGGATCCGACGGCTCCGGAGGCCACTCCCCGAATCCGATATCAACCGCGTCACTAAGCATGAGACGCCCTCGCCATATCACCCCCGGAGGCAGGGAGAGTGAGAGAGAGAGACGGTGGAAATGGCGGATTCTTACTTGGCTCTTCGGTCCTGGCCGTCACTGCTCCTCGACCTCCTCGTTCTACACTGCTTCTCTCTGTAGTTGCGATTTAATGATCCCCTCACGTCCGTGCGTCGCCACCAACAGCGAAATAGGAGCGGGCGAGGAAGACGAGATCGAGAGACGGAGCTTCACTCGTCCCACCCAGTTGTCCCGCTCGTCGAAAACCCCTACCTTTGCTCCTCAGGCGATCGATCCCGTCGTCGGGCCCTGCCCCCAGGTTTGCCTCCACTCCTTTCTCCTACCCCGTTCCTATTGCGACGCATTGATATGCTCTTGTTTCTTTTGCTATGGAGCTCGTCTCGATTTCCGTTTAATTGCTCAGGGTTGTATTTGTTCTGCGTGGATTCTCGGTTCTATTTGGATTACGCCTTTTCTTCTATGTTTCTCGTGAGGTTCATCGTGGCGGATCCTCTTGGGAAATCTCAATTAGGGTTTGGATTGTGGGGGCGTGGGGCTTTAATTTGATTAATTATGTTATTTGGATTGTTGATTGCTCGAATTTGGATGGTGAATCACGGGAAGTGCCATTGTGTAACATTTATTTATGTTTTGTAGATAAGAGTTTTTGGTCCTTCCGCAGCTACTCAAGTGCTCGGCCTATTGTCAGAGCTGGAATGGAGGGCATAAATGGTATATAAACTTGGTCTTGTTTTTCATTGTTTAGCTATAAGTTGTTGTCAACTTGTTGTCAAAGCTTTGGGAGTTGAGATGCATTAAAGAGAGTTTGCAATTTTGTTACAAGCATTGATTGAAAAGGCGCTAGGTGCCAAAAGGTGCTAAGGTCCAAAAACGTCCGAGGTGCTAGGCGTTCGTCTGAGTGAAGCGAGACGCTAAAATATAAAAATATATAATATAATTAATAAATATATTTATTTAAATAAAAATATATCATTTATTCTGAAACCTAATAATAATTTTAAATAAATAAAAATTAATAGTATTAAAATCAAAATAATATATTATTAATCTAATAAATAAAAATACTATTACTAGTATATAGTTAGTAGCAAGGTCTATCATACCGAAGCGTACCATCCGTACCCGGCGGTACGTACCGATCCGATAGGTTACCGGTATGCGGATCGCCCGATACCGCTACAGTGCTACAGTATGAAAAAAGTATAAAATTGTTCGGTACGCCCTGATGTACCGCCCGGTACACCGGTACCGTACCGTACCGTACCGAGCTCGGGTCGAAACGCCTGTACGGTACGGTACGACGAACCTTGGTTAGTAGCATATTGTTAATATATTGATAACAGTATACTATTGAAGTAAGAAGAGTGTGAGTAAGAGGAAGACTGAGGCTACTGACTGAGAGCAGCGGCAGCGGTAGCAACGAGAAGCGATAGTGGCAGCGGCAGCGGTAGCGGCGAGCGATGGCAACGGGAGCGGCGACAGTGGCAACGACAGTGGTAGTAACGAGTAGCGGGAGTAGGAGCGGCGAGCGGCGATAGTGGCAGCAGCAGCAGTAGTAGCGAGCAGAGGCAGCGGGAGCGGCAACAGTGTCAACGGGAGCAGGAGTGGCGAGCGACGATAGTGGCAGCGACAGCAGTAACAGCGAGTAGTGGCAGCGGGAGCGGCGATAGTGGCAGCGGTAGCAGCGAGCAGGGGGGAGCGAGAGCGGGAGCGGCGAGCGACGACAGTGGCAGCGGCAGCGAGAGCAAGAGCGACGAGCGACGATAGTGGCAGCGATAGCGGTAGCAGTGGCAGCGGCAGTGGGAGTGGAAGTGGCGAGCGGGGTTAGAGTTGGGGAAGTCGTGAGAAGAAGGCTGATATCGGTGCTTTAGTTGGTTCGATTGGACCAACTAAAGCACCGGAGATTGAACCAGACCTAAAACGTTGGTTCGGTCGCTGGGTTTAACCCGGGTGCTCGCCCGACGCCTGGGCTCGGGCGAGCGCCCAAGCGACGCGCTTCGGGCCTCCCCTCGCTTAGGAAGATGAACTTGACTTCGATATTTTCTGTTTCTATATCACTTTATTTCAATGCTTGGCAACACTAATATATCTAAGCTTGCATGCTGCTTTACTTCACTTAAGAGGTATATCTTTTAGAAAGCTTTAATCTGATTTTGGATTCCAATTTTAGGCTGCAGTACACTAGAAACTTGTTATGGACTGCTAACAATCTTGACATGTTTATGTTTTATCAATGAAATCAACCATAAAATTGCTTTTATTTTCATATACAACAGTTCTTAACTCTGAAAATAAAAAGTATGTAATGTCAGCAGTAGGTTGACATAAAGGAAAACTTGCATATACCTCCATAGTATAATAGCAAGAAATAATGTGTGAAGAATAGGGTTTCAGTTTCCTCACCTTCTTAACCATTTGCATTTGCAAACATGGGATAATAGTGATGGACTATTCAACTCTACTATGCAACTCTAACAATTGTGACTTGTCTGTATATATTGTGCAATTGTGACTTCACGCAAGATGCACAAGATGACACAGGAGAGTTCAAGAATGAAGATATAAAGATATCTTGATGTATTTTTTTTCGAGATGATGTGGAATTTATAATTGTCTCACTTTGATATTGATTTTTGGATAAAATAAAGATTGTAATGTGAAGTTTCAAATATCAATAATTTTATCTTGAATTTATGAAAAAGTTTTGGTATGATTTTGAAATTATTAAAAATTGATAGGTAATTAATAAAATTATTATTGACAGTATAGTGACACTCAAATAATCCATTACTAATTTTTTTTATATTTTAGTGACAGGTCAAGCCATCACTAAATTATTATTATCTTTTCCATTTAATCAGTAAGAGTTAATTATATTGTCACTAAAATTGTTAGTCAATTCTTTTAGTGACAGAAGTGTTCATAACCAATTGTTGTCACAGAAATATTAATTTATCAATTTATTTATTTTTAGCGATAGAATTTAATGTTTTAGCTACAAATATAAACTATCACTAAAAACTATAATTTAATGACATATGTGTCTTTTTTTGTTACTAAAACTTTTAGCCACGAGATCTATGCTGACGGAAGCTAGTGATGGCTCATTTTGCACTAATTCTTTTAGTGACAACTTTTGTTCATGGTTAATAACTATTTTTCTTATAGTGTAGGGGGCATGTGACCTGTATGTGTGCCAATATCTCAAGGAGCAGAGGAAACCAATGGCCTCGATCGCTTCCTCGACATGGCACCACCCCACCCCCCTATTCCGATCGATTTCGATCAGCGTTGGCTTGGCTGTGCCGACGACCAATCGGGCAACGCTTCTCAACTTTAATCCATGGACCAAAGAGGTCCAGCTCTAAGTGAGAAGACCCAACCTCCCTTAGGGTAATAGAGCCATCTAAATCGGAAGGGGGTTGCTCCACACCCTTTTGGGGGTCGGCCTTGTGAGAAGAGTCCAGAAAAACAAGGGAGGAAGTCAAAGAAGTCATCGAAACTAGAGGGCAAATCCACTTTATGACCCACACAACTATACTTGAAACACACCAAAGGTAAATTCTCATATGAAACAGTTTGGAAAATTCCTTTCTTTAGGTGACCCAGTCATACTGCTTATGGGGTTTTGAAAGATCGATTTCTATACTAACCTTACATATCGACCCCTTTCAAACGAGAAAGAACATTCATCATTCTTTAGGGGACGACCTAGGAGAGAACCAAGATTAATAACACATTCTGTTCCAGTACTCCAAAGGAAGATTGACGAACTACACCTAGATAGGGACAGATGAGATCCTCTCTGTGAGAGGCTGGAAATTAGCTTTCTTGGGCATCAGATACAAAACCTCCCCTCGAATGGTCCATGGTCCCTCGGTGAGGATGCGAACAACCTCCGCTTTAGAAAAAAATTGAAAGCAAAAAAAAACCTTAAGCCAAATTGATCACTTGGGACACCAAAGAACATTTCCATTAGTGAGAAACCACATATTTCAGGAAATCCAAAGTCGAAGTCGGAGGAAATGATTGATCAAACTAGATATTCAAGGTTTTTGCCATTCATGAGGAGTTTTTTCGTCAAATTCGATGAAATCCTTAGAAGCATCATAGATCCGGTTAAACAAAGAAGAAGATAGTAGTGAACTTGCATCTGGCCCATATGAAGGACCAATTAACATCAATGCCTAAGAGATGCTCTTTCCAGTGAAAGGGCCATCCAATTGGCTCTTCTTGGAAGGCGGAGGGGCATTGGAAGGATCCCGATGGAGTGGCCCATTTTTCTTGGTACTTGCCAAAGGAGAAAACCTTAGGGGTCTGGCTTGGCATCACTCCAGGAACCCTAACTGAAGGGATCGACACCACAGAAGAAGATGATGACACCCTAGGGAGGGGAACAACAATGGATGCAAGGAGAGAGCCAAGTAGGGGATGTGAAGCCAGTAGTTGGGGGCGGGGGGGGGGTGGGGAAGGGTGTGGTTGGGTCGCATCAAAGGTGGAATTAAGGAGGGAGAAGGCAATGGGGTTGTCCTTATCGCCTTAGAAACCCAGAGCTTCTCTCTCTAAGGAAAGAAGAGAGTTCCCTACTCTCTCACAAATTTATTTAATGCATTACAATCGACCATATCTTGTTCAGAACTTCACGGTTAGCCCCCAATTCCCTTCTCGCACTTTTCTAGTTCGAAAACCCTAAAGAAGATGCAGTGCAAGATTCTTTTCCGCCATCAATCTGGTCCTCATGATTAATCTAGGACTATGTGTTTTTGCTGCTTATCGATCCGATTGATGTGATTCTCCCGATAAGCTCTAACTCTGATGGCTGCCCTCCCTCCGCAAGCGGACAACTTCTAGATCACCCTTGTTCTTTCCCTCAGTGAGCTTTTTTTTTCCTCATAAATTTGATACTTTTGGTCATATTTTTATATGAAAAAGGTTTACTTGGTGGAATTGGTGGCACCTGCTATTTCTATTCTTCTGTTTCTCTTTGGAACAAATTGATTTATTTGTAGGACATGCTTAGATCATCACAAGAGGATGAAGGTAAAAAGTTTGCTATGAGGTTTGTTACCAATACTAGATATTTGCAAAGTTTTTAGCATTGTGGTGAGGCACTGCGGTTATATCTCTGAGACTTATGTGATGGTATATTTAATTTTGAAGTGTTCAATATTGGTTGGCATGTAGGACGAGCAACAACAAATTACTTTCATAGTGGAGGAATAGAAAGAGAAAAGTGAAAGATAATAACTAAAAATAATAAGCAAATGTATAACTATCCAATTGGCTCAAAGATAACACTCCTAGGATAGAAGTCTTGCACCTCCGCATGCCTCACAAGGTGGGAAAGGAAAAAAACTTGATTCATGGATCCTTTTTTTATTCATACATTACAATGTTATAGCCCATTTTTATATGCTCAAGTATAAGAATAAAAAGAAAATTACAGAAATTTAAAAAATTACAATCGCATCAAATCAAATATATGATATCTTGTTCTTCGTTTCTGATTTGATTTGAGAAATAGTCTTCCTCTCTTCATGATATTTTTGATTGATAATCTTTCATCTTTATAGAGATGAATCTTTAAGATATTCAATCAAGATTTGTAATTTTCAATAATATGATTTCTTTTTTGTTGTATTTTTTCTTTCTTTTTCTCCTCGTTGAGTAGATATTTTCATGTTATTACATATGTAAAATATCTCTAAACAAATTAAATTTAATTTATTAATAAATTAATTTAATTGCTCATGCATCATATTGTTTTACTGTTTCTTTTTCATTTCTGCTATTGAGCGAGCATGCACATGTGGAGATTTTGGAATCGAATGAATTGTTCCTTTAAAGTCAGAGACGATTGAATTTGATTGGCCTAGATGCATGCATAGCAATTCATGTGCAGAGTATAGTTTCATCAAAACTAAAATTTTAATTTCATTCTTCCTCAAATTAGTGACTATATTATGGATATATTAGATGACATTTTGGTCTCTTTGGTGTTTATGTAGCATTTACATGATGCCTTTTGTGGAAGTTGTATGATATACTGCCATGGTTGTTTTGACCAAATACAAAGTTTAATATGCTAATGAGTTAGTTTTAGTTCCAGAGCATGCTTCTGATGATTCTTGGTGTGATGATGGGCTTCTGAATGAAATCTCAGATGCTGACTTAAACAGAGAACAGAAGAGGCGTTATGATCAATTTTATACAGTATCCTTGCAATCTATAAATGATATGCATATCCTTTGTCCAAAACTCTTCATAGTAAAACTTTTAGGGCTTTAAACTTGAGGATGTATCATATGGAACCCTTGACAAAAGTTTATATGGGTTATCGAGATGGTATATCTGCAGGAAAGGAAGCTTCTGCCCAAGAGGGCTTCAACATTGGGTTTAAGCAATCTGCAAGCAGTGGTTACAAATGGGGAATTGTTAGAGGCATCACAAGGTGAAAAGTGATAGTATTTACTGATCTCTTTCTGCAGAAGAATTTTGGTATCTTATTTTTCCTACATTATTTCGTAGTGCATTTGTAAACCTCCCAGATCAATTCAAAGAAAAGTTAGTTAAGAAGCTTGAAGACAGATGCACGTTTCAAAGTCTTTACAAGCCCGTTCAAGAGATTTCCACGGACGATGCTCTGAGAATGTATCACTTTCAACTACAACAAGAAAATAAACAATCTCATCAAAGATCAAAAGCGACAGTATCATCGGCAATCGAAGATTTTGACTGCAATAAGTTAGACTTCTTTTTCAAGGAGCTTATGTTACTTGTAAGTGAGTCTTCTGAAATCAAAGCAAGTGTTGATGTTGTAAAAGGAGAGGAAGAAGAATGACCTTGATGTTGAAGTACTTGGAGGGATCGTTCAAATTCACTTACGTCTGAATTTTCTGGACAGATTGTAATTTTTTGATGGCCTCAGATTGCAATGAAAAGAACTGAACCATTGCTCCATTGCAGCATAATATATTTTGAGATTTTGCTTCAGAAAAATAGGTTCCAAATTTCAGAGTATTGACTATTCTTCCACTGGAACTGTGCCGTCATTTTTGGGAACGTTGAAAGCACTCATGGTTTGATAATAATCTCCTTCCGAAATGCAATACTTTTTCATTGTGTTTGATGTTGAGCATGGCCTTTCTTTTTCCTCCTAGTTTTGCACACTGTAAATATAAGCATAAGATGCTTCTCCAACAATAACGATAGAATCTGATGAGAGGTTAATCAAGTAGCACTATATTGAAATGAATGAGATACTATTTTCAAACTAATACAAACAACTCTTACACTTTTTTCTTTCCTTTTTTCTGAATAAATTTCTACTTTCAGAATGCATTTACTTCAGCTTTAAATTAACATCGTATTTCATTAATTAGATTTTTTTTTACACTAAGTTAAAGTCATATGGTTGAGTTTTTCTGATCTTTCTTATGTATTTAGCAAGTCAATTCAATAGCCATAAATTTTTGATTTGCCAAATAAATCAGCAATTACCAACTTAACTCTCTTTGACCTTTAATTAATTGTAATCTTAGATGTCTAAGCATATTACAACTATGTCATGCTCCACAATATAGTATTTGTATAAATTATAAATTATAAATTATAAACTATAAGTCTCATTAAATGTATTCATGTGTATAATTCTAGATTAATTATATATTATTTTTATAATTAATTATTATTTTTGAATGTGTCGGAGAATATTAAATCATATTGTCTTAGCATCTAGTAAAATCGGAGTCAGAATATCCAATGATCTTCAAATGGTCTGATCTCCCATATGATCTTTTGTTCTCTTTAAATATCTCATGACTCTTTTAGCTACATTCCAATGATTCATTCCATGATTGCTTAAGTATCTATCTAACATTCCAACAATGTACATTATATCTTGACGCGTACAAACCTGTGCATACATTAGACTCCCTAAAGCTAATGCATAGGAAATCTTCTGCATTTCTTAAGTTTCCAGATTTTTTTTAAGGCACTAATTGAGACTGAACTTGTCTCTCTTTGTGATAGGGGTGTCTCCTGGTTTACAATCCTATATGCTAAACCTTTTGAGTAATTTATCGATATAGTTCCTTTGTAATAATCCTAGAATACCTCGCGATCTATCTCGGTGTATCTGGATTCCTAATACAAAAGGGGCATCACCAAGATCTTTCATCTCAAAATTTCTAGATAAAAATCTCTTGGTTTCGTGCAATATGTCTATATCATTAGTGGCAAGCAGAATGTCATCCATATAAAATATTAGTAAAATAAATTTGCTCCCACTGAATTTATGATACATGCAATCATCAACAACATTCATCTTAAAACCAAATGAGATAATTACTTGATGAAATTTGTGATACTACTAAAAGGATGTTTGTTTTGTTAGGATCGAAATCGGCACTAAGAGGGGGGGAGTGTGAATTAGTGCTTACGATAAAAATTACATCGATTCGAAAATTTCGTTCGATAAAATCATATTGGAAATATGTTTAACTCGAAAACGTTCATAAAAATGTAATGAGCAAGTAAAGCAGTTTGCAATAAAGGTAAAAAACAAAATATAAATACAAACTAAGTTTTATAGTGGTTCGATCATCGTGACCTGCATCCACTCCTGATTCCTCTTCACTCAAGGCCATCGGCTTTCACTATCGATCTTCTTTCAACGGAGGAAGATCAACTATCCTTTTACACCCATTTTCTCCTTTTCACCGGTTTAGGAGATAACCTTTACAACCTCACCTCTCTCTTAAACTTCATATATAATACTGAGAGCTTGAGACGAGTTTTTATAATATTACTATAGCATTTTTCTTTTCTTTAACTCACAATTGATGTGTTTACTGAGTAAGGATGAGTAGGGCTTTTTTAGGCCCCAAATGAATTCAAATTTAGGGACCAAATGATCTCATCTTGGGTTTTCGGGGTACTAGCAATACCACCGCCTGCTAGTTTGAGACTAGGTGGTACCATCGCCTAACACAGTCTGGGAGATTGTATCTGAGCAATATTATCACCTAAACTGGCAGTGTCACAGCTTGGGCCAACTATGGGTCACTAATTGGGCCTTCCACTTGGCCCAAAATAACCCCAATTCAGGCCGAGTTAACCCATAATTGAGTTGGTCTAATTACATTCTAAACAATCCAATTAGAACTAAAACTACTTCGATCTAGACAAATTATTATAAGTAAGAATTCTAAGTTATCCAACATGTCATTGGTTCATCCGATGCTTCACCCGAACCTTCGGCATATCGTCCTCTCTTATGATGTATTGCCCAATCGACATGTTGATATCCGCAACACCCGATCTCCTTAGTGCAATGTCTGATCCTTTTGGCCCGATGCTCGAACTCATGGCACGAAGCCTTCTGCTGATATGTCGACCATTCCTCCGGTCCGACATCCAATCTTCTGACATGTTCCATTTTAGCCCAACTTTTGATTCCACCGCTTTAATCAATTTATCTTTCCTGATTGAATATAGTCCTACGTCACTTAAATGTACATTAGATCGTAAACTCATTAATTGATTTCATCGTCAAAATCCAAGATTCAATATGTTTTATCTCATAGATAGATTTTATCAATTTACATATTATTTTCTTTAGGTTCTTTTGATACAAAGTATTCTGGTTGTACCATATAAATTATTTCATCAATATTTCCATTGAGAATTGTTATTTTGACATCCATCTAAAAGAGCTCCAAATCAAAATGTGTGGCTAAAGCCATAATTATTCTAAAAGAGTCATTCGTTAAAACCGGAGAGGTTTATTTAAAGTCAATCCCTTCTTTTTGAGTATAGCCCTTTGCCACAAGACGTGCATTATATCTCTCCACATTACCATTAGAATCCCCTTTGGTTTTAAAAATTCATTTACAACCAATAGGTTTCACTCCTTCTAGTAATGGGACAAGTTCTCAAACTTTATTGTCTTGTATGGACTTATACTCTTGATTCATTGCTTTAATCCACTTATCAGAATTGGAATCCTCTATGGCTTGACAGAAGTTGATTGGATCATCTTCCATCATATCACTACTTTTTTCATGTTCCCAGAGAAATACCATATAATCATATGAAATGACACTCCTCCTTACCCTAATGGATCATCACAAAGGTGCTAGCTCTTGTGGCATATGTTCTTATGGATGTTGAGTTTGATCCTCATGAATAATTTTCTTATACTATATGAGAGTTGAAATAACTATATCCTTTTGAGGTATTGAATTTACCACATCAGTGGCAACTATATAAATTGGATTAAATTGAACCAATTCTTCCTCAAACGTAAAGTCTTTAACCTTATTTCTCCCCCCAAACTCAATATCCTTGTAGCAATACTCGTCTCAAAAATATTTATTGATTTGGGATTATAAAATTTGTACCCCTTAGATCGTTCAGAATAACCAATAAAATAATTGCTTATTGTTTGGGGTTCCAATTTCTTTTCGTTAGGCCTGTAAAGCCTTGTCTTAGATAGACAACCTATGAAAGTGTCTTAGACTAGGCTTTCTTCCGGTCCAAAGCTCATAAGGTGTTTTTGTAGTTGCTTTAATTGGTACTCTATAAGAATGTAAGCTATAGTTTTTATTGCTTCTCTTCAGGGTGACTCTGGCAAAGTAGATTAAAAAATCATATTTCTTACTATGTCTTTAAGTATGCAGTTTCGTCTTTCAACTACACCATTCATGTTAGGTGACCTTGGCATTTTATACAGAGGGATAATTCCACACTCCTCTAAGCATAGAGCAAATGGTCCTCGACGTTATTCACTTGAGCCGTCATTTCTGTTGTAATATTCCCCTCCACGGTTAGATCTAATGCTTTATATATATATATATATATATATTCACTGTTGAATTAGATGCGGTCATCAAATTTGTGATCAAGATCGTAGGATCATGTGATCCTACGGCCCAGATTGAGATTTGGAGCTGGACCTGACGTTTGAATCGGATACAAAGCTTGACTAGAATGGAGTTACGAGTTGACTTAGAGTCGGTCGATTCAACTTAAGCAAGTTGGGATATAAATGTTTTGAAAAAGAAATAACGTGTCACGGCCTTCTTGGTGGTGCGCGATTGTAGGCGAACCCTAGTGGAAATACCAATCTCCAGCTCCGCAAACGAGATCAGGAATCACGGCCCACGCTCTCCTCTCCTCTCCTCCCTCTCTCTCCACCATCCTAAATACTTCACTCCTCCCTCTCCCGCGCAGCCAACCCCTTATTCCCAATGACTTGATTGAAGACGGCGGGTTTCAAAGTTGGTGAGGAGGTGCCGATGAAGGAGGAGGACGAGTTTATGCTTTTAAGAAATTGCTTCCTCGAGACCTCCTCGACATTAATCTCGTTGATGAAAGGTTCTGGTTCGATTCAAGTGATATGGATTGTTTTTATTTTGGTTTGCTCTTCATGGTATTGTTCTGTTATCGAGTGATGAGGGTTTGTTCATTTTTGTTTTCATATCCTCGTTGCCAAGAAAATAGTTCTAAGACAGAGAGAGAGCGCCGACAAACATTTCAATTCGTGTCAAAACCGACGTAGACTAACTTACCAAAAATCGAAAGCTTAAAATAAATTAATTTTTTATAAATAAAATATTAATTTGATTATGTTGTTGTAAGCTCATTTACAAGATGAGTATTTGACCCTAAGGTTTTCTCCTTTGGCAAGTACCAAGAAAAATGGCGACGCACGGACGTGAGGGGATCATTAAAACGCACGGACGGACGTGAGGGGATCATTAAATCGCACGGACGTGAGGGGATCATTAAAATGCACGGACGTGAGGGGATCATTAAAACGCACGTCCGTGCGTCGCCACCAACAGCGAAATAGGAGCGGGCGAGGAACGTGAGGGGATCATTAAAACGCACGGACGTGAGGGGATCATTAAATCGCAACTACAGAGAGAAGCAGTGTAGAACGAAGAGGTCGAGGAGCAGTGACGGCCAGGACCGAAGAGCCAAGTAAGAATCCGCCATTTCCACCGTCTCTCTCTCTCACTCTCCCTGCCTCCGGGGGTGATATGGCGAGGGCGTCTCATGCTTAGTGACGCGGTTGATATCGGATTCGGGGAGTGGCCTCCGGAGCCGTCGGATCCGGGTGGGGTTGCAGCCGCCGCCGTTCTCCCTGTAGTTGCGATTTAATGATCCCCTCACATCCGTGCGTTTTAATGATCCCCTCACGTTCCTCGCCCGCTCCTATTTCGCTGTTGGTGGCGACGCACGGACGTGCGTTTTAATGATCCCCTCACGTCCGTGCGTTTTAATGATCCCCTCACGTCCGTGCGATTTAATGATCCCCTCACGTCCGTCCGTGCGTTTTAATGATCCCCTCACGTCCGTGCGTCGCCATTTTGAGCGGAGAACGCACGGACGTGAGGGGATCATTAAAACGCACGGACGTGAGGGGATCATTAAAACGCACGTCCGTGCGTCGCCACCAACAGCGAAATAGGAGCGGGCGAGGAACGTGAGGGGATCATTAAAACGCACGGACGTGAGGGGATCATTAAATCGCAACTACAGGGAGAACGGCGGCGGCTGCAACCCCACCCGGATCCGACGGCTCCGGAGGCCACTCCCCGAATCCGATATCAACCGCGTCACTAAGCATGAGACGCCCTCGCCATATCACCCCCGGAGGCAGGGAGAGTGAGAGAGAGAGACGGTGGAAATGGCGGATTCTTACTTGGCTCTTCGGTCCTGGCCGTCACTGCTCCTCGACCTCCTCGTTCTACACTGCTTCTCTCTGTAGTTGCGATTTAATGATCCCCTCACGTCCGTGCGTCGCCACCAACAGCGAAATAGGAGCGGGCGAGGGAGACGAGATCGAGAGACGGAGCTTCACTCGTCCCACCCAGTTGTCCCGCTGGTCGAAAACCCCTACCTTTGCTCCTCAGGCGATCGATCCCGTCGTCGGGCCCTGCCCCCAGGTTTGCCTCCACTCCTTTCTCCTACCCCGTTCCTATTGCGACGCATTGATATGCTCTTGTTTCTTTTGCTATGGAGCTCGTCTCGATTTCCGTTTAATTGCTCAGGGTTGTATTTGTTCTGCGTGGATTCTCGGTTCTATTTGGATTACGCCTTTTCTTCTATGTTTCTCGTGAGGTTCATCGTGGCGGATCCTCTTGGGAAATCTCAATTAGGGTTTGGATTGTGGGGGCGTGGGGCTTTAATTTGATTAATTATGTTATTTGGATTGTTGATTGCTCGAATTTGGATGGTGAATCACGGGAAGTGCCATTGTGTAACATTTATTTATGTTTTGTAGATAAGAGTTTTTGGTCCTTCCGCAGCTACTCAAGTGCTCGGCCTATTGTCAGAGCTGGAATGGAGGGCATAAATGGTATATAAACTTGGTCTTGTTTTTCATTGTTTAGCTATAAGTTGTTGTCAACTTGTTGTCAAAGCTTTGGGAGTTGAGATGCATTAAAGAGAGTTTGCAATTTTGTTACAAGCATTGATTGAAAAGGCGCTAGGTGCCAAAAGGTGCTAAGGTCCAAAAACGTCCGAGGTGCTAGGCGTTCGTCTGAGTGAAGCGAGACGCTAAAATATAAAAATATATAATATAATTAATAAATATATTTATTTAAATAAAAATATATCATTTATTCTGAAACCTAATAATAATTTTAAATAAATAAAAATTAATAGTATTAAAATCAAAATAATATATTATTAATCTAATAAATAAAAATACTATTACTAGTATATAGTTAGTAGCAAGGTCTATCATACCGAAGCGTACCATCCGTACCCGGCGGTACGTACCGATCCGATAGGTTACCGGTATGCGGATCGCCCGATACCGCTACAGTGCTACAGTATGAAAAAAGTATAAAATTGTTCGGTACGCCCTGATGTACCGCCCGGTACACCGGTACCGTACCGTACCGTACCGAGCTCGGGTCGAAACGCCTGTACGGTACGGTACGACGAACCTTGGTTAGTAGCATATTGTTAATATATTGATAACAGTATACTATTGAAGTAAGAAGAGTGTGAGTAAGAGGAAGACTGAGGCTACTGACTGAGAGCAGCGGCAGCGGTAGCAACGAGAAGCGATAGTGGCAGCGGCAGCGGTAGCGGCGAGCGATGGCAACGGGAGCGGCGACAGTGGCAACGACAGTGGTAGTAACGAGTAGCGGGAGTAGGAGCGGCGAGCGGCGATAGTGGCAGCAGCAGTAGTAGTAGCGAGCAGAAGCAGCGGGAGCGGCAACAGTGTCAACGGGAGCAGGAGTGGCGAGCGACGATAGTGGCAGCGACAGCAGTAACAGCGAGTAGTGGCAGCGGGAGCGGCGATAGTGGCAGCGGTAGCAGCGAGCAGGGGGGAGCGAGAGCGGGAGCGGCGAGCGACGACAGTGGCAGCGGCAGCGAGAGCAAGAGCGACGAGCGACGATAGTGGCAGCGATAGCGGTAGCAGTGGCAGCGGCAGTGGGAGTGGAAGTGGCGAGCGGGGTTAGAGTTGGGGAAGTCGTGAGAAGAAGGCTGATATCGGTGCTTTAGTTGGTTCGATTGGACCAACTAAAGCACCGGAGATTGAACCAGACCTAAAACGCTGGTTCGGTCGCTAGGTTTAACCCGGGTGCTCGCCCGACGCCTGGGCTCGGGCGAGCGCCCAAGCGACGCGCTTCGGGCCTCCCCTCGCTTAGGAAGATGAACTTGACTTCGATATTTTCTGTTTCTATTTCACTTTATTTCATTGCTTGGCAACACTAATATATCTAAGCTTCCATGCTGCTTTACTTCACTTAAGAGGTATATCTTTTAGAAAGCTTTAATCTGATTTTGGATTCCAATTTTAGGTTGCAGTACACTAGAACTTGTTATGGACTGCTAACAATCTTGACATGTTTATGTTTTATCAGTGAAATCAACCATAAAATTGCTTTTATTTTCATATACAACATTTCTTAACTCTGAAAATAAAAAGTATGTAATGTCAGCAGTAGGTTGACATAAAGGAAAACTTCATATACCTCCATAGTATAATAGCAAGAAATAATGTGTGAAGAATAGGGTTTCAGTTTCCTCACCTTCTTAACCATTTGCATTTGCAAACATGGGATAATAGTGATGGACTATTCAACTCTACTATGCAACTCTAACAATTGTGACTTGTCTGTATATATTGTGCAATTGTGACTTCACTCAAGATGCACAAGATGACACAGGAGAGTTCAAGAATGAAGATATAAAGATATCTTGATGTATTTTTTTTCGAGATGATGTGGAATTTATAATTGTCTCACTTTGATATTGATTTTTGGATAAAATAAAGATTGTAATGTGAAGTTTCAAATATCAATAATTTTATCTTGAATTTATGAAAAAGTTTTGGTATGATTTTGAAATTATTAAAAATTGATAGGTAATTAATAAAATTATTATTGACAGTATAGTGACACTCAAATAATCCATTACTAATTTTTTTTATATTTTAGTGACAGGTCAAGCCATCACTAAATTATTATTATCTTTTCCATTTAATCAGTAAGAGTTAATTATATTGTCACTAAAATTGTTAGTCAATTCTTTTAGTGACAGAAGTGTTCATAACCAATTGTTGTCACAGAAATATTAATTTATCAATTTATTTATTTTTAGCGATAGAATTTAATGTTTTAGCTACAAATATAAACTATCACTAAAAACTATAATTTAATGACATATGTGTCTTTTTTTGTTACTAAAACTTTTAGCCACGAGATCTATGCTGACGGAAGCTAGTGATGGCTCATTTTGCACTAATTCTTTTAGTGACAACTTTTGTTCATGGTTAATAACTATTTTTCTTATAGTGTAGGGGGCATGTGACCTGTATGTGTGCCAATATCTCAAGGAGCAGAGGAAACCAATGGCCTCGATCGCTTCCTCGACATGGCACCACCCCACCCCCCTATTCCGATCGATTTCGATCAGCGTTGGCTTGGCTGTGCCGACGACCAATCGGGCAACGCTTCTCAACTTTAATCCATGGACCAAAGAGGTCCAGCTCTAAGTGAGAAGACCCAACCTCCCTTAGGGTAATAGAGCCATCTAAATCGGAAGGGGGTTGCTCCACACCCTTTTGGGGGTCGGCCTTGTGAGAAGAGTCCAGAAAAACAAGGGAGGAAGTCAAAGAAGTCATCGAAACTAGAGGGCAAATCCACTTTATGACCCACACAACTATACTTGAAACACACCAAAGGTAAATTCTCATATGAAACAGTTTGGAAAATTCCTTTCTTTAGGTGACCCAGTCATACTGCTTATGGGGTTTTGAAAGATCGATTTCTATACTAACCTTACATATCGACCCCTTTCAAACGAGAAAGAACATTCATCATTCTTTAGGGGACGACCTAGGAGAGAACCAAGATTAATAACACATTCTGTTCCAGTACTCCAAAGGAAGATTGACGAACTACACCTAGATAGGGACAGATGAGATCCTCTCTGTGAGAGGCTGGAAATTAGCTTTCTTGGGCATCAGATACAAAACCTCCCCTCGAATGGTCCATGGTCCCTCGGTGAGGATGCGAACAACCTCCGCTTTAGAAAAAAATTGAAAGCAAATAAAAACCTTAAGCCAAATTGATCACTTGGGACACCAAAGAACATTTCCATTAGTGAGAAACCACATATTTCAGGAAATCCAAAGTCGAAGTCGGAGGAAATGATTGATCAAACTAGATATTCAAGGTTTTTGCCATTCATGAGGAGTTTTTTCGTCAAATTCGATGAAATCCTTAGAAGCATCATAGATCCGGTTAAACAAAGAAGAAGATAGTAGTGAACTTGCATCTGGCCCATATGAAGGACCAATTAACATCAATGCCTAAGAGATGCTCTTTCCAGTGAAAGGGCCATCCAATTGGCTCTTCTTGGAAGGCGGAGGGGCATTGGAAGGATCCCGATGGAGTGGCCCATTTTTCTTGGTACTTGCCAAAGGAGAAAACCTTAGGGGTCTGGCTTGGCATCACTCCAGGAACCCTAACTGAAGGGATCGACACCACAGAAGAAGATGATGACACCCTAGGGAGGGGAACAACAATGGATGCAAGGAGAGAGCCAAGTAGGGGATGTGAAGCCAGTAGTTGGGGGCGGGGGGGGGTGGGGAAGGGTGTGGTTGGGTCGCATCAAAGGTGGAATTAAGGAGGGAGAAGGCAATGGGGTTGTCCTTATCGCCTTAGAAACCCAGAGCTTCTCTCTCTAAGGAAAGAAGAGAGTTCCCTACTCTCTCACAAATTTATTTAATGCATTACAATCGACCATATCTTGTTCAGAACTTCACGGTTAGCCCCCAATTCCCTTCTCGCACTTTTCTAGTTCGAAAACCCTAAAGAAGATGCAGTGCAAGATTCTTTTCCGCCATCAATCTGGTCCTCATGATTAATCTAGGACTATGTGTTTTTGCTGCTTATCGATCCGATTGATGTGATTCTCCCGATAAGCTCTAACTCTGATGGCTGCCCTCCCTCCGCAAGCGGACAACTTCTAGATCACCCTTGTTCTTTCCCTCAGTGAGCTTTTTTTTTCCTCATAAATTTGATACTTTTGGTCATATTTTTATATGAAAAAGGTTTACTTGGTGGAATTGGTGGCACCTGCTATTTCTATTCTTCTGTTTCTCTTTGGAACAAATTGATTTATTTGTAGGACATGCTTAGATCATCACAAGAGGATGAAGGTAAAAAGTTTGCTATGAGGTTTGTTACCAATACTAGATATTTGCAAAGTTTTTAGCATTGTGGTGAGGCACTGCGGTTATATCTCTGAGACTTATGTGATGGTATATTTAATTTTGAAGTGTTCAATATTGGTTGGCATGTAGGACGAGCAACAACAAATTACTTTCATAGTGGAGGAATAGAAAGAGAAAAGTGAAAGATAATAACTAAAAATAATAAGCAAATGTATAACTATCCAATTGGCTCAAAGATAACACTCCTAGGATAGAAGTCTTGCACCTCCGCATGCCTCACAAGGTGGGAAAGGAAAAAAACTTGATTCATGGATCCTTTTTTTATTCATACATTACAATGTTATAGCCCATTTTTATATGCTCAAGTATAAGAATAAAAAGAAAATTACAGAAATTTAAAAAATTACAATCGCATCAAATCAAATATATGATATCTTGTTCTTCGTTTCTGATTTGATTTGAGAAATAGTCTTCCTCTCTTCATGATATTTTTGATTGATAATCTTTCATCTTTATAGAGATGAATCTTTAAGATATTCAATCAAGATTTGTAATTTTCAATAATATGATTTCTTTTTTGTTGTATTTTTTCTTTCTTTTTCTCCTCGTTGAGTAGATATTTTCATGTTATTACATATGTAAAATATCTCTAAACAAATTAAATTTAATTTATTAATAAATTAATTTAATTGCTCATGCATCATATTGTTTTACTGTTTCTTTTTCATTTCTGCTATTGAGCGAGCATGCACATGTGGAGATTTTGGAATCGAATGAATTGTTCCTTTAAAGTCAGAGACGATTGAATTTGATTGGCCTAGATGCATGCATAGCAATTCATGTGCAGAGTATAGTTTCATCAAAACTAAAATTTTAATTTCATTCTTCCTCAAATTAGTGACTATATTATGGATATATTAGATGACATTTTGGTCTCTTTGGTGTTTATGTAGCATTTACATGATGCCTTTTGTGGAAGTTGTATGATATACTGCCATGGTTGTTTTGACCAAATACAAAGTTTAATATGCTAATGAGTTAGTTTTAGTTCCAGAGCATGCTTCTGATGATTCTTGGTGTGATGATGGGCTTCTGAATGAAATCTCAGATGCTGACTTAAACAGAGAACAGAAGAGGCGTTATGATCAATTTTATACAGTATCCTTGCAATCTATAAATGATATGCATATCCTTTGTCCAAAACTCTTCATAGTAAAACTTTTAGGGCTTTAAACTTGAGGATGTATCATATGGAACCCTTGACAAAAGTTTATATGGGTTATCGAGATGGTATATCTGCAGGAAAGGAAGCTTCTGCCCAAGAGGGCTTCAACATTGGGTTTAAGCAATCTGCAAGCAGTGGTTACAAATGGGGAATTGTTAGAGGCATCACAAGGTGAAAAGTGATAGTATTTACTGATCTCTTTCTGCAGAAGAATTTTGGTATCTTATTTTTCCTACATTATTTCGTAGTGCATTTGTAAACCTCCCAGATCAATTCAAAGAAAAGTTAGTTAAGAAGCTTGAAGACAGATGCACGTTTCAAAGTCTTTACAAGCCCGTTCAAGAGATTTCCACGGACGATGCTCTGAGAATGTATCACTTTCAACTACAACAAGAAAATAAACAATCTCATCAAAGATCAAAAGCGACAGTATCATCGGCAATCGAAGATTTTGACTGCAATAAGTTAGACTTCTTTTTCAAGGAGCTTATGTTACTTGTAAGTGAGTCTTCTGAAATCAAAGCAAGTGTTGATGTTGTAAAAGGAGAGGAAGAAGAATGACCTTGATGTTGAAGTACTTGGAGGGATCGTTCAAATTCACTTACGTCTGAATTTTCTGGACAGATTGTAATTTTTTGATGGCCTCAGATTGCAATGAAAAGAACTGAACCATTGCTCCATTGCAGCATAATATATTTTGAGATTTTGCTTCAGAAAAATAGGTTCCAAATTTCAGAGTATTGACTATTCTTCCACTGGAACTGTGCCGTCATTTTTGGGAACGTTGAAAGCACTCATGGTTTGATAATAATCTCCTTCCGAAATGCAATACTTTTTCATTGTGTTTGATGTTGAGCATGGCCTTTCTTTTTCCTCCTAGTTTTGCACACTGTAAATATAAGCATAAGATGCTTCTCCGACAATAACGATAGAATCTGATGAGAGGTTAATCAAGTAGCACTATATTGAAATGAATGAGATACTATTTTCAAACTAATACAAACAACTCTTACACTTTTTTCTTTCCTTTTTTCTGAATAAATTTCTACTTTCAGAATGCATTTACTTCAGCTTTAAATTAACATCGTATTTCATTAATTAGATTTTTTTTTACACTAAGTTAAAGTCATATGGTTGAGTTTTTCTGATCTTTCTTATGTATTTAGCAAGTCAATTCAATAGCCATAAATTTTTGATTTGCCAAATAAATCAGCAATTACCAACTTAACTCTCTTTGACCTTTAATTAATTGTAATCTTAGATGTCTAAGCATATTACAACTATGTCATGCTCCACAATATAGTATTTGTATAAATTATAAATTATAAAATATAAGTCTCATTAAATGTATTCATGTGTATAATTCTAGATTAATTATATATTATTTTTATAATTAATTATTATTTTTGAATGTGTCGGAGAATATTAAATCATATTGTCTTAGCATCTAGTAAAATCGGAGTCAGAATATCCAATGATCTTCAAATGGTCTGATCTCCCATATGATCTTTTGTTCTCTTTAAATATCTCATGACTCTTTTAGCTATATTCCAATGATTCATTCCATGATTGCTTAAGTATCTATCTAACATTCCAACAATGTACATTATATCTTGACGCGTACAAACCTGTGCATACATTAGACTCCCTAAAGCTAATGCATAGGAAATCTTCTGCATTTCTTAAGTTTCCAGATTTTTTTTAAGGCACTAATTGAGACTGAACTTGTCTCCCTTTGTGATAGGGGTGTCTCCTGGTTTACAATCCTATATGCTAAACCTTTTGAGTACTTTATCGATATAGTTCCTTTGTAATAATCCTAGAATACCTCGCGATCTATCTCGGTGTATCTGGATTCCTAATACAAAAGGGGCATCACCAAGATCTTTCATCTCAAAATTTCTAGATAAAAATCTCTTGGTTTCGTGCAATATGTCTATATCATTAGTGGCAAGCAGAATGTCATCCATATAAAATATTAGTAAAATAAATTTGCTCCCACTGAATTTATGATACATGCAATCATCAACAACATTCATCTTAAAACCAAATGAGATAATTACTTGATGAAATTTGTGATACTACTAAAAGGATGTTTGTTTTGTTAGGATCGAAATCGGCACTAAGAGGGGGGGAGTGTGAATTAGTGCTTACGATAAAAATTACATCGATTCGAAAATTTCGTTCGATAAAATCATATTGGAAATATGTTTAACTCGAAAACGTTCATAAAAATGTAATGAGCAAGTAAAGCAGTTTGCAATAAAGGTAAAAAACAAAATATAAATACAAACTAAGTTTTATAGTGGTTCGATCATCGTGACCTGCATCCACTCCTGATTCCTCTTCACTCAAGGCCATCGGCTTTCACTATCGATCTTCTTTCAACGGAGGAAGATCAACTATCCTTTTACACCCATTTTCTCCTTTTCACCGGTTTAGGAGATAACCTTTACAACCTCACCTCTCTCTTAAACTTCATATATAATACTGAGAGCTTGAGACGAGTTTTTATAATATTACTATAGCATTTTTCTTTTCTTTAACTCACAATTGATGTGTTTACTGAGTAAGGATGAGTAGGGCTTTTTTAGGCCCCAAATGAATTCAAATTTAGGGACCAAATGATCTCATCTTGGGTTTTCGGGGTACTAGCAATACCACCGCCTGCTAGTTTGAGACTAGGTGGTACCATCGCCTAACACAGTCTGGGAGATTGTATCTGAGCAATATTATCACCTAAACTGGCAGTGTCACAGCTTGGGCCAACTATGGGTCACTAATTGGGCCTTCCACTTGGCCCAAAATAACCCCAATTCAGGCCGAGTTAACCCATAATTGAGTTGGTCTAATTACATTCTAAACAATCCAATTAGAACTAAAACTACTTCGATCTAGACAAATTATTATAAGTAAGAATTCTAAGTTATCCAACATGTCATTGGTTCATCCGATGCTTCACCCGAACCTTCGGCATATCGTCCTCTCTTATGATGTATTGCCCAATCGACATGTTGATATCCGCAACACCCGATCTCCTTAGTGCAATGTCTGATCCTTTTGGCCCGATGCTCGAACTCATGGCACGAAGCCTTCTGCTGATATGTCGACCATTCCTCCGGTCCGACATCCAATCTTCTGACATGTTCCATTTTAGCCCAACTTTTGATTCCACCGCTTTAATCAATTTATCTTTCCTGATTGAATATAGTCCTACGTCACTTAAATGTACATTAGATCGTAAACTCATTAATTGATTTCATCGTCAAAATCCAAGATTCAATATGTTTTATCTCATAGATAGATTTTATCAATTTACATATTATTTTCTTTAGGTTCTTTTGATACAAAGTATTCTGGTTGTACCATATAAATTATTTCATCAATATTTCCATTGAGAATTGTTATTTTGACATCCATCTAAAAGAGCTCCAAATCAAAATGTGTGGCTAAAGCCATAATTATTCTAAAAGAGTCATTCGTTAAAACCGGAGAGGTTTATTTAAAGTCAATCCCTTCTTTTTGAGTATAGCCCTTTGCCACAAGACGTGCATTATATCTCTCCACATTACCATTAGAATCCCCTTTGGTTTTAAAAATTCATTTACAACCAATAGGTTTCACTCCTTCTAGTAATGGGACAAGTTCTCAAACTTTATTGTCTTGTATGGACTTATACTCTTGATTCATTGCTTTAATCCACTTATCAGAATTGGAATCCTCTATGGCTTGACAGAAGTTGATTGGATCATCTTCCATCATATCACTACTTTTTTCATGTTCCCAGAGAAATACCATATAATCATATGAAATGACACTCCTCCTTACCCTAATGGATCATCACAAAGGTGCTAGCTCTTGTGGCATATGTTCTTATGGATGTTGAGTTTGATCCTCATGAATAATTTTCTTATACTATATGAGAGTTGAAATAACTATATCCTTTTGAGGTATTGAATTTACCACATCAGTGGCAACTATATAAATTGGATTAAATTGAACCAATTCTTCCTCAAACGTAAAGTCTTTAACCTTATTTCTCCCCCCAAACTCAATATCCTTGTAGCAATACTCGTCTCAAAAATATTTATTGATTTGGGATTATAAAATTTGTACCCCTTAGATCGTTCAGAATAACCAATAAAATAATTGCTTATTGTTTGGGGTTCCAATTTCTTTTCGTTAGGCCTGTAAAGCCTTGTCTTAGATAGACAACCTATGAAAGTGTCTTAGACTAGGCTTTCTTCCGGTCCAAAGCTCATAAGGTGTTTTTGTAGTTGCTTTAATTGGTACTCTATAAGAATGTAAGCTATAGTTTTTATTGCTTCTCTTCAGGGTGACTCTGGCAAAGTAGATTAAAAAATCATATTTCTTACTATGTCTTTAAGTATGCAGTTTCGTCTTTCAACTACACCATTCATGTTAGGTGACCTTGGCATTTTATACAGAGGGATAATTCCACACTCCTCTAAGCATAGAGCAAATGGTCCTCGACGTTATTCACTTGAGCCGTCATTTCTGTTGTAATATTCCCCTCCACGGTTAGATCTAATGCTTTATATATATATATATATATATATTCACTGTTGAATTAGATGCGGTCATCAAATTTGTGATCAAGATCGTAGGATCATGTGATCCTACGGCCCAGATTGAGATTTGGAGCTGGACCTGACGTTTGAATCGGATACAAAGCTTGACTAGAATGGAGTTACGAGTTGACTTAGAGTCGGTCGATTCAACTTAAGCAAGTTGGGATATAAATGTTTTGAAAAAGAAATAACGTGTCACGGCCTTCTTGGTGGTGCGCGATTGTAGGCGAACCCTAGTGGAAATACCAATCTCCAGCTCCACAAACGAGATCAGGAATCACGGCCCACGCTCTCCTCTCCTCTCCTCCCTCTCTCTCCACCATCCTAAATACTTCACTCCTCCCTCTCCCGCGCAGCCAACCCCTTATTCCCAATGACTTGATTGAAGACGGCGGGTTTCAAAGTTGGTGAGGAGGTGCCGATGAAGGAGGAGGACGAGTTTATGCTTTTAAGAAATTGCTTCCTCGAGACCTCCTCGACATTAATCTCGTTGATGAAAGGTTCTGGTTCGATTCAAGTGATATGGATTGTTTTTATTTTGGTTTGCTCTTCATGGTATTGTTCTGTTATCGAGTGATGAGGGTTTGTTCATTTTTGTTTTCATATCCTCGTTGCCAAGAAAATAGTTCTAAGATAGAGAGAGAGCGCCGACAAACATTTCAATTCGTGTCAAAACCGACGTAGACTAACTTACCAAAAATCGAAAGCTTAAAATAAATTAATTTTTTATAAATAAAATATTAATTTGATTATGTTGTTGTAAGCTCATTTACAAGATGAGTATTTGACCCTAAGGTTTTCTCCTTTGGCAAGTACCAAGAAAAATGGCGACGCACGGACGTGAGGGGATCATTAAAACGCACGGACGGACGTGAGGGGATCATTAAATCGCACGGACGTGAGGGGATCATTAAAATGCACGGACGTGAGGGGATCATTAAAACGCACGTCCGTGCGTCGCCACCAACAGCGAAATAGGAGCGGGCGAGGAACGTGAGGGGATCATTAAAACGCACGGACGTGAGGGGATCATTAAATCGCAACTACAGAGAGAAGCAGTGTAGAACGAGGAGGTCGAGGAGCAGTGACGGCCAGGACCGAAGAGCCAAGTAAGAATCCGCCATTTCCACCGTCTCTCTCTCTCACTCTCCCTGCCTCCGGGGGTGATATGGCGAGGGCGTCTCATGCTTAGTGACGCGGTTGATATCGGATTCGGGGAGTGGCCTCCGGAGCCGTCGGATCCGGGTGGGGTTGCAGCCGCCGCCGTTCTCCCTGTAGTTGCGATTTAATGATCCCCTCACGTCCGTGCGTTTTAATGATCCCCTCACGTTCCTCGCCCGCTCCTATTTCGCTGTTGGTGGCGACGCACGGACGTGCGTTTTAATGATCCCCTCACGTCCGTGCGTTTTAATGATCCCCTCACGTCCGTGCGATTTAATGATCCCCTCACGTCCGTCCGTGCGTTTTAATGATCCCCTCACGTCCGTGCGTCGCCATTTTGAGCGGAGAACGCACGGACGTGAGGGGATCATTAAAACGCACGGACGTGAGGGGATCATTAAAACGCACGTCCGTGCGTCGCCACCAACAGCGAAATAGGAGCGGGCGAGGAACGTGAGGGGATCATTAAAACGCACGGACGTGAGGGGATCATTAAATCGCAACTACAGGGAGAACGGCGGCGGCTGCAACCCCACCCGGATCCGACGGCTCCGGAGGCCACTCCCCGAATCCGATATCAACCGCGTCACTAAGCATGAGACGCCCTCGCCATATCACCCCCGGAGGCAGGGAGAGTGAGAGAGAGAGACGGTGGAAATGGCGGATTCTTACTTGGCTCTTCGGTCCTGGCCGTCACTGCTCCTCGACCTCCTCGTTCTACACTGCTTCTCTCTGTAGTTGCGATTTAATGATCCCCTCACGTCCGTGCGTCGCCACCAACAGCGAAATAGGAGCGGGCGAGGGAGACGAGATCGAGAGACGGAGCTTCACTCGTCCCACCCAGTTGTCCCGCTGGTCGAAAACCCCTACCTTTGCTCCTCAGGCGATCGATCCCGTCGTCGGGCCCTGCCCCCAGGTTTGCCTCCACTCCTTTCTCCTACCCCGTTCCTATTGCGACGCATTGATATGCTCTTGTTTCTTTTGCTATGGAGCTCGTCTCGATTTCCGTTTAATTGCTCAGGGTTGTATTTGTTCTGCGTGGATTCTCGGTTCTATTTGGATTACGCCTTTTCTTCTATGTTTCTCGTGAGGTTCATCGTGGCGGATCCTCTTGGGAAATCTCAATTAGGGTTTGGATTGTGGGGGCGTGGGGCTTTAATTTGATTAATTATGTTATTTGGATTGTTGATTGCTCGAATTTGGATGGTGAATCACGGGAAGTGCCATTGTGTAACATTTATTTATGTTTTGTAGATAAGAGTTTTTGGTCCTTCCGCAGCTACTCAAGTGCTCGGCCTATTGTCAGAGCTGGAATGGAGGGCATAAATGGTATATAAACTTGGTCTTGTTTTTCATTGTTTAGCTATAAGTTGTTGTCAACTTGTTGTCAAAGCTTTGGGAGTTGAGATGCATTAAAGAGAGTTTGCAATTTTGTTACAAGCATTGATTGAAAAGGCGCTAGGTGCCAAAAGGTGCTAAGGTCCAAAAACGTCCGAGGTGCTAGGCGTTCGTCTGAGTGAAGCGAGACGCTAAAATATAAAAATATATAATATAATTAATAAATATATTTATTTAAATAAAAATATATCATTTATTCTGAAACCTAATAATAATTTTAAATAAATAAAAATTAATAGTATTAAAATCAAAATAATATATTATTAATCTAATAAATAAAAATACTATTACTAGTATATAGTTAGTAGCAAGGTCTATCATACCGAAGCGTACCATCCGTACCCGGCGGTACGTACCGATCCGATAGGTTACCGGTATGCGGATCGCCCGATACCGCTACAGTGCTACAGTATGAAAAAAGTATAAAATTGTTCGGTACGCCCTGATGTACCGCCCGGTACACCGGTACCGTACCGTACCGTACCGAGCTCGGGTCGAAACGCCTGTACGGTACGGTACGACGAACCTTGGTTAGTAGCATATTGTTAATATATTGATAACAGTATACTATTGAAGTAAGAAGAGTGTGAGTAAGAGGAAGACTGAGGCTACTGACTGAGAGCAGCGGCAGCGGTAGCAACGAGAAGCGATAGTGGCAGCGGCAGCGGTAGCGGCGAGCGATGGCAACGGGAGCGGCGACAGTGGCAACGACAGTGGTAGTAACGAGTAGCGGGAGTAGGAGCGGCGAGCGGCGATAGTGGCAGCAGCAGTAGTAGTAGCGAGCAGAAGCAGCGGGAGCGGCAACAGTGTCAACGGGAGCAGGAGTGGCGAGCGACGATAGTGGCAGCGACAGCAGTAACAGCGAGTAGTGGCAGCGGGAGCGGCGATAGTGGCAGCGGTAGCAGCGAGCAGGGGGGAGCGAGAGCGGGAGCGGCGAGCGACGACAGTGGCAGCGGCAGCGAGAGCAAGAGCGACGAGCGACGATAGTGGCAGCGATAGCGGTAGCAGTGGCAGCGGCAGTGGGAGTGGAAGTGGCGAGCGGGGTTAGAGTTGGGGAAGTCGTGAGAAGAAGGCTGATATCGGTGCTTTAGTTGGTTCGATTGGACCAACTAAAGCACCGGAGATTGAACCAGACCTAAAACGCTGGTTCGGTCGCTAGGTTTAACCCGGGTGCTCGCCCGACGCCTGGGCTCGGGCGAGCGCCCAAGCGACGCGCTTCGGGCCTCCCCTCGCTTAGGAAGATGAACTTGACTTCGATATTTTCTGTTTCTATTTCACTTTATTTCATTGCTTGGCAACACTAATATATCTAAGCTTCCATGCTGCTTTACTTCACTTAAGAGGTATATCTTTTAGAAAGCTTTAATCTGATTTTGGATTCCAATTTTAGGTTGCAGTACACTAGAACTTGTTATGGACTGCTAACAATCTTGACATGTTTATGTTTTATCAGTGAAATCAACCATAAAATTGCTTTTATTTTCATATACAACATTTCTTAACTCTGAAAATAAAAAGTATGTAATGTCAGCAGTAGGTTGACATAAAGGAAAACTTCATATACCTCCATAGTATAATAGCAAGAAATAATGTGTGAAGAATAGGGTTTCAGTTTCCTCACCTTCTTAACCATTTGCATTTGCAAACATGGGATAATAGTGATGGACTATTCAACTCTACTATGCAACTCTAACAATTGTGACTTGTCTGTATATATTGTGCAATTGTGACTTCACTCAAGATGCACAAGATGACACAGGAGAGTTCAAGAATGAAGATATAAAGATATCTTGATGTATTTTTTTTCGAGATGATGTGGAATTTATAATTGTCTCACTTTGATATTGATTTTTGGATAAAATAAAGATTGTAATGTGAAGTTTCAAATATCAATAATTTTATCTTGAATTTATGAAAAAGTTTTGGTATGATTTTGAAATTATTAAAAATTGATAGGTAATTAATAAAATTATTATTGACAGTATAGTGACACTCAAATAATCCATTACTAATTTTTTTTATATTTTAGTGACAGGTCAAGCCATCACTAAATTATTATTATCTTTTCCATTTAATCAGTAAGAGTTAATTATATTGTCACTAAAATTGTTAGTCAATTCTTTTAGTGACAGAAGTGTTCATAACCAATTGTTGTCACAGAAATATTAATTTATCAATTTATTTATTTTTAGCGATAGAATTTAATGTTTTAGCTACAAATATAAACTATCACTAAAAACTATAATTTAATGACATATGTGTCTTTTTTTGTTACTAAAACTTTTAGCCACGAGATCTATGCTGACGGAAGCTAGTGATGGCTCATTTTGCACTAATTCTTTTAGTGACAACTTTTGTTCATGGTTAATAACTATTTTTCTTATAGTGTAGGGGGCATGTGACCTGTATGTGTGCCAATATCTCAAGGAGCAGAGGAAACCAATGGCCTCGATCGCTTCCTCGACATGGCACCACCCCACCCCCCTATTCCGATCGATTTCGATCAGCGTTGGCTTGGCTGTGCCGACGACCAATCGGGCAACGCTTCTCAACTTTAATCCATGGACCAAAGAGGTCCAGCTCTAAGTGAGAAGACCCAACCTCCCTTAGGGTAATAGAGCCATCTAAATCGGAAGGGGGTTGCTCCACACCCTTTTGGGGGTCGGCCTTGTGAGAAGAGTCCAGAAAAACAAGGGAGGAAGTCAAAGAAGTCATCGAAACTAGAGGGCAAATCCACTTTATGACCCACACAACTATACTTGAAACACACCAAAGGTAAATTCTCATATGAAACAGTTTGGAAAATTCCTTTCTTTAGGTGACCCAGTCATACTGCTTATGGGGTTTTGAAAGATCGATTTCTATACTAACCTTACATATCGACCCCTTTCAAACGAGAAAGAACATTCATCATTCTTTAGGGGACGACCTAGGAGAGAACCAAGATTAATAACACATTCTGTTCCAGTACTCCAAAGGAAGATTGACGAACTACACCTAGATAGGGACAGATGAGATCCTCTCTGTGAGAGGCTGGAAATTAGCTTTCTTGGGCATCAGATACAAAACCTCCCCTCGAATGGTCCATGGTCCCTCGGTGAGGATGCGAACAACCTCCGCTTTAGAAAAAAATTGAAAGCAAATAAAAACCTTAAGCCAAATTGATCACTTGGGACACCAAAGAACATTTCCATTAGTGAGAAACCACATATTTCAGGAAATCCAAAGTCGAAGTCGGAGGAAATGATTGATCAAACTAGATATTCAAGGTTTTTGCCATTCATGAGGAGTTTTTTCGTCAAATTCGATGAAATCCTTAGAAGCATCATAGATCCGGTTAAACAAAGAAGAAGATAGTAGTGAACTTGCATCTGGCCCATATGAAGGACCAATTAACATCAATGCCTAAGAGATGCTCTTTCCAGTGAAAGGGCCATCCAATTGGCTCTTCTTGGAAGGCGGAGGGGCATTGGAAGGATCCCGATGGAGTGGCCCATTTTTCTTGGTACTTGCCAAAGGAGAAAACCTTAGGGGTCTGGCTTGGCATCACTCCAGGAACCCTAACTGAAGGGATCGACACCACAGAAGAAGATGATAACACCCTAGGGAGGGGAACAACAATGGATGCAAGGAGAGAGCCAAGTAGGGGATGTGAAGCCAGTAGTTGGGGGCGGGGGGGGGTGGGGAAGGGTGTGGTTGGGTCGCATCAAAGGTGGAATTAAGGAGGGAGAAGGCAATGGGGTTGTCCTTATCGCCTTAGAAACCCAGAGCTTCTCTCTCTAAGGAAAGAAGAGAGTTCCCTACTCTCTCACAAATTTATTTAATGCATTACAATCGACCATATCTTGTTCAGAACTTCACGGTTAGCCCCCAATTCCCTTCTCGCACTTTTCTAGTTCGAAAACCCTAAAGAAGATGCAGTGCAAGATTCTTTTCCGCCATCAATCTGGTCCTCATGATTAATCTAGGACTATGTGTTTTTGCTGCTTATCGATCCGATTGATGTGATTCTCCCGATAAGCTCTAACTCTGATGGCTGCCCTCCCTCCGCAAGCGGACAACTTCTAGATCACCCTTGTTCTTTCCCTCAGTGAGCTTTTTTTTTCCTCATAAATTTGATACTTTTGGTCATATTTTTATATGAAAAAGGTTTACTTGGTGGAATTGGTGGCACCTGCTATTTCTATTCTTCTGTTTCTCTTTGGAACAAATTGATTTATTTGTAGGACATGCTTAGATCATCACAAGAGGATGAAGGTAAAAAGTTTGCTATGAGGTTTGTTACCAATACTAGATATTTGCAAAGTTTTTAGCATTGTGGTGAGGCACTGCGGTTATATCTCTGAGACTTATGTGATGGTATATTTAATTTTGAAGTGTTCAATATTGGTTGGCATGTAGGACGAGCAACAACAAATTACTTTCATAGTGGAGGAATAGAAAGAGAAAAGTGAAAGATAATAACTAAAAATAATAAGCAAATGTATAACTATCCAATTGGCTCAAAGATAACACTCCTAGGATAGAAGTCTTGCACCTCCGCATGCCTCACAAGGTGGGAAAGGAAAAAAACTTGATTCATGGATCCTTTTTTTATTCATACATTACAATGTTATAGCCCATTTTTATATGCTCAAGTATAAGAATAAAAAGAAAATTACAGAAATTTAAAAAATTACAATCGCATCAAATCAAATATATGATATCTTGTTCTTCGTTTCTGATTTGATTTGAGAAATAGTCTTCCTCTCTTCATGATATTTTTGATTGATAATCTTTCATCTTTATAGAGATGAATCTTTAAGATATTCAATCAAGATTTGTAATTTTCAATAATATGATTTCTTTTTTGTTGTATTTTTTCTTTCTTTTTCTCCTCGTTGAGTAGATATTTTCATGTTATTACATATGTAAAATATCTCTAAACAAATTAAATTTATTTTATTAATAAATTAATTTAATTGCTCATGCATCATATTGTTTTACTGTTTCTTTTTCATTTCTGCTATTGAGCGAGCATGCACATGTGGAGATTTTGGAATCGAATGAATTGTTCCTTTAAAGTCAGAGACGATTGAATTTGATTGGCCTAGATGCATGCATAGCAATTCATGTGCAGAGTATAGTTTCATCAAAACTAAAATTTTAATTTCATTCTTCCTCAAATTAGTGACTATATTATGGATATATTAGATGACATTTTGGTCTCTTTGGTGTTTATGTAGCATTTACATGATGCCTTTTGTGGAAGTTGTATGATATACTGCCATGGTTGTTTTGACCAAATACAAAGTTTAATATGCTAATGAGTTAGTTTTAGTTCCAGAGCATGCTTCTGATGATTCTTGGTGTGATGATGGGCTTCTGAATGAAATCTCAGATGCTGACTTAAACAGAGAACAGAAGAGGCGTTATGATCAATTTTATACAGTATCCTTGCAATCTATAAATGATATGCATATCCTTTGTCCAAAACTCTTCATAGTAAAACTTTTAGGGCTTTAAACTTGAGGATGTATCATATGGAACCCTTGACAAAAGTTTATAAGGGTTATCGAGATGGTATATCTGCAGGAAAGGAAGCTTCTGCCCAAGAGGGCTTCAACATTGGGTTTAAGCAATCTGCAAGCAGTGGTTACAAATGGGGAATTGTTAGAGGCATCACAAGGTGAAAAGTGATAGTATTTACTGATCTCTTTCTGCAGAAGAATTTTGGTATCTTATTTTTCCTACATTATTTCGTAGTGCATTTGTAAACCTCCCAGATCAATTCAAAGAAAAGTTAGTTAAGAAGCTTGAAGACAGATGCACGTTTCAAAGTCTTTACAAGCCCGTTCAAGAGATTTCCACGGACGATGCTCTGAGAATGTATCACTTTCAACTACAACAAGAAAATAAACAATCTCATCAAAGATCAAAAGCGACAGTATCATCGGCAATCGAAGATTTTGACTGCAATAAGTTAGACTTCTTTTTCAAGGAGCTTATGTTACTTGTAAGTGAGTCTTCTGAAATCAAAGCAAGTGTTGATGTTGTAAAAGGAGAGGAAGAAGAATGACCTTGATGTTGAAGTACTTGGAGGGATCGTTCAAATTCACTTACGTCTGAATTTTCTGGACAGATTGTAATTTTTTGATGGCCTCAGATTGCAATGAAAAGAACTGAACCATTGCTCCATTGCAGCATAATATATTTTGAGATTTTGCTTCAGAAAAATAGGTTCCAAATTTCAGAGTATTGACTATTCTTCCACTGGAACTGTGCCGTCATTTTTGGGAACGTTGAAAGCACTCATGGTTTGATAATAATCTCCTTCCGAAATGCAATACTTTTTCATTGTGTTTGATGTTGAGCATGGCCTTTCTTTTTCCTCCTAGTTTTGCACACTGTAAATATAAGCATAAGATGCTTCTCCAACAATAACGATAGAATCTGATGAGAGGTTAATCAAGTAGCACTATATTGAAATGAATGAGATACTATTTTCAAACTAATACAAACAACTCTTACACTTTTTTCTTTCCTTTTTTCTGAATAAATTTCTACTTTCAGAATGCATTTACTTCAGCTTTAAATTAACATCGTATTTCATTAATTAGATTTTTTTTTACACTAAGTTAAAGTCATATGGTTGAGTTTTTCTGATCTTTCTTATGTATTTAGCAAGTCAATTCAATAGCCATAAATTTTTGATTTGCCAAATAAATCAGCAATTACCAACTTAACTCTCTTTGACCTTTAATTAATTGTAATCTTAGATGTCTAAGCATATTACAACTATGTCATGCTCCACAATATAGTATTTGTATAAATTATAAATTATAAATTATAAACTATAAGTCTCATTAAATGTATTCATGTGTATAATTCTAGATTAATTATATATTATTTTTATAATTAATTATTATTTTTGAATGTTTCGGAGAATATTAAATCATATTGTCTTAGCATCTAGTAAAATCGGAGTCAGAATATCCAATGATCTTCAAATGGTCTGATCTCCCATATGATCTTTTGTTCTCTTTAAATATCTCATGACTCTTTTAGCTACATTCCAATGATTCATTCCATGATTGCTTAAGTATCTATCTAACATTCCAATAATGTACATTATATCTTGACGCGTACAAACCTGTGCATACATTAGACTCCCTAAAGCTAATGCATAGGAAATCTTCTGCATTTCTTAAGTTTCCAGATTTTTTTTAAGGCACTAATTGAGACTGAACTTGTCTCTCTTTGTGATAGGGGTGTCTCCTGGTTTACAATCCTATATGCTAAACCTTTTGAGTACTTTATCGATATAGTTCCTTTGTAATAATCCTAGAATACCTCGCGATCTATCTCGGTGTATCTGGATTCCTAATACAAAAGGGGCATCACCAAGATCTTTCATCTCAAAATTTCTAGATAAAAATCTCTTGGTTTCGTGCAATATGTCTATATCATTAGTGGCAAGCAGAATGTCATCCATATAAAATATTAGTAAAATAAATTTGCTCCCACTGAATTTATGATACATGCAATCATCAACAACATTCATCTTAAAACCAAATGAGATAATTACTTGATGAAATTTGTGATACTACTAAAAGGATGTTTGTTTTGTTAGGATCGAAATCGGCACTAAGAGGGGGGGAGTGTGAATTAGTGCTTACGATAAAAATTACATCGATTCGAAAATTTCGTTCGATAAAATCATATTGGAAATATGTTTAACTCGAAAACGTTCATAAAAATGTAATGAGCAAGTAAAGCAGTTTGCAATAAAGGTAAAAAACAAAATATAAATACAAACTAAGTTTTATAGTGGTTCGATCATCGTGACCTGCATCCACTCCTGATTCCTCTTCACTCAAGGCCATCGGCTTTCACTATCGATCTTCTTTCAACGGAGGAAGATCAACTATCCTTTTACACCCATTTTCTCCTTTTCACCGGTTTAGGAGATAACCTTTACAACCTCACCTCTCTCTTAAACTTCATATATAATACTGAGAGCTTGAGACGAGTTTTTATAATATTACTATAGCATTTTTCTTTTCTTTAACTCACAATTGATGTGTTTACTGAGTAAGGATGAGTAGGGCTTTTTTAGGCCCCAAATGAATTCAAATTTAGGGACCAAATGATCTCATCTTGGGTTTTCGGGGTACTAGCAATACCACCGCCTGCTAGTTTGAGACTAGGTGGTACCATCGCCTAACACAGTCTGGGAGATTGTATCTGAGCAATATTATCACCTAAACTGGCAGTGTCACAGCTTGGGCCAACTATGGGTCACTAATTGGGCCTTCCACTTGGCCCAAAATAACCCCAATTCAGGCCGAGTTAACCCATAATTGAGTTGGTCTAATTACATTCTAAACAATCCAATTAGAACTAAAACTACTTCGATCTAGACAAATTATTATAAGTAAGAATTCTAAGTTATCCAACATGTCATTGGTTCATCCGATGCTTCACCCGAACCTTCGGCATATCGTCCTCTCTTATGATGTATTGCCCAATCGACATGTTGATATCCGCAACACCCGATCTCCTTAGTGCAATGTCTGATCCTTTTGGCCCGATGCTCGAACTCATGGCACGAAGCCTTCTGCTGATATGTCGACCATTCCTCCGGTCCGACATCCAATCTTCTGACATGTTCCATTTTAGCCCAACTTTTGATTCCACCGCTTTAATCAATTTATCTTTCCTGATTGAATATAGTCCTACGTCACTTAAATGTACATTAGATCGTAAACTCATTAATTGATTTCATCGTCAAAATCCAAGATTCAATATGTTTTATCTCATAGATAGATTTTATCAATTTACATATTATTTTCTTTAGGTTCTTTTGATACAAAGTATTCTGGTTGTACCATATAAATTATTTCATCAATATTTCCATTGAGAATTGTTATTTTGACATCCATCTAAAAGAGCTCCAAATCAAAATGTGTGGCTAAAGCCATAATTATTCTAAAAGAGTCATTCGTTAAAACCGGAGAGGTTTATTTAAAGTCAATCCCTTCTTTTTGAGTATAGCCCTTTGCCACAAGACGTGCATTATATCTCTCCACATTACCATTAGAATCCCCTTTGGTTTTAAAAATTCATTTACAACCAATAGGTTTCACTCCTTCTAGTAATGGGACAAGTTCTCAAACTTTATTGTCTTGTATGGACTTATACTCTTGATTCATTGCTTTAATCCACTTATCAGAATTGGAATCCTCTATGGCTTGACAGAAGTTGATTGGATCATCTTCCATCATATCACTACTTTTTTCATGTTCCCAGAGAAATACCATATAATCATATGAAATGACACTCCTCCTTACCCTAATGGATCATCACAAAGGTGCTAGCTCTTGTGGCATATGTTCTTATGGATGTTGAGTTTGATCCTCATGAATAATTTTCTTATACTATATGAGAGTTGAAATAACTATATCCTTTTGAGGTATTGAATTTACCACATCAGTGGCAACTATATAAATTGGATTAAATTGAACCAATTCTTCCTCAAACGTAAAGTCTTTAACCTTATTTCTCCCCCCAAACTCAATATCCTTGTAGCAATACTCGTCTCAAAAATATTTATTGATTTGGGATTATAAAATTTGTACCCCTTAGATCGTTCAGAATAACCAATAAAATAATTGCTTATTGTTTGGGGTTCCAATTTCTTTTCGTTAGGCCTGTAAAGCCTTGTCTTAGATAGACAACCTATGAAAGTGTCTTAGACTAGGCTTTCTTCCGGTCCAAAGCTCATAAGGTGTTTTTGTAGTTGCTTTAATTGGTACTCTATAAGAATGTAAGCTATAGTTTTTATTGCTTCTCTTCAGGGTGACTCTGGCAAAGTAGATTAAAAAATCATATTTCTTACTATGTCTTTAAGTATGCAGTTTCGTCTTTCAACTACACCATTCATGTTAGGTGACCTTGGCATTTTATACAGAGGGATAATTCCACACTCCTCTAAGCATAGAGCAAATGGTCCTCGACGTTATTCACTTGAGCCGTCATTTCTGTTGTAATATTCCCCTCCACGGTTAGATCTAATGCTTTATATATATATATATATATATATATATTCACTGTTGAATTAGATGCGGTCATCAAATTTGTGATCAAGATCGTAGGATCATGTGATCCTACGGCCCAGATTGAGATTTGGAGCTGGACCTGACGTTTGAATCGGATACAAAGCTTGACTAGAATGGAGTTACGAGTTGACTTAGAGTCGGTCGATTCAACTTAAGCAAGTTGGGATATAAATGTTTTGAAAAAGAAATAACGTGTCACGGCCTTCTTGGTGGTGCGCGATTGTAGGCGAACCCTAGTGGAAATACCAATCTCCAGCTCCGCAAACGAGATCAGGAATCACGGCCCACGCTCTCCTCTCCTCTCCTCCCTCTCTCTCCACCATCCTAAATACTTCACTCCTCCCTCTCCCGCGCAGCCAACCCCTTATTCCCAATGACTTGATTGAAGACGGCGGGTTTCAAAGTTGGTGAGGAGGTGCCGATGAAGGAGGAGGACGAGTTTATGCTTTTAAGAAATTGCTTCCTCGAGACCTCCTCGACATTAATCTCGTTGATAAAAGGTTCTGGTTCGATTCAAGTGATATGGATTGTTGTTATTTTGGTTTGCTCTTCATGGTATTGTTCTGTTATCGAGTGATGAGGGTTTGTTCATTTTTGTTTTCATATCCTCGTTGCCAAGAAAATAGTTCTAAGACAGAGAGAGAGCGCCGACAAACATTTCAATTCGTGTCAAAACCGACGTAGACTAACTTACCAAAAATCGAAAGCTTAAAATAAATTAATTTTTTATAAATAAAATATTAATTTGATTATGTTGTTGTAAGCTCATTTACAAGATGAGTATTTGACCCTAAGGTTTTCTCCTTTGGCAAGTACCAAGAAAAATGGCGACGCACGGACGTGAGGGGATCATTAAAACGCACGGACGGACGTGAGGGGATCATTAAATCGCACGGACGTGAGGGGATCATTAAAACGCACGGACGTGAGGGGATCATTAAAACGCACGTCCGTGCGTCGCCACCAACAGCGAAATAGGAGCGGGCGAGGAACGTGAGGGGATCATTAAAACGCACGGACGTGAGGGGATCATTAAATCGCAACTACAGAGAGAAGCAGTGTAGAACGAGGAGGTCGAGGAGCAGTGACGGCCAGGACCGAAGAGCCAAGTAAGAATCCGCCATTTCCACCGTCTCTCTCTCTCACTCTCCCTGCCTCCGGGGGTGATATGGCGAGGGCGTCTCATGCTTAGTGACGCGGTTGATATCGGATTCGGGGAGTGGCCTCCGGAGCCGTCGGATCCTGGTGGGGTTGCAGCCGCCGCCGTTCTCCCTGTAGTTGCGATTTAATGATCCCCTCACGTCCGTGCGTTTTAATGATCCCCTCACGTTCCTCGCCCGCTCCTATTTCGCTGTTGGTGGCGACGCACGGACGTGCGTTTTAATGATCCCCTCACGTCCGTGCGTTTTAATGATCCCCTCACGTCCGTGCGATTTAATGATCCCCTCACGTCCGTCCGTGCGTTTTAATGATCCCCTCACGTCCGTGCGTCACCATTTTGAGCGGAGAACGCACGGACGTGAGGGGATCATTAAAACGCACGGACGTGAGGGGATCATTAAAACGCACGTCCGTGCGTCGCCACCAACAGCGAAATAGGAGCGGGCGAGGAACGTGAGGGGATCATTAAAACGCACGGACGTGAGGGGATCATTAAATCGCAACTACAGGGAGAACGGCGGCGGCTGCAACCCCACCCGGATCCGACGGCTCCGGAGGCCACTCCCCGAATCCGATATCAACCGCGTCACTAAGCATGAGACGCCCTCGCCATATCACCCCCGGAGGCAGGGAGAGTGAGAGAGAGAGACGGTGGGGTTCGGATTGGGTATCGAATCGGCAATAAGGAAGGATGAGTTGTGTCGACTTTAATCGTCCCAACTAGCTAAAAGGTTGAGAAAATTTAAAACTGATCTGAGTCATGTATGAAACTAAGCAAATTAGATTTGGGTTTGGTTTGATTAGACCTGATAAGTTTTGATATATCCCATAGACAAAAATTTAGGACCTTAGTTAAGTCGATTCGAATACCTTCGTTCTAGTTATAAAACATAGTTTTGTTCTGGATTGACTCATCACGGATGACCTTTATTGGCCATCTATATAGATCAGACTGATCCAACACACATGCATATACAAATAAATATTAGGTTTGGGTATCGAATTGAGGTTGAACCCAGATTGGGTCGGTGGGGTTCGGATTGAACCCAACCGCCGCTGCAGCTCTCAGGCTTATGGTCATCCACGTCTCCCATCGACAAGAATCCACGGACGAGGTTCCCTTACCTTTGCATCTTCTATATTGACGAGACCACTCTCATATCAATTTGAGACGCGCAACGCGGTCAATTGGCGTCCACGAGGCTGTCTATAATTATCATTCTTCGGTGTGATACGATGCGCTCGAGATGGGCCATATGAAGATGCAGCCAAAATTTTTTTACCGTTAGATTTACCAATCACACGAATCTCGATGCAATCACGCTGGCTTATACCCACTTCGATAGGATGCGCTCGACCTCACTGTATTGTTCCCTGGAAATACTTTTATGCACTTTAGCCCGGTACCTTACAAGCTACTCGCATTGTTATTGAAATCTTATGAACGGGGCCATTCTGGGTGGGCCATTGATGCGCTGGTATCTGCGCGGGTAACAATTTTGCATTCATGGGAATCGCTACAGATATGCCTCTCTTGTCCTCGTCTGCCTCTCCTTTCTCCGTTTCCATTTACCTCTTTATCTGTTGGTCGGAGAGGGGACCGCGAGATCCGCTTCTTCTCCATCGCCACCGCGAGATCCGCTTCTTCTCCATCGCCGCCGCCGCCTCTCTCCTCTCTCCTCTCTCACGGGGTTTCGTCGTTGCCTTCTAATCTGAGGTAGTTGTCGTGCTTGCCCTCTTGTGTTATTGGGTTTCTTCTACTTGTTTGTCTCAGAGGATGCAACCCTAGGTGTTGAATCGTCCTCGTGTGGTTAGATTCCCTTTATTGGGTTTTTTCTGGCTATGTTCTTGGATTGTTGTTTCTGCTTGCAACATCTTGTTAGTATTTTATTTTCTTGTCCTTGATTATTTGGTTGTTTCTTGGAAATCTAGGTTTTCATTTAATTGTACGCCTTTATAGCTTGCGAGTAGAATTAGCGCATAAGTTTAGGTAATATTGAGCTGAAATTGTCGCTATGCACATGATTGCTTCCAAATCTCCTTAAATGGTATCGTAATATAATACGAGAGATTAAATGGTGTGCAAATTTATATGAAATAAGGGTAATAGTTGGTGAATAATGTTTTTGATTCAATTTGTCTTAATAAATTAATTGATGTGGGATCTTTCAAGCTTATTATTACCTACCTAATTTTCTTTTTATATCTTATTTTTTGTCTGTTAGTTCGTTTCAGAATTTTTTGCCCTGGTACATGCTGTATGAGTGATTATATTACAATGAATTAGAATATCATTGACACCTTTTCAATTTTCCTATCCATCATTTAATTTTTCGACTCTGGAACATTGATGCACCTCATTTCCTTATGCATCGATTCCTTCACAATTTAATTGTTTCTTTTTTGCTGTCTTTAACTTGCTAGAAGGTATGATCCTTTCTAGATTCAAGATTAAATAAAAAAAGCAGCAGCATTAATTTGTTGTCTTTGATTGATAGATATGCACTAGGAACTCATATTTATAATGTTTATCACAAGGGACAAGACATTTAATTTAGATCGACTAGTAGAGGGACTCATCATAAGAATCGAAGGATATCTGAAGCTGGTCCTTTTTATGATTCAGTACTGTACTGTTAGCTACTTTATATTATTCAGAACTATTGATAATGATACGACTTTATAAGGAACTCCCATGTAATACGATTTATACATTTGTACACATGCAAGTGGATTGCTATGGAAGACGAAATTCCTATTTCGTGATAAGAATTTTTTATGATTGTGACAGATTATACTTTACTGGACAAACACTATAATGATATATATATATATGTATATATATATATATATATATATATATATATATATATATATATATATATATATATATATATATATATATATATATATATATATTCACTGTTGAATTAGATGCGGTCATCAAATTTGTGATCAAGATCGTAGGATCATGTGATCCTACGGCCCAGATTGAGATTTGGAGCTGGACCTGACGTTTGAATCGGATACAAAGCTTGACTAGAATGGAGTTACGAGTTGACTTAGAGTCGGTCGATTCAACTTAAGCAAGTTGGGATATAAATGTTTTGAAAAAGAAATAACGTGTCACGGCCTTCTTGGTGGTGCGCGATTGTAGGCGAACCCTAGTGGAAATACCAATCTCCAGCTCCGCAAACGAGATCAGGAATCACGGCCCACGCTCTCCTCTCCTCTCCTCCCTCTCTCTCCACCATCCTAAATACTTCACTCCTCCCTCTCCCGCGCAGCCAACCCCTTATTCCCAATGACTTGATTGAAGACGGCGGGTTTCAAAGTTGGTGAGGAGGTGCCGATGAAGGAGGAGGACGAGTTTATGCTTTTAAGAAATTGCTTCCTTGAGACCTCCTCGACATTAATCTCGTTGATGAAAGGTTCTGGTTCTTTTCAAGTGATATGGATTGTTGTTATTTTGGTTTGCTCTTCATGGTATTGTTCTGTTATCGAGTGATGAGGGTTTGTTCATTTTTGTTTTCATATCCTCGTTGCCAAGAAAATAGTTATAAGACAGAGAGAGAGCGCCGACAAACATTTCAATTCGTGTCAAAACCGACGTAGACTAACTTACCAAAAATCGAAAGCTTAAAATAAATTAATTTTTTATAAATAAAATATTAATTTGATTATGTTGTTGTAAGCTCATTTACAAGATGAGTATTTGACCCTAAGGTTTTCTCCTTTGGCAAGTACCAAGAAAAATGGCGACGCACGGACGTGAGGGGATCATTAAAACGCACGGACGGACGTGAGGGGATCATTAAATCGCACGGACGTGAGGGGATCATTAAAACGCACGGACGTGAGGGGATCATTAAAACGCACGTCCGTGCGTCGCCACCAACAGCGAAATAGGAGCGGGCGAGGAACGTGAGGGGATCATTAAAACGCACGGACGTGAGGGGATCATTAAATCGCAACTACAGAGAGAAGCAGTGTAGAACGAGGAGGTCGAGGAGCAGTGACGGCCAGGACCGAAGAGCCAAGTAAGAATCCGCCATTTCCACCGTCTCTCTCTCTCACTCTCCCTGCCTCCGGGGGTGATATGGCGAGGGCGTCTCATGCTTAGTGACGCGGTTGATATCGGATTCGGGGAGTGGCCTCCGGAGCCGTCGGATCCTGGTGGGGTTGCAGCCGCCGCCGTTCTCCCTGTAGTTGCGATTTAATGATCCCCTCACGTCCGTGCGTTTTAATGATCCCCTCACGTTCCTCGCCCGCTCCTATTTCGCTGTTGGTGGCGACGCACGGACGTGCGTTTTAATGATCCCCTCACGTCCGTGCGTTTTAATGATCCCCTCACGTCCGTGCGATTTAATGATCCCCTCACGTCCGTCCGTGCGTTTTAATGATCCCCTCACGTCCGTGCGTCACCATTTTGAGCGGAGAACGCACGGACGTGAGGGGATCATTAAAACGCACGGACGTGAGGGGATCATTAAAACGCACGTCCGTGCGTCGCCACCAACAGCGAAATAGGAGAGGGCGAGGAACGTGAGGGGATAATTAAAACGCACGGACGTGAGGGGATCATTAAATCGCAACTACAGGGAGAACGGCGGCGGCTGCAACCCCACCCGGATCCGACGGCTCCGGAGGCCACTCCCCGAATCCGATATCAACCGCGTCACTAAGCATGAGACGCCCTCGCCATATCACCCCCGGAGGCAGGGAGAGTGAGAGAGAGAGACGGTGGAAATGGCGGATTCTTACTTGGCTCTTCGGTCCTGGCCGTCACTGCTCCTCGACCTCCTCGTTCTACACTGCTTCTCTCTGTAGTTGCGATTTAATGATCCCCTCACGTCCGTGCGTCGCCACCAACAGCGAAATAGGAGCGGGCGAGGAAGACGAGATCGAGAGACGGAGCTTCACTCGTCCCACCCTGTTGTCCCGCTCGTCGAAAACCCCTACCTTTGCTCCTCAGGCGATCGATCCCGTCGTCGGGCCCTGCCCCCAGGTTTGCCTCCACTCCTTTCTCCTACCCCGTTCCTATTGCGACGCATTGATATGCTCTTGTTTCTTTTGCTATGGAGCTCGTCTCGATTTCCGTTTAATTGCTCAGGGTTGTATTTGTTCTGCGTGGATTCTCGGTTCTATTTGGATTACGCCTTTTCTTCTATGTTTCTCGTGAGGTTCATCGTGGCGGATCCTCTTGGGAAATCTCAATTAGGGTTTGGATTGTGGGGGCGTGGGGCTTTAATTTGATTAATTATGTTATTTGGATTGTTGATTGCTCGAATTTGGATGGTGAATCACGGGAAGTGCCATTGTGTAACATTTATTTATGTTTTGTAGATAAGAGTTTTTGGTCCTTCCGCAGCTACTCAAGTGCTCGGCCTATTGTCAGAGCTGGAATGGAGGGCATAAATGGTATATAAACTTGGTCTTGTTTTTCATTGTTTAGCTATAAGTTGTTGTCAACTTGTTGTCAAAGCTTTGGGAGTTGAGATGCATTAAAGAGAGTTTGCAATTTTGTTACAAGCATTGATTGAAAAGGCGCTAGGTGCCAAAAGGTGCTAAGGTCCAAAAACGTCCGAGGTGCTAGGCGTTCGTCTGAGTGAAGCGAGACGCTAAAATATAAAAATATATAATATAATTAATAAATATATTTATTTAAATAAAAATATATCATTTATTCTGAAACCTAATAATAATTTTAAATAAATAAAAATTAATAGTATTAAAATCAAAATAATATATTATTAATCTAATAAATAAAAATACTATTACTAGTATATAGTTAGTAGCAAGGTCTATCATACCGAAGCGTACCATCCGTACCCGGCGGTACGTACCGATCCGATAGGTTACCGGTATGCGGATCGCCCGATACCGCTACAGTGCTACAGTATGAAAAAAGTATAAAATTGTTCGGTACGCCCTGATGTACCGCCCGGTACACCGGTACCGTACCGTACCGTACCGAGCTCGGGTCGAAACGCCTGTACGGTACGGTACGACGAACCTTGGTTAGTAGCATATTGTTAATATATTGATAACAGTATACTATTGAAGTAAGAAGAGTGTGAGTAAGAGGAAGACTGAGGCTACTGACTGAGAGCAGCGGCAGCGGTAGCAACGAGAAGCGATAGTGGCAGCGGCAGCGGTAGCGGCGAGCGATGGCAACGGGAGCGGCGACAGTGGCAACGACAGTGGTAGTAACGAGTAGCGGGAGTAGGAGCGGCGAGCGGCGATAGTGGCAGCAGCAGCAGTAGTAGCGAGCAGAGGCAGCGGGAGCGGCAACAGTGTCAACGGGAGCAGGAGTGGCGAGCGACGATAGTGGCAGCGACAGCAGTAACAGCGAGTAGTGGCAGCGGGAGCGGCGATAGTGGCAGCGGTAGCAGCGAGCAGGGGGGAGCGAGAGCGGGAGCGGCGAGCGACGACAGTGGCAGCGGCAGCGAGAGCAAGAGCGACGAGCGACGATAGTGGCAGCGATAGCGGTAGCAGTGGCAGCGGCAGTGGGAGTGGAAGTGGCGAGCGGGGTTAGAGTTGGGGAAGTCGTGAGAAGAAGGCTGATATCGGTGCTTTAGTTGGTTCGATTGGACCAACTAAAGCACCGGAGATTGAACCAGACCTAAAACGTTGGTTCGGTCGCTGGGTTTAACCCGGGTGCTCGCCCGACGCCTGGGCTCGGGCGAGCGCCCAAGCGACGCGCTTCGGGCCTCCCCTCGCTTAGGAAGATGAACTTGACTTCGATATTTTCTGTTTCTATATCACTTTATTTCAATGCTTGGCAACACTAATATATCTAAGCTTGCATGCTGCTTTACTTCACTTAAGAGGTATATCTTTTAGAAAGCTTTAATCTGATTTTGGATTCCAATTTTAGGCTGCAGTACACTAGAAACTTGTTATGGACTGCTAACAATCTTGACATGTTTATGTTTTATCAATGAAATCAACCATAAAATTGCTTTTATTTTCATATACAACAGTTCTTAACTCTGAAAATAAAAAGTATGTAATGTCAGCAGTAGGTTGACATAAAGGAAAACTTGCATATACCTCCATAGTATAATAGCAAGAAATAATGTGTGAAGAATAGGGTTTCAGTTTCCTCACCTTCTTAACCATTTGCATTTGCAAACATGGGATAATAGTGATGGACTATTCAACTCTACTATGCAACTCTAACAATTGTGACTTGTCTGTATATATTGTGCAATTGTGACTTCACGCAAGATGCACAAGATGACACAGGAGAGTTCAAGAATGAAGATATAAAGATATCTTGATGTATTTTTTTTCGAGATGATGTGGAATTTATAATTGTCTCACTTTGATATTGATTTTTGGATAAAATAAAGATTGTAATGTGAAGTTTCAAATATCAATAATTTTATCTTGAATTTATGAAAAAGTTTTGGTATGATTTTGAAATTATTAAAAATTGATAGGTAATTAATAAAATTATTATTGACAGTATAGTGACACTCAAATAATCCATTACTAATTTTTTTTATATTTTAGTGACAGGTCAAGCCATCACTAAATTATTATTATCTTTTCCATTTAATCAGTAAGAGTTAATTATATTGTCACTAAAATTGTTAGTCAATTCTTTTAGTGACAGAAGTGTTCATAACCAATTGTTGTCACAGAAATATTAATTTATCAATTTATTTATTTTTAGCGATAGAATTTAATGTTTTAGCTACAAATATAAACTATCACTAAAAACTATAATTTAATGACATATGTGTCTTTTTTTGTTACTAAAACTTTTAGCCACGAGATCTATGCTGACGGAAGCTAGTGATGGCTCATTTTGCACTAATTCTTTTAGTGACAACTTTTGTTCATGGTTAATAACTATTTTTCTTATAGTGTAGGGGGCATGTGACCTGTATGTGTGCCAATATCTCAAGGAGCAGAGGAAACCAATGGCCTCGATCGCTTCCTCGACATGGCACCACCCCACCCCCCTATTCCGATCGATTTCGATCAGCGTTGGCTTGGCTGTGTCGACGACCAATCGGGCAACGCTTCTCAACTTTAATCCATGGACCAAAGAGGTCCAGCTCTAAGTGAGAAGACCCAACCTCCCTTAGGGTAATAGAGCCATCTAAATCGGAAGGGGGTTGCTCCACACCCTTTTGGGGGTCGGCCTTGTGAGAAGAGTCCAGAAAAACAAGGGAGGAAGTCAAAGAAGTCATCGAAACTAGAGGGCAAATCCACTTTATGACCCACACAACTATACTTGAAACACACCAAAGGTAAATTCTCATATGAAACAGTTTGGAAAATTCCTTTCTTTAGGTGACCCAGTCATACTGCTTATGGGGTTTTGAAAGATCGATTTCTATACTAACCTTACATATCGACCCCTTTCAAACGAGAAAGAACATTCATCATTCTTTAGGGGACGACCTAGGAGAGAACCAAGATTAATAACACATTCTGTTCCAGTACTCCAAAGGAAGATTGACGAACTACACCTAGATAGGGACAGATGAGATCCTCTCTGTGAGAGGCTGGAAATTAGCTTTCTTGGGCATCAGATACAAAACCTCCCCTCGAATGGTCCATGGTCCCTCGGTGAGGATGCGAACAACCTCCGCTTTAGAAAAAAATTGAAAGCAAAAAAAAACCTTAAGCCAAATTGATCACTTGGGACACCAAAGAACATTTCCATTAGTGAGAAACCACATATTTCAGGAAATCCAAAGTCGAAGTCGGAGGAAATGATTGATCAAACTAGATATTCAAGGTTTTTGCCATTCATGAGGAGTTTTTTCGTCAAATTCGATGAAATCCTTAGAAGCATCATAGATCCGGTTAAACAAAGAAGAAGATAGTAGTGAACTTGCATCTGGCCCATATGAAGGACCAATTAACATCAATGCCTAAGAGATGCTCTTTCCAGTGAAAGGGCCATCCAATTGGCTCTTCTTGGAAGGCGGAGGGGCATTGGAAGGATCCCGATGGAGTGGCCCATTTTTCTTGGTACTTGCCAAAGGAGAAAACCTTAGGGGTCTGGCTTGGCATCACTCCAGGAACCCTAACTGAAGGGATCGACACCACAGAAGAAGATGATGACACCCTAGGGAGGGGAACAACAATGGATGCAAGGAGAGAGCCAAGTAGGGGATGTGAAGCCAGTAGTTGGGGGCGGGGGGGGGGGTGGGGAAGGGTGTGGTTGGGTCGCATCAAAGGTGGAATTAAGGAGGGAGAAGGCAATGGGGTTGTCCTTATCGCCTTAGAAACCCAGAGCTTCTCTCTCTAAGGAAAGAAGAGAGTTCCCTACTCTCTCACAAATTTATTTAATGCATTACAATCGACCATATCTTGTTCAGAACTTCACGGTTAGCCCCCAATTCCCTTCTCGCACTTTTCTAGTTCGAAAACCCTAAAGAAGATGCAGTGCAAGATTCTTTTCCGCCATCAATCTGGTCCTCATGATTAATCTAGGACTATGTGTTTTTGCTGCTTATCGATCCGATTGATGTGATTCTCCCGATAAGCTCTAACTCTGATGGCTGCCCTCCCTCCGCAAGCGGACAACTTCTAGATCACCCTTGTTCTTTCCCTCAGTGAGCTTTTTTTTTCCTCATAAATTTGATACTTTTGGTCATATTTTTATATGAAAAAGGTTTACTTGGTGGAATTGGTGGCACCTGCTATTTCTATTCTTCTGTTTCTCTTTGGAACAAATTGATTTATTTGTAGGACATGCTTAGATCATCACAAGAGGATGAAGGTAAAAAGTTTGCTATGAGGTTTGTTACCAATACTAGATATTTGCAAAGTTTTTAGCATTGTGGTGAGGCACTGCGGTTATATCTCTGAGACTTATGTGATGGTATATTTAATTTTGAAGTGTTCAATATTGGTTGGCATGTAGGACGAGCAACAACAAATTACTTTCATAGTGGAGGAATAGAAAGAGAAAAGTGAAAGATAATAACTAAAAATAATAAGCAAATGTATAACTATCCAATTGGCTCAAAGATAACACTCCTAGGATAGAAGTCTTGCACCTCCGCATGCCTCACAAGGTGGGAAAGGAAAAAAACTTGATTCATGGATCCTTTTTTTATTCATACATTACAATGTTATAGCCCATTTTTATATGCTCAAGTATAAGAATAAAAAGAAAATTACAGAAATTTAAAAAATTACAATCGCATCAAATCAAATATATGATATCTTGTTCTTCGTTTCTGATTTGATTTGAGAAATAGTCTTCCTCTCTTCATGATATTTTTGATTGATAATCTTTCATCTTTATAGAGATGAATCTTTAAGATATTCAATCAAGATTTGTAATTTTCAATAATATGATTTCTTTTTTGTTGTATTTTTTCTTTCTTTTTCTCCTCGTTGAGTAGATATTTTCATGTTATTACATATGTAAAATATCTCTAAACAAATTAAATTTAATTTATTAATAAATTAATTTAATTGCTCATGCATCATATTGTTTTACTGTTTCTTTTTCATTTCTGCTATTGAGCGAGCATGCACATGTGGAGATTTTGGAATCGAATGAATTGTTCCTTTAAAGTCAGAGACGATTGAATTTGATTGGCCTAGATGCATGCATAGCAATTCATGTGCAGAGTATAGTTTCATCAAAACTAAAATTTTAATTTCATTCTTCCTCAAATTAGTGACTATATTATGGATATATTAGATGACATTTTGGTCTCTTTGGTGTTTATGTAGCATTTACATGATGCCTTTTGTGGAAGTTGTATGATATACTGCCATGGTTGTTTTGACCAAATACAAAGTTTAATATGCTAATGAGTTAGTTTTAGTTCCAGAGCATGCTTCTGATGATTCTTGGTGTGATGATGGGCTTCTGAATGAAATCTCAGATGCTGACTTAAACAGAGAACAGAAGAGGCGTTATGATCAATTTTATACAGTATCCTTGCAATCTATAAATGATATGCATATCCTTTGTCCAAAACTCTTCATAGTAAAACTTTTAGGGCTTTAAACTTGAGGATGTATCATATGGAACCCTTGACAAAAGTTTATATGGGTTATCGAGATGGTATATCTGCAGGAAAGGAAGCTTCTGCCCAAGAGGGCTTCAACATTGGGTTTAAGCAATCTGCAAGCAGTGGTTACAAATGGGGAATTGTTAGAGGCATCACAAGGTGAAAAGTGATAGTATTTACTGATCTCTTTCTGCAGAAGAATTTTGGTATCTTATTTTTCCTACATTATTTCGTAGTGCATTTGTAAACCTCCCAGATCAATTCAAAGAAAAGTTAGTTAAGAAGCTTGAAGACAGATGCACGTTTCAAAGTCTTTACAAGCCCGTTCAAGAGATTTCCACGGACGATGCTCTGAGAATGTATCACTTTCAACTACAACAAGAAAATAAACAATCTCATCAAAGATCAAAAGCGACAGTATCATCGGCAATCGAAGATTTTGACTGCAATAAGTTAGACTTCTTTTTCAAGGAGCTTATGTTACTTGTAAGTGAGTCTTCTGAAATCAAAGCAAGTGTTGATGTTGTAAAAGGAGAGGAAGAAGAATGACCTTGATGTTGAAGTACTTGGAGGGATCGTTCAAATTCACTTACGTCTGAATTTTCTGGACAGATTGTAATTTTTTGATGGCCTCAGATTGCAATGAAAAGAACTGAACCATTGCTCCATTGCAGCATAATATATTTTGAGATTTTGCTTCAGAAAAATAGGTTCCAAATTTCAGAGTATTGACTATTCTTCCACTGGAACTGTGCCGTCATTTTTGGGAACGTTGAAAGCACTCATGGTTTGATAATAATCTCCTTCCGAAATGCAATACTTTTTCATTGTGTTTGATGTTGAGCATGGCCTTTCTTTTTCCTCCTAGTTTTGCACACTGTAAATATAAGCATAAGATGCTTCTCCAACAATAACGATAGAATCTGATGAGAGGTTAATCAAGTAGCACTATATTGAAATGAATGAGATACTATTTTCAAACTAATACAAACAACTCTTACACTTTTTTCTTTCCTTTTTTTGAATAAATTTCTACTTTCAGAATGCATTTACTTCAGCTTTAAATTAACATCGTATTTCATTAATTAGATTTTTTTTTACACTAAGTTAAAGTCATATGGTTGAGTTTTTCTGATCTTTCTTATGTATTTAGCAAGTCAATTCAATAGCCATAAATTTTTGATTTGCCAAATAAATCAGCAATTACCAACTTAACTCTCTTTGACCTTTAATTAATTGTAATCTTAGATGTCTAAGCATATTACAACTATGTCATGCTCCACAATATAGTATTTGTATAAATTATAAATTATAAAATATAAGTCTCATTAAATGTATTCATGTGTATAATTCTAGATTAATTATATATTATTTTTATAATTAATTATTATTTTTGAATGTGTCGGAGAATATTAAATCATATTGTCTTAGCATCTAGTAAAATCGGAGTCAGAATATCCAATGATCTTCAAATGGTCTGATCTCCCATATGATCTTTTGTTCTCTTTAAATATCTCATGACTCTTTTAGCTACATTCCAATGATTCATTCCATGATTGCTTAAGTATCTATCTAACATTCCAACAATGTACATTATATCTTGACGCGTACAAACCTGTGCATACATTAGACTCCCTAAAGCTAATGCATAGGAAATCTTCTGCATTTCTTAAGTTTCCAGATTTTTTTTAAGGCACTAATTGAGACTGAACTTGTCTCCCTTTGTGATAGGGGTGTCTCCTGGTTTACAATCCTATATGCTAAACCTTTTGAGTACTTTATCGATATAGTTCCTTTGTAATAATCCTAGAATACCTCGCGATCTATCTCGGTGTATCTTGATTCCTAATACAAAAGGGGTATCACCAAGATCTTTCATCTCAAAATTTCTAGATAAAAATCTCTTGGTTTCGTGCAATATGTCTATATCATTAGTGGCAAGCAGAATGTCATCCATATAAAATATAAGTAAAATAAATTTGCTCCCACTGAATTTATGATACATGCAATCATCAACAACATTCATCTTAAAACCAAATGAGATAATTACTTGATGAAATTTGTGATACTACTAAAAGGATGTTTGTTTTGTTAGGATCGAAATCGGCACTAAGAGGGGGGGAGTGTGAATTAGTGCTTACGATAAAAATTACATCGATTCGAAAATTTCGTTCGATAAAATCATATTGGAAATATGTTTAACTCGAAAACGTTCATAAAAATGTAATGAGCAAGTAAAGCAGTTTGCAATAAAGGTAAAAAACAAAATATAAATACAAACTAAGTTTTATAGTGGTTCGATCATCGTGACCTGCATCCACTCCTGATTCCTCTTCACTCAAGGCCATCGGCTTTCACTATCGATCTTCTTTCAACGGAGGAAGATCAACTATCCTTTTACACCCATTTTCTCCTTTTCACCGGTTTAGGAGATAACCTTTACAACCTCACCTCTCTCTTAAACTTCATATATAATACTGAGAGCTTGAGACGAGTTTTTATAATATTACTATAGCATTTTTCTTTTCTTTAACTCACAATTGATGTGTTTACTGAGTAAGGATGAGTAGGGCTTTTTTAGGCCCCAAATGAATTCAAATTTAGGGACCAAATGATCTCATCTTGGGTTTTCGGGGTACTAGCAATACCACCGCCTGCTAGTTTGAGACTAGGTGGTACCATCGCCTAACACAGTCTGGGAGATTGTATCTGAGCAATATTATCACCTAAACTGGCAGTGTCACAGCTTGGGCCAACTATGGGTCACTAATTGGGCCTTCCACTTGGCCCAAAATAACCCCAATTCAGGCCGAGTTAACCCATAATTGAGTTGGTCTAATTACATTCTAAACAATCCAATTAGAACTAAAACTACTTCGATCTAGACAAATTATTATAAGTAAGAATTCTAAGTTATCCAACATGTCATTGGTTCATCCGATGCTTCACCCGAACCTTCGGCATATCGTCCTCTCTTATGATGTATTGCCCAATCGACATGTTGATATCCGCAACACCCGATCTCCTTAGTGCAATGTCTGATCCTTTTGGCCCGATGCTCGAACTCATGGCACGAAGCCTTCTGCTGATATGTCGACCATTCCTCCGGTCCGACATCCAATCTTCTGACATGTTCCATTTTAGCCCAACTTTTGATTCCACCGCTTTAATCAATTTATCTTTCCTGATTGAATATAGTCCTACGTCACTTAAATGTACATTAGATCGTAAACTCATTAATTGATTTCATCGTCAAAATCCAAGATTCAATATGTTTTATCTCATAGATAGATTTTATCAATTTACATATTATTTTCTTTAGGTTCTTTTGATACAAAGTATTCTGGTTGTACCATATAAATTATTTCATCAATATTTCCATTGAGAATTGTTATTTTGACATCCATCTAAAAGAGCTCCAAATCAAAATGTGTGGCTAAAGCCATAATTATTCTAAAAGAGTCATTCGTTAAAACCGGAGAGGTTTATTTAAAGTCAATCCCTTCTTTTTGAGTATAGCCCTTTGCCACAAGACGTGCATTATATCTCTCCACATTACCATTAGAATCCCCTTTGGTTTTAAAAATTCATTTACAACCAATAGGTTTCACTCCTTCTAGTAATGGGACAAGTTCTCAAACTTTATTGTCTTGTATGGACTTATACTCTTGATTCATTGCTTTAATCCACTTATCAGAATTGGAATCCTCTATGGCTTGACAGAAGTTGATTGGATCATCTTCCATCATATCACTACTTTTTTCATGTTCTCAGAGAAATACCATATAATCATATGAAATGACACTCCTCCTTACCCTAATGGATCATCACAAAGGTGCTAGCTCTTGTGGCATATGTTCTTATGGATGTTGAGTTTGATCCTCATGAATAATTTTCTTATACTATATGAGAGTTGAAATAACTATATCCTTTTGAGGTATTGAATTTACCACATCAGTGGCAACTATATAAATTGGATTAAATTGAACCAATTCTTCCTCAAACGTAAAGTCTTTAACCTTATTTCTCCCCCCAAACTCAATATCCTTGTAGCAATACTCGTCTCAAAAATATTTATTGATTTGGGATTATAAAATTTGTACCCCTTAGATCGTTCAGAATAACCAATAAAATAATTGCTTATTGTTTGGGGTTCCAATTTCTTTTCGTTAGGCCTGTAAAGCCTTGTCTTAGATAGACAACCTATGAAAGTGTCTTAGACTAGGCTTTCTTCCGGTCCAAAGCTCATAAGGTGTTTTTGTAGTTGCTTTAATTGGTACTCTATAAGAATGTAAGCTATAGTTTTTATTGCTTCTCTTCAGGGTGACTCTGGCAAAGTAGATTAAAAAATCATATTTCTTACTATGTCTTTAAGTATGCAGTTTCGTCTTTCAACTACACCATTCATGTTAGGTGACCTTGGCATTTTATACAGAGGGATAATTCCACACTCCTCTAAGCATAGAGCAAATGGTCCTCGACGTTATTCACTTGAGCCGTCATTTCTGTTGTAATATTCCCCTCCACGGTTAGATCTAATGCTTTATATATATATATATATATATATTCACTGTTGAATTAGATGCGGTCATCAAATTTGTGATCAAGATCGTAGGATCATGTGATCCTACGGCCCAGATTGAGATTTGGAGCTGGACCTGACGTTTGAATCGGATACAAAGCTTGACTAGAATGGAGTTACGAGTTGACTTAGAGTCGGTCGATTCAACTTAAGCAAGTTGGGATATAAATGTTTTGAAAAAGAAATAACGTGTCACGGCCTTCTTGGTGGTGCGCGATTGTAGGCGAACCCTAGTGGAAATACCAATCTCCAGCTCCGCAAACGAGATCAGGAATCACGGCCCACGCTCTCCTCTCCTCTCCTCCCTCTCTCTCCACCATCCTAAATACTTCACTCCTCCCTCTCCCGCGCAGCCAACCCCTTATTCCCAATGACTTGATTGAAGACGGCGGGTTTCAAAGTTGGTGAGGAGGTGCCGATGAAGGAGGAGGACGAGTTTATGCTTTTAAGAAATTGCTTCCTCGAGACCTCCTCGACATTAATCTCGTTGATGAAAGGTTCTGGTTCGATTCAAGTGATATGGATTGTTTTTATTTTGGTTTGCTCTTCATGGTATTGTTCTGTTATCGAGTGATGAGGGTTTGTTCATTTTTGTTTTCATATCCTCGTTGCCAAGAAAATAGTTCTAAGACAGAGAGAGAGCGCCGACAAACATTTCAATTCGTGTCAAAACCGACGTAGACTAACTTACCAAAAATCGAAAGCTTAAAATAAATTAATTTTTTATAAATAAAATATTAATTTGATTATGTTGTTGTAAGCTCATTTACAAGATGAGTATTTGACCCTAAGGTTTTCTCCTTTGGCAAGTACCAAGAAAAATGGCGACGCACGGACGTGAGGGGATCATTAAAACGCACGGACGGACGTGAGGGGATCATTAAATCGCACGGACGTGAGGGGATCATTAAAATGCACGGACGTGAGGGGATCATTAAAACGCACGTCCGTGCGTCGCCACCAACAGCGAAATAGGAGCGGGCGAGGAACGTGAGGGGATCATTAAAACGCACGGACGTGAGGGGATCATTAAATCGCAACTACAGAGAGAAGCAGTGTAGAACGAGGAGGTCGAGGAGCAGTGACGGCCAGGACCGAAGAGCCAAGTAAGAATCCGCCATTTCCACCGTCTCTCTCTCTCACTCTCCCTGCCTCCGGGGGTGATATGGCGAGGGCGTCTCATGCTTAGTGACGCGGTTGATATCGGATTCGGGGAGTGGCCTCCGGAGCCGTCGGATCCGGGTGGGGTTGCAGCCGCCGCCGTTCTCCCTGTAGTTGCGATTTAATGATCCCCTCACGTCCGTGCGTTTTAATGATCCCCTCACGTTCCTCGCCCGCTCCTATTTCGCTGTTGGTGGCGACGCACGGACGTGCGTTTTAATGATCCCCTCACGTCCGTGCGTTTTAATGATCCCCTCACGTCCGTGCGATTTAATGATCCCCTCACGTCCGTCCGTGCGTTTTAATGATCCCCTCACGTCCGTGCGTCGCCATTTTGAGCGGAGAACGCACGGACGTGAGGGGATCATTAAAACGCACGGACGTGAGGGGATCATTAAAACGCACGTCCGTGCGTCGCCACCAACAGCGAAATAGGAGCGGGCGAGGAACGTGAGGGGATCATTAAAACGCACGGACGTGAGGGGATCATTAAATCGCAACTACAGGGAGAACGGCGGCGGCTGCAACCCCACCCGGATCCGACGGCTCCGGAGGCCACTCCCCGAATCCGATATCAACCGCGTCACTAAGCATGAGACGCCCTCGCCATATCACCCCCGGAGGCAGGGAGAGTGAGAGAGAGAGACGGTGGAAATGGCGGATTCTTACTTGGCTCTTCGGTCCTGGCCGTCACTGCTCCTCGACCTCCTCGTTCTACACTGCTTCTCTCTGTAGTTGCGATTTAATGATCCCCTCACGTCCGTGCGTCGCCACCAACAGCGAAATAGGAGCGGGCGAGGGAGACGAGATCGAGAGACGGAGCTTCACTCGTCCCACCCAGTTGTCCCGCTGGTCGAAAACCCCTACCTTTGCTCCTCAGGCGATCGATCCCGTCGTCGGGCCCTGCCCCCAGGTTTGCCTCCACTCCTTTCTCCTACCCCGTTCCTATTGCGACGCATTGATATGCTCTTGTTTCTTTTGCTATGGAGCTCGTCTCGATTTCCGTTTAATTGCTCAGGGTTGTATTTGTTCTGCGTGGATTCTCGGTTCTATTTGGATTACGCCTTTTCTTCTATGTTTCTCGTGAGGTTCATCGTGGCGGATCCTCTTGGGAAATCTCAATTAGGGTTTGGATTGTGGGGGCGTGGGGCTTTAATTTGATTAATTATGTTATTTGGATTGTTGATTGCTCGAATTTGGATGGTGAATCACGGGAAGTGCCATTGTGTAACATTTATTTATGTTTTGTAGATAAGAGTTTTTGGTCCTTCCGCAGCTACTCAAGTGCTCGGCCTATTGTCAGAGCTGGAATGGAGGGCATAAATGGTATATAAACTTGGTCTTGTTTTTCATTGTTTAGCTATAAGTTGTTGTCAACTTGTTGTCAAAGCTTTGGGAGTTGAGATGCATTAAAGAGAGTTTGCAATTTTGTTACAAGCATTGATTGAAAAGGCGCTAGGTGCCAAAAGGTGCTAAGGTCCAAAAACGTCCGAGGTGCTAGGCGTTCGTCTGAGTGAAGCGAGACGCTAAAATATAAAAATATATAATATAATTAATAAATATATTTATTTAAATAAAAATATATCATTTATTCTGAAACCTAATAATAATTTTAAATAAATAAAAATTAATAGTATTAAAATCAAAATAATATATTATTAATCTAATAAATAAAAATACTATTACTAGTATATAGTTAGTAGCAAGGTCTATCATACCGAAGCGTACCATCCGTACCCGGCGGTACGTACCGATCCGATAGGTTACCGGTATGCGGATCGCCCGATACCGCTACAGTGCTACAGTATGAAAAAAGTATAAAATTGTTCGGTACGCCCTGATGTACCGCCCGGTACACCGGTACCGTACCGTACCGTACCGAGCTCGGGTCGAAACGCCTGTACGGTACGGTACGACGAACCTTGGTTAGTAGCATATTGTTAATATATTGATAACAGTATACTATTGAAGTAAGAAGAGTGTGAGTAAGAGGAAGACTGAGGCTACTGACTGAGAGCAGCGGCAGCGGTAGCAACGAGAAGCGATAGTGGCAGCGGCAGCGGTAGCGGCGAGCGATGGCAACGGGAGCGGCGACAGTGGCAACGACAGTGGTAGTAACGAGTAGCGGGAGTAGGAGCGGCGAGCGGCGATAGTGGCAGCAGCAGCAGTAGTAGCGAGCAGAGGCAGCGGGAGCGGCAACAGTGTCAACGGGAGCAGGAGTGGCGAGCGACGATAGTGGCAGCGACAGCAGTAACAGCGAGTAGTGGCAGCGGGAGTGGCGATAGTGGCAGCGGTAGCAGCGAGCAGGGGGGAGCGAGAGCGGGAGCGGCGAGCGACGACAATGGCAGCGGCAGCGAGAGCAAGAGCGACGAGCGACGATAGTGGCAGCGATAGCGGTAGCAGTGGCAGCGGCAGTGGGAGTGGAAGTGGCGAGCGGGGTTAGAGTTGGGGAAGTCGTGAGAAGAAGGCTGATATCGGTGCTTTAGTTGGTTCGATTGGACCAACTAAAGCACCGGAGATTGAACCAGACCTAAAACGCTGGTTCGGTCGCTGGGTTTAACCCGGGTGCTCGCCCGACGCCTGGGCTCGGGCGAGCGCCCAAGCGACGCGCTTCGGGCCTCCCCTCGCTTAGGAAGATGAACTTGACTTCGATATTTTCTGTTTCTATATCACTTTATTTCAATGCTTGGCAACACTGATATATCTAAGCTTGCATGCTGCTTTACTTCACTTAAGAGGTATATCTTTTAGAAAGCTTTAATCTGATTTTGGATTCCAATTTTAGGCTGCAGTACACTAGAAACTTGTTATGGACTGCTAACAATCTTGACATGTTTATGTTTTATCAATGAAATCAACCATAAAATTGCTTTTATTTTCATATACAACAGTTCTTAACTCTGAAAATAAAAAGTATGTAATGTCAGCAGTAGGTTGACATAAAGGAAAACTTGCATATACCTCCATAGTATAATAGCAAGAAATAATGTGTGAAGAATAGGGTTTCAGTTTCCTCACCTTCTTAACCATTTGCATTTGCAAACATGGGATAATAGTGATGGACTATTCAACTCTACTATGCAACTCTAACAATTGTGACTTGTCTGTATATATTGTGCAATTGTGACTTCACGCAAGATGCACAAGATGACACAGGAGAGTTCAAGAATGAAGATATAAAGATATCTTGATGTATTTTTTTTCGAGATGATGTGGAATTTATAATTGTCTCACTTTGATATTGATTTTCGGATAAAATAAAGATTGTAATGTGAAGTTTCAAATATCAATAATTTTATCTTGAATTTATGAAAAAGTTTTGGTATGATTTTGAAATTATTAAAAATTGATAGGTAATTAATAAAATTATTATTGACAGTATAGTGACACTCAAATAATCCATTACTAATTTTTTTTATATTTTAGTGACAGGTCAAGCCATCACTAAATTATTATTATCTTTTCCATTTAATCAGTAAGAGTTAATTATATTGTCACTAAAATTGTTAGTCAATTCTTTTAGTGACAGAAGTGTTCATAACCAATTGTTGTCACAGAAATATTAATTTATCAATTTATTTATTTTTAGCGATAGAATTTAATGTTTTAGCTACAAATATAAACTATCACTAAAAACTATAATTTAATGACATATGTGTCTTTTTTTGTTACTAAAACTTTTAGCCACGAGATCTATGCTGACGGAAGCTAGTGATGGCTCATTTTGCACTAATTCTTTTAGTGACAACTTTTGTTCATGGTTAATAACTATTTTTCTTATAGTGTAGGGGGCATGTGACCTGTATGTGTGCCAATATCTCAAGGAGCAGAGGAAACCAATGGCCTCGATCGCTTCCTCGACATGGCACCACCCCACCCCCCTATTCCGATCGATTTCGATCAGCGTTGGCTTGGCTGTGCCGACGACCAATCGGGCAACGCTTCTCAACTTTAATCCATGGACCAAAGAGGTCCAGCTCTAAGTGAGAAGACCCAACCTCCCTTAGGGTAATAGAGCCATCTAAATCGGAAGGGGGTTGCTCCACACCCTTTTGGGGGTCGGCCTTGTGAGAAGAGTCCAGAAAAACAAGGGAGGAAGTCAAAGAAGTCATCGAAACTAGAGGGCAAATCCACTTTATGACCCACACAACTATACTTGAAACACACCAAAGGTAAATTCTCATATGAAACAGTTTGGAAAATTCCTTTCTTTAGGTGACCCAGTCATACTGCTTATGGGGTTTTGAAAGATCGATTTCTATACTAACCTTACATATCGACCCCTTTCAAACGAGAAAGAACATTCATCATTCTTTAGGGGACGACCTAGGAGAGAACCAAGATTAATAACACATTCTGTTCCAGTACTCCAAAGGAAGATTGACGAACTACACCTAGATAGGGACAGATGAGATCCTCTCTGTGAGAGGCTGGAAATTAGCTTTCTTGGGCATCAGATACAAAACCTCCCCTCGAATGGTCCATGGTCCCTCGGTGAGGATGCGAACAACCTCCGCTTTAGAAAAAAATTGAAAGCAAAAAAAAACCTTAAGCCAAATTGATCACTTGGGACACCAAAGAACATTTCCATTAGTGAGAAACCACATATTTCAGGAAATCCAAAGTCGAAGTCGGAGGAAATGATTGATCAAACTAGATATTCAAGGTTTTTGCCATTCATGAGGAGTTTTTTCGTCAAATTCGATGAAATCCTTAGAAGCATCATAGATCCGGTTAAACAAAGAAGAAGATAGTAGTGAACTTGCATCTGGCCCATATGAAGGACCAATTAACATCAATGCCTAAGAGATGCTCTTTCCAGTGAAAGGGCCATCCAATTGGCTCTTCTTGGAAGGCGGAGGGGCATTGGAAGGATCCCGATGGAGTGGCCCATTTTTCTTGGTACTTGCCAAAGGAGAAAACCTTAGGGGTCTGGCTTGGCATCACTCCAGGAACCCTAACTGAAGGGATCGACACCACAGAAGAAGATGATGACACCCTAGGGAGGGGAACAACAATGGATGCAAGGAGAGAGCCAAGTAGGGGATGTGAAGCCAGTAGTTGGGGGCGGGGGGGGGGTGGGGAAGGGTGTGGTTGGGTCGCATCAAAGGTGGAATTAAGGAGGGAGAAGGCAATGGGGTTGTCCTTATCGCCTTAGAAACCCAGAGCTTCTCTCTCTAAGGAAAGAAGAGAGTTCCCTACTCTCTCACAAATTTATTTAATGCATTACAATCGACCATATCTTGTTCAGAACTTCACGGTTAGCCCCCAATTCCCTTCTCGCACTTTTCTAGTTCGAAAACCCTAAAGAAGATGCAGTGCAAGATTCTTTTCCGCCATCAATCTGGTCCTCATGATTAATCTAGGACTATGTGTTTTTGCTGCTTATCGATCCGATTGATGTGATTCTCCCGATAAGCTCTAACTCTGATGGCTGCCCTCCCTCCGCAAGCGGACAACTTCTAGATCACCCTTGTTCTTTCCCTCAGTGAGCTTTTTTTTTCCTCATAAATTTGATACTTTTGGTCATATTTTTATATGAAAAAGGTTTACTTGGTGGAATTGGTGGCACCTGCTATTTCTATTCTTCTGTTTCTCTTTGGAACAAATTGATTTATTTGTAGGACATGCTTAGATCATCACAAGAGGATGAAGGTAAAAAGTTTGCTATGAGGTTTGTTACCAATACTAGATATTTGCAAAGTTTTTAGCATTGTGGTGAGGCACTGCGGTTATATCTCTGAGACTTATGTGATGGTATATTTAATTTTGAAGTGTTCAATATTGGTTGGCATGTAGGACGAGCAACAACAAATTACTTTCATAGTGGAGGAATAGAAAGAGAAAAGTGAAAGATAATAACTAAAAATAATAAGCAAATGTATAACTATCCAATTGGCTCAAAGATAACACTCCTAGGATAGAAGTCTTGCACCTCCGCATGCCTCACAAGGTGGGAAAGGAAAAAAACTTGATTCATGGATCCTTTTTTTATTCATACATTACAATGTTATAGCCCATTTTTATATGCTCAAGTATAAGAATAAAAAGAAAATTACAGAAATTTAAAAAATTACAATCGCATCAAATCAAATATATGATATCTTGTTCTTCGTTTCTGATTTGATTTGAGAAATAGTCTTCCTCTCTTCATGATATTTTTGATTGATAATCTTTCATCTTTATAGAGATGAATCTTTAAGATATTCAATCAAGATTTGTAATTTTCAATAATATGATTTCTTTTTTGTTGTATTTTTTCTTTCTTTTTCTCCTCGTTGAGTAGATATTTTCATGTTATTACATATGTAAAATATCTCTAAACAAATTAAATTTATTTTATTAATAAATTAATTTAATTGCTCATGCATCATATTGTTTTACTGTTTCTTTTTCATTTCTGCTATTGAGCGAGCATGCACATGTGGAGATTTTGGAATCGAATGAATTGTTCCTTTAAAGTCAGAGACGATTGAATTTGATTGGCCTAGATGCATGCATAGCAATTCATGTGCAGAGTATAGTTTCATCAAAACTAAAATTTTAATTTCATTCTTCCTCAAATTAGTGACTATATTATGGATATATTAGATGACATTTTGGTCTCTTTGGTGTTTATGTAGCATTTACATGATGCCTTTTGTGGAAGTTGTATGATATACTGCCATGGTTGTTTTGACCAAATACAAAGTTTAATATGCTAATGAGTTAGTTTTAGTTCCAGAGCATGCTTCTGATGATTCTTGGTGTGATGATGGGCTTCTGAATGAAATCTCAGATGCTGACTTAAACAGAGAACAGAAGAGGCGTTATGATCAATTTTATACAGTATCCTTGCAATCTATAAATGATATGCATATCCTTTGTCCAAAACTCTTCATAGTAAAACTTTTAGGGCTTTAAACTTGAGGATGTATCATATGGAACCCTTGACAAAAGTTTATATGGGTTATCGAGATGGTATATCTGCAGGAAAGGAAGCTTCTGCCCAAGAGGGCTTCAACATTGGGTTTAAGCAATCTGCAAGCAGTGGTTACAAATGGGGAATTGTTAGAGGCATCACAAGGTGAAAAGTGATAGTATTTACTGATCTCTTTCTGCAGAAGAATTTTGGTATCTTATTTTTCCTACATTATTTCGTAGTGCATTTGTAAACCTCCCAGATCAATTCAAAGAAAAGTTAGTTAAGAAGCTTGAAGACAGATGCACGTTTCAAAGTCTTTACAAGCCCGTTCAAGAGATTTCCACGGACGATGCTCTGAGAATGTATCACTTTCAACTACAACAAGAAAATAAACAATCTCATCAAAGATCAAAAGCGACAGTATCATCGGCAATCGAAGATTTTGACTGCAATAAGTTAGACTTCTTTTTCAAGGAGCTTATGTTACTTGTAAGTGAGTCTTCTGAAATCAAAGCAAGTGTTGATGTTGTAAAAGGAGAGGAAGAAGAATGACCTTGATGTTGAAGTACTTGGAGGGATCGTTCAAATTCACTTACGTCTGAATTTTCTGGACAGATTGTAATTTTTTGATGGCCTCAGATTGCAATGAAAAGAACTGAACCATTGCTCCATTGCAGCATAATATATTTTGAGATTTTGCTTCAGAAAAATAGGTTCCAAATTTCAGAGTATTGACTATTCTTCCACTGGAACTGTGCCGTCATTTTTGGGAACGTTGAAAGCACTCATGGTTTGATAATAATCTCCTTCCGAAATGCAATACTTTTTCATTGTGTTTGATGTTGAGCATGGCCTTTCTTTTTCCTCCTAGTTTTGCACACTGTAAATATAAGCATAAGATGCTTCTCCAACAATAACGATAGAATCTGATGAGAGGTTAATCAAGTAGCACTATATTGAAATGAATGAGATACTATTTTCAAACTAATACAAACAACTCTTACACTTTTTTCTTTCCTTTTTTTGAATAAATTTCTACTTTCAGAATGCATTTACTTCAGCTTTAAATTAACATCGTATTTCATTAATTAGATTTTTTTTTACACTAAGTTAAAGTCATATGGTTGAGTTTTTCTGATCTTTCTTATGTATTTAGCAAGTCAATTCAATAGCCATAAATTTTTGATTTGCCAAATAAATCAGCAATTACCAACTTAACTCTCTTTGACCTTTAATTAATTGTAATCTTAGATGTCTAAGCATATTACAACTATGTCATGCTCCACAATATAGTATTTGTATAAATTATAAATTATAAAATATAAGTCTCATTAAATGTATTCATGTGTATAATTCTAGATTAATTATATATTATTTTTATAATTAATTATTATTTTTGAATGTGTCGGAGAATATTAAATCATATTGTCTTAGCATCTAGTAAAATCGGAGTCAGAATATCCAATGATCTTCAAATGGTCTGATCTCCCATATGATCTTTTGTTCTCTTTAAATATCTCATGACTCTTTTAGCTACATTCCAATGATTCATTCCATGATTGCTTAAGTATCTATCTAACATTCCAACAATGTACATTATATCTTGACGCGTACAAACCTGTGCATACATTAGACTCCCTAAAGCTAATGCATAGGAAATCTTCTGCATTTCTTAAGTTTCCAGATTTTTTTTAAGGCACTAATTGAGACTGAACTTGTCTCTCTTTGTGATAGGGGTGTCTCCTGGTTTACAATCCTATATGCTAAACCTTTTGAGTACTTTATCGATATAGTTCCTTTGTAATAATCCTAGAATACCTCGCGATCTATCTCGGTGTATCTGGATTCCTAATACAAAAGGGGCATCACCAAGATCTTTCATCTCAAAATTTCTAGATAAAAATCTCTTGGTTTCGTGCAATATGTCTATATCATTAGTGGCAAGCAGAATGTCATCCATATAAAATATTAGTAAAATAAATTTGCTCCCACTGAATTTATGATACATGCAATCATCAACAACATTCATCTTAAAACCAAATGAGATAATTACTTGATGAAATTTGTGATACTACTAAAAGGATGTTTGTTTTGTTAGGATCGAAATCGGCACTAAGAGGGGGGGAGTGTGAATTAGTGCTTACGATAAAAATTACATCGATTCGAAAATTTCGTTCGATAAAATCATATTGGAAATATGTTTAACTCGAAAACGTTCATAAAAATGTAATGAGCAAGTAAAGCAGTTTGCAATAAAGGTAAAAAACAAAATATAAATACAAACTAAGTTTTATAGTGGTTCGATCATCGTGACCTGCATCCACTCCTGATTCCTCTTCACTCAAGGCCATCGGCTTTCACTATCGATCTTCTTTCAACGGAGGAAGATCAACTATCCTTTTACACCCATTTTCTCCTTTTCACCGGTTTAGGAGATAACCTTTACAACCTCACCTCTCTCTTAAACTTCATATATAATACTGAGAGCTTGAGACGAGTTTTTATAATATTACTATAGCATTTTTCTTTTCTTTAACTCACAATTGATGTGTTTACTGAGTAAGGATGAGTAGGGCTTTTTTAGGCCCCAAATGAATTCAAATTTAGGGACCAAATGATCTCATCTTGGGTTTTCGGGGTACTAGCAATACCACCGCCTGCTAGTTTGAGACTAGGTGGTACCATCGCCTAACACAGTCTGGGAGATTGTATCTGAGCAATATTATCACCTAAACTGGCAGTGTCACAGCTTGGGCCAACTATGGGTCACTAATTGGGCCTTCCACTTGGCCCAAAATAACCCCAATTCAGGCCGAGTTAACCCATAATTGAGTTGGTCTAATTACATTCTAAACAATCCAATTAGAACTAAAACTACTTCGATCTAGACAAATTATTATAAGTAAGAATTCTAAGTTATCCAACATGTCATTGGTTCATCCGATGCTTCACCCGAACCTTCGGCATATCGTCCTCTCTTATGATGTATTGCCCAATCGACATGTTGATATCCGCAACACCCGATCTCCTTAGTGCAATGTCTGATCCTTTTGGCCCGATGCTCGAACTCATGGCACGAAGCCTTCTGCTGATATGTCGACCATTCCTCCGGTCCGACATCCAATCTTCTGACATGTTCCATTTTAGCCCAACTTTTGATTCCACCGCTTTAATCAATTTATCTTTCCTGATTGAATATAGTCCTACGTCACTTAAATGTACATTAGATCGTAAACTCATTAATTGATTTCATCGTCAAAATCCAAGATTCAATATGTTTTATCTCATAGATAGATTTTATCAATTTACATATTATTTTCTTTAGGTTCTTTTGATACAAAGTATTCTGGTTGTACCATATAAATTATTTCATCAATATTTCCATTGAGAATTGTTATTTTGACATCCATCTAAAAGAGCTCCAAATCAAAATGTGTGGCTAAAGCCATAATTATTCTAAAAGAGTCATTCGTTAAAACCGGAGAGGTTTATTTAAAGTCAATCCCTTCTTTTTGAGTATAGCCCTTTGCCACAAGACGTGCATTATATCTCTCCACATTACCATTAGAATCCCCTTTGGTTTTAAAAATTCATTTACAACCAATAGGTTTCACTCCTTCTAGTAATGGGACAAGTTCTCAAACTTTATTGTCTTGTATGGACTTATACTCTTGATTCATTGCTTTAATCCACTTATCAGAATTGGAATCCTCTATGGCTTGACAGAAGTTGATTGGATCATCTTCCATCATATCACTACTTTTTTCATGTTCCCAGAGAAATACCATATAATCATATGAAATGACACTCCTCCTTACCCTAATGGATCATCACAAAGGTGCTAGCTCTTGTGGCATATGTTCTTATGGATGTTGAGTTTGATCCTCATGAATAATTTTCTTATACTATATGAGAGTTGAAATAACTATATCCTTTTGAGGTATTGAATTTACCACATCAGTGGCAACTATATAAATTGGATTAAATTGAACCAATTCTTCCTCAAACGTAAAGTCTTTAACCTTATTTCTCCCCCCAAACTCAATATCCTTGTAGCAATACTCGTCTCAAAAATATTTATTGATTTGGGATTATAAAATTTGTACCCCTTAGATCGTTCAGAATAACCAATAAAATAATTGCTTATTGTTTGGGGTTCCAATTTCTTTTCGTTAGGCCTGTAAAGCCTTGTCTTAGATAGACAACCTATGAAAGTGTCTTAGACTAGGCTTTCTTCCGGTCCAAAGCTCATAAGGTGTTTTTGTAGTTGCTTTAATTGGTACTCTATAAGAATGTAAGCTATAGTTTTTATTGCTTCTCTTCAGGGTGACTCTGGCAAAGTAGATTAAAAAATCATATTTCTTACTATGTCTTTAAGTATGCAGTTTCGTCTTTCAACTACACCATTCATGTTAGGTGACCTTGGCATTTTATACAGAGGGATAATTCCACACTCCTCTAAGCATAGAGCAAATGGTCCTCGACGTTATTCACTTGAGCCGTCATTTCTGTTGTAATATTCCCCTCCACGGTTAGATCTAATGCTTTATATATATATATATATATATATTCACTGTTGAATTAGATGCGGTCATCAAATTTGTGATCAAGATCGTAGGATCATGTGATCCTACGGCCCAGATTGAGATTTGGAGCTGGACCTGACGTTTGAATCGGATACAAAGCTTGACTAGAATGGAGTTACGAGTTGACTTAGAGTCGGTCGATTCAACTTAAGCAAGTTGGGATATAAATGTTTTGAAAAAGAAATAACGTGTCACGGCCTTCTTGGTGGTGCGCGATTGTAGGCGAACCCTAGTGGAAATACCAATCTCCAGCTCCGCAAACGAGATCAGGAATCACGGCCCACGCTCTCCTCTCCTCTCCTCCCTCTCTCTCCACCATCCTAAATACTTCACTCCTCCCTCTCCCGCGCAGCCAACCCCTTATTCCCAATGACTTGATTGAAGACGGCGGGTTTCAAAGTTGGTGAGGAGGTGCCGATGAAGGAGGAGGACGAGTTTATGCTTTTAAGAAATTGCTTCCTCGAGACCTCCTCGACATTAATCTCGTTGATGAAAGGTTCTGGTTCGATTCAAGTGATATGGATTGTTTTTATTTTGGTTTGCTCTTCATGGTATTGTTCTGTTATCGAGTGATGAGGGTTTGTTCATTTTTGTTTTCATATCCTCGTTGCCAAGAAAATAGTTCTAAGACAGAGAGAGAGCGCCGACAAACATTTCAATTCGTGTCAAAACCGACGTAGACTAACTTACCAAAAATCGAAAGCTTAAAATAAATTAATTTTTTATAAATAAAATATTAATTTGATTATGTTGTTGTAAGCTCATTTACAAGATGAGTATTTGACCCTAAGGTTTTCTCCTTTGGCAAGTACCAAGAAAAATGGCGACGCACGGACGTGAGGGGATCATTAAAACGCACGGACGGACGTGAGGGGATCATTAAATCGCACGGACGTGAGGGGATCATTAAAACGCACGGACGTGAGGGGATCATTAAAACGCACGTCCGTGCGTCGCCACCAACAGCGAAATAGGAGCGGGCGAGGAACGTGAGGGGATCATTAAAACGCACGGACGTGAGGGGATCATTAAATCGCAACTACAGAGAGAAGCAGTGTAGAACGAGGAGGTCGAGGAGCAGTGACGGCCAGGACCGAAGAGCCAAGTAAGAATCCGCCATTTCCACCGTCTCTCTCTCTCACTCTCCCTGCCTCCGGGGGTGATATGGCGAGGGCGTCTCATGCTTAGTGACGCGGTTGATATCGGATTCGGGGAGTGGCCTCCGGAGCCGTCGGATCCGGGTGGGGTTGCAGCCGCCGCCGTTCTCCCTGTAGTTGCGATTTAATGATCCCCTCACGTCCGTGCGTTTTAATGATCCCCTCACGTTCCTCGCCCGCTCCTATTTCGCTGTTGGTGGCGACGCACGGACGTGCGTTTTAATGATCCCCTCACGTCCGTGCGTTTTAATGATCCCCTCACGTCCGTGCGATTTAATGATCCCCTCACGTCCGTCCGTGCGTTTTAATGATCCCCTCACGTCCGTGCGTCGCCATTTTGAGCGGAGAACGCACGGACGTGAGGGGATCATTAAAACGCACGGACGTGAGGGGATCATTAAAACGCACGTCCGTGCGTCGCCACCAACAGCGAAATAGGAGCGGGCGAGGAACGTGAGGGGATCATTAAAACGCACGGACGTGAGGGGATCATTAAATCGCAACTACAGGGAGAACGGCGGCGGCTGCAACCCCACCCGGATCCGACGGCTCCGGAGGCCACTCCCCGAATCCGATATCAACCGCGTCACTAAGCATGAGACGCCCTCGCCATATCACCCCCGGAGGCAGGGAGAGTGAGAGAGAGAGACGGTGGAAATGGCGGATTCTTACTTGGCTCTTCGGTCCTGGCCGTCACTGCTCCTCGACCTCCTCGTTCTACACTGCTTCTCTCTGTAGTTGCGATTTAATGATCCCCTCACGTCCGTGCGTCGCCACCAACAGCGAAATAGGAGCGGGCGAGGGAGACGAGATCGAGAGACGGAGCTTCACTCGTCCCACCCAGTTGTCCCGCTGGTCGAAAACCCCTACCTTTGCTCCTCAGGCGATCGATCCCGTCGTCGGGCCCTGCCCCCAGGTTTGCCTCCACTCCTTTCTCCTACCCCGTTCCTATTGCGACGCATTGATATGCTCTTGTTTCTTTTGCTATGGAGCTCGTCTCGATTTCCGTTTAATTGCTCAGGGTTGTATTTGTTCTGCGTGGATTCTCGGTTCTATTTGGATTACGCCTTTTCTTCTATGTTTCTCGTGAGGTTCATCGTGGCGGATCCTCTTGGGAAATCTCAATTAGGGTTTGGATTGTGGGGGCGTGGGGCTTTAATTTGATTAATTATGTTATTTGGATTGTTGATTGCTCGAATTTGGATGGTGAATCACGGGAAGTGCCATTGTGTAACATTTATTTATGTTTTGTAGATAAGAGTTTTTGGTCCTTCCGCAGCTACTCAAGTGCTCGGCCTATTGTCAGAGCTGGAATGGAGGGCATAAATGGTATATAAACTTGGTCTTGTTTTTCATTGTTTAGCTATAAGTTGTTGTCAACTTGTTGTCAAAGCTTTGGGAGTTGAGATGCATTAAAGAGAGTTTGCAATTTTGTTACAAGCATTGATTGAAAAGGCGCTAGGTGCCAAAAGGTGCTAAGGTCCAAAAACGTCCGAGGTGCTAGGCGTTCGTCTGAGTGAAGCGAGACGCTAAAATATAAAAATATATAATATAATTAATAAATATATTTATTTAAATAAAAATATATCATTTATTCTGAAACCTAATAATAATTTTAAATAAATAAAAATTAATAGTATTAAAATCAAAATAATATATTATTAATCTAATAAATAAAAATACTATTACTAGTATATAGTTAGTAGCAAGGTCTATCATACCGAAGCGTACCATCCGTACCCGGCGGTACGTACCGATCCGATAGGTTACCGGTATGCGGATCGCCCGATACCGCTACAGTGCTACAGTATGAAAAAAGTATAAAATTGTTCGGTACGCCCTGATGTACCGCCCGGTACACCGGTACCGTACCGTACCGTACCGAGCTCGGGTCGAAACGCCTGTACGGTACGGTACGACGAACCTTGGTTAGTAGCATATTGTTAATATATTGATAACAGTATACTATTGAAGTAAGAAGAGTGTGAGTAAGAGGAAGACTGAGGCTACTGACTGAGAGCAGCGGCAGCGGTAGCAACGAGAAGCGATAGTGGCAGCGGCAGCGGTAGCGGCGAGCGATGGCAACGGGAGCGGCGACAGTGGCAACGACAGTGGTAGTAACGAGTAGCGGGAGTAGGAGCGGCGAGCGGCGATAGTGGCAGCAGCAGCAGTAGTAGCGAGCAGAGGCAGCGGGAGCGGCAACAGTGTCAACGGGAGCAGGAGTGGCGAGCGACGATAGTGGCAGCGACAGCAGTAACAGCGAGTAGTGGCAGCGGGAGTGGCGATAGTGGCAGCGGTAGCAGCGAGCAGGGGGGAGCGAGAGCGGGAGCGGCGAGCGACGACAATGGCAGCGGCAGCGAGAGCAAGAGCGACGAGCGACGATAGTGGCAGCGATAGCGGTAGCAGTGGCAGCGGCAGTGGGAGTGGAAGTGGCGAGCGGGGTTAGAGTTGGGGAAGTCGTGAGAAGAAGGCTGATATCGGTGCTTTAGTTGGTTCGATTGGACCAACTAAAGCACCGGAGATTGAACCAGACCTAAAACGCTGGTTCGGTCGCTGGGTTTAACCCGGGTGCTCGCCCGACGCCTGGGCTCGGGCGAGCGCCCAAGCGACGCGCTTCGGGCCTCCCCTCGCTTAGGAAGATGAACTTGACTTCGATATTTTCTGTTTCTATATCACTTTATTTCAATGCTTGGCAACACTGATATATCTAAGCTTGCATGCTGCTTTACTTCACTTAAGAGGTATATCTTTTAGAAAGCTTTAATCTGATTTTGGATTCCAATTTTAGGCTGCAGTACACTAGAAACTTGTTATGGACTGCTAACAATCTTGACATGTTTATGTTTTATCAATGAAATCAACCATAAAATTGCTTTTATTTTCATATACAACAGTTCTTAACTCTGAAAATAAAAAGTATGTAATGTCAGCAGTAGGTTGACATAAAGGAAAACTTGCATATACCTCCATAGTATAATAGCAAGAAATAATGTGTGAAGAATAGGGTTTCAGTTTCCTCACCTTCTTAACCATTTGCATTTGCAAACATGGGATAATAGTGATGGACTATTCAACTCTACTATGCAACTCTAACAATTGTGACTTGTCTGTATATATTGTGCAATTGTGACTTCACGCAAGATGCACAAGATGACACAGGAGAGTTCAAGAATGAAGATATAAAGATATCTTGATGTATTTTTTTTCGAGATGATGTGGAATTTATAATTGTCTCACTTTGATATTGATTTTCGGATAAAATAAAGATTGTAATGTGAAGTTTCAAATATCAATAATTTTATCTTGAATTTATGAAAAAGTTTTGGTATGATTTTGAAATTATTAAAAATTGATAGGTAATTAATAAAATTATTATTGACAGTATAGTGACACTCAAATAATCCATTACTAATTTTTTTTATATTTTAGTGACAGGTCAAGCCATCACTAAATTATTATTATCTTTTCCATTTAATCAGTAAGAGTTAATTATATTGTCACTAAAATTGTTAGTCAATTCTTTTAGTGACAGAAGTGTTCATAACCAATTGTTGTCACAGAAATATTAATTTATCAATTTATTTATTTTTAGCGATAGAATTTAATGTTTTAGCTACAAATATAAACTATCACTAAAAACTATAATTTAATGACATATGTGTCTTTTTTTGTTACTAAAACTTTTAGCCACGAGATCTATGCTGACGGAAGCTAGTGATGGCTCATTTTGCACTAATTCTTTTAGTGACAACTTTTGTTCATGGTTAATAACTATTTTTCTTATAGTGTAGGGGGCATGTGACCTGTATGTGTGCCAATATCTCAAGGAGCAGAGGAAACCAATGGCCTCGATCGCTTCCTCGACATGGCACCACCCCACCCCCCTATTCCGATCGATTTCGATCAGCGTTGGCTTGGCTGTGCCGACGACCAATCGGGCAACGCTTCTCAACTTTAATCCATGGACCAAAGAGGTCCAGCTCTAAGTGAGAAGACCCAACCTCCCTTAGGGTAATAGAGCCATCTAAATCGGAAGGGGGTTGCTCCACACCCTTTTGGGGGTCGGCCTTGTGAGAAGAGTCCAGAAAAACAAGGGAGGAAGTCAAAGAAGTCATCGAAACTAGAGGGCAAATCCACTTTATGACCCACACAACTATACTTGAAACACACCAAAGGTAAATTCTCATATGAAACAGTTTGGAAAATTCCTTTCTTTAGGTGACCCAGTCATACTGCTTATGGGGTTTTGAAAGATCGATTTCTATACTAACCTTACATATCGACCCCTTTCAAACGAGAAAGAACATTCATCATTCTTTAGGGGACGACCTAGGAGAGAACCAAGATTAATAACACATTCTGTTCCAGTACTCCAAAGGAAGATTGACGAACTACACCTAGATAGGGACAGATGAGATCCTCTCTGTGAGAGGCTGGAAATTAGCTTTCTTGGGCATCAGATACAAAACCTCCCCTCGAATGGTCCATGGTCCCTCGGTGAGGATGCGAACAACCTCCGCTTTAGAAAAAAATTGAAAGCAAATAAAAACCTTAAGCCAAATTGATCACTTGGGACACCAAAGAACATTTCCATTAGTGAGAAACCACATATTTCAGGAAATCCAAAGTCGAAGTCGGAGGAAATGATTGATCAAACTAGATATTCAAGGTTTTTGCCATTCATGAGGAGTTTTTTCGTCAAATTCGATGAAATCCTTAGAAGCATCATAGATCCGGTTAAACAAAGAAGAAGATAGTAGTGAACTTGCATCTGGCCCATATGAAGGACCAATTAACATCAATGCCTAAGAGATGCTCTTTCCAGTGAAAGGGCCATCCAATTGGCTCTTCTTGGAAGGCGGAGGGGCATTGGAAGGATCCCGATGGAGTGGCCCATTTTTCTTGGTACTTGCCAAAGGAGAAAACCTTAGGGGTCTGGCTTGGCATCACTCCAGGAACCCTAACTGAAGGGATCGACACCACAGAAGAAGATGATGACACCCTAGGGAGGGGAACAACAATGGATGCAAGGAGAGAGCCAAGTAGGGGATGTGAAGCCAGTAGTTGGGGGCGGGGGGGGGGTGGGGAAGGGTGTGGTTGGGTCGCATCAAAGGTGGAATTAAGGAGGGAGAAGGCAATGGGGTTGTCCTTATCGCCTTAGAAACCCAGAGCTTCTCTCTCTAAGGAAAGAAGAGAGTTCCCTACTCTCTCACAAATTTATTTAATGCATTACAATCGACCATATCTTGTTCAGAACTTCACGGTTAGCCCCCAATTCCCTTCTCGCACTTTTCTAGTTCGAAAACCCTAAAGAAGATGCAGTGCAAGATTCTTTTCCGCCATCAATCTGGTCCTCATGATTAATCTAGGACTATGTGTTTTTGCTGCTTATCGATCCGATTGATGTGATTCTCCCGATAAGCTCTAACTCTGATGGCTGCCCTCCCTCCGCAAGCGGACAACTTCTAGATCACCCTTGTTCTTTCCCTCAGTGAGCTTTTTTTTTCCTCATAAATTTGATACTTTTGGTCATATTTTTATATGAAAAAGGTTTACTTGGTGGAATTGGTGGCACCTGCTATTTCTATTCTTCTGTTTCTCTTTGGAACAAATTGATTTATTTGTAGGACATGCTTAGATCATCACAAGAGGATGAAGGTAAAAAGTTTGCTATGAGGTTTGTTACCAATACTAGATATTTGCAAAGTTTTTAGCATTGTGGTGAGGCACTGCGGTTATATCTCTGAGACTTATGTGATGGTATATTTAATTTTGAAGTGTTCAATATTGGTTGGCATGTAGGACGAGCAACAACAAATTACTTTCATAGTGGAGGAATAGAAAGAGAAAAGTGAAAGATAATAACTAAAAATAATAAGCAAATGTATAACTATCCAATTGGCTCAAAGATAACACTCCTAGGATAGAAGTCTTGCACCTCCGCATGCCTCACAAGGTGGGAAAGGAAAAAAACTTGATTCATGGATCCTTTTTTTATTCATACATTACAATGTTATAGCCCATTTTTATATGCTCAAGTATAAGAATAAAAAGAAAATTACAGAAATTTAAAAAATTACAATCGCATCAAATCAAATATATGATATCTTGTTCTTCGTTTCTGATTTGATTTGAGAAATAGTCTTCCTCTCTTCATGATATTTTTGATTGATAATCTTTCATCTTTATAGAGATGAATCTTTAAGATATTCAATCAAGATTTGTAATTTTCAATAATATGATTTCTTTTTTGTTGTATTTTTTCTTTCTTTTTCTCCTCGTTGAGTAGATATTTTCATGTTATTACATATGTAAAATATCTCTAAACAAATTAAATTTATTTTATTAATAAATTAATTTAATTGCTCATGCATCATATTGTTTTACTGTTTCTTTTTCATTTCTGCTATTGAGCGAGCATGCACATGTGGAGATTTTGGAATCGAATGAATTGTTCCTTTAAAGTCAGAGACGATTGAATTTGATTGGCCTAGATGCATGCATAGCAATTCATGTGCAGAGTATAGTTTCATCAAAACTAAAATTTTAATTTCATTCTTCCTCAAATTAGTGACTATATTATGGATATATTAGATGACATTTTGGTCTCTTTGGTGTTTATGTAGCATTTACATGATGCCTTTTGTGGAAGTTGTATGATATACTGCCATGGTTGTTTTGACCAAATACAAAGTTTAATATGCTAATGAGTTAGTTTTAGTTCCAGAGCATGCTTCTGATGATTCTTGGTGTGATGATGGGCTTCTGAATGAAATCTCAGATGCTGACTTAAACAGAGAACAGAAGAGGCGTTATGATCAATTTTATACAGTATCCTTGCAATCTATAAATGATATGCATATCCTTTGTCCAAAACTCTTCATAGTAAAACTTTTAGGGCTTTAAACTTGAGGATGTATCATATGGAACCCTTGACAAAAGTTTATAAGGGTTATCGAGATGGTATATCTGCAGGAAAGGAAGCTTCTGCCCAAGAGGGCTTCAACATTGGGTTTAAGCAATCTGCAAGCAGTGGTTACAAATGGGGAATTGTTAGAGGCATCACAAGGTGAAAAGTGATAGTATTTACTGATCTCTTTCTGCAGAAGAATTTTGGTATCTTATTTTTCCTACATTATTTCGTAGTGCATTTGTAAACCTCCCAGATCAATTCAAAGAAAAGTTAGTTAAGAAGCTTGAAGACAGATGCACGTTTCAAAGTCTTTACAAGCCCGTTCAAGAGATTTCCACGGACGATGCTCTGAGAATGTATCACTTTCAACTACAACAAGAAAATAAACAATCTCATCAAAGATCAAAAGCGACAGTATCATCGGCAATCGAAGATTTTGACTGCAATAAGTTAGACTTCTTTTTCAAGGAGCTTATGTTACTTGTAAGTGAGTCTTCTGAAATCAAAGCAAGTGTTGATGTTGTAAAAGGAGAGGAAGAAGAATGACCTTGATGTTGAAGTACTTGGAGGGATCGTTCAAATTCACTTACGTCTGAATTTTCTGGACAGATTGTAATTTTTTGATGGCCTCAGATTGCAATGAAAAGAACTGAACCATTGCTCCATTGCAGCATAATATATTTTGAGATTTTGCTTCAGAAAAATAGGTTCCAAATTTCAGAGTATTGACTATTCTTCCACTGGAACTGTGCCGTCATTTTTGGGAACGTTGAAAGCACTCATGGTTTGATAATAATCTCCTTCCGAAATGCAATACTTTTTCATTGTGTTTGATGTTGAGCATGGCCTTTCTTTTTCCTCCTAGTTTTGCACACTGTAAATATAAGCATAAGATGCTTCTCCAACAATAACGATAGAATCTGATGAGAGGTTAATCAAGTAGCACTATATTGAAATGAATGAGATACTATTTTCAAACTAATACAAACAACTCTTACACTTTTTTCTTTCCTTTTTTCTGAATAAATTTCTACTTTCAGAATGCATTTACTTCAGCTTTAAATTAACATCGTATTTCATTAATTAGATTTTTTTTTACACTAAGTTAAAGTCATATGGTTGAGTTTTTCTGATCTTTCTTATGTATTTAGCAAGTCAATTCAATAGCCATAAATTTTTGATTTGCCAAATAAATCAGCAATTACCAACTTAACTCTCTTTGACCTTTAATTAATTGTAATCTTAGATGTCTAAGCATATTACAACTATGTCATGCTCCACAATATAGTATTTGTATAAATTATAAATTATAAATTATAAACTATAAGTCTCATTAAATGTATTCATGTGTATAATTCTAGATTAATTATATATTATTTTTATAATTAATTATTATTTTTGAATGTGTCGGAGAATATTAAATCATATTGTCTTAGCATCTAGTAAAATCGGAGTCAGAATATCCAATGATCTTCAAATGGTCTGATCTCCCATATGATCTTTTGTTCTCTTTAAATATCTCATGACTCTTTTAGCTACATTCCAATGATTCATTCCATGATTGCTTAAGTATCTATCTAACATTCCAACAATGTACATTATATCTTGACGCGTACAAACCTGTGCATACATTAGACTCCCTAAAGCTAATGCATAGGAAATCTTCTGCATTTCTTAAGTTTCCAGATTTTTTTTAAGGCACTAATTGAGACTGAACTTGTCTCTCTTTGTGATAGGGGTGTCTCCTGGTTTACAATCCTATATGCTAAACCTTTTGAGTACTTTATCGATATAGTTCCTTTGTAATAATCCTAGAATACCTCGCGATCTATCTCGGTGTATCTGGATTCCTAATACAAAAGGGGCATCACCAAGATCTTTCATCTCAAAATTTCTAGATAAAAATCTCTTGGTTTCGTGCAATATGTCTATATCATTAGTGGCAAGCAGAATGTCATCCATATAAAATATTAGTAAAATAAATTTGCTCCCACTGAATTTATGATACATGCAATCATCAACAACATTCATCTTAAAACCAAATGAGATAATTACTTGATGAAATTTGTGATACTACTAAAAGGATGTTTGTTTTGTTAGGATCGAAATCGGCACTAAGAGGGGGGGAGTGTGAATTAGTGCTTACGATAAAAATTACATCGATTCGAAAATTTCGTTCGATAAAATCATATTGGAAATATGTTTAACTCGAAAACGTTCATAAAAATGTAATGAGCAAGTAAAGCAGTTTGCAATAAAGGTAAAAAACAAAATATAAATACAAACTAAGTTTTATAGTGGTTCGATCATCGTGACCTGCATCCACTCCTGATTCCTCTTCACTCAAGGCCATCGGCTTTCACTATCGATCTTCTTTCAACGGAGGAAGATCAACTATCCTTTTACACCCATTTTCTCCTTTTCACCGGTTTAGGAGATAACCTTTACAACCTCACCTCTCTCTTAAACTTCATATATAATACTGAGAGCTTGAGACGAGTTTTTATAATATTACTATAGCATTTTTCTTTTCTTTAACTCACAATTGATGTGTTTACTGAGTAAGGATGAGTAGGGCTTTTTTAGGCCCCAAATGAATTCAAATTTAGGGACCAAATGATCTCATCTTGGGTTTTCGGGGTACTAGCAATACCACCGCCTGCTAGTTTGAGACTAGGTGGTACCATCGCCTAACACAGTCTGGGAGATTGTATCTGAGCAATATTATCACCTAAACTGGCAGTGTCACAGCTTGGGCCAACTATGGGTCACTAATTGGGCCTTCCACTTGGCCCAAAATAACCCCAATTCAGGCCGAGTTAACCCATAATTGAGTTGGTCTAATTACATTCTAAACAATCCAATTAGAACTAAAACTACTTCGATCTAGACAAATTATTATAAGTAAGAATTCTAAGTTATCCAACATGTCATTGGTTCATCCGATGCTTCACCCGAACCTTCGGCATATCGTCCTCTCTTATGATGTATTGCCCAATCGACATGTTGATATCCGCAACACCCGATCTCCTTAGTGCAATGTCTGATCCTTTTGGCCCGATGCTCGAACTCATGGCACGAAGCCTTCTGCTGATATGTCGACCATTCCTCCGGTCCGACATCCAATCTTCTGACATGTTCCATTTTAGCCCAACTTTTGATTCCACCGCTTTAATCAATTTATCTTTCCTGATTGAATATAGTCCTACGTCACTTAAATGTACATTAGATCGTAAACTCATTAATTGATTTCATCGTCAAAATCCAAGATTCAATATGTTTTATCTCATAGATAGATTTTATCAATTTACATATTATTTTCTTTAGGTTCTTTTGATACAAAGTATTCTGGTTGTACCATATAAATTATTTCATCAATATTTCCATTGAGAATTGTTATTTTGACATCCATCTAAAAGAGCTCCAAATCAAAATGTGTGGCTAAAGCCATAATTATTCTAAAAGAGTCATTCGTTAAAACCGGAGAGGTTTATTTAAAGTCAATCCCTTCTTTTTGAGTATAGCCCTTTGCCACAAGACGTGCATTATATCTCTCCACATTACCATTAGAATCCCCTTTGGTTTTAAAAATTCATTTACAACCAATAGGTTTCACTCCTTCTAGTAATGGGACAAGTTCTCAAACTTTATTGTCTTGTATGGACTTATACTCTTGATTCATTGCTTTAATCCACTTATCAGAATTGGAATCCTCTATGGCTTGACAGAAGTTGATTGGATCATCTTCCATCATATCACTACTTTTTTCATGTTCCCAGAGAAATACCATATAATCATATGAAATGACACTCCTCCTTACCCTAATGGATCATCACAAAGGTGCTAGCTCTTGTGGCATATGTTCTTATGGATGTTGAGTTTGATCCTCATGAATAATTTTCTTATACTATATGAGAGTTGAAATAACTATATCCTTTTGAGGTATTGAATTTACCACATCAGTGGCAACTATATAAATTGGATTAAATTGAACCAATTCTTCCTCAAACGTAAAGTCTTTAACCTTATTTCTCCCCCCAAACTCAATATCCTTGTAGCAATACTCGTCTCAAAAATATTTATTGATTTGGGATTATAAAATTTGTACCCCTTAGATCGTTCAGAATAACCAATAAAATAATTGCTTATTGTTTGGGGTTCCAATTTCTTTTCGTTAGGCCTGTAAAGCCTTGTCTTAGATAGACAACCTATGAAAGTGTCTTAGACTAGGCTTTCTTCCGGTCCAAAGCTCATAAGGTGTTTTTGTAGTTGCTTTAATTGGTACTCTATAAGAATGTAAGCTATAGTTTTTATTGCTTCTCTTCAGGGTGACTCTGGCAAAGTAGATTAAAAAATCATATTTCTTACTATGTCTTTAAGTATGCAGTTTCGTCTTTCAACTACACCATTCATGTTAGGTGACCTTGGCATTTTATACAGAGGGATAATTCCACACTCCTCTAAGCATAGAGCAAATGGTCCTCGACGTTATTCACTTGAGCCGTCATTTCTGTTGTAATATTCCCCTCCACGGTTAGATCTAATGCTTTATATATATATATATATATATATTCACTGTTGAATTAGATGCGGTCATCAAATTTGTGATCAAGATCGTAGGATCATGTGATCCTACGGCCCAGATTGAGATTTGGAGCTGGACCTGACGTTTGAATCGGATACAAAGCTTGACTAGAATGGAGTTACGAGTTGACTTAGAGTCGGTCGATTCAACTTAAGCAAGTTGGGATATAAATGTTTTGAAAAAGAAATAACGTGTCACGGCCTTCTTGGTGGTGCGCGATTGTAGGCGAACCCTAGTGGAAATACCAATCTCCAGCTCCGCAAACGAGATCAGGAATCACGGCCCACGCTCTCCTCTCCTCTCCTCCCTCTCTCTCCACCATCCTAAATACTTCACTCCTCCCTCTCCCGCGCAGCCAACCCCTTATTCCCAATGACTTGATTGAAGACGGCGGGTTTCAAAGTTGGTGAGGAGGTGCCGATGAAGGAGGAGGACGAGTTTATGCTTTTAAGAAATTGCTTCCTCGAGACCTCCTCGACATTAATCTCGTTGATGAAAGGTTCTGGTTCGATTCAAGTGATATGGATTGTTTTTATTTTGGTTTGCTCTTCATGGTATTGTTCTGTTATCGAGTGATGAGGGTTTGTTCATTTTTGTTTTCATATCCTCGTTGCCAAGAAAATAGTTCTAAGACAGAGAGAGAGCGCCGACAAACATTTCAATTCGTGTCAAAACCGACGTAGACTAACTTACCAAAAATCGAAAGCTTAAAATAAATTAATTTTTTATAAATAAAATATTAATTTGATTATGTTGTTGTAAGCTCATTTACAAGATTAGTATTTGACCCTAAGGTTTTCTCCTTTGGCAAGTACCAAGAAAAATGGCGACGCACGGACGTGAGGGGATCATTAAAACGCACGGACGGACGTGAGGGGATCATTAAATCGCACGGACGTGAGGGGATCATTAAAATGCACGGACGTGAGGGGATCATTAAAACGCACGTCCGTGCGTCGCCACCAACAGCGAAATAGGAGCGGGCGAGGAACGTGAGGGGATCATTAAAACGCACGGACGTGAGGGGATCATTAAATCGCAACTACAGAGAGAAGCAGTGTAGAACGAGGAGGTCGAGGAGCAGTGACGGCCAGGACCGAAGAGCCAAGTAAGAATCCGCCATTTCCACCGTCTCTCTCTCTCACTCTCCCTGCCTCCGGGGGTGATATGGCGAGGGCGTCTCATGCTTAGTGACGCGGTTGATATCGGATTCGGGGAGTGGCCTCCGGAGCCGTCGGATCCGGGTGGGGTTGCAGCCGCCGCCGTTCTCCCTGTAGTTGCGATTTAATGATCCCCTCACGTCCGTGCGTTTTAATGATCCCCTCACGTTCCTCGCCCGCTCCTATTTCGCTGTTGGTGGCGACGCACGGACGTGCGTTTTAATGATCCCCTCACGTCCGTGCGTTTTAATGATCCCCTCACGTCCGTGCGATTTAATGATCCCCTCACGTCCGTCCGTGCGTTTTAATGATCCCCTCACGTCCGTGCGTCGCCATTTTGAGCGGAGAACGCACGGACGTGAGGGGATCATTAAAACGCACGGACGTGAGGGGATCATTAAAACGCACGTCCGTGCGTCGCCACCAACAGCGAAATAGGAGCGGGCGAGGAACGTGAGGGGATCATTAAAACGCACGGACGTGAGGGGATCATTAAATCGCAACTACAGGGAGAACGGCGGCGGCTGCAACCCCACCCGGATCCGACGGCTCCGGAGGCCACTCCCCGAATCCGATATCAACCGCGTCACTAAGCATGAGACGCCCTCGCCATATCACCCCCGGAGGCAGGGAGAGTGAGAGAGAGAGACGGTGGAAATGGCGGATTCTTACTTGGCTCTTCGGTCCTGGCCGTCACTGCTCCTCGACCTCCTCGTTCTACACTGCTTCTCTCTGTAGTTGCGATTTAATGATCCCCTCACGTCCGTGCGTCGCCACCAACAGCGAAATAGGAGCGGGCGAGGGAGACGAGATCGAGAGACGGAGCTTCACTCGTCCCACCCAGTTGTCCCGCTGGTCGAAAACCCCTACCTTTGCTCCTCAGGCGATCGATCCCGTCGTCGGGCCCTGCCCCCAGGTTTGCCTCCACTCCTTTCTCCTACCCCGTTCCTATTGCGACGCATTGATATGCTCTTGTTTCTTTTGCTATGGAGCTCGTCTCGATTTCCGTTTAATTGCTCAGGGTTGTATTTGTTCTGCGTGGATTCTCGGTTCTATTTGGATTACGCCTTTTCTTCTATGTTTCTCGTGAGGTTCATCGTGGCGGATCCTCTTGGGAAATCTCAATTAGGGTTTGGATTGTGGGGGCGTGGGGCTTTAATTTGATTAATTATGTTATTTGGATTGTTGATTGCTCGAATTTGGATGGTGAATCACGGGAAGTGCCATTGTGTAACATTTATTTATGTTTTGTAGATAAGAGTTTTTGGTCCTTCCGCAGCTACTCAAGTGCTCGGCCTATTGTCAGAGCTGGAATGGAGGGCATAAATGGTATATAAACTTGGTCTTGTTTTTCATTGTTTAGCTATAAGTTGTTGTCAACTTGTTGTCAAAGCTTTGGGAGTTGAGATGCATTAAAGAGAGTTTGCAATTTTGTTACAAGCATTGATTGAAAAGGCGCTAGGTGCCAAAAGGTGCTAAGGTCCAAAAACGTCCGAGGTGCTAGGCGTTCGTCTGAGTGAAGCGAGACGCTAAAATATAAAAATATATAATATAATTAATAAATATATTTATTTAAATAAAAATATATCATTTATTCTGAAACCTAATAATAATTTTAAATAAATAAAAATTAATAGTATTAAAATCAAAATAATATATTATTAATCTAATAAATAAAAATACTATTACTAGTATATAGTTAGTAGCAAGGTCTATCATACCGAAGCGTACCATCCGTACCCGGCGGTACGTACCGATCCGATAGGTTACCGGTATGCGGATCGCCCGATACCGCTACAGTGCTACAGTATGAAAAAAGTATAAAATTGTTCGGTACGCCCTGATGTACCGCCCGGTACACCGGTACCGTACCGTACCGTACCGAGCTCGGGTCGAAACGCCTGTACGGTACGGTACGACGAACCTTGGTTAGTAGCATATTGTTAATATATTGATAACAGTATACTATTGAAGTAAGAAGAGTGTGAGTAAGAGGAAGACTGAGGCTACTGACTGAGAGCAGCGGCAGCGGTAGCAACGAGAAGCGATAGTGGCAGCGGCAGCGGTAGCGGCGAGCGATGGCAACGGGAGCGGCGACAGTGGCAACGACAGTGGTAGTAACGAGTAGCGGGAGTAGGAGCGGCGAGCGGCGATAGTGGCAGCAGCAGCAGTAGTAGCGAGCAGAGGCAGCGGGAGCGGCAACAGTGTCAACGGGAGCAGGAGTGGCGAGCGACGATAGTGGCAGCGACAGCAGTAACAGCGAGTAGTGGCAGCGGGAGTGGCGATAGTGGCAGCGGTAGCAGCGAGCAGGGGGGAGCGAGAGCGGGAGCGGCGAGCGACGACAATGGCAGCGGCAGCGAGAGCAAGAGCGACGAGCGACGATAGTGGCAGCGATAGCGGTAGCAGTGGCAGCGGCAGTGGGAGTGGAAGTGGCGAGCGGGGTTAGAGTTGGGGAAGTCGTGAGAAGAAGGCTGATATCGGTGCTTTAGTTGGTTCGATTGGACCAACTAAAGCACCGGAGATTGAACCAGACCTAAAACGCTGGTTCGGTCGCTGGGTTTAACCCGGGTGCTCGCCCGACGCCTGGGCTCGGGCGAGCGCCCAAGCGACGCGCTTCGGGCCTCCCCTCGCTTAGGAAGATGAACTTGACTTCGATATTTTCTGTTTCTATATCACTTTATTTCAATGCTTGGCAACACTGATATATCTAAGCTTGCATGCTGCTTTACTTCACTTAAGAGGTATATCTTTTAGAAAGCTTTAATCTGATTTTGGATTCCAATTTTAGGCTGCAGTACACTAGAAACTTGTTATGGACTGCTAACAATCTTGACATGTTTATGTTTTATCAATGAAATCAACCATAAAATTGCTTTTATTTTCATATACAACAGTTCTTAACTCTGAAAATAAAAAGTATGTAATGTCAGCAGTAGGTTGACATAAAGGAAAACTTGCATATACCTCCATAGTATAATAGCAAGAAATAATGTGTGAAGAATAGGGTTTCAGTTTCCTCACCTTCTTAACCATTTGCATTTGCAAACATGGGATAATAGTGATGGACTATTCAACTCTACTATGCAACTCTAACAATTGTGACTTGTCTGTATATATTGTGCAATTGTGACTTCACGCAAGATGCACAAGATGACACAGGAGAGTTCAAGAATGAAGATATAAAGATATCTTGATGTATTTTTTTTCGAGATGATGTGGAATTTATAATTGTCTCACTTTGATATTGATTTTCGGATAAAATAAAGATTGTAATGTGAAGTTTCAAATATCAATAATTTTATCTTGAATTTATGAAAAAGTTTTGGTATGATTTTGAAATTATTAAAAATTGATAGGTAATTAATAAAATTATTATTGATAGTATAGTGACACTCAAATAATCCATTACTAATTTTTTTTATATTTTAGTGACAGGTCAAGCCATCACTAAATTATTATTATCTTTTCCATTTAATCAGTAAGAGTTAATTATATTGTCACTAAAATTGTTAGTCAATTCTTTTAGTGACAGAAGTGTTCATAACCAATTGTTGTCACAGAAATATTAATTTATCAATTTATTTATTTTTAGCGATAGAATTTAATGTTTTAGCTACAAATATAAACTATCACTAAAAACTATAATTTAATGACATATGTGTCTTTTTTTGTTACTAAAACTTTTAGCCACGAGATCTATGCTGACGGAAGCTAGTGATGGCTCATTTTGCACTAATTCTTTTAGTGACAACTTTTGTTCATGGTTAATAACTATTTTTCTTATAGTGTAGGGGGCATGTGACCTGTATGTGTGCCAATATCTCAAGGAGCAGAGGAAACCAATGGCCTCGATCGCTTCCTCGACATGGCACCACCCCACCCCCCTATTCCGATCGATTTCGATCAGCGTTGGCTTGGCTGTGCCGACGACCAATCGGGCAACGCTTCTCAACTTTAATCCATGGACCAAAGAGGTCCAGCTCTAAGTGAGAAGACCCAACCTCCCTTAGGGTAATAGAGCCATCTAAATCGGAAGGGGGTTGCTCCACACCCTTTTGGGGGTCGGCCTTGTGAGAAGAGTCCAGAAAAACAAGGGAGGAAGTCAAAGAAGTCATCGAAACTAGAGGGCAAATCCACTTTATGACCCACACAACTATACTTGAAACACACCAAAGGTAAATTCTCATATGAAACAGTTTGGAAAATTCCTTTCTTTAGGTGACCCAGTCATACTGCTTATGGGGTTTTGAAAGATCGATTTCTATACTAACCTTACATATCGACCCCTTTCAAACGAGAAAGAACATTCATCATTCTTTAGGGGACGACCTAGGAGAGAACCAAGATTAATAACACATTCTGTTCCAGTACTCCAAAGGAAGATTGACGAACTACACCTAGATAGGGACAGATGAGATCCTCTCTGTGAGAGGCTGGAAATTAGCTTTCTTGGGCATCAGATACAAAACCTCCCCTCGAATGGTCCATGGTCCCTCGGTGAGGATGCGAACAACCTCCGCTTTAGAAAAAAATTGAAAGCAAAAAAAAACCTTAAGCCAAATTGATCACTTGGGACACCAAAGAACATTTCCATTAGTGAGAAACCACATATTTCAGGAAATCCAAAGTCGAAGTCGGAGGAAATGATTGATCAAACTAGATATTCAAGGTTTTTGCCATTCATGAGGAGTTTTTTCGTCAAATTCGATGAAATCCTTAGAAGCATCATAGATCCGGTTAAACAAAGAAGAAGATAGTAGTGAACTTGCATCTGGCCCATATGAAGGACCAATTAACATCAATGCCTAAGAGATGCTCTTTCCAGTGAAAGGGCCATCCAATTGGCTCTTCTTGGAAGGCGGAGGGGCATTGGAAGGATCCCGATGGAGTGGCCCATTTTTCTTGGTACTTGCCAAAGGAGAAAACCTTAGGGGTCTGGCTTGGCATCACTCTAGGAACCCTAACTGAAGGGATCGACACCACAGAAGAAGATGATGACACCCTAGGGAGGGGAACAACAATGGATGCAAGGAGAGAGCCAAGTAGGGGATGTGAAGCCAGTAGTTGGGGGCGGGGGGGGGGTGGGGAAGGGTGTGGTTGGGTCGCATCAAAGGTGGAATTAAGGAGGGAGAAGGCAATGGGGTTGTCCTTATCGCCTTAGAAACCCAGAGCTTCTCTCTCTAAGGAAAGAAGAGAGTTCCCTACTCTCTCACAAATTTATTTAATGCATTACAATCGACCATATCTTGTTCAGAACTTCACGGTTAGCCCCCAATTCCCTTCTCGCACTTTTCTAGTTCGAAAACCCTAAAGAAGATGCAGTGCAAGATTCTTTTCCGCCATCAATCTGGTCCTCATGATTAATCTAGGACTATGTGTTTTTGCTGCTTATCGATCCGATTGATGTGATTCTCCCGATAAGCTCTAACTCTGATGGCTGCCCTCCCTCCGCAAGCGGACAACTTCTAGATCACCCTTGTTCTTTCCCTCAGTGAGCTTTTTTTTTCCTCATAAATTTGATACTTTTGGTCATATTTTTATATGAAAAAGGTTTACTTGGTGGAATTGGTGGCACCTGCTATTTCTATTCTTCTGTTTCTCTTTGGAACAAATTGATTTATTTGTAGGACATGCTTAGATCATCACAAGAGGATGAAGGTAAAAAGTTTGCTATGAGGTTTGTTACCAATACTAGATATTTGCAAAGTTTTTAGCATTGTGGTGAGGCACTGCGGTTATATCTCTGAGACTTATGTGATGGTATATTTAATTTTGAAGTGTTCAATATTGGTTGGCATGTAGGACGAGCAACAACAAATTACTTTCATAGTGGAGGAATAGAAAGAGAAAAGTGAAAGATAATAACTAAAAATAATAAGCAAATGTATAACTATCCAATTGGCTCAAAGATAACACTCCTAGGATAGAAGTCTTGCACCTCCGCATGCCTCACAAGGTGGGAAAGGAAAAAAACTTGATTCATGGATCCTTTTTTTATTCATACATTACAATGTTATAGCCCATTTTTATATGCTCAAGTATAAGAATAAAAAGAAAATTACAGAAATTTAAAAAATTACAATCGCATCAAATCAAATATATGATATCTTGTTCTTCGTTTCTGATTTGATTTGAGAAATAGTCTTCCTCTCTTCATGATATTTTTGATTGATAATCTTTCATCTTTATAGAGATGAATCTTTAAGATATTCAATCAAGATTTGTAATTTTCAATAATATGATTTCTTTTTTGTTGTATTTTTTCTTTCTTTTTCTCCTCGTTGAGTAGATATTTTCATGTTATTACATATGTAAAATATCTCTAAACAAATTAAATTTATTTTATTAATAAATTAATTTAATTGCTCATGCATCATATTGTTTTACTGTTTCTTTTTCATTTCTGCTATTGAGCGAGCATGCACATGTGGAGATTTTGGAATCGAATGAATTGTTCCTTTAAAGTCAGAGACGATTGAATTTGATTGGCCTAGATGCATGCATAGCAATTCATGTGCAGAGTATAGTTTCATCAAAACTAAAATTTTAATTTCATTCTTCCTCAAATTAGTGACTATATTATGGATATATTAGATGACATTTTGGTCTCTTTGGTGTTTATGTAGCATTTACATGATGCCTTTTGTGGAAGTTGTATGATATACTGCCATGGTTGTTTTGACCAAATACAAAGTTTAATATGCTAATGAGTTAGTTTTAGTTCCAGAGCATGCTTCTGATGATTCTTGGTGTGATGATGGGCTTCTGAATGAAATCTCAGATGCTGACTTAAACAGAGAACAGAAGAGGCGTTATGATCAATTTTATACAGTATCCTTGCAATCTATAAATGATATGCATATCCTTTGTCCAAAACTCTTCATAGTAAAACTTTTAGGGCTTTAAACTTGAGGATGTATCATATGGAACCCTTGACAAAAGTTTATATGGGTTATCGAGATGGTATATCTGCAGGAAAGGAAGCTTCTGCCCAAGAGGGCTTCAACATTGGGTTTAAGCAATCTGCAAGCAGTGGTTACAAATGGGGAATTGTTAGAGGCATCACAAGGTGAAAAGTGATAGTATTTACTGATCTCTTTCTGCAGAAGAATTTTGGTATCTTATTTTTCCTACATTATTTCGTAGTGCATTTGTAAACCTCCCAGATCAATTCAAAGAAAAGTTAGTTAAGAAGCTTGAAGACAGATGCACGTTTCAAAGTCTTTACAAGCCCGTTCAAGAGATTTCCACGGACGATGCTCTGAGAATGTATCACTTTCAACTACAACAAGAAAATAAACAATCTCATCAAAGATCAAAAGCGACAGTATCATCGGCAATCGAAGATTTTGACTGCAATAAGTTAGACTTCTTTTTCAAGGAGCTTATGTTACTTGTAAGTGAGTCTTCTGAAATCAAAGCAAGTGTTGATGTTGTAAAAGGAGAGGAAGAAGAATGACCTTGATGTTGAAGTACTTGGAGGGATCGTTCAAATTCACTTACGTCTGAATTTTCTGGACAGATTGTAATTTTTTGATGGCCTCAGATTGCAATGAAAAGAACTGAACCATTGCTCCATTGCAGCATAATATATTTTGAGATTTTGCTTCAGAAAAATAGGTTCCAAATTTCAGAGTATTGACTATTCTTCCACTGGAACTGTGCCGTCATTTTTGGGAACGTTGAAAGCACTCATGGTTTGATAATAATCTCCTTCCGAAATGCAATACTTTTTCATTGTGTTTGATGTTGAGCATGGCCTTTCTTTTTCCTCCTAGTTTTGCACACTGTAAATATAAGCATAAGATGCTTCTCCAACAATAACGATAGAATCTGATGAGAGGTTAATCAAGTAGCACTATATTGAAATGAATGAGATACTATTTTCAAACTAATACAAACAACTCTTACACTTTTTTCTTTCCTTTTTTCTGAATAAATTTCTACTTTCAGAATGCATTTACTTCAGCTTTAAATTAACATCGTATTTCATTAATTAGATTTTTTTTTACACTAAGTTAAAGTCATATGGTTGAGTTTTTCTGATCTTTCTTATGTATTTAGCAAGTCAATTCAATAGCCATAAATTTTTGATTTGCCAAATAAATCAGCAATTACCAACTTAACTCTCTTTGACCTTTAATTAATTGTAATCTTAGATGTCTAAGCATATTACAACTATGTCATGCTCCACAATATAGTATTTGTATAAATTATAAATTATAAAATATAAGTCTCATTAAATGTATTCATGTGTATAATTCTAGATTAATTATATATTATTTTTATAATTAATTATTATTTTTGAATGTGTCGGAGAATATTAAATCATATTGTCTTAGCATCTAGTAAAATCGGAGTCAGAATATCCAATGATCTTCAAATGGTCTGATCTCCCATATGATCTTTTGTTCTCTTTAAATATCTCATGACTCTTTTAGCTACATTCCAATGATTCATTCCATGATTGCTTAAGTATCTATCTAACATTCCAACAATGTACATTATATCTTGACGCGTACAAACCTGTGCATACATTAGACTCCCTAAAGCTAATGCATAGGAAATCTTCTGCATTTCTTAAGTTTCCAGATTTTTTTTAAGGCACTAATTGAGACTGAACTTGTCTCCCTTTGTGATAGGGGTGTCTCCTGGTTTACAATCCTATATGCTAAACCTTTTGAGTACTTTATCGATATAGTTCCTTTGTAATAATCCTAGAATACCTCGCGATCTATCTCGGTGTATCTTGATTCCTAATACAAAAGGGGTATCACCAAGATCTTTCATCTCAAAATTTCTAGATAAAAATCTCTTGGTTTCGTGCAATATGTCTATATCATTAGTGGCAAGCAGAATGTCATCCATATAAAATATAAGTAAAATAAATTTGCTCCCACTGAATTTATGATACATGCAATCATCAACAACATTCATCTTAAAACCAAATGAGATAATTACTTGATGAAATTTGTGATACTACTAAAAGGATGTTTGTTTTGTTAGGATCGAAATCGGCACTAAGAGGGGGGGAGTGTGAATTAGTGCTTACGATAAAAATTACATCGATTCGAAAATTTCGTTCGATAAAATCATATTGGAAATATGTTTAACTCGAAAACGTTCATAAAAATGTAATGAGCAAGTAAAGCAGTTTGCAATAAAGGTAAAAAACAAAATATAAATACAAACTAAGTTTTATAGTGGTTCGATCATCGTGACCTGCATCCACTCCTGATTCCTCTTCACTCAAGGCCATCGGCTTTCACTATCGATCTTCTTTCAACGGAGGAAGATCAACTATCCTTTTACACCCATTTTCTCCTTTTCACCGGTTTAGGAGATAACCTTTACAACCTCACCTCTCTCTTAAACTTCATATATAATACTGAGAGCTTGAGACGAGTTTTTATAATATTACTATAGCATTTTTCTTTTCTTTAACTCACAATTGATGTGTTTACTGAGTAAGGATGAGTAGGGCTTTTTTAGGCCCCAAATGAATTCAAATTTAGGGACCAAATGATCTCATCTTGGGTTTTCGGGGTACTAGCAATACCACCGCCTGCTAGTTTGAGACTAGGTGGTACCATCGCCTAACACAGTCTGGGAGATTGTATCTGAGCAATATTATCACCTAAACTGGCAGTGTCACAGCTTGGGCCAACTATGGGTCACTAATTGGGCCTTCCACTTGGCCCAAAATAACCCCAATTCAGGCCGAGTTAACCCATAATTGAGTTGGTCTAATTACATTCTAAACAATCCAATTAGAACTAAAACTACTTCGATCTAGACAAATTATTATAAGTAAGAATTCTAAGTTATCCAACATGTCATTGGTTCATCCGATGCTTCACCCGAACCTTCGGCATATCGTCCTCTCTTATGATGTATTGCCCAATCGACATGTTGATATCCGCAACACCCGATCTCCTTAGTGCAATGTCTGATCCTTTTGGCCCGATGCTCGAACTCATGGCACGAAGCCTTCTGCTGATATGTCGACCATTCCTCCGGTCCGACATCCAATCTTCTGACATGTTCCATTTTAGCCCAACTTTTGATTCCACCGCTTTAATCAATTTATCTTTCCTGATTGAATATAGTCCTACGTCACTTAAATGTACATTAGATCGTAAACTCATTAATTGATTTCATCGTCAAAATCCAAGATTCAATATGTTTTATCTCATAGATAGATTTTATCAATTTACATATTATTTTCTTTAGGTTCTTTTGATACAAAGTATTCTGGTTGTACCATATAAATTATTTCATCAATATTTCCATTGAGAATTGTTATTTTGACATCCATCTAAAAGAGCTCCAAATCAAAATGTGTGGCTAAAGCCATAATTATTCTAAAAGAGTCATTCGTTAAAACCGGAGAGGTTTATTTAAAGTCAATCCCTTCTTTTTGAGTATAGCCCTTTGCCACAAGACGTGCATTATATCTCTCCACATTACCATTAGAATCCCCTTTGGTTTTAAAAATTCATTTACAACCAATAGGTTTCACTCCTTCTAGTAATGGGACAAGTTCTCAAACTTTATTGTCTTGTATGGACTTATACTCTTGATTCATTGCTTTAATCCACTTATCAGAATTGGAATCCTCTATGGCTTGACAGAAGTTGATTGGATCATCTTCCATCATATCACTACTTTTTTCATGTTCCCAGAGAAATACCATATAATCATATGAAATGACACTCCTCCTTACCCTAATGGATCATCACAAAGGTGCTAGCTCTTGTGGCATATGTTCTTATGGATGTTGAGTTTGATCCTCATGAATAATTTTCTTATACTATATGAGAGTTGAAATAACTATATCCTTTTGAGGTATTGAATTTACCACATCAGTGGCAACTATATAAATTGGATTAAATTGAACCAATTCTTCCTCAAACGTAAAGTCTTTAACCTTATTTCTCCCCCCAAACTCAATATCCTTGTAGCAATACTCGTCTCAAAAATATTTATTGATTTGGGATTATAAAATTTGTACCCCTTAGATCGTTCAGAATAACCAATAAAATAATTGCTTATTGTTTGGGGTTCCAATTTCTTTTCGTTAGGCCTGTAAAGCCTTGTCTTAGATAGACAACCTATGAAAGTGTCTTAGACTAGGCTTTCTTCCGGTCCAAAGCTCATAAGGTGTTTTTGTAGTTGCTTTAATTGGTACTCTATAAGAATGTAAGCTATAGTTTTTATTGCTTCTCTTCAGGGTGACTCTGGCAAAGTAGATTAAAAAATCATATTTCTTACTATGTCTTTAAGTATGCAGTTTCGTCTTTCAACTACACCATTCATGTTAGGTGACCTTGGCATTTTATACAGAGGGATAATTCCACACTCCTCTAAGCATAGAGCAAATGGTCCTCGACGTTATTCACTTGAGCCGTCATTTCTGTTGTAATATTCCCCTCCACGGTTAGATCTAATGCTTTATATATATATATATATATATATATATATATATATATATATATATATATATATATATATATATATATATATATATATATATATATATATATATATATTCACTGTTGAATTAGATGCGGTCATCAAATTTGTGATCAAGATCGTAGGATCATGTGATCCTACGGCCCAGATTGAGATTTGGAGCTGGACCTGACGTTTGAATCGGATACAAAGCTTGACTAGAATGGAGTTACGAGTTGACTTAGAGTCGGTCGATTCAACTTAAGCAAGTTGGGATATAAATGTTTTGAAAAAGAAATAACGTGTCACGGCCTTCTTGGTGGTGCGCGATTGTAGGCGAACCCTAGTGGAAATACCAATCTCCAGCTCCGCAAACGAGATCAGGAATCACGGCCCACGCTCTCCTCTCCTCTCCTCCCTCTCTCTCCACCATCCTAAATACTTCACTCCTCCCTCTCCCGCGCAGCCAACCCCTTATTCCCAATGACTTGATTGAAGACGGCGGGTTTCAAAGTTGGTGAGGAGGTGCCGATGAAGGAGGAGGACGAGTTTATGCTTTTACGAAATTGCTTCCTCGAGACCTCCTCGACATTAATCTCGTTGATAAAAGGTTCTGGTTCGATTCAAGTGATATGGATTGTTGTTATTTTGGTTTGCTCTTCATGGTATTGTTCTGTTATCGAGTGATGAGGGTTTGTTCATTTTTGTTTTCATATCCTCGTTGCCAAGAAAATAGTTCTAAGACAGAGAGAGAGCGCCGACAAACATTTCAATTCGTGTCAAAACCGACGTAGACTAACTTACCAAAAATCGAAAGCTTAAAATAAATTAATTTTTTATAAATAAAATATTAATTTGATTATGTTGTTGTAAGCTCATTTACAAGATGAGTATTTGACCCTAAGGTTTTCTCCTTTGGCAAGTACCAAGAAAAATGGCGACGCACGGACGTGAGGGGATCATTAAAACGCACGGACGGACGTGAGGGGATCATTAAATCGCACGGACGTGAGGGGATCATTAAAACGCACGGACGTGAGGGGATCATTAAAACGCACGTCCGTGCGTCGCCACCAACAGCGAAATAGGAGCGGGCGAGGAACGTGAGGGGATCATTAAAACGCACGGACGTGAGGGGATCATTAAATCGCAACTACAGAGAGAAGCAGTGTAGAACGAGGAGGTCGAGGAGCAGTGACGGCCAGGACCGAAGAGCCAAGTAAGAATCCGCCATTTCCACCGTCTCTCTCTCTCACTCTCCCTGCCTCCGGGGGTGATATGGCGAGGGCGTCTCATGCTTAGTGACGCGGTTGATATCGGATTCGGGGAGTGGCCTCCGGAGCCGTCGGATCCTGGTGGGGTTGCAGCCGCCGCCGTTCTCCCTGTAGTTGCGATTTAATGATCCCCTCACGTCCGTGCGTTTTAATGATCCCCTCACGTTCCTCGCCCGCTCCTATTTCGCTGTTGGTGGCGACGCACGGACGTGCGTTTTAATGATCCCCTCACGTCCGTGCGTTTTAATGATCCCCTCACGTCCGTGCGATTTAATGATCCCCTCACGTCCGTCCGTGCGTTTTAATGATCCCCTCACGTCCGTGCGTCACCATTTTGAGCGGAGAACGCACGGACGTGAGGGGATCATTAAAACGCACGGACGTGAGGGGATCATTAAAACGCACGTCCGTGCGTCGCCACCAACAGCGAAATAGGAGCGGGCGAGGAACGTGAGGGGATCATTAAAACGCACGGACGTGAGGGGATCATTAAATCGCAACTACAGGGAGAACGGCGGCGGCTGCAACCCCACCCGGATCCGACGGCTCCGGAGGCCACTCCCCGAATCCGATATCAACCGCGTCACTAAGCATGAGACGCCCTCGCCATATCACCCCCGGAGGCAGGGAGAGTGAGAGAGAGAGACGGTGGAAATGGCGGATTCTTACTTGGCTCTTCGGTCCTGGCCGTCACTGCTCCTCGACCTCCTCGTTCTACACTGCTTCTCTCTGTAGTTGCGATTTAATGATCCCCTCACGTCCGTGCGTCGCCACCAACAGCGAAATAGGAGCGGGCGAGGAAGACGAGATCGAGAGACGGAGCTTCACTCGTCCCACCCAGTTGTCCTGCTCGTCGAAAACCCCTACCTTTGCTCCTCAGGCGATCGATCCCGTCGTCGGGCCCTGCCCCCAGGTTTGCCTCCACTCCTTTCTCCTACCCCGTTCCTATTGCGACGCATTGATATGCTCTTGTTTCTTTTGCTATGGAGCTCGTCTCGATTTCCGTTTAATTGCTCAGGGTTGTATTTGTTCTGCGTGGATTCTCGGTTCTATTTGGATTACGCCTTTTCTTCTATGTTTCTCGTGAGGTTCATCGTGGCGGATCCTCTTGGGAAATCTCAATTAGGGTTTGGATTGTGGGGGCGTGGGGCTTTAATTTGATTAATTATGTTATTTGGATTGTTGATTGCTCGAATTTGGATGGTGAATCACGGGAAGTGCCATTGTGTAACATTTATTTATGTTTTGTAGATAAGAGTTTTTGGTCCTTCCGCAGCTACTCAAGTGCTCGGCCTATTGTCAGAGCTGGAATGGAGGGCATAAATGGTATATAAACTTGGTCTTGTTTTTCATTGTTTAGCTATAAGTTGTTGTCAACTTGTTGTCAAAGCTTTGGGAGTTGAGATGCATTAAAGAGAGTTTGCAATTTTGTTACAAGCATTGATTGAAAAGGCGCTAGGTGCCAAAAGGTGCTAAGGTTCAAAAACGTCCGAGGTGCTAGGCGTTCGTCTGAGTGAAGCGAGACGCTAAAATATAAAAATATATAATATAATTAATAAATATATTTATTTAAATAAAAATATATCATTTATTCTGAAACCTAATAATAATTTTAAATAAATAAAAATTAATAGTATTAAAATCAAAATAATATATTATTAATCTAATAAATAAAAATACTATTACTAGTATATAGTTAGTAGCAAGGTCTATCATACCGAAGCGTACCATCCGTACCCGGCGGTACGTACCGATCCGATAGGTTACCGGTATGCGGATCGCCCGATACCGCTACAGTGCTACAGTATGAAAAAAGTATAAAATTGTTCGGTACGCCCTGATGTACCGCCCGGTACACCGGTACCGTACCGTACCGTACCGAGCTCGGGTCGAAACGCCTGTACGGTACGGTACGACGAACCTTGGTTAGTAGCATATTGTTAATATATTGATAACAGTATACTATTGAAGTAAGAAGAGTGTGAGTAAGAGGAAGACTGAGGCTACTGACTGAGAGCAGCGGCAGCGGTAGCAACGAGAAGCGATAGTGGCAGCGGCAGCGGTAGCGGCGAGCGATGGCAACGGGAGCGGCGACAGTGGCAACGACAGTGGTAGTAACGAGTAGCGGGAGTAGGAGCGGCGAGCGGCGATAGTGGCAGCAGCAGCAGTAGTAGCGAGCAGAGGCAGCGGGAGCGGCAACAGTGTCAACGGGAGCAGGAGTGGCGAGCGACGATAGTGGCAGCGACAGCAGTAACAGCGAGTAGTGGCAGCGGGAGTGGCGATAGTGGCAGCGGTAGCAGCGAGCAGGGGGGAGCGAGAGCGGGAGCGGCGAGCGACGACAGTGGCAGCGGCAGCGAGAGCAAGAGCGACGAGCGACGATAGTGGCAGCGATAGCGGTAGCAGTGGCAGCGGCAGTGGGAGTGGAAGTGGCGAGCGGGGTTAGAGTTGGGGAAGTCGTGAGAAGAAGGCTGATATCGGTGCTTTAGTTGGTTCGATTGGACCAACTAAAGCACCGGAGATTGAACCAGACCTAAAACGCTGGTTCGGTCGCTGGGTTTAACCCGGGTGCTCGCCCGACGCCTGGGCTCGGGCGAGCGCCCAAGCGACGCGCTTCGGGCCTCCCCTCGCTTAGGAAGATGAACTTGACTTCGATATTTTCTGTTTCTATATCACTTTATTTCAATGCTTGGCAACACTGATATATCTAAGCTTGCATGCTGCTTTACTTCACTTAAGAGGTATATCTTTTAGAAAGCTTTAATCTGATTTTGGATTCCAATTTTAGGCTGCAGTACACTAGAAACTTGTTATGGACTGCTAACAATCTTGACATGTTTATGTTTTATCAATGAAATCAACCATAAAATTGCTTTTATTTTCATATACAACAGTTCTTAACTCTGAAAATAAAAAGTATGTAATGTCAGCAGTAGGTTGACATAAAGGAAAACTTGCATATACCTCCATAGTATAATAGCAAGAAATAATGTGTGAAGAATAGGGTTTCAGTTTCCTCACCTTCTTAACCATTTGCATTTGCAAACATGGGATAATAGTGATGGACTATTCAACTCTACTATGCAACTCTAACAATTGTGACTTGTCTGTATATATTGTGCAATTGTGACTTCACGCAAGATGCACAAGATGACACAGGAGAGTTCAAGAATGAAGATATAAAGATATCTTGATGTATTTTTTTTCGAGATGATGTGGAATTTATAATTGTCTCACTTTGATATTGATTTTCGGATAAAATAAAGATTGTAATGTGAAGTTTCAAATATCAATAATTTTATCTTGAATTTATGAAAAAGTTTTGGTATGATTTTGAAATTATTAAAAATTGATAGGTAATTAATAAAATTATTATTGACAGTATAGTGACACTCAAATAATCCATTACTAATTTTTTTTATATTTTAGTGACAGGTCAAGCCATCACTAAATTATTATTATCTTTTCCATTTAATCAGTAAGAGTTAATTATATTGTCACTAAAATTGTTAGTCAATTCTTTTAGTGACAGAAGTGTTCATAACCAATTGTTGTCACAGAAATATTAATTTATCAATTTATTTATTTTTAGCGATAGAATTTAATGTTTTAGCTACAAATATAAACTATCACTAAAAACTATAATTTAATGACATATGTGTCTTTTTTTGTTACTAAAACTTTTAGCCACGAGATCTATGCTGACGGAAGCTAGTGATGGCTCATTTTGCACTAATTCTTTTAGTGACAACTTTTGTTCATGGTTAATAACTATTTTTCTTATAGTGTAGGGGGCATGTGACCTGTATGTGTGCCAATATCTCAAGGAGCAGAGGAAACCAATGGCCTCGATCGCTTCCTCGACATGGCACCACCCCACCCCCCTATTCCGATCGATTTCGATCAGCGTTGGCTTGGCTGTGCCGACGACCAATCGGGCAACGCTTCTCAACTTTAATCCATGGACCAAAGAGGTCCAGCTCTAAGTGAGAAGACCCAACCTCCCTTAGGGTAATAGAGCCATCTAAATCGGAAGGGGGTTGCTCCACACCCTTTTGGGGGTCGGCCTTGTGAGAAGAGTCCAGAAAAACAAGGGAGGAAGTCAAAGAAGTCATCGAAACTAGAGGGCAAATCCACTTTATGACCCACACAACTATACTTGAAACACACCAAAGGTAAATTCTCATATGAAACAGTTTGGAAAATTCCTTTCTTTAGGTGACCCAGTCATACTGCTTATGGGGTTTTGAAAGATCGATTTCTATACTAACCTTACATATCGACCCCTTTCAAACGAGAAAGAACATTCATCATTCTTTAGGGGACGACCTAGGAGAGAACCAAGATTAATAACACATTCTGTTCCAGTACTCCAAAGGAAGATTGACGAACTACACCTAGATAGGGACAGATGAGATCCTCTCTGTGAGAGGCTGGAAATTAGCTTTCTTGGGCATCAGATACAAAACCTCCCCTCGAATGGTCCATGGTCCCTCGGTGAGGATGCGAACAACCTCCGCTTTAGAAAAAAATTGAAAGCAAATAAAAACCTTAAGCCAAATTGATCACTTGGGACACCAAAGAACATTTCCATTAGTGAGAAACCACATATTTCAGGAAATCCAAAGTCGAAGTCGGAGGAAATGATTGATCAAACTAGATATTCAAGGTTTTTGCCATTCATGAGGAGTTTTTTCGTCAAATTCGATGAAATCCTTAGAAGCATCATAGATCCGGTTAAACAAAGAAGAAGATAGTAGTGAACTTGCATCTGGCCCATATGAAGGACCAATTAACATCAATGCCTAAGAGATGCTCTTTCCAGTGAAAGGGCCATCCAATTGGCTCTTCTTGGAAGGCGGAGGGGCATTGGAAGGATCCCGATGGAGTGGCCCATTTTTCTTGGTACTTGCCAAAGGAGAAAACCTTAGGGGTCTGGCTTGGCATCACTCCAGGAACCCTAACTGAAGGGATCGACACCACAGAAGAAGATGATAACACCCTAGGGAGGGGAACAACAATGGATGCAAGGAGAGAGCCAAGTAGGGGATGTGAAGCCAGTAGTTGGGGGCGGGGGGGGGTGGGGAAGGGTGTGGTTGGGTCGCATCAAAGGTGGAATTAAGGAGGGAGAAGGCAATGGGGTTGTCCTTATCGCCTTAGAAACCCAGAGCTTCTCTCTCTAAGGAAAGAAGAGAGTTCCCTACTCTCTCACAAATTTATTTAATGCATTACAATCGACCATATCTTGTTCAGAACTTCACGGTTAGCCCCCAATTCCCTTCTCGCACTTTTCTAGTTCGAAAACCCTAAAGAAGATGCAGTGCAAGATTCTTTTCCGCCATCAATCTGGTCCTCATGATTAATCTAGGACTATGTGTTTTTGCTGCTTATCGATCCGATTGATGTGATTCTCCCGATAAGCTCTAACTCTGATGGCTGCCCTCCCTCCGCAAGCGGACAACTTCTAGATCACCCTTGTTCTTTCCCTCAGTGAGCTTTTTTTTTCCTCATAAATTTGATACTTTTGGTCATATTTTTATATGAAAAAGGTTTACTTGGTGGAATTGGTGGCACCTGCTATTTCTATTCTTCTGTTTCTCTTTGGAACAAATTGATTTATTTGTAGGACATGCTTAGATCATCACAAGAGGATGAAGGTAAAAAGTTTGCTATGAGGTTTGTTACCAATACTAGATATTTGCAAAGTTTTTAGCATTGTGGTGAGGCACTGCGGTTATATCTCTGAGACTTATGTGATGGTATATTTAATTTTGAAGTGTTCAATATTGGTTGGCATGTAGGACGAGCAACAACAAATTACTTTCATAGTGGAGGAATAGAAAGAGAAAAGTGAAAGATAATAACTAAAAATAATAAGCAAATGTATAACTATCCAATTGGCTCAAAGATAACACTCCTAGGATAGAAGTCTTGCACCTCCGCATGCCTCACAAGGTGGGAAAGGAAAAAAACTTGATTCATGGATCCTTTTTTTATTCATACATTACAATGTTATAGCCCATTTTTATATGCTCAAGTATAAGAATAAAAAGAAAATTACAGAAATTTAAAAAATTACAATCGCATCAAATCAAATATATGATATCTTGTTCTTCGTTTCTGATTTGATTTGAGAAATAGTCTTCCTCTCTTCATGATATTTTTGATTGATAATCTTTCATCTTTATAGAGATGAATCTTTAAGATATTCAATCAAGATTTGTAATTTTCAATAATATGATTTCTTTTTTGTTGTATTTTTTCTTTCTTTTTCTCCTCGTTGAGTAGATATTTTCATGTTATTACATATGTAAAATATCTCTAAACAAATTAAATTTATTTTATTAATAAATTAATTTAATTGCTCATGCATCATATTGTTTTACTGTTTCTTTTTCATTTCTGCTATTGAGCGAGCATGCACATGTGGAGATTTTGGAATCGAATGAATTGTTCCTTTAAAGTCAGAGACGATTGAATTTGATTGGCCTAGATGCATGCATAGCAATTCATGTGCAGAGTATAGTTTCATCAAAACTAAAATTTTAATTTCATTCTTCCTCAAATTAGTGACTATATTATGGATATATTAGATGACATTTTGGTCTCTTTGGTGTTTATGTAGCATTTACATGATGCCTTTTGTGGAAGTTGTATGATATACTGCCATGGTTGTTTTGACCAAATACAAAGTTTAATATGCTAATGAGTTAGTTTTAGTTCCAGAGCATGCTTCTGATGATTCTTGGTGTGATGATGGGCTTCTGAATGAAATCTCAGATGCTGACTTAAACAGAGAACAGAAGAGGCGTTATGATCAATTTTATACAGTATCCTTGCAATCTATAAATGATATGCATATCCTTTGTCCAAAACTCTTCATAGTAAAACTTTTAGGGCTTTAAACTTGAGGATGTATCATATGGAACCCTTGACAAAAGTTTATAAGGGTTATCGAGATGGTATATCTGCAGGAAAGGAAGCTTCTGCCCAAGAGGGCTTCAACATTGGGTTTAAGCAATCTGCAAGCAGTGGTTACAAATGGGGAATTGTTAGAGGCATCACAAGGTGAAAAGTGATAGTATTTACTGATCTCTTTCTGCAGAAGAATTTTGGTATCTTATTTTTCCTACATTATTTCGTAGTGCATTTGTAAACCTCCCAGATCAATTCAAAGAAAAGTTAGTTAAGAAGCTTGAAGACAGATGCACGTTTCAAAGTCTTTACAAGCCCGTTCAAGAGATTTCCACGGACGATGCTCTGAGAATGTATCACTTTCAACTACAACAAGAAAATAAACAATCTCATCAAAGATCAAAAGCGACAGTATCATCGGCAATCGAAGATTTTGACTGCAATAAGTTAGACTTCTTTTTCAAGGAGCTTATGTTACTTGTAAGTGAGTCTTCTGAAATCAAAGCAAGTGTTGATGTTGTAAAAGGAGAGGAAGAAGAATGACCTTGATGTTGAAGTACTTGGAGGGATCGTTCAAATTCACTTACGTCTGAATTTTCTGGACAGATTGTAATTTTTTGATGGCCTCAGATTGCAATGAAAAGAACTGAACCATTGCTCCATTGCAGCATAATATATTTTGAGATTTTGCTTCAGAAAAATAGGTTCCAAATTTCAGAGTATTGACTATTCTTCCACTGGAACTGTGCCGTCATTTTTGGGAACGTTGAAAGCACTCATGGTTTGATAATAATCTCCTTCCGAAATGCAATACTTTTTCATTGTGTTTGATGTTGAGCATGGCCTTTCTTTTTCCTCCTAGTTTTGCACACTGTAAATATAAGCATAAGATGCTTCTCCAACAATAACGATAGAATCTGATGAGAGGTTAATCAAGTAGCACTATATTGAAATGAATGAGATACTATTTTCAAACTAATACAAACAACTCTTACACTTTTTTCTTTCCTTTTTTCTGAATAAATTTCTACTTTCAGAATGCATTTACTTCAGCTTTAAATTAACATCGTATTTCATTAATTAGATTTTTTTTTACACTAAGTTAAAGTCATATGGTTGAGTTTTTCTGATCTTTCTTATGTATTTAGCAAGTCAATTCAATAGCCATAAATTTTTGATTTGCCAAATAAATCAGCAATTACCAACTTAACTCTCTTTGACCTTTAATTAATTGTAATCTTAGATGTCTAAGCATATTACAACTATGTCATGCTCCACAATATAGTATTTGTATAAATTATAAATTATAAATTATAAACTATAAGTCTCATTAAATGTATTCATGTGTATAATTCTAGATTAATTATATATTATTTTTATAATTAATTATTATTTTTGAATGTGTCGGAGAATATTAAATCATATTGTCTTAGCATCTAGTAAAATCGGAGTCAGAATATCCAATGATCTTCAAATGGTCTGATCTCCCATATGATCTTTTGTTCTCTTTAAATATCTCATGACTCTTTTAGCTACATTCCAATGATTCATTCCATGATTGCTTAAGTATCTATCTAACATTCCAACAATGTACATTATATCTTGACGCGTACAAACCTGTGCATACATTAGACTCCCTAAAGCTAATGCATAGGAAATCTTCTGCATTTCTTAAGTTTCCAGATTTTTTTTAAGGCACTAATTGAGACTGAACTTGTCTCTCTTTGTGATAGGGGTGTCTCCTGGTTTACAATCCTATATGCTAAACCTTTTGAGTACTTTATCGATATAGTTCCTTTGTAATAATCCTAGAATACCTCGCGATCTATCTCGGTGTATCTGGATTCCTAATACAAAAGGGGCATCACCAAGATCTTTCATCTCAAAATTTCTAGATAAAAATCTCTTGGTTTCGTGCAATATGTCTATATCATTAGTGGCAAGCAGAATGTCATCCATATAAAATATTAGTAAAATAAATTTGCTCCCACTGAATTTATGATACATGCAATCATCAACAACATTCATCTTAAAACCAAATGAGATAATTACTTGATGAAATTTGTGATACTACTAAAAGGATGTTTGTTTTGTTAGGATCGAAATCGGCACTAAGAGGGGGGGAGTGTGAATTAGTGCTTACGATAAAAATTACATCGATTCGAAAATTTCGTTCGATAAAATCATATTGGAAATATGTTTAACTCGAAAACGTTCATAAAAATGTAATGAGCAAGTAAAGCAGTTTGCAATAAAGGTAAAAAACAAAATATAAATACAAACTAAGTTTTATAGTGGTTCGATCATCGTGACCTGCATCCACTCCTGATTCCTCTTCACTCAAGGCCATCGGCTTTCACTATCGATCTTCTTTCAACGGAGGAAGATCAACTATCCTTTTACACCCATTTTCTCCTTTTCACCGGTTTAGGAGATAACCTTTACAACCTCACCTCTCTCTTAAACTTCATATATAATACTGAGAGCTTGAGACGAGTTTTTATAATATTACTATAGCATTTTTCTTTTCTTTAACTCACAATTGATGTGTTTACTGAGTAAGGATGAGTAGGGCTTTTTTAGGCCCCAAATGAATTCAAATTTAGGGACCAAATGATCTCATCTTGGGTTTTCGGGGTACTAGCAATACCACCGCCTGCTAGTTTGAGACTAGGTGGTACCATCGCCTAACACAGTCTGGGAGATTGTATCTGAGCAATATTATCACCTAAACTGGCAGTGTCACAGCTTGGGCCAACTATGGGTCACTAATTGGGCCTTCCACTTGGCCCAAAATAACCCCAATTCAGGCCGAGTTAACCCATAATTGAGTTGGTCTAATTACATTCTAAACAATCCAATTAGAACTAAAACTACTTCGATCTAGACAAATTATTATAAGTAAGAATTCTAAGTTATCCAACATGTCATTGGTTCATCCGATGCTTCACCCGAACCTTCGGCATATCGTCCTCTCTTATGATGTATTGCCCAATCGACATGTTGATATCCGCAACACCCGATCTCCTTAGTGCAATGTCTGATCCTTTTGGCCCGATGCTCGAACTCATGGCACGAAGCCTTCTGCTGATATGTCGACCATTCCTCCGGTCCGACATCCAATCTTCTGACATGTTCCATTTTAGCCCAACTTTTGATTCCACCGCTTTAATCAATTTATCTTTCCTGATTGAATATAGTCCTACGTCACTTAAATGTACATTAGATCGTAAACTCATTAATTGATTTCATCGTCAAAATCCAAGATTCAATATGTTTTATCTCATAGATAGATTTTATCAATTTACATATTATTTTCTTTAGGTTCTTTTGATACAAAGTATTCTGGTTGTACCATATAAATTATTTCATCAATATTTCCATTGAGAATTGTTATTTTGACATCCATCTAAAAGAGCTCCAAATCAAAATGTGTGGCTAAAGCCATAATTATTCTAAAAGAGTCATTCGTTAAAACCGGAGAGGTTTATTTAAAGTCAATCCCTTCTTTTTGAGTATAGCCCTTTGCCACAAGACGTGCATTATATCTCTCCACATTACCATTAGAATCCCCTTTGGTTTTAAAAATTCATTTACAACCAATAGGTTTCACTCCTTCTAGTAATGGGACAAGTTCTCAAACTTTATTGTCTTGTATGGACTTATACTCTTGATTCATTGCTTTAATCCACTTATCAGAATTGGAATCCTCTATGGCTTGACAGAAGTTGATTGGATCATCTTCCATCATATCACTACTTTTTTCATGTTCCCAGAGAAATACCATATAATCATATGAAATGACACTCCTCCTTACCCTAATGGATCATCACAAAGGTGCTAGCTCTTGTGGCATATGTTCTTATGGATGTTGAGTTTGATCCTCATGAATAATTTTCTTATACTATATGAGAGTTGAAATAACTATATCCTTTTGAGGTATTGAATTTACCACATCAGTGGCAACTATATAAATTGGATTAAATTGAACCAATTCTTCCTCAAACGTAAAGTCTTTAACCTTATTTCTCCCCCCAAACTCAATATCCTTGTAGCAATACTCGTCTCAAAAATATTTATTGATTTGGGATTATAAAATTTGTACCCCTTAGATCGTTCAGAATAACCAATAAAATAATTGCTTATTGTTTGGGGTTCCAATTTCTTTTCGTTAGGCCTGTAAAGCCTTGTCTTAGATAGACAACCTATGAAAGTGTCTTAGACTAGGCTTTCTTCCGGTCCAAAGCTCATAAGGTGTTTTTGTAGTTGCTTTAATTGGTACTCTATAAGAATGTAAGCTATAGTTTTTATTGCTTCTCTTCAGGGTGACTCTGGCAAAGTAGATTAAAAAATCATATTTCTTACTATGTCTTTAAGTATGCAGTTTCGTCTTTCAACTACACCATTCATGTTAGGTGACCTTGGCATTTTATACAGAGGGATAATTCCACACTCCTCTAAGCATAGAGCAAATGGTCCTCGACGTTATTCACTTGAGCCGTCATTTCTGTTGTAATATTCCCCTCCACGGTTAGATCTAATGCTTTATATATATATATATATATATATATATATTCACTGTTGAATTAGATGCGGTCATCAAATTTGTGATCAAGATCGTAGGATCATGTGATCCTACGGCCCAGATTGAGATTTGGAGCTGGACCTGACGTTTGAATCGGATACAAAGCTTGACTAGAATGGAGTTACGAGTTGACTTAGAGTCGGTCGATTCAACTTAAGCAAGTTGGGATATAAATGTTTTGAAAAAGAAATAACGTGTCACGGCCTTCTTGGTGGTGCGCGATTGTAGGCGAACCCTAGTGGAAATACCAATCTCCAGCTCCGCAAACGAGATCAGGAATCACGGCCCACGCTCTCCTCTCCTCTCCTCCCTCTCTCTCCACCATCCTAAATACTTCACTCCTCCCTCTCCCGCGCAGCCAACCCCTTATTCCCAATGACTTGATTGAAGACGGCGGGTTTCAAAGTTGGTGAGGAGGTGCCGATGAAGGAGGAGGACGAGTTTATGCTTTTAAGAAATTGCTTCCTCGAGACCTCCTCGACATTAATCTCGTTGATAAAAGGTTCTGGTTCGATTCAAGTGATATGGATTGTTGTTATTTTGGTTTGCTCTTCATGGTATTGTTCTGTTATCGAGTGATGAGGGTTTGTTCATTTTTGTTTTCATATCCTCGTTGCCAAGAAAATAGTTCTAAGACAGAGAGAGAGCGCCGACAAACATTTCAATTCGTGTCAAAACCGACGTAGACTAACTTACCAAAAATCGAAAGCTTAAAATAAATTAATTTTTTATAAATAAAATATTAATTTGATTATGTTGTTGTAAGCTCATTTACAAGATGAGTATTTGACCCTAAGGTTTTCTCCTTTGGCAAGTACCAAGAAAAATGGCGACGCACGGACGTGAGGGGATCATTAAAACGCACGGACGGACGTGAGGGGATCATTAAATCGCACGGACGTGAGGGGATCATTAAAACGCACGGACGTGAGGGGATCATTAAAACGCACGTCCGTGCGTCGCCACCAACAGCGAAATAGGAGCGGGCGAGGAACGTGAGGGGATCATTAAAACGCACGGACGTGAGGGGATCATTAAATCGCAACTACAGAGAGAAGCAGTGTAGAACGAGGAGGTCGAGGAGCAGTGACGGCCAGGACCGAAGAGCCAAGTAAGAATCCGCCATTTCCACCGTCTCTCTCTCTCACTCTCCCTGCCTCCGGGGGTGATATGGCGAGGGCGTCTCATGCTTAGTGACGCGGTTGATATCGGATTCGGGGAGTGGCCTCCGGAGCCGTCGGATCCTGGTGGGGTTGCAGCCGCCGCCGTTCTCCCTGTAGTTGCGATTTAATGATCCCCTCACGTCCGTGCGTTTTAATGATCCCCTCACGTTCCTCGCCCGCTCCTATTTCGCTGTTGGTGGCGACGCACGGACGTGCGTTTTAATGATCCCCTCACGTCCGTGCGTTTTAATGATCCCCTCACGTCCGTGCGATTTAATGATCCCCTCACGTCCGTCCGTGCGTTTTAATGATCCCCTCACGTCCGTGCGTCACCATTTTGAGCGGAGAACGCACGGACGTGAGGGGATCATTAAAACGCACGGACGTGAGGGGATCATTAAAACGCACGTCCGTGCGTCGCCACCAACAGCGAAATAGGAGCGGGCGAGGAACGTGAGGGGATCATTAAAACGCACGGACGTGAGGGGATCATTAAATCGCAACTACAGGGAGAACGGCGGCGGCTGCAACCCCACCCGGATCCGACGGCTCCGGAGGCCACTCCCCGAATCCGATATCAACCGCGTCACTGAGCATGAGACGCCCTCGCCATATCACCCCCGGAGGCAGGGAGAGTGAGAGAGAGAGACGGTGGGGTTCGGATTGGGTATCGAATCGGCAATAAGGAAGGATGAGTTGTGTCGACTTTAATCGTCCCAACTAGCTAAAAGGTTGAGAAAATTTAAAACTGATCTGAGTCATGTATGAAACTAAGCAAATTAGATTTGGGTTTGGTTTGATTAGACCTGATAAGTTTTGATATATCCCATAGACAAAAATTTAGGACCTTAGTTAAGTCGATTCGAATACCTTCGTTCTAGTTATAAGACATAGTTTTGTTCTGGATTGACTCATCACGGATGACCTTTATTGGCCATCTATATAGATCAGACTGATCCAACACACATGCATATACAAATAAATATTAGGTTTGGGTATCGAATTGAGGTTGAACCCAGATTGGGTCGGTGGGGTTCGGATTGAACCCAACCGCCGCTGCAGCTCTCAGGCTTATGGTCATCCACGTCTCCCATCGACAAGAATCCACGGACGAGGTTCCCTTACCTTTGCATCTTCTATATTGACGAGACCACTCTCATATCAATTTGAGACGCGCAACGCGGTCAATTGGCGTCCACGAGGCTGTCTATAATTATCATTCTTCGGTGTGATACGATGCGCTCGAGATGGGCCATATGAAGATGCAGCCAAAATTTTTTTACCGTTAGATTTACCAATCACACGAATCTCGATGCAATCACGCTGGCTTATACCCACTTCGATAGGATGCGCTCGACCTCACTGTATTGTTCCCTGGAAATACTTTTATGCACTTTAGCCCGGTACCTTACAAGCTACTCGCATTGTTATTGAAATCTTATGAACGGGGCCATTCTGGGTGGGCCATTGATGCGCTGGTATCTGCGCGGGTAACAATTTTGCATTCATGGGAATCGCTACAGATATGCCTCTCTTGTCCTCGTCTGCCTCTCCTTTCTCCGTTTCCATTTACCTCTTTATCTGTTGGTCGGAGAGGGGACCGCGAGATCCGCTTCTTCTCCATCGCCACCGCGAGATCCGCTTCTTCTCCATCGCCGCCGCCGCCTCTCTCCTCTCTCCTCTCTCACGGGGTTTCGTCGTTGCCTTCTAATCTGAGGTAGTTGTCGTGCTTGCCCTCTTGTGTTATTGGGTTTCTTCTACTTGTTTGTCTCAGAGGATGCAACCCTAGGTGTTGAATCGTCCTCGTGTGGTTAGATTCCCTTTATTGGGTTTTTTCTGGCTATGTTCTTGGATTGTTGTTTCTGCTTGCAACATCTTGTTAGTATTTTATTTTCTTGTCCTTGATTATTTGGTTGTTTCTTGGAAATCTAGGTTTTCATTTAATTGTACGCCTTTATAGCTTGCGAGTAGAATTAGCGCATAAGTTTAGGTAATATTGAGCTGAAATTGTCGCTATGCACATGATTGCTTCCAAATCTCCTTAAATGGTATCGTAATATAATACGAGAGATTAAATGGTGTGCAAATTTATATGAAATAAGGGTAATAGTTGGTGAATAATGTTTTTGATTCAATTTGTCTTAATAAATTAATTGATGTGGGATCTTTCAAGCTTATTATTACCTACCTAATTTTCTTTTTATATCTTATTTTTTGTCTGTTAGTTCGTTTCAGAATTTTTTGCCCTGGTACATGCTGTATGAGTGATTATATTACAATGAATTAGAATATCATTGACACCTTTTCAATTTTCCTATCCATCATTTAATTTTTCGACTCTGGAACATTGATGCACCTCATTTCCTTATGCATCGATTCCTTCACAATTTAATTGTTTCTTTTTTGCTGTCTTTAACTTGCTAGAAGGTATGATCCTTTCTAGATTCAAGATTAAATAAAAAAAGCAGCAGCATTAATTTGTTGTCTTTGATTGATAGATATGCACTAGGAACTCATATTTATAATGTTTATCACAAGGGACAAGACATTTAATTTAGATCGACTAGTAGAGGGACTCATCATAAGAATCGAAGGATATCTGAAGCTGGTCCTTTTTATGATTCAGTACTGTACTGTTAGCTACTTTATATTATTCAGAACTATTGATAATGATACGACTTTATAAGGAACTCCCATGTAATACGATTTATACATTTGTACACATGCAAGTGGATTGCTATGGAAGACGAAATTCCTATTTCGTGATAAGAATTTTTTATGATTGTGACAGATTATACTTTACTGGACAAACACTATAATGATATATATATATATGTATATATATATATATATATATATATATATAAATATATATATATATATATATATATATATATATATATATATATATATATATATATATATTCACTGTTGAATTAGATGCGGTCATCAAATTTGTGATCAAGATCGTAGGATCATGTGATCCTACGGCCCAGATTGAGATTTGGAGCTGGACCTGACGTTTGAATCGGATACAAAGCTTGACTAGAATGGAGTTACGAGTTGACTTAGAGTCGGTCGATTCAACTTAAGCAAGTTGGGATATAAATGTTTTGAAAAAGAAATAACGTGTCACGGCCTTCTTGGTGGTGCGCGATTGTAGGCGAACCCTAGTGGAAATACCAATCTCCAGCTCCGCAAACGAGATCAGGAATCACGGCCCACGCTCTCCTCTCCTCTCCTCCCTCTCTCTCCACCATCCTAAATACTTCACTCCTCCCTCTCCCGCGCAGCCAACCCCTTATTCCCAATGACTTGATTGAAGACGGCGGGTTTCAAAGTTGGTGAGGAGGTGCCGATGAAGGAGGAGGACGAGTTTATGCTTTTAAGAAATTGCTTCCTTGAGACCTCCTCGACATTAATCTCGTTGATGAAAGGTTCTGGTTCGATTCAAGTGATATGGATTGTTGTTATTTTGGTTTGCTCTTCATGGTATTGTTCTGTTATCGAGTGATGAGGGTTTGTTCATTTTTGTTTTCATATCCTCGTTGCCAAGAAAATAGTTATAAGACAGAGAGAGAGCGCCGACAAACATTTCAATTCGTGTCAAAACCGACGTAGACTAACTTACCAAAAATCGAAAGCTTAAAATAAATTAATTTTTTATAAATAAAATATTAATTTGATTATGTTGTTGTAAGCTCATTTACAAGATGAGTATTTGACCCTAAGGTTTTCTCCTTTGGCAAGTACCAAGAAAAATGGCGACGCACGGACGTGAGGGGATCATTAAAACGCACGGACGGACGTGAGGGGATCATTAAATCGCACGGACGTGAGGGGATCATTAAAACGCACGTCCGTGCGTCGCCACCAACAGCGAAATAGGAGCGGGCGAGGAACGTGAGGGGATCATTAAAACGCACGGACGTGAGGGGATCATTAAATCGCAACTACAGAGAGAAGCAGTGTAGAACGAGGAGGTCGAGGAGCAGTGACGGCCAGGACCGAAGAGCCAAGTAAGAATCCGCCATTTCCACCGTCTCTCTCTCTCACTCTCCCTGCCTCCGGGGGTGATATGGCGAGGGCGTCTCATGCTTAGTGACGCGGTTGATATCGGATTCGGGGAGTGGCCTCCGGAGCCGTCGGATCCGGGTGGGGTTGCAGCCGCCGCCGTTCTCCCTGTAGTTGCGATTTAATGATCCCCTCACGTCCGTGCGTTTTAATGATCCCCTCACGTTCCTCGCCCGCTCCTATTTCGCTGTTGGTGGCGACGCACGGACGTGCGTTTTAATGATCCCCTCACGTCCGTGCGATTTAATGATCCCCTCACGTCCGTCCGTGCGTTTTAATGATCCCCTCACGTCCGTGCGTCGCCATTTTGAGCGGAGAACGCACGGACGTGAGGGGATCATTAAAACGCACGGACGTGAGGGGATCATTAAAACGCACGTCCGTGCGTCGCCACCAACAGCGAAATAGGAGCGGGCGAGGAACGTGAGGGGATCATTAAAACGCACGGACGTGAGGGGATCATTAAATCGCAACTACAGGGAGAACGGCGGCGGCTGCAACCCCACCCGGATCCGACGGCTCCGGAGGCCACTCCCCGAATCCGATATCAACCGCGTCACTAAGCATGAGACGCCCTCGCCATATCACCCCCGGAGGCAGGGAGAGTGAGAGAGAGAGACGGTGGAAATGGCGGATTCTTACTTGGCTCTTCGGTCCTGGCCGTCACTGCTCCTCGACCTCCTCGTTCTACACTGCTTCTCTCTGTAGTTGCGATTTAATGATCCCCTCACGTCCGTGCGTCGCCACCAACAGCGAAATAGGAGCGGGCGAGGAAGACGAGATCGAGAGACGGAGCTTCACTCGTCCCACCCAGTTGTCCCGCTCGTCGAAAACCCCTACCTTTGCTCCTCAGGCGATCGATCCCGTCGTCGAGCCCTGCCCCCAGGTTTGCCTCCACTCCTTTCTCCTACCCCGTTCCTATTGCGACGCATTGATATGCTCTTGTTTCTTTTGCTATGGAGCTCGTCTCGATTTCCGTTTAATTGCTCAGGGTTGTATTTGTTCTGCGTGGATTCTCGGTTCTATTTGGATTACGCCTTTTCTTCTATGTTTCTCGTGAGGTTCATCGTGGCGGATCCTCTTGGGAAATCTCAATTAGGGTTTGGATTGTGGGGGCGTGGGGCTTTAATTTGATTAATTATGTTATTTGGATTGTTGATTGCTCGAATTTGGATGGTGAATCACGGGAAGTGCCATTGTGTAACATTTATTTATGTTTTGTAGATAAGAGTTTTTGGTCCTTCCGCAGCTACTCAAGTGCTCGGCCTATTGTCAGAGCTGGAATGGAGGGCATAAATGGTATATAAACTTGGTCTTGTTTTTCATTGTTTAGCTATAAGTTGTGTTGTCAAAGCTTTGGGAGTTGAGATGCATTAAAGAGAGTTTGCAATTTTGTTACAAGCATTGATTGAAAAGGCGCTAGGTGCCAAAAGGTGCTAAGGTCCAAAAACGTCCGAGGTGCTAGGCGTTCGTCTGAGTGAAGCGAGACGCTAAAATATAAAAATATATAATATAATTAATAAATATATTTATTTAAATAAAAATATATCATTTATTCTGAAACCTAATAATAATTTTAAATAAATAAAAATTAATAGTATTAAAATCAAAATAATATATTATTAATCTAATAAATAAAAATACTATTACTAGTATATAGTTAGTAGCAAGGTCTATCATACCGAAGCGTACCATCCGTACCCGGCGGTACGTACCGATCCGATAGGTTACCGGTATGCGGATCGCCCGATACCGCTACAGTGCTACAGTATGAAAAAAGTATAAAATTGTTCGGTACGCCCTGATGTACCGCCCGGTACACCGGTACCGTACCGTACCGTACCGAGCTCGGGTCGAAACGCCTGTACGGTACGGTACGACGAACCTTGGTTAGTAGCATATTGTTAATATATTGATAACAGTATACTATTGAAGTAAGAAGAGTGTGAGTAAGAGGAAGACTGAGGCTACTGACTGAGAGCAGCGGCAGCGGTAGCAACGAGAAGCGATAGTGGCAGCGGCAGCGGTAGCGGCGAGCGATGGCAACGGGAGCGGCGATAGTGGCAACGACAGTGTTAGTAACGAGTAGCGGGAGTAGGAGCGGCGAGCGGCGATAGTGGCAGCAGCAGCAGTAGTAGCGAGCAGAGGCAGCGGGAGCGGCAACAGTGTCAACGGGAGCAGGAGTGGCGAGCGACGATAGTGGCAGCGACAGCAGTAACAGCGAGTAGTGGCAGCGGGAGTGGCGATAGTGGCAGCGGTAGCAGCGAGCAGGGGGGAGCGAGAGCGGGAGCGGCGAGCGACGACAGTGGCAGCGGCAGCGAGAGCAAGAGCGACGAGCGACGATAGTGGCAGCGATAGCGGTAGCAGTGGCAGCGGCAGTGGGAGTGGAAGTGGCGAGCGGGGTTAGAGTTGGGGAAGTCGTGAGAAGAAGGCTGATATCGGTGCTTTAGTTGGTTCGATTGGACCAACTAAAGCACCGGAGATTGAACCAGACCTAAAACGCTGGTTCGGTCGCTGGGTTTAACCCGGGTGCTCGCCCGACGCCTGGGCTCGGGCGAGCGCCCAAGCGACGCGCTTCGGGCCTCCCCTCGCTTAGGAAGATGAACTTGACTTCGATATTTTCTGTTTCTATATCACTTTATTTCAATGCTTGGCAACACTGATATATCTAAGCTTGCATGCTGCTTTACTTCACTTAAGAGGTATATCTTTTAGAAAGCTTTAATCTGATTTTGGATTCCAATTTTAGGCTGCAGTACACTAGAAACTTGTTATGGACTGCTAACAATCTTGACATGTTTATGTTTTATCAATGAAATCAACCATAAAATTGCTTTTATTTTCATATACAACAGTTCTTAACTCTGAAAATAAAAAGTATGTAATGTCAGCAGTAGGTTGACATAAAGGAAAACTTGCATATACCTCCATAGTATAATAGCAAGAAATAATGTGTGAAGAATAGGGTTTCAGTTTCCTCACCTTCTTAACCATTTGCATTTGCAAACATGGGATAATAGTGATGGACTATTCAACTCTACTATGCAACTCTAACAATTGTGACTTGTCTGTATATATTGTGCAATTGTGACTTCACGCAAGATGCACAAGATGACACAGGAGAGTTCAAGAATGAAGATATAAAGATATCTTGATGTATTTTTTTTCGAGATGATGTGGAATTTATAATTGTCTCACTTTGATATTGATTTTTGGATAAAATAAAGATTGTAATGTGAAGTTTCAAATATCAATAATTTTATCTTGAATTTATGAAAAAGTTTTGGTATGATTTTGAAATTATTAAAAATTGATAGGTAATTAATAAAATTATTATTGACAGTATAGTGACACTCAAATAATCCATTACTAATTTTTTTTATATTTTAGTGACAGGTCAAGCCATCACTAAATTATTATTATCTTTTCCATTTAATCAGTAAGAGTTAATTATATTGTCACTAAAATTGTTAGTCAATTCTTTTAGTGACAGAAGTGTTCATAACCAATTGTTGTCACAGAAATATTAATTTATCAATTTATTTATTTTTAGCGATAGAATTTAATGTTTTAGCTACAAATATAAACTATCACTAAAAACTATAATTTAATGACATATGTGTCTTTTTTTGTTACTAAAACTTTTAGCCACGAGATCTATGCTGACGGAAGCTAGTGATGGCTCATTTTGCACTAATTCTTTTAGTGACAACTTTTGTTCATGGTTAATAACTATTTTTCTTATAGTGTAGGGGGCATGTGACCTGTATGTGTGCCAATATCTCAAGGAGCAGAGGAAACCAATGGCCTCGATCGCTTCCTCGACATGGCACCACCCCACCCCCCTATTCCGATCGATTTCGATCAGCGTTGGCTTGGCTGTGTCGACGACCAATCGGGCAACACTTCTCAACTTTAATCCATGGACCAAAGAGGTCCAGCTCTAAGTGAGAAGACCCAACCTCCCTTAGGGTAATAGAGCCATCTAAATCGGAAGGGGGTTGCTCCACACCCTTTTGGGGGTCGGCCTTGTGAGAAGAGTCCAGAAAAACAAGGGAGGAAGTCAAAGAAGTCATCGAAACTAGAGGGCAAATCCACTTTATGACCCACACAACTATACTTGAAACACACCAAAGGTAAATTCTCATATGAAACAGTTTGGAAAATTCCTTTCTTTAGGTGACCCAGTCATACTGCTTATGGGGTTTTGAAAGATCGATTTCTATACTAACCTTACATATCGACCCCTTTCAAACGAGAAAGAACATTCATCATTCTTTAGGGGACGACCTAGGAGAGAACCAAGATTAATAACACATTCTGTTCCAGTACTCCAAAGGAAGATTGACGAACTACACCTAGATAGGGACAGATGAGATCCTCTCTGTGAGAGGCTGGAAATTAGCTTTCTTGGGCATCAGATACAAAACCTCCCCTCGAATGGTCCATGGTCCCTCGGTGAGGATGCGAACAACCTCCGCTTTAGAAAAAAATTGAAAGCAAAAAAAAACCTTAAGCCAAATTGATCACTTGGGACACCAAAGAACATTTCCATTAGTGAGAAACCACATATTTCAGGAAATCCAAAGTCGAAGTCGGAGGAAATGATTGATCAAACTAGATATTCAAGGTTTTTGCCATTCATGAGGAGTTTTTTCGTCAAATTCGATGAAATCCTTAGAAGCATCATAGATCCGGTTAAACAAAGAAGAAGATAGTAGTGAACTTGCATCTGGCCCATATGAAGGACCAATTAACATCAATGCCTAAGAGATGCTCTTTCCAGTGAAAGGGCCATCCAATTGGCTCTTCTTGGAAGGCGGAGGGGCATTGGAAGGATCCCGATGGAGTGGCCCATTTTTCTTGGTACTTGCCAAAGGAGAAAACCTTAGGGGTCTGGCTTGGCATCACTCCAGGAACCCTAACTGAAGGGATCGACACCACAGAAGAAGATGATGACACCCTAGGGAGGGGAACAACAATGGATGCAAGGAGAGAGCCAAGTAGGGGATGTGAAGCCAGTAGTTGGGGGCGGGGGGGGGTGGGGAAGGGTGTGGTTGGGTCGCATCAAAGGTGGAATTAAGGAGGGAGAAGGCAATGGGGTTGTCCTTATCGCCTTAGAAACCCAGAGCTTCTCTCTCTAAGGAAAGAAGAGAGTTCCCTACTCTCTCACAAATTTATTTAATGCATTACAATCGACCATATCTTGTTCAGAACTTCACGGTTAGCCCCCAATTCCCTTCTCGCACTTTTCTAGTTCGAAAACCCTAAAGAAGATGCAGTGCAAGATTCTTTTCCGCCATCAATCTGGTCCTCATGATTAATCTAGGACTATGTGTTTTTGCTGCTTATCGATCCGATTGATGTGATTCTCCCGATAAGCTCTAACTCTGATGGCTGCCCTCCCTCCGCAAGCGGACAACTTCTAGATCACCCTTGTTCTTTCCCTCAGTGAGCTTTTTTTTTCCTCATAAATTTGATACTTTTGGTCATATTTTTATATGAAAAAGGTTTACTTGGTGGAATTGGTGGCACCTGCTATTTCTATTCTTCTGTTTCTCTTTGGAACAAATTGATTTATTTGTAGGACATGCTTAGATCATCACAAGAGGATGAAGGTAAAAAGTTTGCTATGAGGTTTGTTACCAATACTAGATATTTGCAAAGTTTTTAGCATTGTGGTGAGGCACTGCGGTTATATCTCTGAGACTTATGTGATGGTATATTTAATTTTGAAGTGTTCAATATTGGTTGGCATGTAGGACGAGCAACAACAAATTACTTTCATAGTGGAGGAATAGAAAGAGAAAAGTGAAAGATAATAACTAAAAATAATAAGCAAATGTATAACTATCCAATTGGCTCAAAGATAACACTCCTAGGATAGAAGTCTTGCACCTCCGCATGCCTCACAAGGTGGGAAAGGAAAAAAACTTGATTCATGGATCCTTTTTTTATTCATACATTACAATGTTATAGCCCATTTTTATATGCTCAAGTATAAGAATAAAAAGAAAATTACAGAAATTTAAAAAATTACAATCGCATCAAATCAAATATATGATATCTTGTTCTTCGTTTCTGATTTGATTTGAGAAATAGTCTTCCTCTCTTCATGATATTTTTGATTGATAATCTTTCATCTTTATAGAGATGAATCTTTAAGATATTCAATCAAGATTTGTAATTTTCAATAATATGATTTCTTTTTTGTTGTATTTTTTCTTTCTTTTTCTCCTCGTTGAGTAGATATTTTCATGTTATTACATATGTAAAATATCTCTAAACAAATTAAATTTATTTTATTAATAAATTAATTTAATTGCTCATGCATCATATTGTTTTACTGTTTCTTTTTCATTTCTGCTATTGAGCGAGCATGCACATGTGGAGATTTTGGAATCGAATGAATTGTTCCTTTAAAGTCAGAGACGATTGAATTTGATTGGCCTAGATGCATGCATAGCAATTCATGTGCAGAGTATAGTTTCATCAAAACTAAAATTTTAATTTCATTCTTCCTCAAATTAGTGACTATATTATGGATATATTAGATGACATTTTGGTCTCTTTGGTGTTTATGTAGCATTTACATGATGCCTTTTGTGGAAGTTGTATGATATACTGCCATGGTTGTTTTGACCAAATACAAAGTTTAATATGCTAATGAGTTAGTTTTAGTTCCAGAGCATGCTTCTGATGATTCTTGGTGTGATGATGGGCTTCTGAATGAAATCTCAGATGCTGACTTAAACAGAGAACAGAAGAGGCGTTATGATCAATTTTATACAGTATCCTTGCAATCTATAAATGATATGCATATCCTTTGTCCAAAACTCTTCATAGTAAAACTTTTAGGGCTTTAAACTTGAGGATGTATCATATGGAACCCTTGACAAAAGTTTATAAGGGTTATCGAGATGGTATATCTGCAGGAAAGGAAGCTTCTGCCCAAGAGGGCTTCAACATTGGGTTTAAGCAATCTGCAAGCAGTGGTTACAAATGGGGAATTGTTAGAGGCATCACAAGGTGAAAAGTGATAGTATTTACTGATCTCTTTCTGCAGAAGAATTTTGGTATCTTATTTTTCCTACATTATTTCGTAGTGCATTTGTAAACCTCCCAGATCAATTCAAAGAAAAGTTAGTTAAGAAGCTTGAAGACAGATGCACGTTTCAAAGTCTTTACAAGCCCGTTCAAGAGATTTCCACGGACGATGCTCTGAGAATGTATCACTTTCAACTACAACAAGAAAATAAACAATCTCATCAAAGATCAAAAGCGACAGTATCATCGGCAATCGAAGATTTTGACTGCAATAAGTTAGACTTCTTTTTCAAGGAGCTTATGTTACTTGTAAGTGAGTCTTCTGAAATCAAAGCAAGTGTTGATGTTGTAAAAGGAGAGGAAGAAGAATGACCTTGATGTTGAAGTACTTGGAGGGATCGTTCAAATTCACTTACGTCTGAATTTTCTGGACAGATTGTAATTTTTTGATGGCCTCAGATTGCAATGAAAAGAACTGAACCATTGCTCCATTGCAGCATAATATATTTTGAGATTTTGCTTCAGAAAAATAGGTTCCAAATTTCAGAGTATTGACTATTCTTCCACTGGAACTGTGCCGTCATTTTTGGGAACGTTGAAAGCACTCATGGTTTGATAATAATCTCCTTCCGAAATGCAATACTTTTTCATTGTGTTTGATGTTGAGCATGGCCTTTCTTTTTCCTCCTAGTTTTGCACACTGTAAATATAAGCATAAGATGCTTCTCCAACAATAACGATAGAATCTGATGAGAGGTTAATCAAGTAGCACTATATTGAAATGAATGAGATACTATTTTCAAACTAATACAAACAACTCTTACACTTTTTTCTTTCCTTTTTTCTGAATAAATTTCTACTTTCAGAATGCATTTACTTCAGCTTTAAATTAACATCGTATTTCATTAATTAGATTTTTTTTTACACTAAGTTAAAGTCATATGGTTGAGTTTTTCTGATCTTTCTTATGTATTTAGCAAGTCAATTCAATAGCCATAAATTTTTGATTTGCCAAATAAATCAGCAATTACCAACTTAACTCTCTTTGACCTTTAATTAATTGTAATCTTAGATGTCTAAGCATATTACAACTATGTCATGCTCCACAATATAGTATTTGTATAAATTATAAATTATAAATTATAAACTATAAGTCTCATTAAATGTATTCATGTGTATAATTCTAGATTAATTATATATTATTTTTATAATTAATTATTATTTTTGAATGTGTCGGAGAATATTAAATCATATTGTCTTAGCATCTAGTAAAATCGGAGTCAGAATATCCAATGATCTTCAAATGGTCTGATCTCCCATATGATCTTTTGTTCTCTTTAAATATCTCATGACTCTTTTAGCTACATTCCAATGATTCATTCCATGATTGCTTAAGTATCTATCTAACATTCCAACAATGTACATTATATCTTGACGCGTACAAACCTGTGCATACATTAGACTCCCTAAAGCTAATGCATAGGAAATCTTCTGCATTTCTTAAGTTTCCAGATTTTTTTTAAGGCACTAATTGAGACTGAACTTGTCTCTCTTTGTGATAGGGGTGTCTCCTGGTTTACAATCCTATATGCTAAACCTTTTGAGTACTTTATCGATATAGTTCCTTTGTAATAATCCTAGAATACCTCGCGATCTATCTCGGTGTATCTGGATTCCTAATACAAAAGGGGCATCACCAAGATCTTTCATCTCAAAATTTCTAGATAAAAATCTCTTGGTTTCGTGCAATATGTCTATATCATTAGTGGCAAGCAGAATGTCATCCATATAAAATATTAGTAAAATAAATTTGCTCCCACTGAATTTATGATACATGCAATCATCAACAACATTCATCTTAAAACCAAATGAGATAATTACTTGATGAAATTTGTGATACTACTAAAAGGATGTTTGTTTTGTTAGGATCGAAATCGGCACTAAGAGGGGGGGAGTGTGAATTAGTGCTTACGATAAAAATTACATCGATTCGAAAATTTCGTTCGATAAAATCATATTGGAAATATGTTTAACTCGAAAACGTTCATAAAAATGTAATGAGCAAGTAAAGCAGTTTGCAATAAAGGTAAAAAACAAAATATAAATACAAACTAAGTTTTATAGTGGTTCGATCATCGTGACCTGCATCCACTCCTGATTCCTCTTCACTCAAGGCCATCGGCTTTCACTATCGATCTTCTTTCAACGGAGGAAGATCAACTATCCTTTTACACCCATTTTCTCCTTTTCACCGGTTTAGGAGATAACCTTTACAACCTCACCTCTCTCTTAAACTTCATATATAATACTGAGAGCTTGAGACGAGTTTTTATAATATTACTATAGCATTTTTCTTTTCTTTAACTCACAATTGATGTGTTTACTGAGTAAGGATGAGTAGGGCTTTTTTAGGCCCCAAATGAATTCAAATTTAGGGACCAAATGATCTCATCTTGGGTTTTCGGGGTACTAGCAATACCACCGCCTGCTAGTTTGAGACTAGGTGGTACCATCGCCTAACACAGTCTGGGAGATTGTATCTGAGCAATATTATCACCTAAACTGGCAGTGTCACAGCTTGGGCCAACTATGGGTCACTAATTGGGCCTTCCACTTGGCCCAAAATAACCCCAATTCAGGCCGAGTTAACCCATAATTGAGTTGGTCTAATTACATTCTAAACAATCCAATTAGAACTAAAACTACTTCGATCTAGACAAATTATTATAAGTAAGAATTCTAAGTTATCCAACATGTCATTGGTTCATCCGATGCTTCACCCGAACCTTCGGCATATCGTCCTCTCTTATGATGTATTGCCCAATCGACATGTTGATATCCGCAACACCCGATCTCCTTAGTGCAATGTCTGATCCTTTTGGCCCGATGCTCGAACTCATGGCACGAAGCCTTCTGCTGATATGTCGACCATTCCTCCGGTCCGACATCCAATCTTCTGACATGTTCCATTTTAGCCCAACTTTTGATTCCACCGCTTTAATCAATTTATCTTTCCTGATTGAATATAGTCCTACGTCACTTAAATGTACATTAGATCGTAAACTCATTAATTGATTTCATCGTCAAAATCCAAGATTCAATATGTTTTATCTCATAGATAGATTTTATCAATTTACATATTATTTTCTTTAGGTTCTTTTGATACAAAGTATTCTGGTTGTACCATATAAATTATTTCATCAATATTTCCATTGAGAATTGTTATTTTGACATCCATCTAAAAGAGCTCCAAATCAAAATGTGTGGCTAAAGCCATAATTATTCTAAAAGAGTCATTCGTTAAAACCGGAGAGGTTTATTTAAAGTCAATCCCTTCTTTTTGAGTATAGCCCTTTGCCACAAGACGTGCATTATATCTCTCCACATTACCATTAGAATCCCCTTTGGTTTTAAAAATTCATTTACAACCAATAGGTTTCACTCCTTCTAGTAATGGGACAAGTTCTCAAACTTTATTGTCTTGTATGGACTTATACTCTTGATTCATTGCTTTAATCCACTTATCAGAATTGGAATCCTCTATGGCTTGACAGAAGTTGATTGGATCATCTTCCATCATATCACTACTTTTTTCATGTTCCCAGAGAAATACCATATAATCATATGAAATGACACTCCTCCTTACCCTAATGGATCATCACAAAGGTGCTAGCTCTTGTGGCATATGTTCTTATGGATGTTGAGTTTGATCCTCATGAATAATTTTCTTATACTATATGAGAGTTGAAATAACTATATCCTTTTGAGGTATTGAATTTACCACATCAGTGGCAACTATATAAATTGGATTAAATTGAACCAATTCTTCCTCAAACGTAAAGTCTTTAACCTTATTTCTCCCCCCAAACTCAATATCCTTGTAGCAATACTCGTCTCAAAAATATTTATTGATTTGGGATTATAAAATTTGTACCCCTTAGATCGTTCAGAATAACCAATAAAATAATTGCTTATTGTTTGGGGTTCCAATTTCTTTTCGTTAGGCCTGTAAAGCCTTGTCTTAGATAGACAACCTATGAAAGTGTCTTAGACTAGGCTTTCTTCCGGTCCAAAGCTCATAAGGTGTTTTTGTAGTTGCTTTAATTGGTACTCTATAAGAATGTAAGCTATAGTTTTTATTGCTTCTCTTCAGGGTGACTCTGGCAAAGTAGATTAAAAAATCATATTTCTTACTATGTCTTTAAGTATGCAGTTTCGTCTTTCAACTACACCATTCATGTTAGGTGACCTTGGCATTTTATACAGAGGGATAATTCCACACTCCTCTAAGCATAGAGCAAATGGTCCTCGACGTTATTCACTTGAGCCGTCATTTCTGTTGTAATATTCCCCTCCACGGTTAGATCTAATGCTTTATATATATATATATATATATTCACTGTTGAATTAGATGCGGTCATCAAATTTGTGATCAAGATCGTAGGATCATGTGATCCTACGGCCCAGATTGAGATTTGGAGCTGGACCTGACGTTTGAATCGGATACAAAGCTTGACTAGAATGGAGTTACGAGTTGACTTAGAGTCGGTCGATTCAACTTAAGCAAGTTGGGATATAAATGTTTTGAAAAAGAAATAACGTGTCACGGCCTTCTTGGTGGTGCGCGATTGTAGGCGAACCCTAGTGGAAATACCAATCTCCAGCTCCGCAAACGAGATCAGGAATCACGGCCCACGCTCTCCTCTCCTCTCCTCCCTCTCTCTCCACCATCCTAAATACTTCACTCCTCCCTCTCCCGCGCAGCCAACCCCTTATTCCCAATGACTTGATTGAAGACGGCGGGTTTCAAAGTTGGTGAGGAGGTGCCGATGAAGGAGGAGGACGAGTTTATGCTTTTAAGAAATTGCTTCCTCGAGACCTCCTCGACATTAATCTCGTTGATAAAAGGTTCTGGTTCGATTCAAGTGATATGGATTGTTGTTATTTTGGTTTGCTCTTCATGGTATTGTTCTGTTATCGAGTGATGAGGGTTTGTTCATTTTTGTTTTCATATCCTCGTTGCCAAGAAAATAGTTCTAAGACAGAGAGAGAGCGCCGACAAACATTTCAATTCGTGTCAAAACCGACGTAGACTAACTTACCAAAAATCGAAAGCTTAAAATAAATTAATTTTTTATAAATAAAATATTAATTTGATTATGTTGTTGTAAGCTCATTTACAAGATGAGTATTTGACCCTAAGGTTTTCTCCTTTGGCAAGTACCAAGAAAAATGGCGACGCACGGACGTGAGGGGATCATTAAAACGCACGGACGGACGTGAGGGGATCATTAAATCGCACGGACGTGAGGGGATCATTAAAACGCACGGACGTGAGGGGATCATTAAAACGCACGTCCGTGCGTCGCCACCAACAGCGAAATAGGAGCGGGCGAGGAACGTGAGGGGATCATTAAAACGCACGGACGTGAGGGGATCATTAAATCGCAACTACAGAGAGAAGCAGTGTAGAACGAGGAGGTCGAGGAGCAGTGACGGCCAGGACCGAAGAGCCAAGTAAGAATCCGCCATTTCCACCGTCTCTCTCTCTCACTCTCCCTGCCTCCGGGGGTGATATGGCGAGGGCGTCTCATGCTTAGTGACGCGGTTGATATCGGATTCGGGGAGTGGCCTCCGGAGCCGTCGGATCCTGGTGGGGTTGCAGCCGCCGCCGTTCTCCCTGTAGTTGCGATTTAATGATCCCCTCACGTCCGTGCGTTTTAATGATCCCCTCACGTTCCTCGCCCGCTCCTATTTCGCTGTTGGTGGCGACGCACGGACGTGCGTTTTAATGATCCCCTCACGTCCGTGCGTTTTAATGATCCCCTCACGTCCGTGCGATTTAATGATCCCCTCACGTCCGTCCGTGCGTTTTAATGATCCCCTCACGTCCGTGCGTCACCATTTTGAGCGGAGAACGCACGGACGTGAGGGGATCATTAAAACGCACGGACGTGAGGGGATCATTAAAACGCACGTCCGTGCGTCGCCACCAACAGCGAAATAGGAGCGGGCGAGGAACGTGAGGGGATCATTAAAACGCACGGACGTGAGGGGATCATTAAATCGCAACTACAGGGAGAACGGCGGCGGCTGCAACCCCACCCGGATCCGACGGCTCCGGAGGCCACTCCCCGAATCCGATATCAACCGCGTCACTAAGCATATGACGCCCTCGCCATATCACCCCCGGAGGCAGGGAGAGTGAGAGAGAGAGACGGTGGGGTTCGGATTGGGTATCGAATCGGCAATAAGGAAGGATGAGTTGTGTCGACTTTAATCGTCCCAACTAGCTAAAAGGTTGAGAAAATTTAAAACTGATCTGAGTCATGTATGAAACTAAGCAAATTAGATTTGGGTTTGGTTTGATTAGACCTGATAAGTTTTGATATATCCCATAGACAAAAATTTAGGACCTTAGTTAAGTCGATTCGAATACCTTCGTTCTAGTTATAAGACATAGTTTTGTTCTGGATTGACTCATCACGGATGACCTTTATTGGCCATCTATATAGATCAGACTGATCCAACACACATGCATATACAAATAAATATTAGGTTTGGGTATCGAATTGAGGTTGAACCCAGATTGGGTCGGTGGGGTTCGGATTGAACCCAACCGCCGCTGCAGCTCTCAGGCTTATGGTCATCCACGTCTCCCATCGACAAGAATCCACGGACGAGGTTCCCTTACCTTTGCATCTTCTATATTGACGAGACCACTCTCATATCAATTTGAGACGCGCAACGCGGTCAATTGGCGTCCACGAGGCTGTCTATAATTATCATTCTTCGGTGTGATACGATGCGCTCGAGATGGGCCATATGAAGATGCAGCCAAAATTTTTTTACCGTTAGATTTACCAATCACACGAATCTCGATGCAATCACGCTGGCTTATACCCACTTCGATAGGATGCGCTCGACCTCACTGTATTGTTCCCTGGAAATACTTTTATGCACTTTAGCCCGGTACCTTACAAGCTACTCGCATTGTTATTGAAATCTTATGAACGGGGCCATTCTGGGTGGGCCATTGATGCGCTGGTATCTGCGCGGGTAACAATTTTGCATTCATGGGAATCGCTACAGATATGCCTCTCTTGTCCTCGTCTGCCTCTCCTTTCTCCGTTTCCATTTACCTCTTTATCTGTTGGTCGGAGAGGGGACCGCGAGATCCGCTTCTTCTCCATCGCCACCGCGAGATCCGCTTCTTCTCCATCGCCGCCGCCGCCTCTCTCCTCTCTCCTCTCTCACGGGGTTTCGTCGTTGCCTTCTAATCTGAGGTAGTTGTCGTGCTTGCCCTCTTGTGTTATTGGGTTTCTTCTACTTGTTTGTCTCAGAGGATGCAACCCTAGGTGTTGAATCGTCCTCGTGTGGTTAGATTCCCTTTATTGGGTTTTTTCTGGCTATGTTCTTGGATTGTTGTTTCTGCTTGCAACATCTTGTTAGTATTTTATTTTCTTGTCCTTGATTATTTGGTTGTTTCTTGGAAATCTAGGTTTTCATTTAATTGTACGCCTTTATAGCTTGCGAGTAGAATTAGCGCATAAGTTTAGGTAATATTGAGCTGAAATTGTCGCTATGCACATGATTGCTTCCAAATCTCCTTAAATGGTATCGTAATATAATACGAGAGATTAAATGGTGTGCAAATTTATATGAAATAAGGGTAATAGTTGGTGAATAATGTTTTTGATTCAATTTGTCTTAATAAATTAATTGATGTGGGATCTTTCAAGCTTATTATTACCTACCTAATTTTCTTTTTATATCTTATTTTTTGTCTGTTAGTTCGTTTCAGAATTTTTTGCCCTGGTACATGCTGTATGAGTGATTATATTACAATGAATTAGAATATCATTGACACCTTTTCAATTTTCCTATCCATCATTTAATTTTTCGACTCTGGAACATTGATGCACCTCATTTCCTTATGCATCGATTCCTTCACAATTTAATTGTTTCTTTTTTGCTGTCTTTAACTTGCTAGAAGGTATGATCCTTTCTAGATTCAAGATTAAATAAAAAAAGCAGCAGCATTAATTTGTTGTCTTTGATTGATAGATATGCACTAGGAACTCATATTTATAATGTTTATCACAAGGGACAAGGCATTTAATTTAGATCGACTAGTAGAGGGACTCATCATAAGAATCGAAGGATATCTGAAGCTGGTCCTTTTTATGATTCAGTACTGTACTGTTAGCTACTTTATATTATTCAGAACTATTGATAATGATACGACTTTATAAGGAACTCCCATGTAATACGATTTATACATTTGTACACATGCAAGTGGATTGCTATGGAAGACGAAATTCCTATTTCGTGATAAGAATTTTTTATGATTGTGACAGATTATACTTTACTGGACAAACACTATAATGATATATATATATATGTATATATATATATATATATATATATATATATATAAATATATATATATATATATATATATATATATATATATATATATATATATATATATATATATTCACTGTTGAATTAGATGCGGTCATCAAATTTGTGATCAAGATCGTAGGATCATGTGATCCTACGGCCCAGATTGAGATTTGGAGCTGGACCTGACGTTTGAATCGGATACAAAGCTTGACTAGAATGGAGTTACGAGTTGACTTAGAGTCGGTCGATTCAACTTAAGCAAGTTGGGATATAAATGTTTTGAAAAAGAAATAACGTGTCACGGCCTTCTTGGTGGTGCGCGATTGTAGGCGAACCCTAGTGGAAATACCAATCTCCAGCTCCGCAAACGAGATCAGGAATCACGGCCCACGCTCTCCTCTCCTCTCTTCCCTCTCTCTCCACCATCCTAAATACTTCACTCCTCCCTCTCCCGCGCAGCCAACCCCTTATTCCCAATGACTTGATTGAAGACGGCGGGTTTCAAAGTTGGTGAGGAGGTGCCGATGAAGGAGGAGGACGAGTTTATGCTTTTAAGAAATTGCTTCCTTGAGACCTCCTCGACATTAATCTCGTTGATGAAAGGTTCTGGTTCGATTCAAGTGATATGGATTGTTGTTATTTTGGTTTGCTCTTCATGGTATTGTTCTGTTATCGAGTGATGAGGGTTTGTTCATTTTTGTTTTCATATCCTCGTTGCCAAGAAAATAGTTATAAGACAGAGAGAGAGCGCCGACAAACATTTCAATTCGTGTCAAAACCGACGTAGACTAACTTACCAAAAATCGAAAGCTTAAAATAAATTAATTTTTTATAAATAAAATATTAATTTGATTATGTTGTTGTAAGCTCATTTACAAGATGAGTATTTGACCCTAAGGTTTTCTCCTTTGGCAAGTACCAAGAAAAATGGCGACGCACGGACGTGAGGGGATCATTAAAACGCACGGACGGACGTGAGGGGATCATTAAATCGCACGGACGTGAGGGGATCATTAAAACGCACGTCCGTGCGTCGCCACCAACAGCGAAATAGGAGCGGGCGAGGAACGTGAGGGGATCATTAAAACGCACGGACGTGAGGGGATCATTAAATCGCAACTACAGAGAGAAGCAGTGTAGAACGAGGAGGTCGAGGAGCAGTGACGGCCAGGACCGAAGAGCCAAGTAAGAATCCGCCATTTCCACCGTCTCTCTCTCTCACTCTCCCTGCCTCCGGGGGTGATATGGCGAGGGCGTCTCATGCTTAGTGACGCGGTTGATATCGGATTCGGGGAGTGGCCTCCGGAGCCGTCGGATCCGGGTGGGGTTGCAGCCGCCGCCGTTCTCCCTGTAGTTGCGATTTAATGATCCCCTCACGTCCGTGCGTTTTAATGATCCCCTCACGTTCCTCGCCCGCTCCTATTTCGCTGTTGGTGGCGACGCACGGACGTGCGTTTTAATGATCCCCTCACGTCCGTGCGATTTAATGATCCCCTCACGTCCGTCCGTGCGTTTTAATGATCCCCTCACGTCCGTGCGTCGCCATTTTGAGCGGAGAACGCACGGACGTGAGGGGATCATTAAAACGCACGGACGTGAGGGGATCATTAAAACGCACGTCCGTGCGTCGCCACCAACAGCGAAATAGGAGCGGGCGAGGAACGTGAGGGGATCATTAAAACGCACGGACGTGAGGGGATCATTAAATCGCAACTACAGGGAGAACGGCGGCGGCTGCAACCCCACCCGGATCCGACGGCTCCGGAGGCCACTCCCCGAATCCGATATCAACCGCGTCACTAAGCATGAGACGCCCTCGCCATATCACCCCCGGAGGCAGGGAGAGTGAGAGAGAGAGACGGTGGAAATGGCGGATTCTTACTTGGCTCTTCGGTCCTGGCCGTCACTGCTCCTCGACCTCCTCGTTCTACACTGCTTCTCTCTGTAGTTGCGATTTAATGATCCCCTCACGTCCGTGCGTCGCCACCAACAGCGAAATAGGAGCGGGCGAGGAAGACGAGATCGAGAGACGGAGCTTCACTCGTCCCACCCAGTTGTCCCGCTCGTCGAAAACCCCTACCTTTGCTCCTCAGGCGATCGATCCCGTCGTCGAGCCCTGCCCCCAGGTTTGCCTCCACTCCTTTCTCCTACCCCGTTCCTATTGCGACGCATTGATATGCTCTTGTTTCTTTTGCTATGGAGCTCGTCTCGATTTCCGTTTAATTGCTCAGGGTTGTATTTGTTCTGCGTGGATTCTCGGTTCTATTTGGATTACGCCTTTTCTTCTATGTTTCTCGTGAGGTTCATCGTGGCGGATCCTCTTGGGAAATCTCAATTAGGGTTTGGATTGTGGGGGCGTGGGGCTTTAATTTGATTAATTATGTTATTTGGATTGTTGATTGCTCGAATTTGGATGGTGAATCACGGGAAGTGCCATTGTGTAACATTTATTTATGTTTTGTAGATAAGAGTTTTTGGTCCTTCCGCAGCTACTCAAGTGCTCGGCCTATTGTCAGAGCTGGAATGGAGGGCATAAATGGTATATAAACTTGGTCTTGTTTTTCATTGTTTAGCTATAAGTTGTGTTGTCAAAGCTTTGGGAGTTGAGATGCATTAAAGAGAGTTTGCAATTTTGTTACAAGCATTGATTGAAAAGGCGCTAGGTGCCAAAAGGTGCTAAGGTCCAAAAACGTCCGAGGTGCTAGGCGTTCGTCTGAGTGAAGCGAGACGCTAAAATATAAAAATATATAATATAATTAATAAATATATTTATTTAAATAAAAATATATCATTTATTCTGAAACCTAATAATAATTTTAAATAAATAAAAATTAATAGTATTAAAATCAAAATAATATATTATTAATCTAATAAATAAAAATACTATTACTAGTATATAGTTAGTAGCAAGGTCTATCATACCGAAGCGTACCATCCGTACCCGGCGGTACGTACCGATCCGATAGGTTACCGGTATGCGGATCGCCCGATACCGCTACAGTGCTACAGTATGAAAAAAGTATAAAATTGTTCGGTACGCCCTGATGTACCGCCCGGTACACCGGTACCGTACCGTACCGTACCGAGCTCGGGTCGAAACGCCTGTACGGTACGGTACGACGAACCTTGGTTAGTAGCATATTGTTAATATATTGATAACAGTATACTATTGAAGTAAGAAGAGTGTGAGTAAGAGGAAGACTGAGGCTACTGACTGAGAGCAGCGGCAGCGGTAGCAACGAGAAGCGATAGTGGCAGCGGCAGCGGTAGCGGCGAGCGATGGCAACGGGAGCGGCGATAGTGACAACGACAGTGTTAGTAACGAGTAGCGGGAGTAGGAGCGGCGAGCGGCGATAGTGGCAGCAGCAGCAGTAGTAGCGAGCAGAGGCAGCGGGAGCGGCAACAGTGTCAACGGGAGCAGGAGTGGCGAGCGACGATAGTGGCAGCGACAGCAGTAACAGCGAGTAGTGGCAGCGGGAGTGGCGATAGTGGCAGCGGTAGCAGCGAGCAGGGGGGAGCGAGAGCGGGAGCGGCGAGCGACGACAGTGGCAGCGGCAGCGAGAGCAAGAGCGACGAGCGACGATAGTGGCAGCGATAGCGGTAGCAGTGGCAGCGGCAGTGGGAGTGGAAGTGGCGAGCGGGGTTAGAGTTGGGGAAGTCGTGAGAAGAAGGCTGATATCGGTGCTTTAGTTGGTTCGATTGGACCAACTAAAGCACCGGAGATTGAACCAGACCTAAAACGCTGGTTCGGTCGCTGGGTTTAACCCGGGTGCTCGCCCGACGCCTGGGCTCGGGCGAGCGCCCAAGCGACGCGCTTCGGGCCTCCCCTCGCTTAGGAAGATGAACTTGACTTCGATATTTTCTGTTTCTATATCACTTTATTTCAATGCTTGGCAACACTGATATATCTAAGCTTGCATGCTGCTTTACTTCACTTAAGAGGTATATCTTTTAGAAAGCTTTAATCTGATTTTGGATTCCAATTTTAGGCTGCAGTACACTAGAAACTTGTTATGGACTGCTAACAATCTTGACATGTTTATGTTTTATCAATGAAATCAACCATAAAATTGCTTTTATTTTCATATACAACAGTTCTTAACTCTGAAAATAAAAAGTATGTAATGTCAGCAGTAGGTTGACATAAAGGAAAACTTGCATATACCTCCATAGTATAATAGCAAGAAATAATGTGTGAAGAATAGGGTTTCAGTTTCCTCACCTTCTTAACCATTTGCATTTGCAAACATGGGATAATAGTGATGGACTATTCAACTCTACTATGCAACTCTAACAATTGTGACTTGTCTGTATATATTGTGCAATTGTGACTTCACGCAAGATGCACAAGATGACACAGGAGAGTTCAAGAATGAAGATATAAAGATATCTTGATGTATTTTTTTTCGAGATGATGTGGAATTTATAATTGTCTCACTTTGATATTGATTTTTGGATAAAATAAAGATTGTAATGTGAAGTTTCAAATATCAATAATTTTATCTTGAATTTATGAAAAAGTTTTGGTATGATTTTGAAATTATTAAAAATTGATAGGTAATTAATAAAATTATTATTGACAGTATAGTGACACTCAAATAATCCATTACTAATTTTTTTTATATTTTAGTGACAGGTCAAGCCATCACTAAATTATTATTATCTTTTCCATTTAATCAGTAAGAGTTAATTATATTGTCACTAAAATTGTTAGTCAATTCTTTTAGTGACAGAAGTGTTCATAACCAATTGTTGTCACAGAAATATTAATTTATCAATTTATTTATTTTTAGCGATAGAATTTAATGTTTTAGCTACAAATATAAACTATCACTAAAAACTATAATTTAATGACATATGTGTCTTTTTTTGTTACTAAAACTTTTAGCCACGAGATCTATGCTGACGGAAGCTAGTGATGGCTCATTTTGCACTAATTCTTTTAGTGACAACTTTTGTTCATGGTTAATAACTATTTTTCTTATAGTGTAGGGGGCATGTGACCTGTATGTGTGCCAATATCTCAAGGAGCAGAGGAAACCAATGGCCTCGATCGCTTCCTCGACATGGCACCACCCCACCCCCCTATTCCGATCGATTTCGATCAGCGTTGGCTTGGCTGTGTCGACGACCAATCGGGCAACGCTTCTCAACTTTAATCCATGGACCAAAGAGGTCCAGCTCTAAGTGAGAAGACCCAACCTCCCTTAGGGTAATAGAGCCATCTAAATCGGAAGGGGGTTGCTCCACACCCTTTTGGGGGTCGGCCTTGTGAGAAGAGTCCAGAAAAACAAGGGAGGAAGTCAAAGAAGTCATCGAAACTAGAGGGCAAATCCACTTTATGACCCACACAACTATACTTGAAACACACCAAAGGTAAATTCTCATATGAAACAGTTTGGAAAATTCCTTTCTTTAGGTGACCCAGTCATACTGCTTATGGGGTTTTGAAAGATCGATTTCTATACTAACCTTACATATCGACCCCTTTCAAACGAGAAAGAACATTCATCATTCTTTAGGGGACGACCTAGGAGAGAACCAAGATTAATAACACATTCTGTTCCAGTACTCCAAAGGAAGATTGACGAACTACACCTAGATAGGGACAGATGAGATCCTCTCTGTGAGAGGCTGGAAATTAGCTTTCTTGGGCATCAGATACAAAACCTCCCCTCGAATGGTCCATGGTCCCTCGGTGAGGATGCGAACAACCTCCGCTTTAGAAAAAAATTGAAAGCAAAAAAAAACCTTAAGCCAAATTGATCACTTGGGACACCAAAGAACATTTCCATTAGTGAGAAACCACATATTTCAGGAAATCCAAAGTCGAAGTCGGAGGAAATGATTGATCAAACTAGATATTCAAGGTTTTTGCCATTCATGAGGAGTTTTTTCGTCAAATTCGATGAAATCCTTAGAAGCATCATAGATCCGGTTAAACAAAGAAGAAGATAGTAGTGAACTTGCATCTGGCCCATATGAAGGACCAATTAACATCAATGCCTAAGAGATGCTCTTTCCAGTGAAAGGGCCATCCAATTGGCTCTTCTTGGAAGGCGGAGGGGCATTGGAAGGATCCCGATGGAGTGGCCCATTTTTCTTGGTACTTGCCAAAGGAGAAAACCTTAGGGGTCTGGCTTGGCATCACTCCAGGAACCCTAACTGAAGGGATCGACACCACAGAAGAAGATGATGACACCCTAGGGAGGGGAACAACAATGGATGCAAGGAGAGAGCCAAGTAGGGGATGTGAAGCCAGTAGTTGGGGGCGGGGGGGGGTGGGGAAGGGTGTGGTTGGGTCGCATCAAAGGTGGAATTAAGGAGGGAGAAGGCAATGGGGTTGTCCTTATCGCCTTAGAAACCCAGAGCTTCTCTCTCTAAGGAAAGAAGAGAGTTCCCTACTCTCTCACAAATTTATTTAATGCATTACAATCGACCATATCTTGTTCAGAACTTCACGGTTAGCCCCCAATTCCCTTCTCGCACTTTTCTAGTTCGAAAACCCTAAAGAAGATGCAGTGCAAGATTCTTTTCCGCCATCAATCTGGTCCTCATGATTAATCTAGGACTATGTGTTTTTGCTGCTTATCGATCCGATTGATGTGATTCTCCCGATAAGCTCTAACTCTGATGGCTGCCCTCCCTCCGCAAGCGGACAACTTCTAGATCACCCTTGTTCTTTCCCTCAGTGAGCTTTTTTTTTCCTCATAAATTTGATACTTTTGGTCATATTTTTATATGAAAAAGGTTTACTTGGTGGAATTGGTGGCACCTGCTATTTCTATTCTTCTGTTTCTCTTTGGAACAAATTGATTTATTTGTAGGACATGCTTAGATCATCACAAGAGGATGAAGGTAAAAAGTTTGCTATGAGGTTTGTTACCAATACTAGATATTTGCAAAGTTTTTAGCATTGTGGTGAGGCACTGCGGTTATATCTCTGAGACTTATGTGATGGTATATTTAATTTTGAAGTGTTCAATATTGGTTGGCATGTAGGACGAGCAACAACAAATTACTTTCATAGTGGAGGAATAGAAAGAGAAAAGTGAAAGATAATAACTAAAAATAATAAGCAAATGTATAACTATCCAATTGGCTCAAAGATAACACTCCTAGGATAGAAGTCTTGCACCTCCGCATGCCTCACAAGGTGGGAAAGGAAAAAAACTTGATTCATGGATCCTTTTTTTATTCATACATTACAATGTTATAGCCCATTTTTATATGCTCAAGTATAAGAATAAAAAGAAAATTACAGAAATTTAAAAAATTACAATCGCATCAAATCAAATATATGATATCTTGTTCTTCGTTTCTGATTTGATTTGAGAAATAGTCTTCCTCTCTTCATGATATTTTTGATTGATAATCTTTCATCTTTATAGAGATGAATCTTTAAGATATTCAATCAAGATTTGTAATTTTCAATAATATGATTTCTTTTTTGTTGTATTTTTTCTTTCTTTTTCTCCTCGTTGAGTAGATATTTTCATGTTATTACATATGTAAAATATCTCTAAACAAATTAAATTTATTTTATTAATAAATTAATTTAATTGCTCATGCATCATATTGTTTTACTGTTTCTTTTTCATTTCTGCTATTGAGCGAGCATGCACATGTGGAGATTTTGGAATCGAATGAATTGTTCCTTTAAAGTCAGAGACGATTGAATTTGATTGGCCTAGATGCATGCATAGCAATTCATGTGCAGAGTATAGTTTCATCAAAACTAAAATTTTAATTTCATTCTTCCTCAAATTAGTGACTATATTATGGATATATTAGATGACATTTTGGTCTCTTTGGTGTTTATGTAGCATTTACATGATGCCTTTTGTGGAAGTTGTATGATATACTGCCATGGTTGTTTTGACCAAATACAAAGTTTAATATGCTAATGAGTTAGTTTTAGTTCCAGAGCATGCTTCTGATGATTCTTGGTGTGATGATGGGCTTCTGAATGAAATCTCAGATGCTGACTTAAACAGAGAACAGAAGAGGCGTTATGATCAATTTTATACAGTATCCTTGCAATCTATAAATGATATGCATATCCTTTGTCCAAAACTCTTCATAGTAAAACTTTTAGGGCTTTAAACTTGAGGATGTATCATATGGAACCCTTGACAAAAGTTTATAAGGGTTATCGAGATGGTATATCTGCAGGAAAGGAAGCTTCTGCCCAAGAGGGCTTCAACATTGGGTTTAAGCAATCTGCAAGCAGTGGTTACAAATGGGGAATTGTTAGAGGCATCACAAGGTGAAAAGTGATAGTATTTACTGATCTCTTTCTGCAGAAGAATTTTGGTATCTTATTTTTCCTACATTATTTCGTAGTGCATTTGTAAACCTCCCAGATCAATTCAAAGAAAAGTTAGTTAAGAAGCTTGAAGACAGATGCACGTTTCAAAGTCTTTACAAGCCCGTTCAAGAGATTTCCACGGACGATGCTCTGAGAATGTATCACTTTCAACTACAACAAGAAAATAAACAATCTCATCAAAGATCAAAAGCGACAGTATCATCGGCAATCGAAGATTTTGACTGCAATAAGTTAGACTTCTTTTTCAAGGAGCTTATGTTACTTGTAAGTGAGTCTTCTGAAATCAAAGCAAGTGTTGATGTTGTAAAAGGAGAGGAAGAAGAATGACCTTGATGTTGAAGTACTTGGAGGGATCGTTCAAATTCACTTACGTCTGAATTTTCTGGACAGATTGTAATTTTTTGATGGCCTCAGATTGCAATGAAAAGAACTGAACCATTGCTCCATTGCAGCATAATATATTTTGAGATTTTGCTTCAGAAAAATAGGTTCCAAATTTCAGAGTGTTGACTATTCTTCCACTGGAACTGTGCCGTCATTTTTGGGAACGTTGAAAGCACTCATGGTTTGATAATAATCTCCTTCCGAAATGCAATACTTTTTCATTGTGTTTGATGTTGAGCATGGCCTTTCTTTTTCCTCCTAGTTTTGCACACTGTAAATATAAGCATAAGATGCTTCTCCGACAATAACGATAGAATCTGATGAGAGGTTAATCAAGTAGCACTATATTGAAATGAATGAGATACTATTTTCAAACTAATACAAACAACTCTTACACTTTTTTCTTTCCTTTTTTCTGAATAAATTTCTACTTTCAGAATGCATTTACTTCAGCTTTAAATTAACATCGTATTTCATTAATTAGATTTTTTTTTACACTAAGTTAAAGTCATATGGTTGAGTTTTTCTGATCTTTCTTATGTATTTAGCAAGTCAATTCAATAGCCATAAATTTTTGATTTGCCAAATAAATCAGCAATTACCAACTTAACTCTCTTTGACCTTTAATTAATTGTAATCTTAGATGTCTAAGCATATTACAACTATGTCATGCTCCACAATATAGTATTTGTATAAATTATAAATTATAAAATATAAGTCTCATTAAATGTATTCATGTGTATAATTCTAGATTAATTATATATTATTTTTATAATTAATTATTATTTTTGAATGTGTCGGAGAATATTAAATCATATTGTCTTAGCATCTAGTAAAATCGGAGTCAGAATATCCAATGATCTTCAAATGGTCTGATCTCCCATATGATCTTTTGTTCTCTTTAAATATCTCATGACTCTTTTAGCTATATTCCAATGATTCATTCCATGATTGCTTAAGTATCTATCTAACATTCCAACAATGTACATTATATCTTGACGCGTACAAACCTGTGCATACATTAGACTCCCTAAAGCTAATGCATAGGAAATCTTCTGCATTTCTTAAGTTTCCAGATTTTTTTTAAGGCACTAATTGAGACTGAACTTGTCTCCCTTTGTGATAGGGGTGTCTCCTGGTTTACAATCCTATATGCTAAACCTTTTGAGTACTTTATCGATATAGTTCCTTTGTAATAATCCTAGAATACCTCGCGATCTATCTCGGTGTATCTGGATTCCTAATACAAAAGGGGCATCACCAAGATCTTTCATCTCAAAATTTCTAGATAAAAATCTCTTGGTTTCGTGCAATATGTCTATATCATTAGTGGCAAGCAGAATGTCATCCATATAAAATATTAGTAAAATAAATTTGCTCCCACTGAATTTATGATACATGCAATCATCAACAACATTCATCTTAAAACCAAATGAGATAATTACTTGATGAAATTTGTGATACTACTAAAAGGATGTTTGTTTTGTTAGGATCGAAATCGGCACTAAGAGGGGGGGAGTGTGAATTAGTGCTTACGATAAAAATTACATCGATTCGAAAATTTCGTTCGATAAAATCATATTGGAAATATGTTTAACTCGAAAACGTTCATAAAAATGTAATGAGCAAGTAAAGCAGTTTGCAATAAAGGTAAAAAACAAAATATAAATACAAACTAAGTTTTATAGTGGTTCGATCATCGTGACCTGCATCCACTCCTGATTCCTCTTCACTCAAGGCCATCGGCTTTCACTATCGATCTTCTTTCAACGGAGGAAGATCAACTATCCTTTTACACCCATTTTCTCCTTTTCACCGGTTTAGGAGATAACCTTTACAACCTCACCTCTCTCTTAAACTTCATATATAATACTGAGAGCTTGAGACGAGTTTTTATAATATTACTATAGCATTTTTCTTTTCTTTAACTCACAATTGATGTGTTTACTGAGTAAGGATGAGTAGGGCTTTTTTAGGCCCCAAATGAATTCAAATTTAGGGACCAAATGATCTCATCTTGGGTTTTCGGGGTACTAGCAATACCACCGCCTGCTAGTTTGAGACTAGGTGGTACCATCGCCTAACACAGTCTGGGAGATTGTATCTGAGCAATATTATCACCTAAACTGGCAGTGTCACAGCTTGGGCCAACTATGGGTCACTAATTGGGCCTTCCACTTGGCCCAAAATAACCCCAATTCAGGCCGAGTTAACCCATAATTGAGTTGGTCTAATTACATTCTAAACAATCCAATTAGAACTAAAACTACTTCGATCTAGACAAATTATTATAAGTAAGAATTCTAAGTTATCCAACATGTCATTGGTTCATCCGATGCTTCACCCGAACCTTCGGCATATCGTCCTCTCTTATGATGTATTGCCCAATCGACATGTTGATATCCGCAACACCCGATCTCCTTAGTGCAATGTCTGATCCTTTTGGCCCGATGCTCGAACTCATGGCACGAAGCCTTCTGCTGATATGTCGACCATTCCTCCGGTCCGACATCCAATCTTCTGACATGTTCCATTTTAGCCCAACTTTTGATTCCACCGCTTTAATCAATTTATCTTTCCTGATTGAATATAGTCCTACGTCACTTAAATGTACATTAGATCGTAAACTCATTAATTGATTTCATCGTCAAAATCCAAGATTCAATATGTTTTATCTCATAGATAGATTTTATCAATTTACATATTATTTTCTTTAGGTTCTTTTGATACAAAGTATTCTGGTTGTACCATATAAATTATTTCATCAATATTTCCATTGAGAATTGTTATTTTGACATCCATCTAAAAGAGCTCCAAATCAAAATGTGTGGCTAAAGCCATAATTATTCTAAAAGAGTCATTCGTTAAAACCGGAGAGGTTTATTTAAAGTCAATCCCTTCTTTTTGAGTATAGCCCTTTGCCACAAGACGTGCATTATATCTCTCCACATTACCATTAGAATCCCCTTTGGTTTTAAAAATTCATTTACAACCAATAGGTTTCACTCCTTCTAGTAATGGGACAAGTTCTCAAACTTTATTGTCTTGTATGGACTTATACTCTTGATTCATTGCTTTAATCCACTTATCAGAATTGGAATCCTCTATGGCTTGACAGAAGTTGATTGGATCATCTTCCATCATATCACTACTTTTTTCATGTTCCCAGAGAAATACCATATAATCATATGAAATGACACTCCTCCTTACCCTAATGGATCATCACAAAGGTGCTAGCTCTTGTGGCATATGTTCTTATGGATGTTGAGTTTGATCCTCATGAATAATTTTCTTATACTATATGAGAGTTGAAATAACTATATCCTTTTGAGGTATTGAATTTACCACATCAGTGGCAACTATATAAATTGGATTAAATTGAACCAATTCTTCCTCAAACGTAAAGTCTTTAACCTTATTTCTCCCCCCAAACTCAATATCCTTGTAGCAATACTCGTCTCAAAAATATTTATTGATTTGGGATTATAAAATTTGTACCCCTTAGATCGTTCAGAATAACCAATAAAATAATTGCTTATTGTTTGGGGTTCCAATTTCTTTTCGTTAGGCCTGTAAAGCCTTGTCTTAGATAGACAACCTATGAAAGTGTCTTAGACTAGGCTTTCTTCCGGTCCAAAGCTCATAAGGTGTTTTTGTAGTTGCTTTAATTGGTACTCTATAAGAATGTAAGCTATAGTTTTTATTGCTTCTCTTCAGGGTGACTCTGGCAAAGTAGATTAAAAAATCATATTTCTTACTATGTCTTTAAGTATGCAGTTTCGTCTTTCAACTACACCATTCATGTTAGGTGACCTTGGCATTTTATACAGAGGGATAATTCCACACTCCTCTAAGCATAGAGCAAATGGTCCTCGACGTTATTCACTTGAGCCGTCATTTCTGTTGTAATATTCCCCTCCACGGTTAGATCTAATGCTTTATATATATATATATATATATATATATATATATTCACTGTTGAATTAGATGCGGTCATCAAATTTGTGATCAAGATCGTAGGATCATGTGATCCTACGGCCCAGATTGAGATTTGGAGCTGGACCTGACGTTTGAATCGGATACAAAGCTTGACTAGAATGGAGTTACGAGTTGACTTAGAGTCGGTCGATTCAACTTAAGCAAGTTGGGATATAAATGTTTTGAAAAAGAAATAACGTGTCACGGCCTTCTTGGTGGTGCGCGATTGTAGGCGAACCCTAGTGGAAATACCAATCTCCAGCTCCGCAAACGAGATCAGGAATCACGGCCCACGCTCTCCTCTCCTCTCCTCCCTCTCTCTCCACCATCCTAAATACTTCACTCCTCCCTCTCCCGCGCAGCCAACCCCTTATTCCCAATGACTTGATTGAAGACGGCGGGTTTCAAAGTTGGTGAGGAGGTGCCGATGAAGGAGGAGGACGAGTTTATGCTTTTAAGAAATTGCTTCCTCGAGACCTCCTCGACATTAATCTCGTTGATAAAAGGTTCTGGTTCGATTGAAGTGATATGGATTGTTGTTATTTTGGTTTGCTCTTCATGGTATTGTTCTGTTATCGAGTGATGAGGGTTTGTTCATTTTTGTTTTCATATCCTCGTTGCCAAGAAAATAGTTCTAAGACAGAGAGAGAGCGCCGACAAACATTTCAATTCGTGTCAAAACCGACGTAGACTAACTTACCAAAAATCGAAAGCTTAAAATAAATTAATTTTTTATAAATAAAATATTAATTTGATTATGTTGTTGTAAGCTCATTTACAAGATGAGTATTTGACCCTAAGGTTTTCTCCTTTGGCAAGTACCAAGAAAAATGGCGACGCACGGACGTGAGGGGATCATTAAAACGCACGGACGGACGTGAGGGGATCATTAAATCGCACGGACGTGAGGGGATCATTAAAACGCACGGACGTGAGGGGATCATTAAAACGCACGTCCGTGCGTCGCCACCAACAGCGAAATAGGAGCGGGCGAGGAACGTGAGGGGATCATTAAAACGCACGGACGTGAGGGGATCATTAAATCGCAACTACAGAGAGAAGCAGTGTAGAACGAGGAGGTCGAGGAGCAGTGACGGCCAGGACCGAAGAGCCAAGTAAGAATCCGCCATTTCCACCGTCTCTCTCTCTCACTCTCCCTGCCTCCGGGGGTGATATGGCGAGGGCGTCTCATGCTTAGTGACGCGGTTGATATCGGATTCGGGGAGTGGCCTCCGGAGCCGTCGGATCCTGGTGGGGTTGCAGCCGCCGCCGTTCTCCCTGTAGTTGCGATTTAATGATCCCCTCACGTCCGTGCGTTTTAATGATCCCCTCACGTTCCTCGCCCGCTCCTATTTCGCTGTTGGTGGCGACGCACGGACGTGCGTTTTAATGATCCCCTCACGTCCGTGCGTTTTAATGATCCCCTCACGTCCGTGCGATTTAATGATCCCCTCACGTCCGTCCGTGCGTTTTAATGATCCCCTCACGTCCGTGCGTCACCATTTTGAGCGGAGAACGCACGGACGTGAGGGGATCATTAAAACGCACGGACGTGAGGGGATCATTAAAACGCACGTCCGTGCGTCGCCACCAACAGCGAAATAGGAGCGGGCGAGGAACGTGAGGGGATCATTAAAACGCACGGACGTGAGGGGATCATTAAATCGCAACTACAGGGAGAACGGCGGCGGCTGCAACCCCACCCGGATCCGACGGCTCCGGAGGCCACTCCCCGAATCCGATATCAACCGCGTCACTAAGCATATGACGCCCTCGCCATATCACCCCCGGAGGCAGGGAGAGTGAGAGAGAGAGACGGTGGGGTTCGGATTGGGTATCGAATCGGCAATAAGGAAGGATGAGTTGTGTCGACTTTAATCGTCCCAACTAGCTAAAAGGTTGAGAAAATTTAAAACTGATCTGAGTCATGTATGAAACTAAGCAAATTAGATTTGGGTTTGGTTTGATTAGACCTGATAAGTTTTGATATATCCCATAGACAAAAATTTAGGACCTTAGTTAAGTCGATTCGAATACCTTCGTTCTAGTTATAAGACATAGTTTTGTTCTGGATTGACTCATCACGGATGACCTTTATTGGCCATCTATATAGATCAGACTGATCCAACACACATGCATATACAAATAAATATTAGGTTTGGGTATCGAATTGAGGTTGAACCCAGATTGGGTCGGTGGGGTTCGGATTGAACCCAACCGCCGCTGCAGCTCTCAGGCTTATGGTCATCCACGTCTCCCATCGACAAGAATCCACGGACGAGGTTCCCTTACCTTTGCATCTTCTATATTGACGAGACCACTCTCATATCAATTTGAGACGCGCAACGCGGTCAATTGGCGTCCACGAGGCTGTCTATAATTATCATTCTTCGGTGTGATACGATGCGCTCGAGATGGGCCATATGAAGATGCAGCCAAAATTTTTTTACCGTTAGATTTACCAATCACACGAATCTCGATGCAATCACGCTGGCTTATACCCACTTCGATAGGATGCGCTCGACCTCACTGTATTGTTCCCTGGAAATACTTTTATGCACTTTAGCCCGGTACCTTACAAGCTACTCGCATTGTTATTGAAATCTTATGAACGGGGCCATTCTGGGTGGGCCATTGATGCGCTGGTATCTGCGCGGGTAACAATTTTGCATTCATGGGAATCGCTACAGATATGCCTCTCTTGTCCTCGTCTGCCTCTCCTTTCTCCGTTTCCATTTACCTCTTTATCTGTTGGTCGGAGAGGGGACCGCGAGATCCGCTTCTTCTCCATCGCCACCGCGAGATCCGCTTCTTCTCCATCGCCGCCGCCGCCTCTCTCCTCTCTCCTCTCTCACGGGGTTTCGTCGTTGCCTTCTAATCTGAGGTAGTTGTCGTGCTTGCCCTCTTGTGTTATTGGGTTTCTTCTACTTGTTTGTCTCAGAGGATGCAACCCTAGGTGTTGAATCGTCCTCGTGTGGTTAGATTCCCTTTATTGGGTTTTTTCTGGCTATGTTCTTGGATTGTTGTTTCTGCTTGCAACATCTTGTTAGTATTTTATTTTCTTGTCCTTGATTATTTGGTTGTTTCTTGGAAATCTAGGTTTTCATTTAATTGTACGCCTTTATAGCTTGCGAGTAGAATTAGCGCATAAGTTTAGGTAATATTGAGCTGAAATTGTCGCTATGCACATGATTGCTTCCAAATCTCCTTAAATGGTATCGTAATATAATACGAGAGATTAAATGGTGTGCAAATTTATATGAAATAAGGGTAATAGTTGGTGAATAATGTTTTTGATTCAATTTGTCTTAATAAATTAATTGATGTGGGATCTTTCAAGCTTATTATTACCTACCTAATTTTCTTTTTATATCTTATTTTTTGTCTGTTAGTTCGTTTCAGAATTTTTTGCCCTGGTACATGCTGTATGAGTGATTATATTACAATGAATTAGAATATCATTGACACCTTTTCAATTTTCCTATCCATCATTTAATTTTTCGACTCTGGAACATTGATGCACCTCATTTCCTTATGCATCGATTCCTTCACAATTTAATTGTTTCTTTTTTGCTGTCTTTAACTTGCTAGAAGGTATGATCCTTTCTAGATTCAAGATTAAATAAAAAAAGCAGCAGCATTAATTTGTTGTCTTTGATTGATAGATATGCACTAGGAACTCATATTTATAATGTTTATCACAAGGGACAAGGCATTTAATTTAGATCGACTAGTAGAGGGACTCATCATAAGAATCGAAGGATATCTGAAGCTGGTCCTTTTTATGATTCAGTACTGTACTGTTAGCTACTTTATATTATTCAGAACTATTGATAATGATACGACTTTATAAGGAACTCCCATGTAATACGATTTATACATTTGTACACATGCAAGTGGATTGCTATGGAAGACGAAATTCCTATTTCGTGATAAGAATTTTTTATGATTGTGACAGATTATACTTTACTGGACAAACACTATAATGATATATATATATATGTATATGTATATATATATATATATATATATATATATATATATATATATATTCACTGTTGAATTAGATGCGGTCATCAAATTTGTGATCAAGATCGTAGGATCATGTGATCCTACGGCCCAGATTGAGATTTGGAGCTGGACCTGACGTTTGAATCGGATACAAAGCTTGACTAGAATGGAGTTACGAGTTGACTTAGAGTCGGTCGATTCAACTTAAGCAAGTTGGGATATAAATGTTTTGAAAAAGAAATAACGTGTCACGGCCTTCTTGGTGGTGCGCGATTGTAGGCGAACCCTAGTGGAAATACCAATCTCCAGCTCCGCAAACGAGATCAGGAATCACGGCCCACGCTCTCCTCTCCTCTCCTCCCTCTCTCTCCACCATCCTAAATACTTCACTCCTCCCTCTCCCGCGCAGCCAACCCCTTATTCCCAATGACTTGATTGAAGACGGCGGGTTTCAAAGTTGGTGAGGAGGTGCCGATGAAGGAGGAGGACGAGTTTATGCTTTTAAGAAATTGCTTCCTTGAGACCTCCTCGACATTAATCTCGTTGATGAAAGGTTCTGGTTCGATTCAAGTGATATGGATTGTTGTTATTTTGGTTTGCTCTTCATGGTATTGTTCTGTTATCGAGTGATGAGGGTTTGTTCATTTTTGTTTTCATATCCTCGTTGCCAAGAAAATAGTTATAAGACAGAGAGAGAGCGCCGACAAACATTTCAATTCGTGTCAAAACCGACGTAGACTAACTTACCAAAAATCGAAAGCTTAAAATAAATTAATTTTTTATAAATAAAATATTAATTTGATTATGTTGTTGTAAGCTCATTTACAAGATGAGTATTTGACCCTAAGGTTTTCTCCTTTGGCAAGTACCAAGAAAAATGGCGACGCACGGACGTGAGGGGATCATTAAAACGCACGGACGGACGTGAGGGGATCATTAAATCGCACGGACGTGAGGGGATCATTAAAACGCACGTCCGTGCGTCGCCACCAACAGCGAAATAGGAGCGGGCGAGGAACGTGAGGGGATCATTAAAACGCACGGACGTGAGGGGATCATTAAATCGCAACTACAGAGAGAAGCAGTGTAGAACGAGGAGGTCGAGGAGCAGTGACGGCCAGGACCGAAGAGCCAAGTAAGAATCCGCCATTTCCACCGTCTCTCTCTCTCACTCTCCCTGCCTCCGGGGGTGATATGGCGAGGGCGTCTCATGCTTAGTGACGCGGTTGATATCGGATTCGGGGAGTGGCCTCCGGAGCCGTCGGATCCGGGTGGGGTTGCAGCCGCCGCCGTTCTCCCTGTAGTTGCGATTTAATGATCCCCTCACGTCCGTGCGTTTTAATGATCCCCTCACGTTCCTCGCCCGCTCCTATTTCGCTGTTGGTGGCGACGCACGGACGTGCGTTTTAATGATCCCCTCACGTCCGTGCGATTTAATGATCCCCTCACGTCCGTCCGTGCGTTTTAATGATCCCCTCACGTCCGTGCGTCGCCATTTTGAGCGGAGAACGCACGGACGTGAGGGGATCATTAAAACGCACGGACGTGAGGGGATCATTAAAACGCACGTCCGTGCGTCGCCACCAACAGCGAAATAGGAGCGGGCGAGGAACGTGAGGGGATCATTAAAACGCACGGACGTGAGGGGATCATTAAATCGCAACTACAGGGAGAACGGCGGCGGCTGCAACCCCACCCGGATCCGACGGCTCCGGAGGCCACTCCCCGAATCCGATATCAACCGCGTCACTAAGCATGAGACGCCCTCGCCATATCACCCCCGGAGGCAGGGAGAGTGAGAGAGAGAGACGGTGGAAATGGCGGATTCTTACTTGGCTCTTCGGTCCTGGCCGTCACTGCTCCTCGACCTCCTCGTTCTACACTGCTTCTCTCTGTAGTTGCGATTTAATGATCCCCTCACGTCCGTGCGTCGCCACCAACAGCGAAATAGGAGCGGGCGAGGAAGACGAGATCGAGAGACGGAGCTTCACTCGTCCCACCCAGTTGTCCCGCTCGTCGAAAACCCCTACCTTTGCTCCTCAGGCGATCGATCCCGTCGTCGAGCCCTGCCCCCAGGTTTGCCTCCACTCCTTTCTCCTACCCCGTTCCTATTGCGACGCATTGATATGCTCTTGTTTCTTTTGCTATGGAGCTCGTCTCGATTTCCGTTTAATTGCTCAGGGTTGTATTTGTTCTGCGTGGATTCTCGGTTCTATTTGGATTACGCCTTTTCTTCTATGTTTCTCGTGAGGTTCATCGTGGCGGATCCTCTTGGGAAATCTCAATTAGGGTTTGGATTGTGGGGGCGTGGGGCTTTAATTTGATTAATTATGTTATTTGGATTGTTGATTGCTCGAATTTGGATGGTGAATCACGGGAAGTGCCATTGTGTAACATTTATTTATGTTTTGTAGATAAGAGTTTTTGGTCCTTCCGCAGCTACTCAAGTGCTCGGCCTATTGTCAGAGCTGGAATGGAGGGCATAAATGGTATATAAACTTGGTCTTGTTTTTCATTGTTTAGCTATAAGTTGTTGTGTTGTCAAAGCTTTGGGAGTTGAGATGCATTAAAGAGAGTTTGCAATTTTGTTACAAGCATTGATTGAAAAGGCGCTAGGTGCCAAAAGGTGCTAAGGTCCAAAAACGTCCGAGGTGCTAGGCGTTCGTCTGAGTGAAGCGAGACGCTAAAATATAAAAATATATAATATAATTAATAAATATATTTATTTAAATAAAAATATATCATTTATTCTGAAACCTAATAATAATTTTAAATAAATAAAAATTAATAGTATTAAAATCAAAATAATATATTATTAATCTAATAAATAAAAATACTATTACTAGTATATAGTTAGTAGCAAGGTCTATCATACCGAAGCGTACCATCCGTACCCGGCGGTACGTACCGATCCGATAGGTTACCGGTATGCGGATCGCCCGATACCGCTACAGTGCTACAGTATGAAAAAAGTATAAAATTGTTCGGTACGCCCTGATGTACCGCCCGGTACACCGGTACCGTACCGTACCGTACCGAGCTCGGGTCGAAACGCCTGTACGGTACGGTACGACGAACCTTGGTTAGTAGCATATTGTTAATATATTGATAACAGTATACTATTGAAGTAAGAAGAGTGTGAGTAAGAGGAAGACTGAGGCTACTGACTGAGAGCAGCGGCAGCGGTAGCAACAAGAAGCGATAGTGGCAGCGGCAGCGGTAGCGGCGAGCGATGGCAACGGGAGCGGCGACAGTGGCAACGACAGTGGTAGTAACGAGTAGCGGGAGTAGGAGCGGCGAGCGGCGATAGTGGCAGCAGCAGCAGTAGTAGCGAGCAGAGGCAGCGGGAGCGGCAACAGTGTCAACGGGAGCAGGAGTGGCGAGCGACGATAGTGGCAGCGACAGCAGTAACAGCGAGTAGTGGCAGCGGGAGCGGCGATAGTGGCAGCGGTAGCAGCGAGCAGGGGGGAGCGAGAGCGGGAGCGGCGAGCGACGACAGTGGCAGCGGCAGCGAGAGCAAGAGCGACGAGCGACGATAGTGGCAGCGATAGCGGTAGCAGTGGCAGCGGCAGTGGGAGTGGAAGTGGCGAGCGGGGTTAGAGTTGGGGAAGTCGTGAGAAGAAGGCTGATATCGGTGCTTTAGTTGGTTCGATTGGACCAACTAAAGCACCGGAGATTGAACCAGACCTAAAACGCTGGTTCGGTCGCTGGGTTTAACCCGGGTGCTCGCCCGACGCCTGGGCTCGGGCGAGCGCCCAAGCGACGCGCTTCGGGCCTCCCCTCGCTTAGGAAGATGAACTTGACTTCGATATTTTCTGTTTCTATATCACTTTATTTCAATGCTTGGCAACACTGATATATCTAAGCTTGCATGCTGCTTTACTTCACTTAAGAGGTATATCTTTTAGAAAGCTTTAATCTGATTTTGGATTCCAATTTTAGGCTGCAGTACACTAGAAACTTGTTATGGACTGCTAACAATCTTGACATGTTTATGTTTTATCAATGAAATCAACCATAAAATTGCTTTTATTTTCATATACAACAGTTCTTAACTCTGAAAATAAAAAGTATGTAATGTCAGCAGTAGGTTGACATAAAGGAAAACTTGCATATACCTCCATAGTATAATAGCAAGAAATAATGTGTGAAGAATAGGGTTTCAGTTTCCTCACCTTCTTAACCATTTGCATTTGCAAACATGGGATAATAGTGATGGACTATTCAACTCTACTATGCAACTCTAACAATTGTGACTTGTCTGTATATATTGTGCAATTGTGACTTCACGCAAGATGCACAAGATGACACAGGAGAGTTCAAGAATGAAGATATAAAGATATCTTGATGTATTTTTTTTCGAGATGATGTGGAATTTATAATTGTCTCACTTTGATATTGATTTTTGGATAAAATAAAGATTGTAATGTGAAGTTTCAAATATCAATAATTTTATCTTGAATTTATGAAAAAGTTTTGGTATGATTTTGAAATTATTAAAAATTGATAGGTAATTAATAAAATTATTATTGACAGTATAGTGACACTCAAATAATCCATTACTAATTTTTTTTATATTTTAGTGACAGGTCAAGCCATCACTAAATTATTATTATCTTTTCCATTTAATCAGTAAGAGTTAATTATATTGTCACTAAAATTGTTAGTCAATTCTTTTAGTGACAGAAGTGTTCATAACCAATTGTTGTCACAGAAATATTAATTTATCAATTTATTTATTTTTAGCGATAGAATTTAATGTTTTAGCTACAAATATAAACTATCACTAAAAACTATAATTTAATGACATATGTGTCTTTTTTTGTTACTAAAACTTTTAGCCACGAGATCTATGCTGACGGAAGCTAGTGATGGCTCATTTTGCACTAATTCTTTTAGTGACAACTTTTGTTCATGGTTAATAACTATTTTTCTTATAGTGTAGGGGGCATGTGACCTGTATGTGTGCCAATATCTCAAGGAGCAGAGGAAACCAATGGCCTCGATCGCTTCCTCGACATGGCACCACCCCACCCCCCTATTCCGATCGATTTCGATCAGCGTTGGCTTGGCTGTGTCGACGACCAATCGGGCAACGCTTCTCAACTTTAATCCATGGACCAAAGAGGTCCAGCTCTAAGTGAGAAGACCCAACCTCCCTTAGGGTAATAGAGCCATCTAAATCGGAAGGGGGTTGCTCCACACCCTTTTGGGGGTCGGCCTTGTGAGAAGAGTCCAGAAAAACAAGGGAGGAAGTCAAAGAAGTCATCGAAACTAGAGGGCAAATCCACTTTATGACCCACACAACTATACTTGAAACACACCAAAGGTAAATTCTCATATGAAACAGTTTGGAAAATTCCTTTCTTTAGGTGACCCAGTCATACTGCTTATGGGGTTTTGAAAGATCGATTTCTATACTAACCTTACATATCGACCCCTTTCAAACGAGAAAGAACATTCATCATTCTTTAGGGGACGACCTAGGAGAGAACCAAGATTAATAACACATTCTGTTCCAGTACTCCAAAGGAAGATTGACGAACTACACCTAGATAGGGACAGATGAGATCCTCTCTGTGAGAGGCTGGAAATTAGCTTTCTTGGGCATCAGATACAAAACCTCCCCTCGAATGGTCCATGGTCCCTCGGTGAGGATGCGAACAACCTCCGCTTTAGAAAAAAATTGAAAGCAAAAAAAAACCTTAAGCCAAATTGATCACTTGGGACACCAAAGAACATTTCCATTAGTGAGAAACCACATATTTCAGGAAATCCAAAGTCGAAGTCGGAGGAAATGATTGATCAAACTAGATATTCAAGGTTTTTGCCATTCATGAGGAGTTTTTTCGTCAAATTCGATGAAATCCTTAGAAGCATCATAGATCCGGTTAAACAAAGAAGAAGATAGTAGTGAACTTGCATCTGACCCATATGAAGGACCAATTAACATCAATGCCTAAGAGATGCTCTTTCCAGTGAAAGGGCCATCCAATTGGCTCTTCTTGGAAGGCGGAGGGGCATTGGAAGGATCCCGATGGAGTGGCCCATTTTTCTTGGTACTTGCCAAAGGAGAAAACCTTAGGGGTCTGGCTTGGCATCACTCCAGGAACCCTAACTGAAGGGATCGACACCACAGAAGAAGATGATGACACCCTAGGGAGGGGAACAACAATGGATGCAAGGAGAGAGCCAAGTAGGGGATGTGAAGCCAGTAGTTGGGGGCGGGGGGGGGTGGGGAAGGGTGTGGTTGGGTCGCATCAAAGGTGGAATTAAGGAGGGAGAAGGCAATGGGGTTGTCCTTATCGCCTTAGAAACCCAGAGCTTCTCTCTCTAAGGAAAGAAGAGAGTTCCCTACTCTCTCACAAATTTATTTAATGCATTACAATCGACCATATCTTGTTCAGAACTTCACGGTTAGCCCCCAATTCCCTTCTCGCACTTTTCTAGTTCGAAAACCCTAAAGAAGATGCAGTGCAAGATTCTTTTCCGCCATCAATCTGGTCCTCATGATTAATCTAGGACTATGTGTTTTTGCTGCTTATCGATCCGATTGATGTGATTCTCCCGATAAGCTCTAACTCTGATGGCTGCCCTCCCTCCGCAAGCGGACAACTTCTAGATCACCCTTGTTCTTTCCCTCAGTGAGCTTTTTTTTTCCTCATAAATTTGATACTTTTGGTCATATTTTTATATGAAAAAGGTTTACTTGGTGGAATTGGTGGCACCTGCTATTTCTATTCTTCTGTTTCTCTTTGGAACAAATTGATTTATTTGTAGGACATGCTTAGATCATCACAAGAGGATGAAGGTAAAAAGTTTGCTATGAGGTTTGTTACCAATACTAGATATTTGCAAAGTTTTTAGCATTGTGGTGAGGCACTGCGGTTATATCTCTGAGACTTATGTGATGGTATATTTAATTTTGAAGTGTTCAATATTGGTTGGCATGTAGGACGAGCAACAACAAATTACTTTCATAGTGGAGGAATAGAAAGAGAAAAGTGAAAGATAATAACTAAAAATAATAAGCAAATGTATAACTATCCAATTGGCTCAAAGATAACACTCCTAGGATAGAAGTCTTGCACCTCCGCATGCCTCACAAGGTGGGAAAGGAAAAAAACTTGATTCATGGATCCTTTTTTTATTCATACATTACAATGTTATAGCCCATTTTTATATGCTCAAGTATAAGAATAAAAAGAAAATTACAGAAATTTAAAAAATTACAATCGCATCAAATCAAATATATGATATCTTGTTCTTCGTTTCTGATTTGATTTGAGAAATAGTCTTCCTCTCTTCATGATATTTTTGATTGATAATCTTTCATCTTTATAGAGATGAATCTTTAAGATATTCAATCAAGATTTGTAATTTTCAATAATATGATTTCTTTTTTGTTGTATTTTTTCTTTCTTTTTCTCCTCGTTGAGTAGATATTTTCATGTTATTACATATGTAAAATATCTCTAAACAAATTAAATTTATTTTATTAATAAATTAATTTAATTGCTCATGCATCATATTGTTTTACTGTTTCTTTTTCATTTCTGCTATTGAGCGAGCATGCACATGTGGAGATTTTGGAATCGAATGAATTGTTCCTTTAAAGTCAGAGACGATTGAATTTGATTGGCCTAGATGCATGCATAGCAATTCATGTGCAGAGTATAGTTTCATCAAAACTAAAATTTTAATTTCATTCTTCCTCAAATTAGTGACTATATTATGGATATATTAGATGACATTTTGGTCTCTTTGGTGTTTATGTAGCATTTACATGATGCCTTTTGTGGAAGTTGTATGATATACTGCCATGGTTGTTTTGACCAAATACAAAGTTTAATATGCTAATGAGTTAGTTTTAGTTCCAGAGCATGCTTCTGATGATTCTTGGTGTGATGATGGGCTTCTGAATGAAATCTCAGATGCTGACTTAAACAGAGAACAGAAGAGGCGTTATGATCAATTTTATACAGTATCCTTGCAATCTATAAATGATATGCATATCCTTTGTCCAAAACTCTTCATAGTAAAACTTTTAGGGCTTTAAACTTGAGGATGTATCATATGGAACCCTTGACAAAAGTTTATATGGGTTATCGAGATGGTATATCTGCAGGAAAGGAAGCTTCTGCCCAAGAGGGCTTCAACATTGGGTTTAAGCAATCTGCAAGCAGTGGTTACAAATGGGGAATTGTTAGAGGCATCACAAGGTGAAAAGTGATAGTATTTACTGATCTCTTTCTGCAGAAGAATTTTGGTATCTTATTTTTCCTACATTATTTCGTAGTGCATTTGTAAACCTCCCAGATCAATTCAAAGAAAAGTTAGTTAAGAAGCTTGAAGACAGATGCACGTTTCAAAGTCTTTACAAGCCCGTTCAAGAGATTTCCACGGACGATGCTCTGAGAATGTATCACTTTCAACTACAACAAGAAAATAAACAATCTCATCAAAGATCAAAAGCGACAGTATCATCGGCAATCGAAGATTTTGACTGCAATAAGTTAGACTTCTTTTTCAAGGAGCTTATGTTACTTGTAAGTGAGTCTTCTGAAATCAAAGCAAGTGTTGATGTTGTAAAAGGAGAGGAAGAAGAATGACCTTGATGTTGAAGTACTTGGAGGGATCGTTCAAATTCACTTACGTCTGAATTTTCTGGACAGATTGTAATTTTTTGATGGCCTCAGATTGCAATGAAAAGAACTGAACCATTGCTCCATTGCAGCATAATATATTTTGAGATTTTGCTTCAGAAAAATAGGTTCCAAATTTCAGAGTATTGACTATTCTTCCACTGGAACTGTGCCGTCATTTTTGGGAACGTTGAAAGCACTCATGGTTTGATAATAATCTCCTTCCGAAATGCAATACTTTTTCATTGTGTTTGATGTTGAGCATGGCCTTTCTTTTTCCTCCTAGTTTTGCACACTGTAAATATAAGCATAAGATGCTTCTCCAACAATAACGATAGAATCTGATGAGAGGTTAATCAAGTAGCACTATATTGAAATGAATGAGATACTATTTTCAAACTAATACAAACAACTCTTACACTTTTTTCTTTCCTTTTTTCTGAATAAATTTCTACTTTCAGAATGCATTTACTTCAGCTTTAAATTAACATCGTATTTCATTAATTAGATTTTTTTTTACACTAAGTTAAAGTCATATGGTTGAGTTTTTCTGATCTTTCTTATGTATTTAGCAAGTCAATTCAATAGCCATAAATTTTTGATTTGCCAAATAAATCAGCAATTACCAACTTAACTCTCTTTGACCTTTAATTAATTGTAATCTTAGATGTCTAAGCATATTACAACTATGTCATGCTCCACAATATAGTATTTGTATAAATTATAAATTATAAAATATAAGTCTCATTAAATGTATTCATGTGTATAATTCTAGATTAATTATATATTATTTTTATAATTAATTATTATTTTTGAATGTGTCGGAGAATATTAAATCATATTGTCTTAGCATCTAGTAAAATCGGAGTCAGAATATCCAATGATCTTCAAATGGTCTGATCTCCCATATGATCTTTTGTTCTCTTTAAATATCTCATGACTCTTTTAGCTACATTCCAATGATTCATTCCATGATTGCTTAAGTATCTATCTAACATTCCAACAATGTACATTATATCTTGACGCGTACAAACCTGTGCATACATTAGACTCCCTAAAGCTAATGCATAGGAAATCTTCTGCATTTCTTAAGTTTCCAGATTTTTTTTAAGGCACTAATTGAGACTGAACTTGTCTCCCTTTGTGATAGGGGTGTCTCCTGGTTTACAATCCTATATGCTAAACCTTTTGAGTACTTTATCGATATAGTTCCTTTGTAATAATCCTAGAATACCTCGCGATCTATCTCGGTGTATCTTGATTCCTAATACAAAAGGGGTATCACCAAGATCTTTCATCTCAAAATTTCTAGATAAAAATCTCTTGGTTTCGTGCAATATGTCTATATCATTAGTGGCAAGCAGAATGTCATCCATATAAAATATTAGTAAAATAAATTTGCTCCCACTGAATTTATGATACATGCAATCATCAACAACATTCATCTTAAAACCAAATGAGATAATTACTTGATGAAATTTGTGATACTACTAAAAGGATGTTTGTTTTGTTAGGATCGAAATCGGCACTAAGAGGGGGGGAGTGTGAATTAGTGCTTACGATAAAAATTACATCGATTCGAAAATTTCGTTCGATAAAATCATATTGGAAATATGTTTAACTCGAAAACGTTCATAAAAATGTAATGAGCAAGTAAAGCAGTTTGCAATAAAGGTAAAAAACAAAATATAAATACAAACTAAGTTTTATAGTGGTTCGATCATCGTGACCTGCATCCACTCCTGATTCCTCTTCACTCAAGGCCATCGGCTTTCACTATCGATCTTCTTTCAACGGAGGAAGATCAACTATCCTTTTACACCCATTTTCTCCTTTTCACCGGTTTAGGAGATAACCTTTACAACCTCACCTCTCTCTTAAACTTCATATATAATACTGAGAGCTTGAGACGAGTTTTTATAATATTACTATAGCATTTTTCTTTTCTTTAACTCACAATTGATGTGTTTACTGAGTAAGGATGAGTAGGGCTTTTTTAGGCCCCAAATGAATTCAAATTTAGGGACCAAATGATCTCATCTTGGGTTTTCGGGGTACTAGCAATACCACCGCCTGCTAGTTTGAGACTAGGTGGTACCATCGCCTAACACAGTCTGGGAGATTGTATCTGAGCAATATTATCACCTAAACTGGCAGTGTCACAGCTTGGGCCAACTATGGGTCACTAATTGGGCCTTCCACTTGGCCCAAAATAACCCCAATTCAGGCCGAGTTAACCCATAATTGAGTTGGTCTAATTACATTCTAAACAATCCAATTAGAACTAAAACTACTTCGATCTAGACAAATTATTATAAGTAAGAATTCTAAGTTATCCAACATGTCATTGGTTCATCCGATGCTTCACCTGAACCTTCGGCATATCGTCCTCTCTTATGATGTATTGCCCAATCGACATGTTGATATCCGCAACACCCGATCTCCTTAGTGCAATGTCTGATCCTTTTGGCCCGATGCTCGAACTCATGGCACGAAGCCTTCTGCTGATATGTCGACCATTCCTCCGGTCCGACATCCAATCTTCTGACATGTTCCATTTTAGCCCAACTTTTGATTCCACCGCTTTAATCAATTTATCTTTCCTGATTGAATATAGTCCTACGTCACTTAAATGTACATTAGATCGTAAACTCATTAATTGATTTCATCGTCAAAATCCAAGATTCAATATGTTTTATCTCATAGATAGATTTTATCAATTTACATATTATTTTCTTTAGGTTCTTTTGATACAAAGTATTCTGGTTGTACCATATAAATTATTTCATCAATATTTCCATTGAGAATTGTTATTTTGACATCCATCTAAAAGAGCTCCAAATCAAAATGTGTGGCTAAAGCCATAATTATTCTAAAAGAGTCATTCGTTAAAACCGGAGAGGTTTATTTAAAGTCAATCCCTTCTTTTTGAGTATAGCCCTTTGCCACAAGACGTGCATTATATCTCTCCACATTACCATTAGAATCCCCTTTGGTTTTAAAAATTCATTTACAACCAATAGGTTTCACTCCTTCTAGTAATGGGACAAGTTCTCAAACTTTATTGTCTTGTATGGACTTATACTCTTGATTCATTGCTTTAATCCACTTATCAGAATTGGAATCCTCTATGGCTTGACAGAAGTTGATTGGATCATCTTCCATCATATCACTACTTTTTTCATGTTCCCAGAGAAATACCATATAATCATATGAAATGACACTCCTCCTTACCCTAATGGATCATCACAAAGGTGCTAGCTCTTGTGGCATATGTTCTTATGGATGTTGAGTTTGATCCTCATGAATAATTTTCTTATACTATATGAGAGTTGAAATAACTATATCCTTTTGAGGTATTGAATTTACCACATCAGTGGCAACTATATAAATTGGATTAAATTGAACCAATTCTTCCTCAAACGTAAAGTCTTTAACCTTATTTCTCCCCCCAAACTCAATATCCTTGTAGCAATACTCGTCTCAAAAATATTTATTGATTTGGGATTATAAAATTTGTACCCCTTAGATCGTTCAGAATAACCAATAAAATAATTGCTTATTGTTTGGGGTTCCAATTTCTTTTCGTTAGGCCTGTAAAGCCTTGTCTTAGATAGACAACCTATGAAAGTGTCTTAGACTAGGCTTTCTTCCGGTCCAAAGCTCATAAGGTGTTTTTGTAGTTGCTTTAATTGGTACTCTATAAGAATGTAAGCTATAGTTTTTATTGCTTCTCTTCAGGGTGACTCTGGCAAAGTAGATTAAAAAATCATATTTCTTACTATGTCTTTAAGTATGCAGTTTCGTCTTTCAACTACACCATTCATGTTAGGTGACCTTGGCATTTTATACAGAGGGATAATTCCACACTCCTCTAAGCATAGAGCAAATGGTCCTCGACGTTATTCACTTGAGCCGTCATTTCTGTTGTAATATTCCCCTCCACGGTTAGATCTAATGCTTTATATATATATATATATATATATATATATATATATTCACTGTTGAATTAGATGCGGTCATCAAATTTGTGATCAAGATCGTAGGATCATGTGATCCTACGGCCCAGATTGAGATTTGGAGCTGGACCTGACGTTTGAATCGGATACAAAGCTTGACTAGAATGGAGTTACGAGTTGACTTAGAGTCGGTCGATTCAACTTAAGCAAGTTGGGATATAAATGTTTTGAAAAAGAAATAACGTGTCACGGCCTTCTTGGTGGTGCGCGATTGTAGGCGAACCCTAGTGGAAATACCAATCTCCAGCTCCGCAAACGAGATCAGGAATCACGGCCCACGCTCTCCTCTCCTCTCCTCCCTCTCTCTCCACCATCCTAAATACTTCACTCCTCCCTCTCCCGCGCAGCCAACCCCTTATTCCCAATGACTTGATTGAAGACGGCGGGTTTCAAAGTTGGTGAGGAGGTGCCGATGAAGGAGGAGGACGAGTTTATGCTTTTAAGAAATTGCTTCCTCGAGACCTCCTCGACATTAATCTCGTTGATGAAAGGTTCTGGTTCGATTCAAGTGATATGGATTGTTGTTATTTTGGTTTGCTCTTCATGGTATTGTTCTGTTATCGAGTGATGAGGGTTTGTTCATTTTTGTTTTCATATCCTCGTTGCCAAGAAAATAGTTCTAAGACAGAGAGAGAGCGCCGACAAACATTTCAATTCGTGTCAAAACCGACGTAGACTAACTTACCAAAAATCGAAAGCTTAAAATAAATTAATTTTTTATAAATAAAATATTAATTTGATTATGTTGTTGTAAGCTCATTTACAAGATGAGTATTTGACCCTAAGGTTTTCTCCTTTGGCAAGTACCAAGAAAAATGGCGACGCACGGACGTGAGGGGATCATTAAAACGCACGGACGGACGTGAGGGGATCATTAAATCGCACGGACGTGAGGGGATCATTAAAACGCACGGACGTGAGGGGATCATTAAAACGCACGTCCGTGCGTCGCCACCAACAGCGAAATAGGAGCGGGCGAGGAACGTGAGGGGATCATTAAAACGCACGGACGTGAGGGGATCATTAAATCGCAACTACAGAGAGAAGCAGTGTAGAACGAGGAGGTCGAGGAGCAGTGACGGCCAGGACCGAAGAGCCAAGTAAGAATCCGCCATTTCCACCGTCTCTCTCTCTCACTCTCCCTGCCTCCGGGGGTGATATGGCGAGGGCGTCTCATGCTTAGTGACGCGGTTGATATCGGATTCGGGGAGTGGCCTCCGGAGCCGTCGGATCCTGGTGGGGTTGCAGCCGCCGCCGTTCTCCCTGTAGTTGCGATTTAATGATCCCCTCACGTCCGTGCGTTTTAATGATCCCCTCACGTTCCTCGCCCGCTCCTATTTCGCTGTTGGTGGCGACGCACGGACGTGCGTTTTAATGATCCTCTCACGTCCGTGCGTTTTAATGATCCCCTCACGTCCGTGCGATTTAATGATCCCCTCACGTCCGTCCGTGCGTTTTAATGATCCCCTCACGTCCGTGCGTCACCATTTTGAGCGGAGAACGCACGGACGTGAGGGGATCATTAAAACGCACGGACGTGAGGGGATCATTAAAACGCACGTCCGTGCGTCGCCACCAACAGCGAAATAGGAGCGGGCGAGGAACGTGAGGGGATCATTAAAACGCACGGACGTGAGGGGATCATTAAATCGCAACTACAGGGAGAACGGCGGCGGCTGCAACCCCACCTGGATCCGACGGCTCCGGAGGCCACTCCCCGAATCCGATATCAACCGCGTCACTAAGCATGAGACGCCCTCGCCATATCACCCCCGGAGGCAGGGAGAGTGAGAGAGAGAGACGGTGGAAATGGCGGATTCTTACTTGGCTCTTCGGTCCTGGCCGTCACTGCTCCTCGACCTCCTCGTTCTGTTGAATCTCGGATTTTGATGATGAAACTAATTGATTGTGTTTAAATGTTTGACTACATTTTGAGTGATACAGGTCTACTCGATCAGGATTAGACAATTAACGCAGGAGGAATTGACGTTGCGTCGGAGGAGATCACGTCAGGATATTGGATGGCAGAAGGCTTCGGGCGTCGGGCATCGGGCCAAGAGCGGAATTGCGCCAAGGATATCGGCATTGTGGAGTTCAACCGCCGATTGGGCAACAAGCCGCAAGAGAGGACGATGCGCCGAAGAATCGGACGAAGCGCCAACCAATGACGTGCCGAGCAACAGAATGTCAATTCGCTTTATAATAATTGTCTAGATCGGAGTAGAGTTTTGGTTTGTGTGTGCAGGATTAACTACGATAACCAAAAAAACACAAAGCGAGAATACCGGAGTCAAGCTCGATGGACGTTTAAGAGACCGAAGAATCATCGGAGATGCTGCCGGAACCATCCGAGAAGAAATCGGGAACGTGTTGGAAGTTCGCCGAAGAAATCGTCGGAGGCTCGCGGAGATCACCAAGAAGGCTCGGCTACTCGTTAAAGTCATCATAAAGATTGGGAGCTTGCAGGGAGTCCGTCGGAAGAGTTCGTCGGAAAAGCTCGCCGGAACAAGACTCGACGTTCGCGGTTAAAAAACTTGCTTAGGATGTTTTTTTTATGTAGTTCACCTGTAATTAGGATTAGGATTAAGAGATAATCCTATATCCTGGTTAGGGGCCAACTGGGGCCAAAATCAGATTTGGTTTGGGCGAAAAATAAGCCAAACCAATGAATCGGAAAGTCAGGCGGTGGAACCGCCTGGCTGGGCGGTGGCACCGCCCAGCACCCGAGTGCTGGGCGGTGACACCTCCTTGGCTGGGCGGTGGCACCGCCCAGCACCCGAACGCTGGGCGGTGGCACCGCCTGGCTGGGCGGTGGAACCGCCAGCACCGGGAACCCTAAGAGAATTCAAATTTTGGAGCCCAAAATTTGAATCCTCTTGAGGCCTATAAATACCCCTCAAATCTCAGCTGAGGTTACAACTTTTGAGAAGCATTTTGATTGAGAGAAAAGTCTTAGAAAGTCTTAGCAAGTCTTGTTTTCAATTTGCTAGAGAGTTCTCCTCCTTCTTTCTTATTGAAAATTTGTAAGAGGTTGAGCTGCTTGTAAAAGGTTGTAAGAGGGGTGTTTACCCTTCCATTTCAAGAGACTTGCTAGTGGAAGGTGGGAGCCTCATCGAAGAGGGGCCTCGCAAGTGGAGTAGGTCATTTGACCGAACCACTCTAAAAATCGGCGTAATCTCTGGTTTGCTTTTTATTATTGTCATTTACATTACTGCAAATCTTCTTACTGCTTTAGTTCCTTATTACTCTTGCTGCGCAACTTTAAGAATACGCCTTCAAGTTAAATTTCTCAAGTTTCGTTCTTAACGTACGAAAGATTTTATTAAAATCGAAGTTTTAATCCGCTGCACTAATTCACCCCCCCCTCTTAGTGCCGCTCCGATCCTAACAAGTGGTATCAGAGCCACGTTTTTCTACCTTGGTTTAACACCCAAATAGAAATGGCTCTTTACGGCTTTCAAGAGGGTCACTCTCTCATTTGTCCTCCCTTTTTCAATGGGACGGACTACACTTGTTGGAAAACTCGAATGAGAGTTTTCTTACTTTCTTTGGATTTGAATTTATGGGACATAGTCGAAAATGGATTTGAAATGTCTTTTCTCCCAATGAACCATTGGAATGATTTGGAGAAGAAGATGTTTTCTTTAAATGCAAAGGCTATGAATGCCTTATATTGTGCACTTGACAAAAGTGAATTTAATCGCGTTTCGATGTGTGACTCGGCTTTTGATATTTGGAGAACTCTAGAGGTCACTCATGAAGGCACTAGCCGAGTGAAAGAGTCCAAAATCAATATTCTTGTGCATTCTTACGAACTTTTCCGGATGAAACCAAGTGAGTCCATCGGAGACATGTACACCCGGTTCACGGATGTCATCAATGGACTCAAAGCTCTTGGTAAAAGTTTTTCTAATTTTGAACTAGTCACTAAAATCTTAAGATCCCTTCCAAAAAGTTGGGATCCAAAAGTTACGGCCATTCAAGAGGCCAAGGACCTTAAAACATTCCCTCTCGAAGAACTTATTGGGTCTCTAATGACCTACGAAATGAACAATGTGACAAAAAAGAAACTCGAGAACAACCTTCCAAATGATAGGAAGGATTTGGGACATAGAACACATGAATACCACTCGAGCATAAGCTCAAGTGATGATGAACTTAAACTACAAATGAAACAAAAATTAAAAAGCAAAAAGAATGGAACTACTTGCTTTGAACGCAAGAAGAACAAAAGTTGGGATGAATTGAGCTCTTCCGAAGACGAGGAGAAAATCAAGAAAGGCGAGGTGGCAAACTATGCCTCACCCTCTTACAACAATGAGGTAATCAAAATCCCACTAATTTATTTTGATATTACATAATACTTTCTTGAGTTATTTTTAATTTTGTTTAGGATTAATTTTCTTGAAAATTGCATGTGTTATGTTAATGCAGTAAAATGTTAGATATAAATCTAATTCTTATACACCTAGTAAGATTAATCTTATATATGTGCTTGAGAAGCAAGAATTTGTACTTTGACGATTTCCATATTGATTTTCAATGACGATGCATGACTTTTGAATGGAAGGTTTTATGATTTTTTTTTATGAACCTTATCTTTGGTTTTCAAACATGATGTATAGTTTTGACATATGAACAAAATTTGAGCATGCTAAGATAAAGTTAATCATATAAATTAAAACTAAAGAAGTTTTAGTTATCTATAAGAATCATTCAAAATTATGTTCAATAAAAATGCAAAATGATGGAATGAAAATATTAAATGTTTTAATACCATTTTATGCATGAGATTTTAAAAGTTATACATAATGATCTTGATGGTTGTTATGAAGAAATTTGTTTTTCGATCCTAAATGATTGATGATATATATATATTTTTTGGCACAAAAAGGACAAAGGCATACTTATATGAAACAACTAAATAGATAAAAGTATTTTTCTTGAAAATTCTTGGTTTGATGAATCTATTTTATCATCTTTTTATGAATATCTTGAAAATGATTTTGATTTGATGATTTGAATTTGAATGAGCTTTATCTTGATTTTTCGAGATTTATAACTTGAGATTTACTCTATAAAAATCAAGATCTTGTATCCTCAATGTTCCTTTTTAGCATCTATTATCCAAATGAATTATGATTGGTATCATTGCTATATTTCTTCTTATCGTGCACTAAAGAGAAAATTTTTCTAAATGAATCGTGATATTTCGGAACCACAATTCTTTTTATGATTCATAATGAATTGAGAAATTTTATATGCTTGAATTAATATCTTATTCTAAGATTGAATGAATTTTATCTATATCATGATCTCCTAAGATTTTTTCTTGATTATTTAAGAGGAGATTTTTCAAAACAAAACGTGTCTTCTATTATTATCTTTTCATGATATGATTTTCATGCAATTCCTTGTACTCATGAAATATTTATCTCATCACCCAATAACTCTTCTTGATATTCCTTATGTGATGAAACAAAATAATGCATGAAATTCAAATAAGAAGTTAATGATCATGCATGATAGGATGTAATGAATTTTGACATTTAGATACTATCATTTGAATAGCTATGATCATGTTGCCAAAATGATTTATCATGAATGCTTGAATATCATGTATGATATGCCGATATTGATGATTGATTTATTTGTATCATGCATGAAAAATAAAAGATATAGTTTTGAAATTGTGCATGTTCGAATTTGAAAATATGATGATGCATAATGATTAAATTGTGCAATGAAAATATTAAACATTTTGAAACCATGTTTTAGTGTCATGCATAATGATCATGCTTAATAAATTTCGAAATTATGGATGATGAATCTTTTACGATTTATGGATCATTGATTTTTACCATAATCAAAGTACCTTATTGATTTTTGTTGTAATAAATCTTACTCTTTCGGTTTTAAACATGATAAATGTTTTTATTTGGTATAAATGAAACAAAATCATATGTTTTGAAATAATCGAAAAGAGGATAACATTCTTGAAAGTTATTTTGCTCAATCTTATTGATTTTGATGAATCCATTTGTATCATCTTTGTGAATCTCTTGGATTTTGATAATGATTTTGATGATTTAAATTTGAATAATTTTTTATTGAAATCATGATCTTGATCTCTTGAAATTCATAACATGAAATCCTTTATGAATCAACATTTTCTTTTCTATTTAAAAGGAGATTTGTCGAAATGTTTCATAGTCTTTTAGTATTCATAATCTTGACAATTATGTTTTGAAACTTTATGTAAACCAAGAATGTTCATCATGATTCTCTCTTTGAATATTTAAAGAGGAGAATTTTCTAGATGGTTCATGATTTTGATGATTGAATATTTGATATGCATGAATTGAGATCTTGCTCTCCTACCACTCTTTTTGCTATTCACCAAAAGGAAGACTAATTCTAATAAACCATGATATGCTATATGAATTTTATTGTATTCATGTAGTAAGATCTCATCACTAATTTTTGTTTATATTCCTTCATGTGATGATATGAATGTATGAAACACTTATGATATGATTTTTTTTATACAATTCCATGTATTCGTGAAATATTAATCTCATCACCCAATTAATTCCTCTTGATACTCCTAATGTGATGAAGTGAAATTATGCATGAAATACAAATGGGGATAAGTTTTTGGTAGGATATAATTTGACAAATTGATACCATCATGATATGAAACATTTATGATTTGCAATGATATATGCAATACTTGTGCTTTCTAATTATGATGTGATGTATTACATATGATGTAAATCATGATTTAAAATACTATGAGTTGTTGCTAAAATGATGTATTATAAATATTGATTTAATGTTTTGTATCATGAATACTCTAAATGATGAATATTTGATATCATGATCAAAATGTTGACAAATAGTTAAAAATTTTAGTATCATGTATGATATCCTTATAATGGTGATCGATTTATTCAATATCATGCATAAATGAATATAAGGTTTTTGAAAATGTGCATATTCTAATTTGAAAATATGATGATGCACAATTAAGATTGATACTTACCTTTGTCATAATTGATGTAATGGGTCTTCCCTTCTTTTTGACAATGACAAAGGGGGAGATAGCTTGCTTGCACAAGTCAAGAAGATACAAAAACTTGATTACTTGCTTGCCTATCTTAAGTAGCAAAGATTGCTAACTTGCTTATTTCAAGAAGCAAAAGTTGTCTTCTTGAACATCATTATCTTGCCCATCTCAAGAAGCAAGTGTTGAATTGCCATGATTGAACTTAAGAATCTTGCTATACTTTTGTGCTTATATGTTGTGATGAAAATCTAGCTTTATGTTGCAAAAACTTGCATATCTTTTAAAATAGCTAGAGCTACTTCTCCTTTTTGTTGATGACATAGGGGGAGAAGTATATTGATGACTTCATGCATTGAATTAAATATTATATATTTGCATGATAGTTTAAATGTTTTTCATAACATGTGATGAATGTTACTTGGATTTGGGATAATCCAAGTGTTCTATCAATGGCATATTGATAGGGGGAGTTTAGTTAAACTCCGGGGAGTTAAGGTTAACTCCGTTAGTCATCAATTAGTTGTCATCATCAAAAAGGGGGAGATTGTTGAATCTCGGATTTTGATGATGAAACTAATTGATTGTGTTTAAATGTTTGACTACATTTTGAGTGATACAGGTCTACTCGATCAGGATTAGACAATTAACGCAGGAGGAATTGACGTTGCGTCGGAGGAGATCACGTCAGGATATTGGATGGCAGAAGGCTTCGGGCGTCGGGCATCGGGCCAAGAGCGGAATTGCGCCAAGGATATCGGCATTGTGGAGTTCAACCGCCGATTGGGCAACAAGCCGCAAGAGAGGACGATGCGCCGAAGAATCGGACGAAGCGCCAACCAATGACGTGCCGAGCAACAGAATGTCAATTCGCTTTATAATAATTGTCTAGATCGGAGTAGAGTTTTGGTTTGTGTGTGCAGGATTAACTACGATAACCAAAAAAACACAAAGCGAGAATACCGGAGTCAAGCTCGATGGACGTTTAAGAGACCGAAGAATCATCGGAGATGCTGCCGGAACCATCCGAGAAGAAATCGGGAACGTGTTGGAAGTTCGCCGAAGAAATCGTCGGAGGCTCGCGGAGATCACCAAGAAGGCTCGGCTACTCGTTAAAGTCATCATAAAGATTGGGAGCTTGCAGGGAGTCCGTCGGAAGAGTTCGTCGGAAAAGCTCGCCGGAACAAGACTCGACGTTCGCGGTTAAAAAACTTGCTTAGGATGTTTTTTTTATGTAGTTCACCTGTAATTAGGATTAGGATTAAGAGATAATCCTATATCCTGGTTAGGGGCCAACTGGGGCCAAAATCAGATTTGGTTTGGGCGAAAAATAAGCCAAACCAATGAATCGGAAAGTCAGGCGGTGGAACCGCCTGGCTGGGCGGTGGAACCGCCTGGCTGGGCGGTGGCACCGCCCAGCACCCGAGTGCTGGGCGGTGACACCTCCTTGGCTGGGCGGTGGCACCGCCCAGCACCCGAACGCTGGGCGGTGGCACCGCCTGGCTGGGCGGTGGAACCGCCAGCACCGGGAACCCTAAGAGAATTCAAATTTTGGAGCCCAAAATTTGAATCCTCTTGAGGCCTATAAATACCCCTCAAATCTCAGCTGAGGTTACAACTTTTGAGAAGCATTTTGATTGAGAGAAAAGTCTTAGAAAGTCTTAGCAAGTCTTGTTTTCAATTTGCTAGAGAGTTCTCCTCCTTCTTTCTTATTGAAAATTTGTAAGAGGTTGAGCTGCTTGTAAAAGGTTGTAAGAGGGGTGTTTACCCTTCCATTTCAAGAGACTTGCTAGTGGAAGGTGGGAGCCTCATCGAAGAGGGGCCTCGCAAGTGGAGTAGGTCATTTGACCGAACCACTCTAAAAATCGGCGTAATCTCTGGTTTGCTTTTTATTATTGTCATTTACATTACTGCAAATCTTCTTACTGCTTTAGTTCCTTATTACTCTTGCTGCGCAACTTTAAGAATACGCCTTCAAGTTAAATTTCTCAAGTTTCGTTCTTAACGTACGAAAGATTTTATTAAAATCGAAGTTTTAATCCGCTGCACTAATTCACCCCCCCCTCTTAGTGCCGCTCCGATCCTAACACGTTCTACACTGCTTCTCTCTGTAGTTGCGATTTAATGATCCCCTCACGTCCGTGCGTCGCCACCAACAGCGAAATAGGAGCGGGCGAGGAAGACGAGATCGAGAGACGGAGCTTCACTCGTCCCACCCAGTTGTCCCGCTCGTCGAAAACCCCTACCTTTGCTCCTCAGGCGATCGATCCCGTCGTCGGGCCCTGCCCCCAGGTTTGCCTCCACTCCTTTCTCCTACCCCGTTCCTATTGCGACGCATTGATATGCTCTTGTTTCTTTTGCTATGGAGCTCGTCTCGATTTCCGTTTAATTGCTCAGGGTTGTATTTGTTCTGCGTGGATTCTCGGTTCTATTTGGATTACGCCTTTTCTTCTATGTTTCTCGTGAGGTTCATCGTGGCGGATCCTCTTGGGAAATCTCAATTAGGGTTTGGATTGTGGGGGCGTGGGGCTTTAATTTGATTAATTATGTTATTTGGATTGTTGATTGCTCGAATTTGGATGGTGAATCACGGGAAGTGCCATTGTGTAACATTTATTTATGTTTTGTAGATAAGAGTTTTTGGTCCTTCCGCAGCTACTCAAGTGCTCGGCCTATTGTCAGAGCTGGAATGGAGGGCATAAATGGTATATAAACTTGGTCTTGTTTTTCATTGTTTAGCTATAAGTTGTTGTGTTGTCAAAGCTTTGGGAGTTGAGATGCATTAAAGAGAGTTTGCAATTTTGTTACAAGCATTGATTGAAAAGGCGCTAGGTGCCAAAAGGTGCTAAGGTCCAAAAACGTCCGAGGTGCTAGGCGTTCGTCTGAGTGAAGCGAGACGCTAAAATATAAAAATATATAATATAATTAATAAATATATTTATTTAAATAAAAATATATCATTTATTCTGAAACCTAATAATAATTTTAAATAAATAAAAATTAATAGTATTAAAATCAAAATAATATATTATTAATCTAATAAATAAAAATACTATTACTAGTATATAGTTAGTAGCAAGGTCTATCATACCGAAGCGTACCATCCGTACCCGGCGGTACGTACCGATCCGATAGGTTACCGGTATGCGGATCGCCCGATACCGCTACAGTGCTACAGTATGAAAAAAGTATAAAATTGTTCGGTACGCCCTGATGTACCGCCCGGTACACCGGTACCGTACCGTACCGTACCGAGCTCGGGTCGAAACGCCTGTACGGTACGGTACGACGAACCTTGGTTAGTAGCATATTGTTAATATATTGATAACAGTATACTATTGAAGTAAGAAGAGTGTGAGTAAGAGGAAGACTGAGGCTACTGACTGAGAGCAGCGGCAGCGGTAGCAACGAGAAGCGATAGTGGCAGCGGCAGCGGTAGCGGCGAGCGATGGCAACGGGAGCGGCGACAATGGCAACGACAGTGGTAGTAACGAGTAGCGGGAGTAGGAGCGGCGAGCGGCGATAGTGGCAGCAGCAGCAGTAGTAGCGAGCAGAGGCAGCGGGAGCGGCAACAGTGTCAACGGGAGCAGGAGTGGCGAGCGACGATAGTGGCAGCGACAGCAGTAACAGCGAGTAGTGGCAGCGGGAGCGGCGATAGTGGCAGCGGTAGCAGCGAGCAGGGGGGAGCGAGAGCGGGAGCGGCGAGCGACGACAGTGGCAGCGGCAGCGAGAGCAAGAGCGACGAGCGACGATAGTGGCAGCGATAGCGGTAGCAGTGGCAGCGGCAGTGGGAGTGGAAGTGGCGAGCGGGGTTAGAGTTGGGGAAGTCGTGAGAAGAAGGCTGATATCGGTGCTTTAGTTGGTTCGATTGGACCAACTAAAGCACCGGAGATTGAACCAGACCTAAAACGCTGGTTCGGTCGCTGGGTTTAACCCGGGTGCTCGCCCGACGCCTGGGCTCGGGCGAGCGCCCAAGCGACGCGCTTCGGGCCTCCCCTCGCTTAGGAAGATGAACTTGACTTCGATATTTTCTGTTTCTATTTCACTTTATTTCAATGCTTGGCAACACTGATATATCTAAGCTTGCATGCTGCTTTACTTCACTTAAGAGGTATATCTTTTAGAAAGCTTTAATCTGATTTTGGATTCCAATTTTAGGCTGCAGTACACTAGAACTTGTTATGGACTGCTAACAATCTTGACATGTTTATGTTTTATCAATGAAATCAACCATAAAATTGCTTTTATTTTCATATACAACAGTTCTTAACTCTGAAAATAAAAAGTATGTAATGTCAGCAGTAGGTTGACATAAAGGAAAACTTGCATATACCTCCATAGTATAATAGCAAGAAATAATGTGTGAAGAATAGGGTTTCAGTTTCCTCACCTTCTTAACCATTTGCATTTGCAAACATGGGATAATAGTGATGGACTATTCAACTCTACTGTGCAACTCTAACAATTGTGACTTGTCTGTATATATTGTGCAATTGTGACTTCACGCAAGATGCACAAGATGACACAGGAGAGTTCAAGAATGAAGATATAAAGATATCTTGATGTATTTTTTTTCGAGATGATGTGGAATTTATAATTGTCTCACTTTGATATTGATTTTTGGATAAAATAAAGATTGTAATGTGAAGTTTCAAATATCAATAATTTTATCTTGAATTTATGAAAAAGTTTTGGTATGATTTTGAAATTATTAAAAATTGATAGGTAATTAATAAAATTATTATTGACAGTATAGTGACACTCAAATAATCCATTACTAATTTTTTTTATATTTTAGTGACAGGTCAAGCCATCACTAAATTATTATTATCTTTTCCATTTAATCAGTAAGAGTTAATTATATTGTCACTAAAATTGTTAGTCAATTCTTTTAGTGACAGAAGTGTTCATAACCAATTGTTGTCACAGAAATATTAATTTATCAATTTATTTATTTTTAGCGATAGAATTTAATGTTTTAGCTACAAATATAAACTATCACTAAAAACTATAATTTAATGACATATGTGTCTTTTTTTGTTACTAAAACTTTTAGCCACGAGATCTATGCTGACGGAAGCTAGTGATGGCTCATTTTGCACTAATTCTTTTAGTGACAACTTTTGTTCATGGTTAATAACTATTTTTCTTATAGTGTAGGGGGCATGTGACCTGTATGTGTGCCAATATCTCAAGGAGCAGAGGAAACCAATGGCCTCGATCGCTTCCTCGACATGGCACCACCCCACCCCCCTATTCCGATCGATTTCGATCAGCGTTGGCTTGGCTGTGTCGACGACCAATCGGGCAACGCTTCTCAACTTTAATCCATGGACCAAAGAGGTCCAGCTCTAAGTGAGAAGACCCAACCTCCCTTAGGGTAATAGAGCCATCTAAATCGGAAGGGGGTTGCTCCACACCCTTTTGGGGGTCGGCCTTGTGAGAAGAGTCCAGAAAAACAAGGGAGGAAGTCAAAGAAGTCATTGAAACTAGAGGGCAAATCCACTTTATGACCCACACAACTATACTTGAAACACACCAAAGGTAAATTCTCATATGAAACAGTTTGGAAAATTCCTTTCTTTAGGTGACCCAGTCATACTGCTTATGGGGTTTTGAAAGATCGATTTCTATACTAACCTTACATATCGACCCCTTTCAAACGAGAAAGAACATTCATCATTCTTTAGGGGACGACCTAGGAGAGAACCAAGATTAATAACACATTCTGTTCCAGTACTCCAAAGGAAGATTGACGAACTACACCTAGATAGGGACAGATGAGATCCTCTCTGTGAGAGGCTGGAAATTAGCTTTCTTGGGCATCAGATACAAAACCTCCCCTCGAATGGTCCATGGTCCCTCGGTGAGGATGCGAACAACCTCCGCTTTAGAAAAAAATTGAAAGCAAAAAAAAACCTTAAGCCAAATTGATCACTTGGGACACCAAAGAACATTTCCATTAGTGAGAAACCACATATTTCAGGAAATCCAAAGTCGAAGTCGGAGGAAATGATTGATCAAACTAGATATTCAAGGTTTTTGCCATTCATGAGGAGTTTTTTCGTCAAATTCGATGAAATCCTTAGAAGCATCATAGATCCGGTTAAACAAAGAAGAAGATAGTAGTGAACTTGCATCTGGCCCATATGAAGGACCAATTAACATCAATGCCTAAGAGATGCTCTTTCCAGTGAAAGGGCCATCCAATTGGCTCTTCTTGGAAGGCGGAGGGGCATTGGAAGGATCCCGATGGAGTGGCCCATTTTTCTTGGTACTTGCCAAAGGAGAAAACCTTAGGGGTCTGGCTTGGCATCACTCCAGGAACCCTAACTGAAGGGATCGACACCACAGAAGAAGATGATGACACCCTAGGGAGGGGAACAACAATGGATGCAAGGAGAGAGCCAAGTAGGGGATGTGAAGCCAGTAGTTGGGGGCGGGGGGGGTGGGGAAGGGTGTGGTTGGGTCGCATCAAAGGTGGAATTAAGGAGGGAGAAGGCAATGGGGTTGTCCTTATCGCCTTAGAAACCCAGAGCTTCTCTCTCTAAGGAAAGAAGAGAGTTCCCTACTCTCTCACAAATTTATTTAATGCATTACAATCGACCATATCTTGTTCAGAACTTCACGGTTAGCCCCCAATTCCCTTCTCGCACTTTTCTAGTTCGAAAACCCTAAAGAAGATGCAGTGCAAGATTCTTTTCCGCCATCAATCTGGTCCTCATGATTAATCTAGGACTATGTGTTTTTGCTGCTTATCGATCCGATTGATGTGATTCTCCCGATAAGCTCTAACTCTGATGGCTGCCCTCCCTCCGCAAGCGGACAACTTCTAGATCACCCTTGTTCTTTCCCTCAGTGAGCTTTTTTTTTCCTCATAAATTTGATACTTTTGGTCATATTTTTATATGAAAAAGGTTTACTTGGTGGAATTGGTGGCACCTGCTATTTCTATTCTTCTGTTTCTCTTTGGAACAAATTGATTTATTTGTAGGACATGCTTAGATCATCACAAGAGGATGAAGGTAAAAAGTTTGCTATGAGGTTTGTTACCAATACTAGATATTTGCAAAGTTTTTAGCATTGTGGTGAGGCACTGCGGTTATATCTCTGAGACTTATGTGATGGTATATTTAATTTTGAAGTGTTCAATATTGGTTGGCATGTAGGACGAGCAACAACAAATTACTTTCATAGTGGAGGAATAGAAAGAGAAAAGTGAAAGATAATAACTAAAAATAATAAGCAAATGTATAACTATCCAATTGGCTCAAAGATAACACTCCTAGGATAGAAGTCTTGCACCTCCGCATGCCTCACAAGGTGGGAAAGGAAAAAAACTTGATTCATGGATCCTTTTTTTATTCATACATTACAATGTTATAGCCCATTTTTATATGCTCAAGTATAAGAATAAAAAGAAAATTACAGAAATTTAAAAAATTACAATCGCATCAAATCAAATATATGATATCTTGTTCTTCGTTTCTGATTTGATTTGAGAAATAGTCTTCCTCTCTTCATGATATTTTTGATTGATAATCTTTCATCTTTATAGAGATGAATCTTTAAGATATTCAATCAAGATTTGTAATTTTCAATAATATGATTTCTTTTTTGTTGTATTTTTTCTTTCTTTTTCTCCTCGTTGAGTAGATATTTTCATGTTATTACATATGTAAAATATCTCTAAACAAATTAAATTTATTTTATTAATAAATTAATTTAATTGCTCATGCATCATATTGTTTTACTGTTTCTTTTTCATTTCTGCTATTGAGCGAGCATGCACATGTGGAGATTTTGGAATCGAATGAATTGTTCCTTTAAAGTCAGAGACGATTGAATTTGATTGGCCTAGATGCATGCATAGCAATTCATGTGCAGAGTATAGTTTCATCAAAACTAAAATTTTAATTTCATTCTTCCTCAAATTAGTGACTATATTATGGATATATTAGATGACATTTTGGTCTCTTTGGTGTTTATGTAGCATTTACATGATGCCTTTTGTGGAAGTTGTATGATATACTGCCATGGTTGTTTTGACCAAATACAAAGTTTAATATGCTAATGAGTTAGTTTTAGTTCCAGAGCATGCTTCTGATGATTCTTGGTGTGATGATGGGCTTCTGAATGAAATCTCAGATGCTGACTTAAACAGAGAACAGAAGAGGCGTTATGATCAATTTTATACAGTATCCTTGCAATCTATAAATGATATGCATATCCTTTGTCCAAAACTCTTCATAGTAAAACTTTTAGGGCTTTAAACTTGAGGATGTATCATATGGAACCCTTGACAAAAGTTTATATGGGTTATCGAGATGGTATATCTGCAGGAAAGGAAGCTTCTGCCCAAGAGGGCTTCAACATTGGGTTTAAGCAATCTGCAAGCAGTGGTTACAAATGGGGAATTGTTAGAGGCATCACAAGGTGAAAAGTGATAGTATTTACTGATCTCTTTCTGTAGAAGAATTTTGGTATCTTATTTTTCCTACATTATTTCGTAGTGCATTTGTAAACCTCCCAGATCAATTCAAAGAAAAGTTAGTTAAGAAGCTTGAAGACAGATGCACGTTTCAAAGTCTTTACAAGCCCGTTCAAGAGATTTCCACGGACGATGCTCTGAGAATGTATCACTTTCAACTACAACAAGAAAATAAACAATCTCATCAAAGATCAAAAGCGACAGTATCATCGGCAATCGAAGATTTTGACTGCAATAAGTTAGACTTCTTTTTCAAGGAGCTTATGTTACTTGTAAGTGAGTCTTCTGAAATCAAAGCAAGTGTTGATGTTGTAAAAGGAGAGGAAGAAGAATGACCTTGATGTTGAAGTACTTGGAGGGATCGTTCAAATTCACTTACGTCTGAATTTTCTGGACAGATTGTAATTTTTTGATGGCCTCAGATTGCAATGAAAAGAACTGAACCATTGCTCCATTGCAGCATAATATATTTTGAGATTTTGCTTCAGAAAAATAGGTTCCAAATTTCAGAGTATTGACTATTCTTCCACTGGAACTGTGCCGTCATTTTTGGGAACGTTGAAAGCACTCATGGTTTGATAATAATCTCCTTCCGAAATGCAATACTTTTTCATTGTGTTTGATGTTGAGCATGGCCTTTCTTTTTCCTCCTAGTTTTGCACACTGTAAATATAAGCATAAGATGCTTCTCCAACAATAACGATAGAATCTGATGAGAGGTTAATCAAGTAGCACTATATTGAAATGAATGAGATACTATTTTCAAACTAATACAAACAACTCTTACACTTTTTTCTTTCCTTTTTTCTGAATAAATTTCTACTTTCAGAATGCATTTACTTCAGCTTTAAATTAACATCGTATTTCATTAATTAGATTTTTTTTTACACTAAGTTAAAGTCATATGGTTGAGTTTTTCTGATCTTTCTTATGTATTTAGCAAGTCAATTCAATAGCCATAAATTTTTGATTTGCCAAATAAATCAGCAATTACCAACTTAACTCTCTTTGACCTTTAATTAATTGTAATCTTAGATGTCTAAGCATATTACAACTATGTCATGCTCCACAATATAGTATTTGTATAAATTATAAATTATAAAATATAAGTCTCATTAAATGTATTCATGTGTATAATTCTAGATTAATTATATATTATTTTTATAATTAATTATTATTTTTGAATGTGTCGGAGAATATTAAATCATATTGTCTTAGCATCTAGTAAAATCGGAGTCAGAATATCCAATGATCTTCAAATGGTCTGATCTCCCATATGATCTTTTGTTCTCTTTAAATATCTCATGACTCTTTTAGCTACATTCCAATGATTCATTCCATGATTGCTTAAGTATCTATCTAACATTCCAACAATGTACATTATATCTTGACGCGTACAAACCTGTGCATACATTAGACTCCCTAAAGCTAATGCATAGGAAATCTTCTGCATTTCTTAAGTTTCCAGATTTTTTTTAAGGCACTAATTGAGACTGAACTTGTCTCCCTTTGTGATAGGGGTGTCTCCTGGTTTACAATCCTATATGCTAAACCTTTTGAGTACTTTATCGATATAGTTCCTTTGTAATAATCCTAGAATACCTCGCGATCTATCTCGGTGTATCTGGATTCCTAATACAAAAGGGGCATCACCAAGATCTTTCATCTCAAAATTTCTAGATAAAAATCTCTTGGTTTCGTGCAATATGTCTATATCATTAGTGGCAAGCAGAATGTCATCCATATAAAATATTAGTAAAATAAATTTGCTCCCACTGAATTTATGATACATGCAATCATCAACAACATTCATCTTAAAACCAAATGAGATAATTACTTGATGAAATTTGTGATACTACTAAAAGGATGTTTGTTTTGTTAGGATCGAAATCGGCACTAAGAGGGGGGGAGTGTGAATTAGTGCTTACGATAAAAATTACATCGATTCGAAAATTTCGTTCGATAAAATCATATTGGAAATATGTTTAACTCGAAAACGTTCATAAAAATGTAATGAGCAAGTAAAGCAGTTTGCAATAAAGGTAAAAAACAAAATATAAATACAAACTAAGTTTTATAGTGGTTCGATCATCGTGACCTGCATCCACTCCTGATTCCTCTTCACTCAAGGCCATCGGCTTTCACTATCGATCTTCTTTCAACGGAGGAAGATCAACTATCCTTTTACACCCATTTTCTCCTTTTCACCGGTTTAGGAGATAACCTTTACAACCTCACCTCTCTCTTAAACTTCATATATAATACTGAGAGCTTGAGACGAGTTTTTATAATATTACTATAGCATTTTTCTTTTCTTTAACTCACAATTGATGTGTTTACTGAGTAAGGATGAGTAGGGCTTTTTTAGGCCCCAAATGAATTCAAATTTAGGGACCAAATGATCTCATCTTGGGTTTTCGGGGTACTAGCAATACCACCGCCTGCTAGTTTGAGACTAGGTGGTACCATCGCCTAACACAGTCTGGGAGATTGTATCTGAGCAATATTATCACCTAAACTGGCAGTGTCACAGCTTGGGCCAACTATGGGTCACTAATTGGGCCTTCCACTTGGCCCAAAATAACCCCAATTCAGGCCGAGTTAACCCATAATTGAGTTGGTCTAATTACATTCTAAACAATCCAATTAGAACTAAAACTACTTCGATCTAGACAAATTATTATAAGTAAGAATTCTAAGTTATCCAACATGTCATTGGTTCATCCGATGCTTCACCTGAACCTTCGGCATATCGTCCTCTCTTATGATGTATTGCCCAATCGACATGTTGATATCCGCAACACCCGATCTCCTTAGTGCAATGTCTGATCCTTTTGGCCCGATGCTCGAACTCATGGCACGAAGCCTTCTGCTGATATGTCGACCATTCCTCCGGTCCGACATCCAATCTTCTGACATGTTCCATTTTAGCCCAACTTTTGATTCCACCGCTTTAATCAATTTATCTTTCCTGATTGAATATAGTCCTACGTCACTTAAATGTACATTAGATCGTAAACTCATTAATTGATTTCATCGTCAAAATCCAAGATTCAATATGTTTTATCTCATAGATAGATTTTATCAATTTACATATTATTTTCTTTAGGTTCTTTTGATACAAAGTATTCTGGTTGTACCATATAAATTATTTCATCAATATTTCCATTGAGAATTGTTATTTTGACATCCATCTAAAAGAGCTCCAAATCAAAATGTGTGGCTAAAGCCATAATTATTCTAAAAGAGTCATTCGTTAAAACCGGAGAGGTTTATTTAAAGTCAATCCCTTCTTTTTTAGTATAGCCCTTTGCCACAAGACGTGCATTATATCTCTCCACATTACCATTAGAATCCCCTTTGGTTTTAAAAATTCATTTACAACCAATAGGTTTCACTCCTTCTAGTAATGGGACAAGTTCTCAAACTTTATTGTCTTGTATGGACTTATACTCTTGATTCATTGCTTTAATCCACTTATCAGAATTGGAATCCTCTATGGCTTGACAGAAGTTGATTGGATCATCTTCCATCATATCACTACTTTTTTCATGTTCCCAGAGAAATACCATATAATCATATGAAATGACACTCCTCCTTACCCTAATGGATCATCACAAAGGTGCTAGCTCTTGTGGCATATGTTCTTATGGATGTTGAGTTTGATCCTCATGAATAATTTTCTTATACTATATGAGAGTTGAAATAACTATATCCTTTTGAGGTATTGAATTTACCACATCAGTGGCAACTATATAAATTGGATTAAATTGAACCAATTCTTCCTCAAACGTAAAGTCTTTAACCTTATTTCTCCCCCCAAACTCAATATCCTTGTAGCAATACTCGTCTCAAAAATATTTATTGATTTGGGATTATAAAATTTGTACCCCTTAGATCGTTCAGAATAACCAATAAAATAATTGCTTATTGTTTGGGGTTCCAATTTCTTTTCGTTAGGCCTGTAAAGCCTTGTCTTAGATAGACAACCTATGAAAGTGTCTTAGACTAGGCTTTCTTCCGGTCCAAAGCTCATAAGGTGTTTTTGTAGTTGCTTTAATTGGTACTCTATAAGAATGTAAGCTATAGTTTTTATTGCTTCTCTTCAGGGTGACTCTGGCAAAGTAGATTAAAAAATCATATTTCTTACTATGTCTTTAAGTATGCAGTTTCGTCTTTCAACTACACCATTCATGTTAGGTGACCTTGGCATTTTATACAGAGGGATAATTCCACACTCCTCTAAGCATAGAGCAAATGGTCCTCGACGTTATTCACTTGAGCCGTCATTTCTGTTGTAATATTCCCCTCCACGGTTAGATCTAATGCTTTATATATATATATATATATATATATATATATATATATATATATTCACTGTTGAATTAGATGCGGTCATCAAATTTGTGATCAAGATCGTAGGATCATGTGATCCTACGGCCCAGATTGAGATTTGGAGCTGGACCTGACGTTTGAATCGGATACAAAGCTTGACTAGAATGGAGTTACGAGTTGACTTAGAGTCGGTCGATTCAACTTAAGCAAGTTGGGATATAAATGTTTTGAAAAAGAAATAACGTGTCACGGCCTTCTTGGTGGTGCGCGATTGTAGGCGAACCCTAGTGGAAATACCAATCTCCAGCTCCGCAAACGAGATCAGGAATCACGGCCCACGCTCTCCTCTCCTCTCCTCCCTCTCTCTCCACCATCCTAAATACTTCACTCCTCCCTCTCCCGCGCAGCCAACCCCTTATTCCCAATGACTTGATTGAAGACGGCGGGTTTCAAAGTTGGTGAGGAGGTGCCGATGAAGGAGGAGGACGAGTTTATGCTTTTAAGAAATTGTTTCCTCGAGACCTCCTCGACATTAATCTCGTTGATGAAAGGTTCTGGTTCGATTCAAGTGATATGGATTGTTGTTATTTTGGTTTGCTCTTCATGGTATTGTTCTGTTATCGAGTGATGAGGGTTTGTTCATTTTTGTTTTCATATCCTCGTTGCCAAGAAAATAGTTCTAAGACAGAGAGAGAGCGCCGACAAACATTTCAATTCGTGTCAAAACCGACGTAGACTAACTTACCAAAAATCGAAAGCTTAAAATAAATTAATTTTTTATAAATAAAATATTAATTTGATTATGTTGTTGTAAGCTCATTTACAAGATGAGTATTTGACCCTAAGGTTTTCTCCTTTGGCAAGTACCAAGAAAAATGGCGACGCACGGACGTGAGGGGATCATTAAAACGCACGGACGGACGTGAGGGGATCATTAAATCGCACGGACGTGAGGGGATCATTAAAACGCACGGACGTGAGGGGATCATTAAAACGCACGTCCGTGCGTCGCCACCAACAGCGAAATAGGAGCGGGCGAGGAACGTGAGGGGATCATTAAAACGCACGGACGTGAGGGGATCATTAAATCGCAACTACAGAGAGAAGCAGTGTAGAACGAGGAGGTCGAGGAGCAGTGACGGCCAGGACCGAAGAGCCAAGTAAGAATCCGCCATTTCCACCGTCTCTCTCTCTCACTCTCCCTGCCTCCGGGGGTGATATGGCGAGGGCGTCTCATGCTTAGTGACGCGGTTGATATCGGATTCGGGGAGTGGCCTCCGGAGCCGTCGGATCCTGGTGGGGTTGCAGCCGCCGCCGTTCTCCCTGTAGTTGCGATTTAATGATCCCCTCACGTCCGTGCGTTTTAATGATCCCCTCACGTTCCTCGCCCGCTCCTATTTCGCTGTTGGTGGCGACGCACGGACGTGCGTTTTAATGATCCTCTCACGTCCGTGCGTTTTAATGATCCCCTCACGTCCGTGCGATTTAATGATCCCCTCACGTCCGTCCGTGCGTTTTAATGATCCCCTCACGTCCGTGCGTCACCATTTTGAGCGGAGAACGCACGGACGTGAGGGGATCATTAAAACGCACGGACGTGAGGGGATCATTAAAACGCACGTCCGTGCGTCGCCACCAACAGCGAAATAGGAGCGGGCGAGGAACGTGAGGGGATCATTAAAACGCACGGACGTGAGGGGATCATTAAATCGCAACTACAGGGAGAACGGCGGCGGCTGCAACCCCACCCGGATCCGACGGCTCCGGAGGCCACTCCCCGAATCCGATATCAACCGCGTCACTAAGCATGAGACGCCCTCGCCATATCACCCCCGGAGGCAGGGAGAGTGAGAGAGAGAGACGGTGGAAATGGCGGATTCTTACTTGGCTCTTCGGTCCTGGCCGTCACTGCTCCTCGACCTCCTCGTTCTACTCTGCTTCTCTCTGTAGTTGCGATTTAATGATCCCCTCACGTCCGTGCGTCGCCACCAACAGCGAAATAGGAGCGGGCGAGGAAGACGAGATCGAGAGACGGAGCTTCACTCGTCCCACCCAGTTGTCCCGCTCGTCGAAAACCCCTACCTTTGCTCCTCAGGCGATCGATCCCGTCGTCGGGCCCTGCCCCCAGGTTTGCCTCCACTCCTTTCTCCTACCCCGTTCCTATTGCGACGCATTGATATGCTCTTGTTTCTTTTGCTATGGAGCTCGTCTCGATTTCCGTTTAATTGCTCAGGGTTGTATTTGTTCTGCGTGGATTCTCGGTTCTATTTGGATTACGCCTTTTCTTCTATGTTTCTCGTGAGGTTCATCGTGGCGGATCCTCTTGGGAAATCTCAATTAGGGTTTGGATTGTGGGGGCGTGGGGCTTTAATTTGATTAATTATGTTATTTGGATTGTTGATTGCTCGAATTTGGATGGTGAATCACGGGAAGTGCCATTGTGTAACATTTATTTATGTTTTGTAGATAAGAGTTTTTGGTCCTTCCGCAGCTACTCAAGTGCTCGGCCTATTGTCAGAGCTGGAATGGAGGGCATAAATGGTATATAAACTTGGTCTTGTTTTTCATTGTTTAGCTATAAGTTGTTGTGTTGTCAAAGCTTTGGGAGTTGAGATGCATTAAAGAGAGTTTGCAATTTTGTTACAAGCATTGATTGAAAAGGCGCTAGGTGCCAAAAGGTGCTAAGGTCCAAAAACGTCCGAGGTGCTAGGCGTTCGTCTGAGTGAAGCGAGACGCTAAAATATAAAAATATATAATATAATTAATAAATATATTTATTTAAATAAAAATATATCATTTATTCTGAAACCTAATAATAATTTTAAATAAATAAAAATTAATAGTATTAAAATCAAAATAATATATTATTAATCTAATAAATAAAAATACTATTACTAGTATATAGTTAGTAGCAAGGTCTATCATACCGAAGCGTACCATCCGTACCCGGCGGTACGTACCGATCCGATAGGTTACCGGTATGCGGATCGCCCGATACCGCTACAGTGCTACAGTATGAAAAAAGTATAAAATTGTTCGGTACGCCCTGATGTACCGCCCGGTACACCGGTACCGTACCGTACCGTACCGAGCTCGGGTCGAAACGCCTGTACGGTACGGTACGACGAACCTTGGTTAGTAGCATATTGTTAATATATTGATAACAGTATACTATTGAAGTAAGAAGAGTGTGAGTAAGAGGAAGACTGAGGCTACTGACTGAGAGCAGCGGCAGCGGTAGCAACGAGAAGCGATAGTGGCAGCGGCAGCGGTAGCGGCGAGCGATGGCAACGGGAGCGGCGACAGTGGCAACGACAGTGGTAGTAACGAGTAGCGGGAGTAGGAGCGGCGAGCGGCGATAGTGGCAGCAGCAGCAGTAGTAGCGAGCAGAGGCAGCGGGAGCGGCAACAGTGTCAACGGGAGCAGGAGTGGCGAGCGACGATAGTGGCAGCGACAGCAGTAACAGCGAGTAGTGGCAGCGGGAGCGGCGATAGTGGCAGCGGTAGCAGCGAGCAGGGGGGAGCGAGAGCGGGAGCGGCGAGCGACGACAGTGGCAGCGGCAGCGAGAGCAAGAGCGACGAGCGACGATAGTGGCAGCGATAGCGGTAGCAGTGGCAGCGGCAGTGGGAGTGGAAGTGGCGAGCGGGGTTAGAGTTGGGGAAGTCGTGAGAAGAAGGCTGATATCGGTGCTTTAGTTGGTTCGATTGGACCAACTAAAGCACCGGAGATTGAACCAGACCTAAAACGCTGGTTCGGTCGCTGGGTTTAACCCGGGTGCTCGCCCGACGCCTGGGCTCGGGCGAGCGCCCAAGCGACGCGCTTCGGGCCTCCCCTCGCTTAGGAAGATGAACTTGACTTCGATATTTTCTGTTTCTATTTCACTTTATTTCAATGCTTGGCAACACTGATATATCTAAGCTTGCATGCTGCTTTACTTCACTTAAGAGGTATATCTTTTAGAAAGCTTTAATCTGATTTTGGATTCCAATTTTAGGCTGCAGTACACTAGAACTTGTTATGGACTGCTAACAATCTTGACATGTTTATGTTTTATCAATGAAATCAACCATAAAATTGCTTTTATTTTCATATACAACAGTTCTTAACTCTGAAAATAAAAAGTATGTAATGTCAGCAGTAGGTTGACATAAAGGAAAACTTGCATATACCTCCATAGTATAATAGCAAGAAATAATGTGTGAAGAATAGGGTTTCAGTTTCCTCACCTTCTTAACCATTTGCATTTGCAAACATGGGATAATAGTGATGGACTATTCAACTCTACTATGCAACTCTAACAATTGTGACTTGTCTGTATATATTGTGCAATTGTGACTTCACGCAAGATGCACAAGATGACACAGGAGAGTTCAAGAATGAAGATATAAAGATATCTTGATGTATTTTTTTTCGAGATGATGTGGAATTTATAATTGTCTCACTTTGATATTGATTTTTGGATAAAATAAAGATTGTAATGTGAAGTTTCAAATATCAATAATTTTATCTTGAATTTATGAAAAAGTTTTGGTATGATTTTGAAATTATTAAAAATTGATAGGTAATTAATAAAATTATTATTGACAGTATAGTGACACTCAAATAATCCATTACTAATTTTTTTTATATTTTAGTGACAGGTCAAGCCATCACTAAATTATTATTATCTTTTCCATTTAATCAGTAAGAGTTAATTATATTGTCACTAAAATTGTTAGTCAATTCTTTTAGTGACAGAAGTGTTCATAACCAATTGTTGTCACAGAAATATTAATTTATCAATTTATTTATTTTTAGCGATAGAATTTAATGTTTTAGCTACAAATATAAACTATCACTAAAAACTATAATTTAATGACATATGTGTCTTTTTTTGTTACTAAAACTTTTAGCCACGAGATCTATGCTGACGGAAGCTAGTGATGGCTCATTTTGCACTAATTCTTTTAGTGACAACTTTTGTTCATGGTTAATAACTATTTTTCTTATAGTGTAGGGGGCATGTGACCTGTATGTGTGCCAATATCTCAAGGAGCAGAGGAAACCAATGGCCTCGATCGCTTCCTCGACATGGCACCACCCCACCCCCCTATTCCGATCGATTTCGATCAGCGTTGGCTTGGCTGTGTCGACGACCAATCGGGCAACGCTTCTCAACTTTAATCCATGGACCAAAGAGGTCCAGCTCTAAGTGAGAAGACCCAACCTCCCTTAGGGTAATAGAGCCATCTAAATCGGAAGGGGGTTGCTCCACACCCTTTTGGGGGTCGGCCTTGTGAGAAGAGTCCAGAAAAACAAGGGAGGAAGTCAAAGAAGTCATTGAAACTAGAGGGCAAATCCACTTTATGACCCACACAACTATACTTGAAACACACCAAAGGTAAATTCTCATATGAAACAGTTTGGAAAATTCCTTTCTTTAGGTGACCCAGTCATACTGCTTATGGGGTTTTGAAAGATCGATTTCTATACTAACCTTACATATCGACCCCTTTCAAACGAGAAAGAACATTCATCATTCTTTAGGGGACGACCTAGGAGAGAACCAAGATTAATAACACATTCTGTTCCAGTACTCCAAAGGAAGATTGACGAACTACACCTAGATAGGGACAGATGAGATCCTCTCTGTGAGAGGCTGGAAATTAGCTTTCTTGGGCATCAGATACAAAACCTCCCCTCGAATGGTCCATGGTCCCTCGGTGAGGATGCGAACAACCTCCGCTTTAGAAAAAAATTGAAAGCAAAAAAAAACCTTAAGCCAAATTGATCACTTGGGACACCAAAGAACATTTCCATTAGTGAGAAACCACATATTTCAGGAAATCCAAAGTCGAAGTCGGAGGAAATGATTGATCAAACTAGATATTCAAGGTTTTTGCCATTCATGAGGAGTTTTTTCGTCAAATTCGATGAAATCCTTAGAAGCATCATAGATCCGGTTAAACAAAGAAGAAGATAGTAGTGAACTTGCATCTGGCCCATATGAAGGACCAATTAACATCAATGCCTAAGAGATGCTCTTTCCAGTGAAAGGGCCATCCAATTGGCTCTTCTTGGAAGGCGGAGGGGCATTGGAAGGATCCCGATGGAGTGGCCCATTTTTCTTGGTACTTGCCAAAGGAGAAAACCTTAGGGGTCTGGCTTGGCATCACTCCAGGAACCCTAACTGAAGGGATCGACACCACAGAAGAAGATGATGACACCCTAGGGAGGGGAACAACAATGGATGCAAGGAGAGAGCCAAGTAGGGGATGTGAAGCCAGTAGTTGGGGGCGGGGGGGGGTGGGGAAGGGTGTGGTTGGGTCGCATCAAAGGTGGAATTAAGGAGGGAGAAGGCAATGGGGTTGTCCTTATCGCCTTAGAAACCCAGAGCTTCTCTCTCTAAGGAAAGAAGAGAGTTCCCTACTCTCTCACAAATTTATTTAATGCATTACAATCGACCATATCTTGTTCAGAACTTCACGGTTAGCCCCCAATTCCCTTCTCGCACTTTTCTAGTTCGAAAACCCTAAAGAAGATGCAGTGCAAGATTCTTTTCCGCCATCAATCTGGTCCTCATGATTAATCTAGGACTATGTGTTTTTGCTGCTTATCGATCCGATTGATGTGATTCTCCCGATAAGCTCTAACTCTGATGGCTGCCCTCCCTCCGCAAGCGGACAACTTCTAGATCACCCTTGTTCTTTCCCTCAGTGAGCTTTTTTTTTCCTCATAAATTTGATACTTTTGGTCATATTTTTATATGAAAAAGGTTTACTTGGTGGAATTGGTGGCACCTGCTATTTCTATTCTTCTGTTTCTCTTTGGAACAAATTGATTTATTTGTAGGACATGCTTAGATCATCACAAGAGGATGAAGGTAAAAAGTTTGCTATGAGGTTTGTTACCAATACTAGATATTTGCAAAGTTTTTAGCATTGTGGTGAGGCACTGCGGTTATATCTCTGAGACTTATGTGATGGTATATTTAATTTTGAAGTGTTCAATATTGGTTGGCATGTAGGACGAGCAACAACAAATTACTTTCATAGTGGAGGAATAGAAAGAGAAAAGTGAAAGATAATAACTAAAAATAATAAGCAAATGTATAACTATCCAATTGGCTCAAAGATAACACTCCTAGGATAGAAGTCTTGCACCTCCGCATGCCTCACAAGGTGGGAAAGGAAAAAAACTTGATTCATGGATCCTTTTTTTATTCATACATTACAATGTTATAGCCCATTTTTATATGCTCAAGTATAAGAATAAAAAGAAAATTACAGAAATTTAAAAAATTACAATCGCATCAAATCAAATATATGATATCTTGTTCTTCGTTTCTGATTTGATTTGAGAAATAGTCTTCCTCTCTTCATGATATTTTTGATTGATAATCTTTCATCTTTATAGAGATGAATCTTTAAGATATTCAATCAAGATTTGTAATTTTCAATAATATGATTTCTTTTTTGTTGTATTTTTTCTTTCTTTTTCTCCTCGTTGAGTAGATATTTTCATGTTATTACATATGTAAAATATCTCTAAACAAATTAAATTTATTTTATTAATAAATTAATTTAATTGCTCATGCATCATATTGTTTTACTGTTTCTTTTTCATTTCTGCTATTGAGCGAGCATGCACATGTGGAGATTTTGGAATCGAATGAATTGTTCCTTTAAAGTCAGAGACGATTGAATTTGATTGGCCTAGATGCATGCATAGCAATTCATGTGCAGAGTATAGTTTCATCAAAACTAAAATTTTAATTTCATTCTTCCTCAAATTAGTGACTATATTATGGATATATTAGATGACATTTTGGTCTCTTTGGTGTTTATGTAGCATTTACATGATGCCTTTTGTGGAAGTTGTATGATATACTGCCATGGTTGTTTTGACCAAATACAAAGTTTAATATGCTAATGAGTTAGTTTTAGTTCCAGAGCATGCTTCTGATGATTCTTGGTGTGATGATGGGCTTCTGAATGAAATCTCAGATGCTGACTTAAACAGAGAACAGAAGAGGCGTTATGATCAATTTTATACAGTATCCTTGCAATCTATAAATGATATGCATATCCTTTGTCCAAAACTCTTCATAGTAAAACTTTTAGGGCTTTAAACTTGAGGATGTATCATATGGAACCCTTGACAAAAGTTTATATGGGTTATCGAGATGGTATATCTGCAGGAAAGGAAGCTTCTGCCCAAGAGGGCTTCAACATTGGGTTTAAGCAATCTGCAAGCAGTGGTTACAAATGGGGAATTGTTAGAGGCATCACAAGGTGAAAAGTGATAGTATTTACTGATCTCTTTCTGCAGAAGAATTTTGGTATCTTATTTTTCCTACATTATTTCGTAGTGCATTTGTAAACCTCCCAGATCAATTCAAAGAAAAGTTAGTTAAGAAGCTTGAAGACAGATGCACGTTTCAAAGTCTTTACAAGCCCGTTCAAGAGATTTCCACGGACGATGCTCTGAGAATGTATCACTTTCAACTACAACAAGAAAATAAACAATCTCATCAAAGATCAAAAGCGACAGTATCATCGGCAATCGAAGATTTTGACTGCAATAAGTTAGACTTCTTTTTCAAGGAGCTTATGTTACTTGTAAGTGAGTCTTCTGAAATCAAAGCAAGTGTTGATGTTGTAAAAGGAGAGGAAGAAGAATGACCTTGATGTTGAAGTACTTGGAGGGATCGTTCAAATTCACTTACGTCTGAATTTTCTGGACAGATTGTAATTTTTTGATGGCCTCAGATTGCAATGAAAAGAACTGAACCATTGCTCCATTGCAGCATAATATATTTTGAGATTTTGCTTCAGAAAAATAGGTTCCAAATTTCAGAGTATTGACTATTCTTCCACTGGAACTGTGCCGTCATTTTTGGGAACGTTGAAAGCACTCATGGTTTGATAATAATCTCCTTCCGAAATGCAATACTTTTTCATTGTGTTTGATGTTGAGCATGGCCTTTCTTTTTCCTCCTAGTTTTGCACACTGTAAATATAAGCATAAGATGCTTCTCCAACAATAACGATAGAATCTGATGAGAGGTTAATCAAGTAGCACTATATTGAAATGAATGAGATACTATTTTCAAACTAATACAAACAACTCTTACACTTTTTTCTTTCCTTTTTTCTGAATAAATTTCTACTTTCAGAATGCATTTACTTCAGCTTTAAATTAACATCGTATTTCATTAATTAGATTTTTTTTTACACTAAGTTAAAGTCATATGGTTGAGTTTTTCTGATCTTTCTTATGTATTTAGCAAGTCAATTCAATAGCCATAAATTTTTGATTTGCCAAATAAATCAGCAATTACCAACTTAACTCTCTTTGACCTTTAATTAATTGTAATCTTAGATGTCTAAGCATATTACAACTATGTCATGCTCCACAATATAGTATTTGTATAAATTATAAATTATAAAATATAAGTCTCATTAAATGTATTCATGTGTATAATTCTAGATTAATTATATATTATTTTTATAATTAATTATTATTTTTGAATGTGTCGGAGAATATTAAATCATATTGTCTTAGCATCTAGTAAAATCGGAGTCAGAATATCCAATGATCTTCAAATGGTCTGATCTCCCATATGATCTTTTGTTCTCTTTAAATATCTCATGACTCTTTTAGCTACATTCCAATGATTCATTCCATGATTGCTTAAGTATCTATCTAACATTCCAACAATGTACATTATATCTTGACGCGTACAAACCTGTGCATACATTAGACTCCCTAAAGCTAATGCATAGGAAATCTTCTGCATTTCTTAAGTTTCCAGATTTTTTTTAAGGCACTAATTGAGACTGAACTTGTCTCCCTTTGTGATAGGGGTGTCTCCTGGTTTACAATCCTATATGCTAAACCTTTTGAGTACTTTATCGATATAGTTCCTTTGTAATAATCCTAGAATACCTCGCGATCTATCTCGGTGTATCTGGATTCCTAATACAAAAGGGGCATCACCAAGATCTTTCATCTCAAAATTTCTAGATAAAAATCTCTTGGTTTCGTGCAATATGTCTATATCATTAGTGGCAAGCAGAATGTCATCCATATAAAATATTAGTAAAATAAATTTGCTCCCACTGAATTTATGATACATGCAATCATCAACAACATTCATCTTAAAACCAAATGAGATAATTACTTGATGAAATTTGTGATACTACTAAAAGGATGTTTGTTTTGTTAGGATCGAAATCGGCACTAAGAGGGGGGGAGTGTGAATTAGTGCTTACGATAAAAATTACATCGATTCGAAAATTTCGTTCGATAAAATCATATTGGAAATATGTTTAACTCGAAAACGTTCATAAAAATGTAATGAGCAAGTAAAGCAGTTTGCAATAAAGGTAAAAAACAAAATATAAATACAAACTAAGTTTTATAGTGGTTCGATCATCGTGACCTGCATCCACTCCTGATTCCTCTTCACTCAAGGCCATCGGCTTTCACTATCGATCTTCTTTCAACGGAGGAAGATCAACTATCCTTTTACACCCATTTTCTCCTTTTCACCGGTTTAGGAGATAACCTTTACAACCTCACCTCTCTCTTAAACTTCATATATAATACTGAGAGCTTGAGACGAGTTTTTATAATATTACTATAGCATTTTTCTTTTCTTTAACTCACAATTGATGTGTTTACTGAGTAAGGATGAGTAGGGCTTTTTTAGGCCCCAAATGAATTCAAATTTAGGGACCAAATGATCTCATCTTGGGTTTTCGGGGTACTAGCAATACCACCGCCTGCTAGTTTGAGACTAGGTGGTACCATCGCCTAACACAATCTGGGAGATTGTATCTGAGCAATATTATCACCTAAACTGGCAGTGTCACAGCTTGGGCCAACTATGGGTCACTAATTGGGCCTTCCACTTGGCCCAAAATAACCCCAATTCAGGCCGAGTTAACCCATAATTGAGTTGGTCTAATTACATTCTAAACAATCCAATTAGAACTAAAACTACTTCGATCTAGACAAATTATTATAAGTAAGAATTCTAAGTTATCCAACATGTCATTGGTTCATCCGATGCTTCACCCGAACCTTCGGCATATCGTCCTCTCTTATGATGTATTGCCCAATCGACATGTTGATATCCGCAACACCCGATCTCCTTAGTGCAATGTCTGATCCTTTTGGCCCGATGCTCGAACTCATGGCACGAAGCCTTCTGCTGATATGTCGACCATTCCTCCGGTCCGACATCCAATCTTCTGACATGTTCCATTTTAGCCCAACTTTTGATTCCACCGCTTTAATCAATTTATCTTTCCTGATTGAATATAGTCCTACGTCACTTAAATGTACATTAGATCGTAAACTCATTAATTGATTTCATCGTCAAAATCCAAGATTCAATATGTTTTATCTCATAGATAGATTTTATCAATTTACATATTATTTTCTTTAGGTTCTTTTGATACAAAGTATTCTGGTTGTACCATATAAATTATTTCATCAATATTTCCATTGAGAATTGTTATTTTGACATCCATCTAAAAGAGCTCCAAATCAAAATGTGTGGCTAAAGCCATAATTATTCTAAAAGAGTCATTCGTTAAAACCGGAGAGGTTTATTTAAAGTCAATCCCTTCTTTTTGAGTATAGCCCTTTGCCACAAGACGTGCATTATATCTCTCCACATTACCATTAAAATCCCCTTTGGTTTTAAAAATTCATTTACAACCAATAGGTTTCACTCCTTCTAGTAATGGGACAAGTTCTCAAACTTTATTGTCTTGTATGGACTTATACTCTTGATTCATTGCTTTAATCCACTTATCAGAATTGGAATCCTCTATGGCTTGACAGAAGTTGATTGGATCATCTTCCATCATATCACTACTTTTTTCATGTTCCCAGAGAAATACCATATAATCATATGAAATGACACTCCTCCTTACCCTAATGGATCATCACAAAGGTGCTAGCTCTTGTGGCATATGTTCTTATGGATGTTGAGTTTGATCCTCATGAATAATTTTCTTATACTATATGAGAGTTGAAATAACTATATCCTTTTGAGGTATTGAATTTACCACATCAGTGGCAACTATATAAATTGGATTAAATTGAACCAATTCTTCCTCAAACGTAAAGTCTTTAACCTTATTTCTCCCCCCAAACTCAATATCCTTGTAGCAATACTCGTCTCAAAAATATTTATTGATTTGGGATTATAAAATTTGTACCCCTTAGATCGTTCAGAATAACCAATAAAATAATTGCTTATTGTTTGGGGTTCCAATTTCTTTTCGTTAGGCCTGTAAAGCCTTGTCTTAGATAGACAACCTATGAAAGTGTCTTAGACTAGGCTTTCTTCCGGTCCAAAGCTCATAAGGTGTTTTTGTAGTTGCTTTAATTGGTACTCTATAAGAATGTAAGCTATAGTTTTTATTGCTTCTCTTCAGGGTGACTCTGGCAAAGTAGATTAAAAAATCATATTTCTTACTATGTCTTTAAGTATGCAGTTTCGTCTTTCAACTACACCATTCATGTTAGGTGACCTTGGCATTTTATACAGAGGGATAATTCCACACTCCTCTAAGCATAGAGCAAATGGTCCTCGACGTTATTCACTTGAGCCGTCATTTCTGTTGTAATATTCCCCTCCACGGTTAGATCTAATGCTTTATATATATATATATATATATTCACTGTTGAATTAGATGCGGTCATCAAATTTGTGATCAAGATCGTAGGATCATGTGATCCTACGGCCCAGATTGAGATTTGGAGCTGGACCTGACGTTTGAATCGGATACAAAGCTTGACTAGAATGGAGTTACGAGTTGACTTAGAGTCGGTCGATTCAACTTAAGCAAGTTGGGATATAAATGTTTTGAAAAAGAAATAACGTGTCACGGCCTTCTTGGTGGTGCGCGATTGTAGGCGAACCCTAGTGGAAATACCAATCTCCAGCTCCGCAAACGAGATCAGGAATCACGGCCCACGCTCTCCTCTCCTCTCCTCCCTCTCTCTCCACCATCCTAAATACTTCACTCCTCCCTCTCCCGCGCAGCCAACCCCTTATTCCCAATGACTTGATTGAAGACGGCGGGTTTCAAAGTTGGTGAGGAGGTGCCGATGAAGGAGGAGGACGAGTTTATGCTTTTAAGAAATTGCTTCCTCGAGACCTCCTCGACATTAATCTCGTTGATGAAAGGTTCTGGTTCGATTGAAGTGATATGGATTGTTGTTATTTTGGTTTGCTCTTCATGGTATTGTTCTGTTATCGAGTGATGAGGGTTTGTTCATTTTTGTTTTCATATCCTCGTTGCCAAGAAAATAGTTCTAAGACAGAGAGAGAGCGCCGACAAACATTTCAATTCGTGTCAAAACCGACGTAGACTAACTTACCAAAAATCGAAAGCTTAAAATAAATTAATTTTTTATAAATAAAATATTAATTTGATTATGTTGTTGTAAGCTCATTTACAAGATGAGTATTTGACCCTAAGGTTTTCTCCTTTGGCAAGTACCAAGAAAAATGGCGACGCACGGACGTGAGGGGATCATTAAAACGCACGGACGGACGTGAGGGGATCATTAAATCGCACGGACGTGAGGGGATCATTAAAACGCACGGACGTGAGGGGATCATTAAAACGCACGTCCGTGCGTCGCCACCAACAGCGAAATAGGAGCGGGCGAGGAACGTGAGGGGATCATTAAAACGCACGGACGTGAGGGGATCATTAAATCGCAACTACAGAGAGAAGCAGTGTAGAACGAGGAGGTCGAGGAGCAGTGACGGCCAGGACCGAAGAGCCAAGTAAGAATCCGCCATTTCCACCGTCTCTCTCTCTCACTCTCCCTGCCTCCGGGGGTGATATGGCGAGGGCGTCTCATGCTTAGTGACGCGGTTGATATCGGATTCGGGGAGTGGCCTCCGGAGCCGTCGGATCCTGGTGGGGTTGCAGCCGCCGCCGTTCTCCCTGTAGTTGCGATTTAATGATCCCCTCACGTCCGTGCGTTTTAATGATCCCCTCACGTTCCTCGCCCGCTCCTATTTCGCTGTTAGTGGCGACGCACGGACGTGCGTTTTAATGATCCCCTCACGTCCGTGCGTTTTAATGATCCCCTCACGTCCGTGCGATTTAATGATCCCCTCACGTCCGTCCGTGCGTTTTAATGATCCCCTCACGTCCGTGCGTCACCATTTTGAGCGGAGAACGCACGGACGTGAGGGGATCATTAAAACGCACGGACGTGAGGGGATCATTAAAACGCACGTCCGTGCGTCGCCACCAACAGCGAAATAGGAGCGGGCGAGGAACGTGAGGGGATCATTAAAACGCACGGACGTGAGGGGATCATTAAATCGCAACTACAGGGAGAACGGCGGCGGCTGCAACCCCACCCGGATCCGACGGCTCCGGAGGCCACTCCCCGAATCCGATATCAACCGCGTCACTAAGCATGAGACGCCCTCGCCATATCACCCCCGGAGGCAGGGAGAGTGAGAGAGAGAGACGGTGGAAATGGCGGATTCTTACTTGGCTCTTCGGTCCTGGCCGTCACTGCTCCTCGACCTCCTCGTTCTACACTGCTTCTCTCTGTAGTTGCGATTTAATGATCCCCTCACGTCCGTGCGTCGCCACCAACAGCGAAATAGGAGCGGGCGAGGAAGACGAGATCGAGAGACGGAGCTTCACTCGTCCCACCCAGTTGTCCCGCTCGTCGAAAACCCCTACCTTTGCTCCTCAGGCGATCGATCCCGTCGTCGGGCCCTGCCCCCAGGTTTGCCTCCACTCCTTTCTCCTACCCCGTTCCTATTGCGACGCATTGATATGCTCTTGTTTCTTTTGCTATGGAGCTCGTCTCGATTTCCGTTTAATTGCTCAGGGTTGTATTTGTTCTGCGTGGATTCTCGGTTCTATTTGGATTACGCCTTTTCTTCTATGTTTCTCGTGAGGTTCATCGTGGCGGATCCTCTTGGGAAATCTCAATTAGGGTTTGGATTGTGGGGGCGTGGGGCTTTAATTTGATTAATTATGTTATTTGGATTGTTGATTGCTCGAATTTGGATGGTGAATCACGGGAAGTGCCATTGTGTAACATTTATTTATGTTTTGTAGATAAGAGTTTTTGGTCCTTCCGCAGCTACTCAAGTGCTCGGCCTATTGTCAGAGCTGGAATGGAGGGCATAAATGGTATATAAACTTGGTCTTGTTTTTCATTGTTTAGCTATAAGTTGTTCTCAACTTGTTGTCAAAGCTTTGGGAGTTGAGATGCATTAAAGAGAGTTTGCAATTTTGTTACAAGCATTGATTGAAAAGGCGCTAGGTGCCAAAAGGTGCTCAGGTCCAAAAACGTCCGAGGTGCTAGGCGTTCGTCTGAGTGAAGCGAGACGCTAAAATATAAAAATATATAATATAATTAATAAATATATTTATTTAAATAAAAATATATCATTTATTCTGAAACCTAATAATAATTTTAAATAAATAAAAATTAATAGTATTAAAATCAAAATAATATATTATTTATCTAATAAATAAAAATACTATTACTAGTATATAGTTAGTAGCAAGGTCTATCATACCGAAGCGTACCATCCGTACCCGGCGGTACGTACCGATCCGATAGGTTACCGGTATGCGGATCGCCCGATACCGCTACAGTGCTACAGTATGAAAAAAGTATAAAATTGTTCGGTACGCCCTGATGTACCGCCCGGTACACCGGTACCGTACCGTACCGTACCGAGCTCGGGTCGAAACGCCTGTACGGTACGGTACGACGAACCTTGGTTAGTAGCATATTGTTAATATATTGATAACAGTATACTATTGAAGTAAGAAGAGTGTGAGTAAGAGGAAGACTGAGGCTACTGACTGAGAGCAGCGGCAGCGGTAGCAACGAGAAGCGATAGTGGCAGCGGCAGCGGTAGCAGCGAGCGATGGCAACGGGAGCGGCGACAGTGGCAACGACAGTGGTAGTAACGAGTAGCGGGAGTAGGAGCGGCGAGCGGCGATAGTGGCAGCAGCAGCAGTAGTAGCGAGCAGAGGCAACGGGAGCGGCAACAGTGTCAACGGGAGCAGGAGTGGCGAGCGACGATAGTGGCAGCGACAGTAGTAACAGCGAGTAGTGGCAGCGGGAGCGGCGATAGTGGCAGCGGTAGCAGCGAGCAGGGGGGAGCGAGAGCGGGAGCGGCGAGCGACGACAGTGGCAGCGGCAGCGAGAGCAAGAGCGACGAGCGACGATAGTGGCAGCGATAGCGGTAGCAGTGGCAGCGGCAGTGGGAGTGGAAGTGGCGAGCGGGGTTAGAGTTGGGGAAGTCGTGAGAAGAAGGCTGATATCGGTGCTTTAGTTGGTTCGATTGGACCAACTAAAGCACCGGAGATTGAACCAGACCTAAAACGCTGGTTCGGTCGCTGGGTTTAACCCGGGTGCTCGCCCGACGCCTGGGCTCGGGCGAGCGCCCAAGCGACGCGCTTCGGGCCTCCCCTCGCTTAGGAAGATGAACTTGACTTCGATATTTTCTGTTTCTATATCACTTTATTTCAATGCTTGGCAACACTGATATATCTAAGCTTGCATGCTGCTTTACTTCACTTAAGAGGTATATCTTTTAGAAAGCTTTAATCTGATTTTGGATTCCAATTTTAGGCTGCAGTACACTAGAAACTTGTTATGGACTGCTAACAATCTTGACATGTTTATGTTTTATCAATGAAATCAACCATAAAATTGCTTTTATTTTCATATACAACAGTTCTTAACTCTGAAAATAAAAAGTATGTAATGTCAGCAGTAGGTTGACATAAAGGAAAACTTGCATATACCTCCATAGTATAATAGCAAGAAATAATGTGTGAAGAATAGGGTTTCAGTTTCCTCACCTTCTTAACCATTTGCATTTGCAAACATGGGATAATAGTGATGGACTATTCAACTCTACTATGCAACTCTAACAATTGTGACTTGTCTGTATATATTGTGCAATTGTGACTTCACGCAAGATGCACAAGATGACACAGGAGAGTTCAAGAATGAAGATATAAAGATATCTTGATGTATTTTTTTTCGAGATGATGTGGAATTTATAATTGTCTCACTTTGATATTGATTTTTGGATAAAATAAAGATTGTAATGTGAAGTTTCAAATATCAATAATTTTATCTTGAATTTATGAAAAAGTTTTGGTATGATTTTGAAATTATTAAAAATTGATAGGTAATTAATAAAATTATTATTGACAGTATAGTGACACTCAAATAATCCATTACTAATTTTTTTTATATTTTAGTGACAGGTCAAGCCATCACTAAATTATTATTATCTTTTCCATTTAATCAGTAAGAGTTAATTATATTGTCACTAAAATTGTTAGTCAATTCTTTTAGTGACAGAAGTGTTCATAACCAATTGTTGTCACAGAAATATTAATTTATCAATTTATTTATTTTTAGCGATAGAATTTAATGTTTTAGCTACAAATATAAACTATCACTAAAAACTATAATTTAATGACATATGTGTCTTTTTTTGTTACTAAAACTTTTAGCCACGAGATCTATGCTGACGGAAGCTAGTGATGGCTCATTTTGCACTAATTCTTTTAGTGACAACTTTTGTTCATGGTTAATAACTATTTTTCTTATAGTGTAGGGGGCATGTGACCTGTATGTGTGCCAATATCTCAAGGAGCAGAGGAAACCAATGGCCTCGATCGCTTCCTCGACATGGCACCACGCCACCCCCCTATTCCGATCGATTTCGATCAGCGTTGGCTTGGCTGTGCCGACGACCAATCGGGCAACGCTTCTCAACTTTAATCCATGGACCAAAGAGGTCCAGCTCTAAGTGAGAAGACCCAACCTCCCTTAGGGTAATAGAGCCATCTAAATCGGAAGGGGGTTGCTCCACACCCTTTTGGGGGTCGGCCTTGTGAGAAGAGTCCAGAAAAACAAGGGAGGAAGTCAAAGAAGTCATCGAAACTAGAGGGCAAATCCACTTTATGACCCACACAACTATACTTGAAACACACCAAAGGTAAATTCTCATATGAAACAGTTTGGAAAATTCCTTTCTTTAGGTGACCCAGTCATACTGCTTATGGGGTTTTGAAAGATCGATTTCTATACTAACCTTACATATCGACCCCTTTCAAACGAGAAAGAACATTCATCATTCTTTAGGGGACGACCTAGGAGAGAACCAAGATTAATAACACATTCTGTTCCAGTACTCCAAAGGAAGATTGACGAACTACACCTAGATAGGGACAGATGAGATCCTCTCTGTGAGAGGCTGGAAATTAGCTTTCTTGGGCATCAGATACAAAACCTCCCCTCGAATGGTCCATGGTCCCTCGGTGAGGATGCGAACAACCTCCGCTTTAGAAAAAAATTGAAAGCAAATAAAAACCTTAAGCCAAATTGATCACTTGGGACACCAAAGAACATTTCCATTAGTGAGAAACCACATATTTCAGGAAATCCAAAGTCGAAGTCGGAGGAAATGATTGATCAAACTAGATATTCAAGGTTTTTGCCATTCATGAGGAGTTTTTTCGTCAAATTCGATGAAATCCTTAGAAGCATCATAGATCCGGTTAAACAAAGAAGAAGATAGTAGTGAACTTGCATCTGGCCCATATGAAGGACCAATTAACATCAATGCCTAAGAGATGCTCTTTCCAGTGAAAGGGCCATCCAATTGGCTCTTCTTGGAAGGCGGAGGGGCATTGGAAGGATCCCGATGGAGTGGCCCATTTTTCTTGGTACTTGCCAAAGGAGAAAACCTTAGGGGTCTGGCTTGGCATCACTCTAGGAACCCTAACTGAAGGGATCGACACCACAGAAGAAGATGATGACACCCTAGGGAGGGGAACAACAATGGATGCAAGGAGAGAGCCAAGTAGGGGATGTGAAGCCAGTAGTTGGGGGCGGGGGGGGGTGGGGAAGGGTGTGGTTGGGTCGCATCAAAGGTGGAATTAAGGAGGGAGAAGGCAATGGGGTTGTCCTTATCGCCTTAGAAACCCAGAGCTTCTCTCTCTAAGGAAAGAAGAGAGTTCCCTACTCTCTCACAAATTTATTTAATGCATTACAATCGACCATATCTTGTTCAGAACTTCACGGTTAGCCCCCAATTCCCTTCTCGCACTTTTCTAGTTCGAAAACCCTAAAGAAGATGCAGTGCAAGATTCTTTTCCGCCATCAATCTGGTCCTCATGATTAATCTAGGACTATGTGTTTTTGCTGCTTATCGATCCGATTGATGTGATTCTCCCGATAAGCTCTAACTCTGATGGCTGCCCTCCCTCCGCAAGCGGACAACTTCTAGATCACCCTTGTTCTTTCCCTCAGTGAGCTTTTTTTTTCCTCATAAATTTGATACTTTTGGTCATATTTTTATATGAAAAAGGTTTACTTGGTGGAATTGGTGGCACCTGCTATTTCTATTCTTCTGTTTCTCTTTGGAACAAATTGATTTATTTGTAGGACATGCTTAGATCATCACAAGAGGATGAAGGTAAAAAGTTTGCTATGAGGTTTGTTACCAATACTAGATATTTGCAAAGTTTTTAGCATTGTGGTGAGGCACTGCGGTTATATCTCTGAGACTTATGTGATGGTATATTTAATTTTGAAGTGTTCAATATTGGTTGGCATGTAGGACGAGCAACAACAAATTACTTTCATAGTGGAGGAATAGAAAGAGAAAAGTGAAAGATAATAACTAAAAATAATAAGCAAATGTATAACTATCCAATTGGCTCAAAGATAACACTCCTAGGATAGAAGTCTTGCACCTCCGCATGCCTCACAAGGTGGGAAAGGAAAAAAACTTGATTCATGGATCCTTTTTTTATTCATACATTACAATGTTATAGCCCATTTTTATATGCTCAAGTATAAGAATAAAAAGAAAATTACAGAAATTTAAAAAATTACAATCGCATCAAATCAAATATATGATATCTTGTTCTTCGTTTCTGATTTGATTTGAGAAATAGTCTTCCTCTCTTCATGATATTTTTGATTGATAATCTTTCATCTTTATAGAGATGAATCTTTAAGATATTCAATCAAGATTTGTAATTTTCAATAATATGATTTCTTTTTTGTTGTATTTTTTCTTTCTTTTTCTCCTCGTTGAGTAGATATTTTCATGTTATTACATATGTAAAATATCTCTAAACAAATTAAATTTATTTTATTAATAAATTAATTTAATTGCTCATGCATCATATTGTTTTACTGTTTCTTTTTCATTTCTGCTATTGAGCGAGCATGCACATGTGGAGATTTTGGAATCGAATGAATTGTTCCTTTAAAGTCAGAGACGATTGAATTTGATTGGCCTAGATGCATGCATAGCAATTCATGTGCAGAGTATAGTTTCATCAAAACTAAAATTTTAATTTCATTCTTCCTCAAATTAGTGACTATATTATGGATATATTAGATGACATTTTGGTCTCTTTGGTGTTTATGTAGCATTTACATGATGCCTTTTGTGGAAGTTGTATGATATACTGCCATGGTTGTTTTGACCAAATACAAAGTTTAATATGCTAATGAGTTAGTTTTAGTTCCAGAGCATGCTTCTGATGATTCTTGGTGTGATGATGGGCTTCTGAATGAAATCTCAGATGCTGACTTAAACAGAGAACAGAAGAGGCGTTATGATCAATTTTATACAGTATCCTTGCAATCTATAAATGATATGCATATCCTTTGTCCAAAACTCTTCATAGTAAAACTTTTAGGGCTTTAAACTTGAGGATGTATCATATGGAACCCTTGACAAAAGTTTATATGGGTTATCGAGATGGTATATCTGCAGGAAAGGAAGCTTCTGCCCAAGAGGGCTTCAACATTGGGTTTAAGCAATCTGCAAGCAGTGGTTACAAATGGGGAATTGTTAGAGGCATCACAAGGTGAAAAGTGATAGTATTTACTGATCTCTTTCTGCAGAAGAATTTTGGTATCTTATTTTTCCTACATTATTTCGTAGTGCATTTGTAAACCTCCCAGATCAATTCAAAGAAAAGTTAGTTAAGAAGCTTGAAGACAGATGCACGTTTCAAAGTCTTTACAAGCCCGTTCAAGAGATTTCCACGGACGATGCTCTGAGAATGTATCACTTTCAACTACAACAAGAAAATAAACAATCTCATCAAAGATCAAAAGCGACAGTATCATCGGCAATCGAAGATTTTGACTGCAATAAGTTAGACTTCTTTTTCAAGGAGCTTATGTTACTTGTAAGTGAGTCTTCTGAAATCAAAGCAAGTGTTGATGTTGTAAAAGGAGAGGAAGAAGAATGACCTTGATGTTGAAGTACTTGGAGGGATCGTTCAAATTCACTTACGTCTGAATTTTCTGGACAGATTGTAATTTTTTGATGGCCTCAGATTGCAATGAAAAGAACTGAACCATTGCTCCATTGCAGCATAATATATTTTGAGATTTTGCTTCAGAAAAATAGGTTCCAAATTTCAGAGTATTGACTATTCTTCCACTGGAACTGTGCCGTCATTTTTGGGAACGTTGAAAGCACTCATGGTTTGATAATAATCTCCTTCCGAAATGCAATACTTTTTCATTGTGTTTGATGTTGAGCATGGCCTTTCTTTTTCCTCCTAGTTTTGCACACTGTAAATATAAGCATAAGATGCTTCTCCAACAATAACGATAGAATCTGATGAGAGGTTAATCAAGTAGCACTATATTGAAATGAATGAGATACTATTTTCAAACTAATACAAACAACTCTTACACTTTTTTCTTTCCTTTTTTCTGAATAAATTTCTACTTTCAGAATGCATTTACTTCAGCTTTAAATTAACATCGTATTTCATTAATTAGATTTTTTTTTACACTAAGTTAAAGTCATATGGTTGAGTTTTTCTGATCTTTCTTATGTATTTAGCAAGTCAATTCAATAGCCATAAATTTTTGATTTGCCAAATAAATCAGCAATTACCAACTTAACTCTCTTTGACCTTTAATTAATTGTAATCTTAGATGTCTAAGCATATTACAACTATGTCATGCTCCACAATATAGTATTTGTATAAATTATAAATTATAAAATATAAGTCTCATTAAATGTATTCATGTGTATAATTCTAGATTAATTATATATTATTTTTATAATTAATTATTATTTTTGAATGTGTCGGAGAATATTAAATCATATTGTCTTAGCATCTAGTAAAATCGGAGTCAGAATATCCAATGATCTTCAAATGGTCTGATCTCCCATATGATCTTTTGTTCTCTTTAAATATCTCATGACTCTTTTAGCTACATTCCAATGATTCATTCCATGATTGCTTAAGTATCTATCTAACATTCCAACAATGTACATTATATCTTGACGCGTACAAACCTGTGCATACATTAGACTCCCTAAAGCTAATGCATAGGAAATCTTCTGCATTTCTTAAGTTTCCAGATTTTTTTTAAGGCACTAATTGAGACTGAACTTGTCTCCCTTTGTGATAGGGGTGTCTCCTGGTTTACAATCCTATATGCTAAACCTTTTGAGTACTTTATCGATATAGTTCCTTTGTAATAATCCTAGAATACCTCGCGATCTATCTCGGTGTATCTGGATTCCTAATACAAAAGGGGCATCACCAAGATCTTTCATCTCAAAATTTCTAGATAAAAATCTCTTGGTTTCGTGCAATATGTCTATATCATTAGTGGCAAGCAGAATGTCATCCATATAAAATATTAGTAAAATAAATTTGCTCCCACTGAATTTATGATACATGCAATCATCAACAACATTCATCTTAAAACCAAATGAGATAATTACTTGATGAAATTTGTGTTACTACTAAAAGGATGTTTGTTTTGTTAGGATCGAAATCGGCACTAAGAGGGGGGGAGTGTGAATTAGTGCTTACGATAAAAATTACATCGATTCGAAAATTTCGTTCGATAAAATCATATTGGAAATATGTTTAACTCGAAAACGTTCATAAAAATGTAATGAGCAAGTAAAGCAGTTTGCAATAAAGGTAAAAAACAAAATATAAATACAAACTAAGTTTTATAGTGGTTCGATCATCGTGACCTGCATCCACTCCTGATTCCTCTTCACTCAAGGCCATCGGCTTTCACTATCGATCTTCTTTCAACGGAGGAAGATCAACTATCCTTTTACACCCATTTTCTCCTTTTCACCGGTTTAGGAGATAACCTTTACAACCTCACCTCTCTCTTAAACTTCATATATAATACTGAGAGCTTGAGACGAGTTTTTATAATATTACTATAGCATTTTTCTTTTCTTTAACTCACAATTGATGTGTTTACTGAGTAAGGATGAGTAGGGCTTTTTTAGGCCCCAAATGAATTCAAATTTAGGGACCAAATGATCTCATCTTGGGTTTTCGGGGTACTAGCAATACCACCGCCTGCTAGTTTGAGACTAGGTGGTACCATCGCCTAACACAGTCTGGGAGATTGTATCTGAGCAATATTATCACCTAAACTGGCAGTGTCACAGCTTGGGCCAACTATGGGTCACTAATTGGGCCTTCCACTTGGCCCAAAATAACCCCAATTCAGGCCGAGTTAACCCATAATTGAGTTGGTCTAATTACATTCTAAACAATCCAATTAGAACTAAAACTACTTCGATCTAGACAAATTATTATAAGTAAGAATTCTAAGTTATCCAACATGTCATTGGTTCATCCGATGCTTCACCCGAACCTTCGGCATATCGTCCTCTCTTATGATGTATTGCCCAATCGACATGTTGATATCCGCAACACCCGATCTCCTTAGTGCAATGTCTGATCCTTTTGGCCCGATGCTCGAACTCATGGCACGAAGCCTTCTGCTGATATGTCGACCATTCCTCCGGTCCGACATCCAATCTTCTAACATGTTCCATTTTAGCCCAACTTTTGATTCCACCGCTTTAATCAATTTATCTTTCCTGATTGAATATAGTCCTACGTCACTTAAATGTACATTAGATCGTAAACTCATTAATTGATTTCATCGTCAAAATCCAAGATTCAATATGTTTTATCTCATAGATAGATTTTATCAATTTACATATTATTTTCTTTAGGTTCTTTTGATACAAAGTATTCTGGTTGTACCATATAAATTATTTCATCAATATTTCCATTGAGAATTGTTATTTTGACATCCATCTAAAAGAGCTCCAAATCAAAATGTGTGGCTAAAGCCATAATTATTCTAAAAGAGTCATTCGTTAAAACCGGAGAGGTTTATTTAAAGTCAATCCCTTCTTTTTGAGTATAGCCCTTTGCCACAAGACGTGCATTATATCTCTCCACATTACCATTAGAATCCCCTTTGGTTTTAAAAATTCATTTACAACCAATAGGTTTCACTCCTTCTAGTAATGGGACAAGTTCTCAAACTTTATTGTCTTGTATGGACTTATACTCTTGATTCATTGCTTTAATCCACTTATCAGAATTGGAATCCTCTATGGCTTGACAGAAGTTGATTGGATCATCTTCCATCATATCACTACTTTTTTCATGTTCCCAGAGAAATACCATATAATCATATGAAATGACACTCCTCCTTACCCTAATGGATCATCACAAAGGTGCTAGCTCTTGTGGCATATGTTCTTATGGATGTTGAGTTTGATCCTCATGAATAATTTTCTTATACTATATGAGAGTTGAAATAACTATATCCTTTTGAGGTATTGAATTTACCACATCAGTGGCAACTATATAAATTGGATTAAATTGAACCAATTCTTCCTCAAACGTAAAGTCTTTAACCTTATTTCTCCCCCCAAACTCAATATCCTTGTAGCAATACTCGTCTCAAAAATATTTATTGATTTGGGATTATAAAATTTGTACCCCTTAGATCGTTCAGAATAACCAATAAAATAATTGCTTATTGTTTGGGGTTCCAATTTCTTTTCGTTAGGCCTGTAAAGCCTTGTCTTAGATAGACAACCTATGAAAGTGTCTTAGACTAGGCTTTCTTCCGGTCCAAAGCTCATAAGGTGTTTTTGTAGTTGCTTTAATTGGTACTCTATAAGAATGTAAGCTATAGTTTTTATTGCTTCTCTTCAGGGTGACTCTGGCAAAGTAGATTAAAAAATCATATTTCTTACTATGTCTTTAAGTATGCAGTTTCGTCTTTCAACTACACCATTCATGTTAGGTGACCTTGGCATTTTATACAGAGGGATAATTCCACACTCCTCTAAGCATAGAGCAAATGGTCCTCGACGTTATTCACTTGAGCCGTCATTTCTGTTGTAATATTCCCCTCCACGGTTAGATCTAATGCTTTATATATATATATTCACTGTTGAATTAGATGCGGTCATCAAATTTGTGATCAAGATCGTAGGATCATGTGATCCTACGGCCCAGATTGAGATTTGGAGCTGGACCTGACGTTTGAATCGGATACAAAGCTTGACTAGAATGGAGTTACGAGTTGACTTAGAGTCGGTCGATTCAACTTAAGCAAGTTGGGATATAAATGTTTTGAAAAAGAAATAACGTGTCACGGCCTTCTTGGTGGTGCACGATTGTAGGCGAACCCTAGTGGAAATACCAATCTCCAGCTCCGCAAACGAGATCAGGAATCACGGCCCACGCTCTCCTCTCCTCTCCTCCCTCTCTCTCCACCATCCTAAATACTTCACTCCTCCCTCTCCCGCGCAGCCAACCCCTTATTCCCAATGACTTGATTGAAGACGGCGGGTTTCAAAGTTGGTGAGGAGGTGCCGATGAAGGAGGAGGACGAGTTTATGCTTTTAAGAAATTGCTTCCTCGAGACCTCCTCGACATTAATCTCGTTGATGAAAGGTTCTGGTTCGATTCAAGTGATATGGATTGTTGTTATTTTGGTTTGCTCTTCATGGTATTGTTCTGTTATCGAGTGATGAGGGTTTGTTCATTTTTGTTTTCATATTCTCGTTGCCAAGAAAATAGTTATAAGACAGAGAGAGAGCGCCGACAAACATTTCAATTCGTGTCAAAACCGACGTAGACTAACTTACCAAAAATCGAAAGCTTAAAATAAATTAATTTTTTATAAATAAAATATTAATTTGATTATGTTGTTGTAAGCTCATTTACAAGATGAGTATTTGACCCTAAGGTTTTCTCCTTTGGCAAGTACCAAGAAAAATGGCGACGCACGGACGTGAGGGGATCATTAAAACGCACGGACGGACGTGAGGGGATCATTAAATCGCACGGACGTGAGGGGATCATTAAAACGCACGGACGTGAGGGGATCATTAAAACGCACGTCCGTGCGTCGCCACCAACAGCGAAATAGGAGCGGGCGAGGAACGTGAGGGGATCATTAAAACGCACGGACGTGAGGGGATCATTAAATCGCAACTACAGAGAGAAGCAGTGTAGAACGAGGAGGTCGAGGAGCAGTGACGGCCAGGACCGAAGAGCCAAGTAAGAATCCGCCATTTCCACCGTCTCTCTCTCTCACTCTCCCTGCCTCTGGGGGTGATATGGCGAGGGCGTCTCATGCTTAGTGACGCGGTTGATATCGGATTCGGGGAGTGGCCTCCGGAGCCGTCGGATCCGGGTGGGGTTGCAGCCGCCGCCGTTCTCCCTGTAGTTGCGATTTAATGATCCCCTCACGTCCGTGCGTTTTAATGATCCCCTCACGTTCCTCGCCCGCTCCTATTTCGCTGTTGGTGGCGACGCACGGACGTGCGTTTTAATGATCCCCTCACGTCCGTGCGTTTTAATGATCCCCTCACGTCCGTGCGATTTAATGATCCCCTCACGTCCGTCCGTGCGTTTTAATGATCCCCTCACGTCCGTGCGTCGCCATTTTGAGCGGAGAACGCACGGACGTGAGGGGATCATTAAAACGCACGGACGTGAGGGGATCATTAAAACGCACGTCCGTGCGTCGCCACCAACAGCGAAATAGGAGCGGGCGAGGAACGTGAGGGGATCATTAAAACGCACGGACGTGAGGGGATCATTAAATTGCAACTACAGGGAGAACGGCGGCGACTGCAACCCCACCCGGATCCGACGGCTCCGGAGGCCACTCCCCGAATCCGATATCAATCGCGTCACTAAGCATGAGACGCCCTCGCCATATCACCCCCGGAGGCAGGGAGAGTGAGAGAGAGAGACGGTGGAAATGGCGGATTCTTACTTGGCTCTTCGGTCTTGGCCGTCACTGCTCCTCGACCTCCTCGTTCTACACTGCTTCTCTCTGTAGTTGCGATTTAATGATCCCCTCACGTCCGTGCGTCGCCACCAACAGCGAAATAGGAGCGGGCGAGGAAGACGAGATCGAGAGACGGAGCTTCACTCGTCCCACCCAGTTGTCCCGCTCGTCGAAAACCCCTACCTTTGCTCCTCAGGCGATCGATCCCGTCGTCGGGCCCTGCCCCCAGGTTTGCCTCCACTCCTTTCTCCTACCCCGTTCCTATTGCGACGCATTGATATGCTCTTGTTTCTTTTGCTATGGAGCTCGTCTCGATTTCCGTTTAATTGCTCAGGGTTGTATTTGTTCTGCGTGGATTCTCGGTTCTATTTGGATTACGCCTTTTCTTCTATGTTTCTCGTGAGGTTCATCGTGGCGGATCCTCTTGGGAAATCTCAATTAGGGTTTGGATTGTGGGGGCGTGGGGCTTTAATTTGATTAATTATGTTATTTGGATTGTTGATTGCTCGAATTTGGATGGTGAATCACGGGAAGTGCCATTGTGTAACATTTATTTATGTTTTGTAGATAAGAGTTTTTGGTCCTTCCGCAGCTACTCAAGTGCTCGGCCTATTGTCAGAGCTGGAATGGAGGGCATAAATGGTATATAAACTTGGTCTTGTTTTTCATTGTTTAGCTATAAGTTGTTCTCAACTTGTTGTCAAAGCTTTGGGAGTTGAGATGCATTAAAGAGAGTTTGCAATTTTGTTACAAGCATTGATTGAAAAGGCGCTAGGTGCCAAAAGGTGCTCAGGTCCAAAAACGTCCGAGGTGCTAGGCGTTCGTCTGAGTGAAGCGAGACGCTAAAATATAAAAATATATAATATAATTAATAAATATATTTATTTAAATAAAAATATATCATTTATTCTGAAACCTAATAATAATTTTAAATAAATAAAAATTAATAGTATTAAAATCAAAATAATATATTATTAATCTAATAAATAAAAATACTATTACTAGTATATAGTTAGTAGCAAGGTCTATCATACCGAAGCGTACCATCCGTACCCGGCGGTACGTACCGATCCGATAGGTTACCGGTATGCGGATCGCCCGATACCGCTACAGTGCTACAGTATGAAAAAAGTATAAAATTGTTCGGTACGCCCTGATGTACCGCCCGGTACACCGGTACCGTACCGTACCGTACCGAGCTCGGGTCGAAACGCCTGTACGGTACGGTACGACGAACCTTGGTTAGTAGCATATTGTTAATATATTGATAACAGTATACTATTGAAGTAAGAAGAGTGTGAGTAAGAGGAAGACTGAGGCTACTGACTGAGAGCAGCGGCAGCGGTAGCAACGAGAAGCGATAGTGGCAGCGGCAGCGGTAGCAGCGAGCGATGGCAACGGGAGCGGCGACAGTGGCAACGACAGTGGTAGTAACGAGTAGCGGGAGTAGGAGCGGCGAGCGGCGATAGTGGCAGCAGCAGCAGTAGTAGCGAGCAGAGGCAGCGGGAGCGGCAACAGTGTCAACGGGAGCAGGAGTGGCGAGCGACGATAGTGGCAGCGACAGTAGTAACAGCGAGTAGTGGCAGCGGGAGCGGCGATAGTGGCAGCGGTAGCAGCGAGCAGGGGGGAGCGAGAGCGGGAGCGGCGAGCGACGACAGTGGCAGCGGCAGCGAGAGCAAGAGCGACGAGCGACGATAGTGGCAGCGATAGCGGTAGCAGTGGCAGCGGCAGTGGGAGTGGAAGTGGCGAGCGGGGTTAGAGTTGGGGAAGTCGTGAGAAGAAGGCTGATATCGGTGCTTTAGTTGGTTCGATTGGACCAACTAAAGCACCGGAGATTGAACCAGACCTAAAACGCTGGTTCGGTCGCTGGGTTTAACCCGGGTGCTCGCCCGACGCCTGGGCTCGGGCGAGCGCCCAAGCGACGCGCTTCGGGCCTCCCCTCGCTTAGGAAGATGAACTTGACTTCGATATTTTCTGTTTCTATATCACTTTATTTCAATGCTTGGCAACACTGATATATCTAAGCTTGCATGCTGCTTTACTTCACTTAAGAGGTATATCTTTTAGAAAGCTTTAATCTGATTTTGGATTCCAATTTTAGGCTGCAGTACACTAGAAACTTGTTATGGACTGCTAACAATCTTGACATGTTTATGTTTTATCAATGAAATCAACCATAAAATTGCTTTTATTTTCATATACAACAGTTCTTAACTCTGAAAATAAAAAGTATGTAATGTCAGCAGTAGGTTGACATAAAGGAAAACTTGCATATACCTCCATAGTATAATAGCAAGAAATAATGTGTGAAGAATAGGGTTTCAGTTTCCTCACCTTCTTAACCATTTGCATTTGCAAACATGGGATAATAGTGATGGACTATTCAACTCTACTATGCAACTCTAACAATTGTGACTTGTCTGTATATATTGTGCAATTGTGACTTCACGCAAGATGCACAAGATGACACAGGAGAGTTCAAGAATGAAGATATAAAGATATCTTGATGTATTTTTTTTCGAGATGATGTGGAATTTATAATTGTCTCACTTTGATATTGATTTTTGGATAAAATAAAGATTGTAATGTGAAGTTTCAAATATCAATAATTTTATCTTGAATTTATGAAAAAGTTTTGGTATGATTTTGAAATTATTAAAAATTGATAGGTAATTAATAAAATTATTATTGACAGTATAGTGACACTCAAATAATCCATTACTAATTTTTTTTATATTTTAGTGACAGGTCAAGCCATCACTAAATTATTATTATCTTTTCCATTTAATCAGTAAGAGTTAATTATATTGTCACTAAAATTGTTAGTCAATTCTTTTAGTGACAGAAGTGTTCATAACCAATTGTTGTCACAGAAATATTAATTTATCAATTTATTTATTTTTAGCGATAGAATTTAATGTTTTAGCTACAAATATAAACTATCACTAAAAACTATAATTTAATGACATATGTGTCTTTTTTTGTTACTAAAACTTTTAGCCACGAGATCTATGCTGACGGAAGCTAGTGATGGCTCATTTTGCACTAATTCTTTTAGTGACAACTTTTGTTCATGGTTAATAACTATTTTTCTTATAGTGTAGGGGGCATGTGACCTGTATGTGTGCCAATATCTCAAGGAGCAGAGGAAACCAATGGCCTCGATCGCTTCCTCGACATGGCACCACGCCACCCCCCTATTCCGATCGATTTCGATCAGCGTTGGCTTGGCTGTGCCGACGACCAATCGGGCAACGCTTCTCAACTTTAATCCATGGACCAAAGAGGTCCAGCTCTAAGTGAGAAGACCCAACCTCCCTTAGGGTAATAGAGCCATCTAAATCGGAAGGGGGTTGCTCCACACCCTTTTGGGGGTCGGCCTTGTGAGAAGAGTCCAGAAAAACAAGGGAGGAAGTCAAAGAAGTCATCGAAACTAGAGGGCAAATCCACTTTATGACCCACACAACTATACTTGAAACACACCAAAGGTAAATTCTCATATGAAACAGTTTGGAAAATTCCTTTCTTTAGGTGACCCAGTCATACTGCTTATGGGGTTTTGAAAGATCGATTTCTATACTAACCTTACATATCGACCCCTTTCAAACGAGAAAGAACATTCATCATTCTTTAGGGGACGACCTAGGAGAGAACCAAGATTAATAACACATTCTGTTCCAGTACTCCAAAGGAAGATTGACGAACTACACCTAGATAGGGACAGATGAGATCCTCTCTGTGAGAGGCTGGAAATTAGCTTTCTTGGGCATCAGATACAAAACCTCCCCTCGAATGGTCCATGGTCCCTCGGTGAGGATGCGAACAACCTCCGCTTTAGAAAAAAATTGAAAGCAAATAAAAACCTTAAGCCAAATTGATCACTTGGGACACCAAAGAACATTTCCATTAGTGAGAAACCACATATTTCAGGAAATCCAAAGTCGAAGTCGGAGGAAATGATTGATCAAACTAGATATTCAAGGTTTTTGCCATTCATGAGGAGTTTTTTCGTCAAATTCGATGAAATCCTTAGAAGCATCATAGATCCGGTTAAACAAAGAAGAAGATAGTAGTGAACTTGCATCTGGCCCATATGAAGGACCAATTAACATCAATGCCTAAGAGATGCTCTTTCCAGTGAAAGGGCCATCCAATTGGCTCTTCTTGGAAGGCGGAGGGGCATTGGAAGGATCCCGATGGAGTGGCCCATTTTTCTTGGTACTTGCCAAAGGAGAAAACCTTAGGGGTCTGGCTTGGCATCACTCTAGGAACCCTAACTGAAGGGATCGACACCACAGAAGAAGATGATGACACCCTAGGGAGGGGAACAACAATGGATGCAAGGAGAGAGCTGTTGAATCTCGGATTTTGATGATATAATCAATTGGTGGGTTAATTGATCTAATCCATATTATTGAGTTAAGTGTGCAGGATTAACTACGATAATCAGAAAACATAAAGCAAGGATACCGGAGTCGAGTTTGATAGACGTTTAAGAGACCGGAGAATCATCGGAGATGCTGCCGGAACCGTCCGAGAAGAAATCGGGAACGTGTTGGAAGTTCGCCGAAGAAATCGTCGGAGGCTCGCGGAGATCACCAAGAAGGCTCGGCTACTCGTTAAAGTCATCATAAAGATTGGGAGCTTGCAGGGAGTCCGTCGGAAGAGTTCGTCGGAAAAGCTCGCCGGAACAAGACTCGACGTTCGCGGTTAAAAAACTTGCTTAGGATGTTTTTTTTATGTAGTTCACCTGTAATTAGGATTAGGATTAAGAGATAATCCTATATCCTGGTTAGGGGCCAACTGGGGCCAAAATCAGATTTGGTTTGGGCGAAAAATAAGCCAAACCAATGAATCGGAAAGTCAGGCGGTGGAACCGCCTGGCTGGGCGGTGGCACCGCCCAGCACCCGAGTGCTGGGCGGTGACACCTCCTTGGCTGGGCGGTGGCACCGCCCAGCACCCGAACGCTGGGCGGTGGCACCGTCTGGCTGGGCGGTGGAACCGCCAGCACCGGGAACCCTAAGAGAATTCAAATTTTGGAGCCCAAAATTTGAATCCTCTTGAGGCCTATAAATACCCCTCAAATCTCAGCTGAGGTTACAACTTTTGAGAAGCATTTTGATTGAGAGAAAAGTCTTAGAAAGTCTTAGCAAGCCTTGTTTTCAATTTGCTAGAGAGTTCTCCTCCTTCTTTCTTATTGAAAATTTGTAAGAGGTTGAGCTGCTTGTAAAAGGTTGTAAGAGGGGTGTTTACCCTTCCATTTTCAAGAGACTTGCTAGTGGAAGGTGGGAGCCTCATCGAAGAGGGGCCTCGCAAGTGGAGTAGGTCATTTGACCGAACCACTCTAAAAATCGGCGTAATCTCTGGTTTGCTTTTTAATATTGTCATTTACATTACTGCAAATCTTCTTACTGCATTAGTTCCTTATTACTCTTGCTGCAATACGCCTTCAAGTTAAATTTCTCAAGCTTCGTTCTTAACGTACGAAAGATTTTATTAAAATCGAAGTTTTAATCCGCTGCACTAATTCACCCCCCCCTCTTAGTGCCGCTCCGATCCTAACAAGTGGTATCAGAGCAAGGTTATCTCTCATATTTGGTTTAATACCCAAGAGAGATGGCTTACTCCGGCATGCAAGAGGGCCATTCTATTGCACGACCACCTTTGTTTAATGGGTCGGATTACACATATTGGAAGACTCGCATGAGAATCTTCCTCATTTCTATGGACTTTGAGCTTTGGTCTATTGTCGAGAATGGATTTCAAAAATCTTCTCTTCCGATGAGCGAATGGAATGAATCGGAGAAGAAGGTTTTTGCTTTAAATGCAAAGGCTATGAATGCCTTGTTTTGTGCACTAGACAAAAACGAATTTAATCGTGTTTCAATGTGTGATTCGGCTTTTGATATTTGGAGAACTCTTGAGGTCACTCATGAAGGCACTAGCCGAGTGAAAGAGTCCAAAATCAACATCCTTGTGCACTCTTACGAACTTTTCCGAATGAAACCAAGTGAGTCCATCGGAGACATGTACACCCGGTTTACGGATGTCATCAATGGACTCAAAGCTCTTGGTAAAGATTTTACTAACTTTGAACTAGTAACTAAAATCTTAAGATCCCTCCCTAAAAGTTGGGATCCAAAAGTTACGGCCATTCAAGAGGCCAAAGACCTCAAAGCATTCCCTCTTGAAGAACTCATTGGGTCTCTAATGACCTATGAAATGACATGTCAAGCTCATGACGAGCTCGAGAACCCCCTTCCAAAGAACAGGAAGGATATGGCACTCAAATCACAAGAAGACCACTTGAAAGGAACATCAAGTGATGAGGACAGTGACAATGACATTGCACTTTTGACTCAAAAGTTTAAAAAATATTTAAGAAAGAACAGATTTAAAAATAATACAAAAAATAAATTTGAACAAAAGAAGGACCAAGTGATTTGCTATGAATGCAAAAAACCGGGACACTTCAAGAACGATTGTCCTCAAGCCAAAAAGAGGACATCAAAGAAGAAGGCATTCAAGGCAACGTGGGATGATTCAAGCGCATCCGAAGAAGAGGAGTCCAACACCGAGCAAGTTGCTCATTACGCGCTAATGGCGTTAGGAGAAGAGGTATGCGATTTATTTAATGAAGATTTATCTTTTGAAGAACTGTCTATCGCTTTTCATGAATTATTTGATGAATGTAGAATTGTTAGCAAGAAGTTAAGTATCTTAAAGAAAGAGCATGCTTTGCTACAAGATAAGTTTGATAGTCTTCAAACTCCTCCATGCTCTAAGTGTGAGCACTTAGAAGCAATAAAAAATGAAAACTTGCTTCTTAAGGAAACCTTAAACAAGTTTAAGGTCGGTAGCAAAGGATTAGATATGATCCTTGCTCACAAGGGTCACATCGCAAATAGAAATGGAATTGGATTTGTAAAAGGATTACATCAAAATCCTACCACTTTCATAAAAGGACCTACATTACATGTTTCCTCTTATATGAAATGCAACTTTTGTTGCAAATCCGGACATATTGCCTACAAATGCCCATTTAGGAAAATTAGTTCACAAAAATTAATATGGGTTCCTAAAGGAACTATAAAGAATTCAATCATAAATAACAAAGTTAGTGGGTCAATTTTTGAGGCACCCAAAATCAAATGGGTACCTAAAAATCATCCTCTTTTGTAGACAAACCTACAAGCTAGGAGCAAGAGATGGTATCTCGATAGTGGATGCTCAAGACATATGACTGGAGATCCATCTCATTTCTCTATGCTCACTAGCAAAGAAGAAGGGTACGTTACCTTCGGAGACAACAACAAGGGCAAAATCATTGGCAAGGGAACTATTGGTAACAAATTTAATTTTTCCATTGATGATGTCTTACTAGTTGATGGATTGAAACATAATCTCTTGAGTATTAGTCAACTATGCGATAAAGGTTACATCGTTAGATTTGAATCAAATATGTGCATTATTGAAAAACCAAATCATAACATGACTATGATTGCTTTAAAACAAAATAATGTCTATACCATCAACCTTGATGAACTAAGTAATGAAATGTGCTTCTCCGCCGTAAATGATGATGCTTGGCTTTGGCATAGGAGATTAGGCCATGCAAGCATGAAAACAATATCTAAGATCTCATCCCAAGAATTAGTACGAGGAATTCCAAATATAAAGTTTATTAAGGACAAAGTATGCGATGCATGTCAACTAGGCAAACAAATAAAAACAAGCTTCAAACCAAAAAATCAAATTAGCACTACTAGACCATTACAATTGATCCATTTGGACTTATTTGGACCAATTGATACAACAAGTCTAGGTGGAAGCAAATATGCCTTTGTGATTGTGGATGACTACTCTAGATACACTTGGACCTATTTCCTAGCTCACAAAAGTGATTGCTTCAAGTGTTTCTCTAAATTTTGTAAACTTACTCAAAACGAAAAAGGCTTCATGATTTCATCAATTAGGAGTGATCACGGTGGTGAATTCCAAAACCGTGACTTTCAGAATTTTTGCGAAAGTAATGGGTACAATCACAACTTCTCAACTCCAAGAAATCCTCAACAAAATGGAGTAGTTGAAAGGAAAAATAGAAACCTACAAGAAATGGCAAGAACTATGTTGAATGAACATAGTTTACCTAAGTACTTTTGGGCCGAAGCCGTAAATACGGCTTGCTACATCATGAATAGAGTCCTAATAAGACCATCCTTATCCAAAACTCCCTATGAATTATGGAATAACAAAAAACCAAACATCTCCTATTTTAAAGTTTTTGGTTGTAAATGCTTTATTTTAAATGAAAGGGATGCTTTAGGAAAATTTGACGCTAAATCCGATGAAGGCATCTTTCTTGGTTACTCTTCCGTTTCTAAAGCTTTTCGGGTTTTTAATAAAAGAACTTTAGTAATTGAAGAGTCTATTCATGTAGTTTTTAATGAAATTTCCGATTTAAAGAAAAATGATTTTGATGATGATCTTGGTTTTGATAATTTGAATTTAAATGAACCCTCTCCTCAAAATAGCCATTTGAATGCATCTTCTTCCGAAATTTCTTTACCAAAAGAATGGAAGTATGTAGATGCTCATCCAAAAGAGCAAATTATAGGAGATACATCAAAAGGGGTTCAAACTCGTTCTTCTTTCAAAAATTTCTGTGCTAACGCCGCTTTCCTTTCTCAAATTGAACCTAAATGCATTGACGAAGCCTTAAAAGATGATTTTTGGATCATTGCAATGCAAGAAGAATTAAACCAATTTGAGAGGAATGAGGTATGGAAGCTTGTTCCTAGACCAAGTGACCACTTAGTCATAGGTACTAAGTGGGTCTTTAGAAACAAGCAAGACGAAAATGGTATCGTGGTTAGAAACAAGGCTAGATTAGTGGCCAAAGGTTTCAACCAACAAGAAGGTATCGATTACGAAGAAACCTTCGCTCCCGTGGCTCGATTAGAAGCCATAAGGATGCTCCTTGCCTATGCTAGTAGTAATAATTTTAAACTATTTCAAATGGATATTAAAAGTGCTTTCTTGAATGGTTTTATTTCCGAAGAAGTATTTGTCGAACAACCTCCCGGATTTGAAAATTCTCTTCTTCCTAATCATGTATTCAAATTGACTAAAGCTCTCTATGGCTTAAAACAAGCTCCTAGAGCTTGGTATGAAAGGCTTAGTTCCTTTCTTGTTTTAAATAATTTTACCAAAGGCAAGGTTGATACTACATTGTTTATTAAACATTTTGAAAATAATTTTCTTATTGTGCAAATTTATGTTGACGATATTGTGTTTGGCTCTTCGGATGAATCACTATGTGAATCATTTGCCAAATGTATGAGTCTTGAATTTGAAATGAGTTTAATGGGTGAATTAACTTTCTTTTTGGGATTACAAATCAAACAACTTAATGATGGTATATTTCTTAACCAATCCAAATATACATTAGAATTGTTAAAACGATTTAACATGGATAATTCAAAAGCAATAAACACCCCTATGAGTACTGCGACTAAGTTAGATATGGATGAAATTGGTGAAAGTTTCGATCAAAAAACATATAGGGGAATGATAGGTAGTCTACTCTACCTCACTGCGACTAGACCGGATATTATGTTTAGTGTAGGACTTTGCGCTAGGTTTCAATCTAATCCTAAATTATCTCATCTTAAGAGTGTTAAAAGAATATTTAGGTATCTTAAAGGAACTTCAAATTTAGGATTGTGGTATCCAAAATCTGAAAAATTTGATCTAATAGCTTATGCAGATGCCGATTTTGGCGGATGCAGGATAGATAGAAAAAGTACATCCGGAACATGCCAATTTTTAGGACATGCACTTGTTTCTTGGACTTCCAAGAAACAAAATTCAGTTGCACTATCTACGGCGGAAGCCGAATACATTGCTGCAAGTGCATGTTGTGCACAAGTAATTTGGATGAAAAATACATTAGAAGACTATGGAATTCACCTTGAAAATATTCCCATAAAATGCGATAATACTAGTGCCATATGCCTCACTAAAAATCCAATTCAGCACTCTAGAACTAAGCACATCGACGTTAGGCATCATTTCATACGCAATCATGTTCTTAACAATGATGTTGTTCTAGAATTCATTGACACAAAGCATCAATTAGCAGATATATTTACAAAAGCTTTGAATGAAGATCAATTTGAATTCATCCGAAGGAAATTAGGCATGCTAAATTGTCCCTAAAATGAACTTCACAAAAAAAAAAAGGACTCGTTCATTTCCCTTCGTTTATGAATTTGAATTCTTCTTTCTTCTTCAAATCAAAATGATCCATTAAAGTCTAAATTATGATCTTGAGGGAAGAAGCTAAACAAAAGGAAGGCAGAAACTTTTTTTTCTTTCCTCTACGTGATGCCAGCGGTGGAACCGCCAGATCCGGCGGTGGCACCGATTGGCGCTCGGGCACCAGGCGGTGCCACCGCCCAGTTTGGCGGTGCCACCGACCGAGTCACCCCTTTAACCCGAGGGGTTAGGGCCGGCGGTGACACCGCCCCCAACCCGAAGAAACACTCTCTCCCATTCCCTCTAACCCTCATTCCAACTCTTAGAAACATTGGAGAAGGATTCCTTGAGGTCCAAGCTTTCCATCTCTCAACGTAATCTCCACAAGGTAACTCTTGAAATCCCTCCTTTCTTTTCTCTTTCTCTTGCATATTTTTCACAATCTCATCATCATCTTGTCTAGAAAATGGCTCCAAAGAGATCAAAAGGAATAAGGATTGAAGGAGATTCATATAACCATGACCTTTTTAGATCAAAAGAGGTAGCCCTTAGCTTTCGAAAATTTGAAACCCGATCTGTCCATAAGGGAAAATACATTGATTTGGATGAACTAGAGGACTTAGATCCCATTAAGTGGTTTGCTCAACTAGAAGCTCTACCTCTACTACAAATAGATGAACCAATCTATCCACGGTTAGTGAGATTGTTCTATACCAACCTATATGAAGACAATGATAGCCTAAGCACTTACATTCTAGGAACACCCATTAGAATTTTTGACAGCACCATTTGTGAGCTAATTGGCATACCTGAAAAAGATAGGGGATGCTATTTTAAAGGTAAATGGGACGTCAAAAAAATAGGAGCAACCTATTCCGAAGCCGTGAACACAATTTTTGCAAATCCAAACCTTGACTTCCTACCCAAGAGCTGTGAACACTTAATGCCTTTCAATTCTAAAATTCTTCATCACATTATCACGAGCATCATATTCCCCAAACAATTTCATCTTGACGAAGTCAGTCAATTAGAGATAGGAACCATGTATTGGATTATGACCGGTCAACATAATTGTTTCGGGTACTTGATTCGCCAACACATGCAGGAAATTATGACTAAGGATACTATATTGCCATATGGGAGGTTAATCACTAGAATTCTTCATGCCTATGACATTTGCATTCCACCCGATGAAGAATCTATTCCAAATGATCGATATAACATAATAAATAAAAACCTGCTAAAAAAACTTAGGTGCACTTTTAGCAATGGCATATGGGTTAGGCAGCCTAGAAGAACGGATCAAATTCCTACACCAATAGAACAACCCGAAACACCAATTCTTATGGGAAATGAATCTCCTCCTCCTAGTCCCTTTGGAGCAGCACCTTCAGCTCCTGTTTCCTCCTCTGAAGATATCATTATGGCGGAGCTATCTCAGATCAAATCACAGCAAGAACAAATTCAGAATCAACAAGTTGAAATTTTGAAGACACTACGACAGATGAATGAAAAAATAGATATCATGTATCAGCACTGTGGATTACCTCCTAAGGATTAAATTGATGTATCTTTTTATTCTGTCCTGTTTGCGTTTAAAAAAAAAAAAAACAAGTTCATGTTTGTCATCGATTGTACGATAACTGATCTTTCCTTTAGATAACTACTGTCTTAATCTGCATAGATGATGATCTTTCCTTTATAAGTTCATGCTAAACCTTTTTCTATGCTCATCAATATGCTGGCTTGTCTCTTTTTGTTGATGACAAAGGGGGAGAAGTGATGACTTACACCAGAACGATAGCAATGGCTAATATGAATTACAAAAACTTGTATGAACTTGTGTGATATGATTATCTTATATGCCTTGCAAAATCCTTGAAAATATTGTAAGATTGATTGATCATATTGAATGCATGTCTAAAATGTATAATCATGCAATTCAAGTTGAAAATCTTTATCTCTTGTCAATAGTAAAATTTGTCTCTTATCTTTCGACTTGAAAAAGATTTTCATCAAAGTTTCGCATTTACATTATGCTTAATGAGAATAACGATAAGTTCTACGGTTAGAGCTTATAGGTTTATACTTGAATTCAATGATGAAATTCAAGTGTTTTATCTTCTCATAATATGGCATATAGATAGGGGGAGTTATGTTTAACTCCGTCATCAATTGATTGTCATCATCAAAAAGGGGGAGATTGTTGAATCTCGGATTTTGATGATATAATCAATTGGTGGGTTAATTGATCTAATCCATATTATTGAGTTAAGTGTGCAGGATTAACTACGATAATCAGAAAACATAAAGCAAGGATACCGGAGTCGAGTTTGATAGACGTTTAAGAGACCGGAGAATCATCGGAGATGCTGCCGGAACCGTCCGAGAAGAAATCGGGAACGTGTTGGAAGTTCGCCGAAGAAATCGTCGGAGGCTCGCGGAGATCACCAAGAAGGCTCGGCTACTCGTTAAAGTCATCATAAAGATTGGGAGCTTGCAGGGAGTCCGTCGGAAGAGTTCGTCGGAAAAGCTCGCCGGAACAAGACTCGACGTTCGCGGTTAAAAAACTTGCTTAGGATGTTTTTTTTATGTAGTTCACCTGTAATTAGGATTAGGATTAAGAGATAATCCTATATCCTGGTTAGGGGCCAACTGGGGCCAAAATCAGATTTGGTTTGGGCGAAAAATAAGCCAAACCAATGAATCGGAAAGTCAGGCGGTGGAACCGCCTGGCTGGGCGGTGGCACCGCCCAGCACCCGAGTGCTGGGCGGTGACACCTCCTTGGCTGGGCGGTGGCACCGCCCAGCACCCGAACGCTGGGCGGTGGCACCGTCTGGCTGGGCGGTGGAACCGCCAGCACCGGGAACCCTAAGAGAATTCAAATTTTGGAGCCCAAAATTTGAATCCTCTTGAGGCCTATAAATACCCCTCAAATCTCAGCTGAGGTTACAACTTTTGAGAAGCATTTTGATTGAGAGAAAAGTCTTAGAAAGTCTTAGCAAGCCTTGTTTTCAATTTGCTAGAGAGTTCTCCTCCTTCTTTCTTATTGAAAATTTGTAAGAGGTTGAGCTGCTTGTAAAAGGTTGTAAGAGGGGTGTTTACCCTTCCATTTTCAAGAGACTTGCTAGTGGAAGGTGGGAGCCTCATCGAAGAGGGGCCTCGCAAGTGGAGTAGGTCATTTGACCGAACCACTCTAAAAATCGGCGTAATCTCTGGTTTGCTTTTTAATATTGTCATTTACATTACTGCAAATCTTCTTACTGCATTAGTTCCTTATTACTCTTGCTGCAATACGCCTTCAAGTTAAATTTCTCAAGCTTCGTTCTTAACGTACGAAAGATTTTATTAAAATCGAAGTTTTAATCCGCTGCACTAATTCACCCCCCCCTCTTAGTGCCGCTCCGATCCTAACAAGAGCCAAGTAGGGGATGTGAAGCCAGTAGTTGGGGGCGGGGGGGGGTGGGGAAGGGTGTGGTTGGGTCGCATCAAAGGTGGAATTAAGGAGGGAGAAGGCAATGGGGTTGTCCTTATCGCCTTAGAAACCCAGAGCTTCTCTCTCTAAGGAAAGAAGAGAGTTCCCTACTCTCTCACAAATTTATTTAATGCATTACAATCGACCATATCTTGTTCAGAACTTCACGGTTAGCCCCCAATTCCCTTCTCGCACTTTTCTAGTTCGAAAACCCTAAAGAAGATGCAGTGCAAGATTCTTTTCCGCCATCAATCTGGTCCTCATGATTAATCTAGGACTATGTGTTTTTGCTGCTTATCGATCCGATTGATGTGATTCTCCCGATAAGCTCTAACTCTGATGGCTGCCCTCCCTCCGCAAGCGGACAACTTCTAGATCACCCTTGTTCTTTCCCTCAGTGAGCTTTTTTTTTCCTCATAAATTTGATACTTTTGGTCATATTTTTATATGAAAAAGGTTTACTTGGTGGAATTGGTGGCACCTGCTATTTCTATTCTTCTGTTTCTCTTTGGAACAAATTGATTTATTTGTAGGACATGCTTAGATCATCACAAGAGGATGAAGGTAAAAAGTTTGCTATGAGGTTTGTTACCAATACTAGATATTTGCAAAGTTTTTAGCATTGTGGTGAGGCACTGCGGTTATATCTCTGAGACTTATGTGATGGTATATTTAATTTTGAAGTGTTCAATATTGGTTGGCATGTAGGACGAGCAACAACAAATTACTTTCATAGTGGAGGAATAGAAAGAGAAAAGTGAAAGATAATAACTAAAAATAATAAGCAAATGTATAACTATCCAATTGGCTCAAAGATAACACTCCTAGGATAGAAGTCTTGCACCTCCGCATGCCTCACAAGGTGGGAAAGGAAAAAAACTTGATTCATGGATCCTTTTTTTATTCATACATTACAATGTTATAGCCCATTTTTATATGCTCAAGTATAAGAATAAAAAGAAAATTACAGAAATTTAAAAAATTACAATCGCATCAAATCAAATATATGATATCTTGTTCTTCGTTTCTGATTTGATTTGAGAAATAGTCTTCCTCTCTTCATGATATTTTTGATTGATAATCTTTCATCTTTATAGAGATGAATCTTTAAGATATTCAATCAAGATTTGTAATTTTCAATAATATGATTTCTTTTTTGTTGTATTTTTTCTTTCTTTTTCTCCTCGTTGAGTAGATATTTTCATGTTATTACATATGTAAAATATCTGTAAACAAATTAAATTTATTTTATTAATAAATTAATTTAATTGCTCATGCATCATATTGTTTTACTGTTTCTTTTTCATTTCTGCTATTGAGCGAGCATGCACATGTGGAGATTTTGGAATCGAATGAATTGTTCCTTTAAAGTCAGAGACGATTGAATTTGATTGGCCTAGATGCATGCATAGCAATTCATGTGCAGAGTATAGTTTCATCAAAACTAAAATTTTAATTTCATTCTTCCTCAAATTAGTGACTATATTATGGATATATTAGATGACATTTTGGTCTCTTTGGTGTTTATGTAGCATTTACATGATGCCTTTTGTGGAAGTTGTATGATATACTGCCATGGTTGTTTTGACCAAATACAAAGTTTAATATGCTAATGAGTTAGTTTTAGTTCCAGAGCATGCTTCTGATGATTCTTGGTGTGATGATGGGCTTCTGAATGAAATCTCAGATGCTGACTTAAACAGAGAACAGAAGAGGCGTTATGATCAATTTTATACAGTATCCTTGCAATCTATAAATGATATGCATATCCTTTGTCCAAAACTCTTCATAGTAAAACTTTTAGGGCTTTAAACTTGAGGATGTATCATATGGAACCCTTGACAAAAGTTTATATGGGTTATCGAGATGGTATATCTGCAGGAAAGGAAGCTTCTGCCCAAGAGGGCTTCAACATTGGGTTTAAGCAATCTGCAAGCAGTGGTTACAAATGGGGAATTGTTAGAGGCATCACAAGGTGAAAAGTGATAGTATTTACTGATCTCTTTCTGCAGAAGAATTTTGGTATCTTATTTTTCCTACATTATTTCGTAGTGCATTTGTAAACCTCCCAGATCAATTCAAAGAAAAGTTAGTTAAGAAGCTTGAAGACAGATGCACGTTTCAAAGTCTTTACAAGCCCGTTCAAGAGATTTCCACGGACGATGCTCTGAGAATGTATCACTTTCAACTACAACAAGAAAATAAACAATCTCATCAAAGATCAAAAGCGACAGTATCATCGGCAATCGAAGATTTTGACTGCAATAAGTTAGACTTCTTTTTCAAGGAGCTTATGTTACTTGTAAGTGAGTCTTCTGAAATCAAAGCAAGTGTTGATGTTGTAAAAGGAGAGGAAGAAGAATGACCTTGATGTTGAAGTACTTGGAGGGATCGTTCAAATTCACTTACGTCTGAATTTTCTGGACAGATTGTAATTTTTTGATGGCCTCAGATTGCAATGAAAAGAACTGAACCATTGCTCCATTGCAGCATAATATATTTTGAGATTTTGCTTCAGAAAAATAGGTTCCAAATTTCAGAGTATTGACTATTCTTCCACTGGAACTGTGCCGTCATTTTTGGGAACGTTGAAAGCACTCATGGTTTGATAATAATCTCCTTCCGAAATGCAATACTTTTTCATTGTGTTTGATGTTGAGCATGGCCTTTCTTTTTCCTCCTAGTTTTGCACACTGTAAATATAAGCATAAGATGCTTCTCCAACAATAACGATAGAATCTGATGAGAGGTTAATCAAGTAGCACTATATTGAAATGAATGAGATACTATTTTCAAACTAATACAAACAACTCTTACACTTTTTTCTTTCCTTTTTTCTGAATAAATTTCTACTTTCAGAATGCATTTACTTCAGCTTTAAATTAACATCGTATTTCATTAATTAGATTTTTTTTTACACTAAGTTAAAGTCATATGGTTGAGTTTTTCTGATCTTTCTTATGTATTTAGCAAGTCAATTCAATAGCCATAAATTTTTGATTTGCCAAATAAATCAGCAATTACCAACTTAACTCTCTTTGACCTTTAATTAATTGTAATCTTAGATGTCTAAGCATATTACAACTATGTCATGCTCCACAATATAGTATTTGTATAAATTATAAATTATAAAATATAAGTCTCATTAAATGTATTCATGTGTATAATTCTAGATTAATTATATATTATTTTTATAATTAATTATTATTTTTGAATGTGTCGGAGAATATTAAATCATATTGTCTTAGCATCTAGTAAAATCGGAGTCAGAATATCCAATGATCTTCAAATGGTCTGATCTCCCATATGATCTTTTGTTCTCTTTAAATATCTCATGACTCTTTTAGCTACATTCCAATGATTCATTCCATGATTGCTTAAGTATCTATCTAACATTCCAACAATGTACATTATATCTTGACGCGTACAAACCTGTGCATACATTAGACTCCCTAAAGCTAATGCATAGGAAATCTTCTGCATTTCTTAAGTTTCCAGATTTTTTTTAAGGCACTAATTGAGACTGAACTTGTCTCCCTTTGTGATAGGGGTGTCTCCTGGTTTACAATCCTATATGCTAAACCTTTTGAGTACTTTATCGATATAGTTCCTTTGTAATAATCCTAGAATACCTCGCGATCTATCTCGGTGTATCTGGATTCCTAATACAAAAGGGGCATCACCAAGATCTTTCATCTCAAAATTTCTAGATAAAAATCTCTTGGTTTCGTGCAATATGTCTATATCATTAGTGGCAAGCAGAATGTCATCCATATAAAATATTAGTAAAATAAATTTGCTCCCACTGAATTTATGATACATGCAATCATCAACAACATTCATCTTAAAACCAAATGAGATAATTACTTGATGAAATTTGTGATACTACTAAAAGGATGTTTGTTTTGTTAGGATCGAAATCGGCACTAAGAGGGGGGGAGTGTGAATTAGTGCTTACGATAAAAATTACATCGATTCGAAAATTTCGTTCGATAAAATCATATTGGAAATATGTTTAACTCGAAAACGTTCATAAAAATGTAATGAGCAAGTAAAGCAGTTTGCAATAAAGGTAAAAAATAAAATATAAATACAAACTAAGTTTTATAGTGGTTCGATCATCGTGACCTGCATCCACTCCTGATTCCTCTTCACTCAAGGCCATCGGCTTTCACTATCGATCTTCTTTCAACGGAGGAAGATCAACTATCCTTTTACACCCATTTTCTCCTTTTCACCGGTTTAGGAGATAACCTTTACAACCTCACCTCTCTCTTAAACTTCATATATAATACTGAGAGCTTGAGACGAGTTTTTATAATATTACTATAGCATTTTTCTTTTCTTTAACTCACAATTGATGTGTTTACTGAGTAAGGATGAGTAGGGCTTTTTTAGGCCCCAAATGAATTCAAATTTAGGGACCAAATGATCTCATCTTGGGTTTTCGGGGTACTAGCAATACCACCGCCTGCTAGTTTGAGACTAGGTGGTACCATCGCCTAACACAGTCTGGGAGATTGTATCTGAGCAATATTATCACCTAAACTGGCAGTGTCACAGCTTGGGCCAACTATGGGTCACTAATTGGGCCTTCCACTTGGCCCAAAATAACCCCAATTCAGGCCGAGTTAACCCATAATTGAGTTGGTCTAATTACATTCTAAACAATCCAATTAGAACTAAAACTACTTCGATCTAGACAAATTATTATAAGTAAGAATTCTAAGTTATCCAACATGTCATTGGTTCATCCGATGCTTCACCCGAACCTTCGGCATATCGTCCTCTCTTATGATGTATTGCCCAATCGACATGTTGATATCCGCAACACCCGATCTCCTTAGTGCAATGTCTGATCCTTTTGGCCCGATGCTCGAACTCATGGCACGAAGCCTTCTGCTGATATGTCGACCATTCCTCCGGTCCGACATCCAATCTTCTGACATGTTCCATTTTAGCCCAACTTTTGATTCCACCGCTTTAATCAATTTATCTTTCCTGATTGAATATAGTCCTACGTCACTTAAATGTACATTAGATCGTAAACTCATTAATTGATTTCATCGTCAAAATCCAAGATTCAATATGTTTTATCTCATAGATAGATTTTATCAATTTACATATTATTTTCTTTAGGTTCTTTTGATACAAAGTATTCTGGTTGTACCATATAAATTATTTCATCAATATTTCCATTGAGAATTGTTATTTTGACATCCATCTAAAAGAGCTCCAAATCAAAATGTGTGGCTAAAGCCATAATTATTCTAAAAGAGTCATTCGTTAAAACCGGAGAGGTTTATTTAAAGTCAATCCCTTCTTTTTGAGTATAGCCCTTTGCCACAAGACGTGCATTATATCTCTCCACATTACCATTAGAATCCCCTTTGGTTTTAAAAATTCATTTACAACCAATAGGTTTCACTCCTTCTAGTAATGGGACAAGTTCTCAAACTTTATTGTCTTGTATGGACTTATACTCTTGATTCATTGCTTTAATCCACTTATCAGAATTGGAATCCTCTATGGCTTGACAGAAGTTGATTGGATCATCTTCCATCATATCACTACTTTTTTCATGTTCCCAGAGAAATACCATATAATCATATGAAATGACACTCCTCCTTACCCTAATGGATCATCACAAAGGTGCTAGCTCTTGTGGCATATGTTCTTATGGATGTTGAGTTTGATCCTCATGAATAATTTTCTTATACTATATGAGAGTTGAAATAACTATATCCTTTTGAGGTATTGAATTTACCACATCAGTGGCAACTATATAAATTGGATTAAATTGAACCAATTCTTCCTCAAACGTAAAGTCTTTAACCTTATTTCTCCCCCCAAACTCAATATCCTTGTAGCAATACTCGTCTCAAAAATATTTATTGATTTGGGATTATAAAATTTGTACCCCTTAGATCGTTCAGAATAACCAATAAAATAATTGCTTATTGTTTGGGGTTCCAATTTCTTTTCGTTAGGCCTGTAAAGCCTTGTCTTAGATAGACAACCTATGAAAGTGTCTTAGACTAGGCTTTCTTCCGGTCCAAAGCTCATAAGGTGTTTTTGTAGTTGCTTTAATTGGTACTCTATAAGAATGTAAGCTATAGTTTTTATTGCTTCTCTTCAGGGTGACTCTGGCAAAGTAGATTAAAAAATCATATTTCTTACTATGTCTTTAAGTATGCAGTTTCGTCTTTCAACTACACCATTCATGTTAGGTGACCTTGGCATTTTATACAGAGGGATAATTCCACACTCCTCTAAGCATAGAGCAAATGGTCCTCGACGTTATTCACTTGAGCCGTCATTTCTGTTGTAATATTCCCCTCCACGGTTAGATCTAATGCTTTATATATATATATTCACTGTTGAATTAGATGCGGTCATCAAATTTGTGATCAAGATCGTAGGATCATGTGATCCTACGGCCCAGATTGAGATTTGGAGCTGGACCTGACGTTTGAATCGGATACAAAGCTTGACTAGAATGGAGTTACGAGTTGACTTAGAGTCGGTCGATTCAACTTAAGCAAGTTGGGATATAAATGTTTTGAAAAAGAAATAACGTGTCACGGCCTTCTTGGTGGTGCACGATTGTAGGCGAACCCTAGTGGAAATACCAATCTCCAGCTCCGCAAACGAGATCAGGAATCACGGCCCACGCTCTCCTCTCCTCTCCTCCCTCTCTCTCCACCATCCTAAATACTTCACTCCTCCCTCTCCCGCGCAGCCAACCCCTTATTCCCAATGACTTGATTGAAGACGGCGGGTTTCAAAGTTGGTGAGGAGGTGCCGATGAAGGAGGAGGACGAGTTTATGCTTTTAAGAAATTGCTTCCTCGAGACCTCCTCGACATTAATCTCGTTGATGAAAGGTTCTGGTTCGATTCAAGTGATATGGATTGTTGTTATTTTGGTTTGCTCTTCATGGTATTGTTCTGTTATCGAGTGATGAGGGTTTGTTCATTTTTGTTTTCATATTCTCGTTGCCAAGAAAATAGTTATAAGACAGAGAGAGAGCGCCGACAAACATTTCAATTCGTGTCAAAACCGACGTAGACTAACTTACCAAAAATCGAAAGCTTAAAATAAATTAATTTTTTATAAATAAAATATTAATTTGATTATGTTGTTGTAAGCTCATTTACAAGATGAGTATTTGACCCTAAGGTTTTCTCCTTTGGCAAGTACCAAGAAAAATGGCGACGCACGGACGTGAGGGGATCATTAAAACGCACGGACGGACGTGAGGGGATCATTAAATCGCACGGACGTGAGGGGATCATTAAAACGCACGGACGTGAGGGGATCATTAAAACGCACGTCCGTGCGTCGCCACCAACAGCGAAATAGGAGCGGGCGAGGAACGTGAGGGGATCATTAAAACGCACGGACGTGAGGGGATCATTAAATCGCAACTACAGAGAGAAGCAGTGTAGAACGAGGAGGTCGAGGAGCAGTGACGGCCAGGACCGAAGAGCCAAGTAAGAATCCGCCATTTCCACCGTCTCTCTCTCTCACTCTCCCTGCCTCTGGGGGTGATATGGCGAGGGCGTCTCATGCTTAGTGACGCGGTTGATATCGGATTCGGGGAGTGGCCTCCGGAGCCGTCGGATCCGGGTGGGGTTGCAGCCGCCGCCGTTCTCCCTGTAGTTGCGATTTAATGATCCCCTCACGTCCGTGCGTTTTAATGATCCCCTCACGTTCCTCGCCCGCTCCTATTTCGCTGTTGGTGGCGACGCACGGACGTGCGTTTTAATGATCCCCTCACGTCCGTGCGTTTTAATGATCCCCTCACGTCCGTGCGATTTAATGATCCCCTCACGTCCGTCCGTGCGTTTTAATGATCCCCTCACGTCCGTGCGTCGCCATTTTGAGCGGAGAACGCACGGACGTGAGGGGATCATTAAAACGCACGGACGTGAGGGGATCATTAAAACGCACGTCCGTGCGTCGCCACCAACAGCGAAATAGGAGCGGGCGAGGAACGTGAGGGGATCATTAAAACGCACGGACGTGAGGGGATCATTAAATTGCAACTACAGGGAGAACGGCGGCGACTGCAACCCCACCCGGATCCGACGGCTCCGGAGGCCACTCCCCGAATCCGATATCAATCGCGTCACTAAGCATGAGACGCCCTCGCCATATCACCCCCGGAGGCAGGGAGAGTGAGAGAGAGAGACGGTGGAAATGGCGGATTCTTACTTGGCTCTTCGGTCCTGGCCGTCACTGCTCCTCGACCTCCTCGTTCTACACTGCTTCTCTCTGTAGTTGCGATTTAATGATCCCCTCACGTCCGTGCGTCGCCACCAACAGCGAAATAGGAGCGGGCGAGGAAGACGAGATCGAGAGACGGAGCTTCACTCGTCCCACCCAGTTGTCCCGCTCGTCGAAAACCCCTACCTTTGCTCCTCAGGCGATCGATCCCGTCGTCGGGCCCTGCCCCCAGGTTTGCCTCCACTCCTTTCTCCTACCCCGTTCCTATTGCGACGCATTGATATGCTCTTGTTTCTTTTGCTATGGAGCTCGTCTCGATTTCCGTTTAATTGCTCAGGGTTGTATTTGTTCTGCGTGGATTCTCGGTTCTATTTGGATTACGCCTTTTCTTCTATGTTTCTCGTGAGGTTCATCGTGGCGGATCCTCTTGGGAAATCTCAATTAGGGTTTGGATTGTGGGGGCGTGGGGCTTTAATTTGATTAATTATGTTATTTGGATTGTTGATTGCTCGAATTTGGATGGTGAATCACGGGAAGTGCCATTGTGTAACATTTATTTATGTTTTGTAGATAAGAGTTTTTGGTCCTTCCGCAGCTACTCAAGTGCTCGGCCTATTGTCAGAGCTGGAATGGAGGGCATAAATGGTATATAAACTTGGTCTTGTTTTTCATTGTTTAGCTATAAGTTGTTCTCAACTTGTTGTCAAAGCTTTGGGAGTTGAGATGCATTAAAGAGAGTTTGCAATTTTGTTACAAGCATTGATTGAAAAGGCGCTAGGTGCCAAAAGGTGCTCAGGTCCAAAAACGTCCGAGGTGCTAGGCGTTCGTCTGAGTGAAGCGAGACGCTAAAATATAAAAATATATAATATAATTAATAAATATATTTATTTAAATAAAAATATATCATTTATTCTGAAACCTAATAATAATTTTAAATAAATAAAAATTAATAGTATTAAAATCAAAATAATATATTATTAATCTAATAAATAAAAATACTATTACTAGTATATAGTTAGTAGCAAGGTCTATCATACCGAAGCGTACCATCCGTACCCGGCGGTACGTACCGATCCGATAGGTTACCGGTATGCGGATCGCCCGATACCGCTACAGTGCTACAGTATGAAAAAAGTATAAAATTGTTCGGTACGCCCTGATGTACCGCCCGGTACACCGGTACCGTACCGTACCGTACCGAGCTCGGGTCGAAACGCCTGTACGGTACGGTACGACGAACCTTGGTTAGTAGCATATTGTTAATATATTGATAACAGTATACTATTGAAGTAAGAAGAGTGTGAGTAAGAGGAAGACTGAGGCTACTGACTGAGAGCAGCGGCAGCGGTAGCAACGAGAAGCGATAGTGGCAGCGGCAGCGGTAGCAGCGAGCGATGGCAACGGGAGCGGCGACAGTGGCAACGACAGTGGTAGTAACGAGTAGCGGGAGTAGGAGCGGCGAGCGGCGATAGTGGCAGCAGCAGCAGTAGTAGCGAGCAGAGGCAGCGGGAGCGGCAACAGTGTCAACGGGAGCAGGAGTGGCGAGCGACGATAGTGGCAGCGACAGTAGTAACAGCGAGTAGTGGCAGCGGGAGCGGCGATAGTGGCAGCGGTAGCAGCGAGCAGGGGGGAGCGAGAGCGGGAGCGGCGAGCGACGACAGTGGCAGCGGCAGCGAGAGCAAGAGCGACGAGCGACGATAGTGGCAGCGATAGCGGTAGCAGTGGCAGCGGCAGTGGGAGTGGAAGTGGCGAGCGGGGTTAGAGTTGGGGAAGTCGTGAGAAGAAGGCTGATATCGGTGCTTTAGTTGGTTCGATTGGACCAACTAAAGCACCGGAGATTGAACCAGACCTAAAACGCTGGTTCGGTCGCTGGGTTTAACCCGGGTGCTCGCCCGACGCCTGGGCTCGGGCGAGCGCCCAAGCGACGCGCTTCGGGCCTCCCCTCGCTTAGGAAGATGAACTTGACTTCGATATTTTCTGTTTCTATATCACTTTATTTCAATGCTTGGCAACACTGATATATCTAAGCTTGCATGCTGCTTTACTTCACTTAAGAGGTATATCTTTTAGAAAGCTTTAATCTGATTTTGGATTCCAATTTTAGGCTGCAGTACACTAGAAACTTGTTATGGACTGCTAACAATCTTGACATGTTTATGTTTTATCAATGAAATCAACCATAAAATTGCTTTTATTTTCATATACAACAGTTCTTAACTCTGAAAATAAAAAGTATGTAATGTCAGCAGTAGGTTGACATAAAGGAAAACTTGCATATACCTCCATAGTATAATAGCAAGAAATAATGTGTGAAGAATAGGGTTTCAGTTTCCTCACCTTCTTAACCATTTGCATTTGCAAACATGGGATAATAGTGATGGACTATTCAACTCTACTATGCAACTCTAACAATTGTGACTTGTCTGTATATATTGTGCAATTGTGACTTCACGCAAGATGCACAAGATGACACAGGAGAGTTCAAGAATGAAGATATAAAGATATCTTGATGTATTTTTTTTCGAGATGATGTGGAATTTATAATTGTCTCACTTTGATATTGATTTTTGGATAAAATAAAGATTGTAATGTGAAGTTTCAAATATCAATAATTTTATCTTGAATTTATGAAAAAGTTTTGGTATGATTTTGAAATTATTAAAAATTGATAGGTAATTAATAAAATTATTATTGACAGTATAGTGACACTCAAATAATCCATTACTAATTTTTTTTATATTTTAGTGACAGGTCAAGCCATCACTAAATTATTATTATCTTTTCCATTTAATCAGTAAGAGTTAATTATATTGTCACTAAAATTGTTAGTCAATTCTTTTAGTGACAGAAGTGTTCATAACCAATTGTTGTCACAGAAATATTAATTTATCAATTTATTTATTTTTAGCGATAGAATTTAATGTTTTAGCTACAAATATAAACTATCACTAAAAACTATAATTTAATGACATATGTGTCTTTTTTTGTTACTAAAACTTTTAGCCACGAGATCTATGCTGACGGAAGCTAGTGATGGCTCATTTTGCACTAATTCTTTTAGTGACAACTTTTGTTCATGGTTAATAACTATTTTTCTTATAGTGTAGGGGGCATGTGACCTGTATGTGTGCCAATATCTCAAGGAGCAGAGGAAACCAATGGCCTCGATCGCTTCCTCGACATGGCACCACGCCACCCCCCTATTCCGATCGATTTCGATCAGCGTTGGCTTGGCTGTGCCGACGACCAATCGGGCAACGCTTCTCAACTTTAATCCATGGACCAAAGAGGTCCAGCTCTAAGTGAGAAGACCCAACCTCCCTTAGGGTAATAGAGCCATCTAAATCGGAAGGGGGTTGCTCCACACCCTTTTGGGGGTCGGCCTTGTGAGAAGAGTCCAGAAAAACAAGGGAGGAAGTCAAAGAAGTCATCGAAACTAGAGGGCAAATCCACTTTATGACCCACACAACTATACTTGAAACACACCAAAGGTAAATTCTCATATGAAACAGTTTGGAAAATTCCTTTCTTTAGGTGACCCAGTCATACTGCTTATGGGGTTTTGAAAGATCGATTTCTATACTAACCTTACATATCGACCCCTTTCAAACGAGAAAGAACATTCATCATTCTTTAGGGGACGACCTAGGAGAGAACCAAGATTAATAACACATTCTGTTCCAGTACTCCAAAGGAAGATTGACGAACTACACCTAGATAGGGACAGATGAGATCCTCTCTGTGAGAGGCTGGAAATTAGCTTTCTTGGGCATCAGATACAAAACCTCCCCTCGAATGGTCCATGGTCCCTCGGTGAGGATGCGAACAACCTCCGCTTTAGAAAAAAATTGAAAGCAAATAAAAACCTTAAGCCAAATTGATCACTTGGGACACCAAAGAACATTTCCATTAGTGAGAAACCACATATTTCAGGAAATCCAAAGTCGAAGTCGGAGGAAATGATTGATCAAACTAGATATTCAAGGTTTTTGCCATTCATGAGGAGTTTTTTCGTCAAATTCGATGAAATCCTTAGAAGCATCATAGATCCGGTTAAACAAAGAAGAAGATAGTAGTGAACTTGCATCTGGCCCATATGAAGGACCAATTAACATCAATGCCTAAGAGATGCTCTTTCCAGTGAAAGGGCCATCCAATTGGCTCTTCTTGGAAGGCGGAGGGGCATTGGAAGGATCCCGATGGAGTGGCCCATTTTTCTTGGTACTTGCCAAAGGAGAAAACCTTAGGGGTCTGGCTTGGCATCACTCTAGGAACCCTAACTGAAGGGATCGACACCACAGAAGAAGATGATGACACCCTAGGGAGGGGAACAACAATGGATGCAAGGAGAGAGCCAAGTAGGGGATGTGAAGCCAGTAGTTGGGGGCGGGGGGGGGTGGGGAAGGGTGTGGTTGGGTCGCATCAAAGGTGGAATTAAGGAGGGAGAAGGCAATGGGGTTGTCCTTATCGCCTTAGAAACCCAGAGCTTCTCTCTCTAAGGAAAGAAGAGAGTTCCCTACTCTCTCACAAATTTATTTAATGCATTACAATCGACCATATCTTGTTCAGAACTTCACGGTTAGCCCCCAATTCCCTTCTCGCACTTTTCTAGTTCGAAAACCCTAAAGAAGATGCAGTGCAAGATTCTTTTCCGCCATCAATCTGGTCCTCATGATTAATCTAGGACTATGTGTTTTTGCTGCTTATCGATCCGATTGATGTGATTCTCCCGATAAGCTCTAACTCTGATGGCTGCCCTCCCTCCGCAAGCGGACAACTTCTAGATCACCCTTGTTCTTTCCCTCAGTGAGCTTTTTTTTTCCTCATAAATTTGATACTTTTGGTCATATTTTTATATGAAAAAGGTTTACTTGGTGGAATTGGTGGCACCTGCTATTTCTATTCTTCTGTTTCTCTTTGGAACAAATTGATTTATTTGTAGGACATGCTTAGATCATCACAAGAGGATGAAGGTAAAAAGTTTGCTATGAGGTTTGTTACCAATACTAGATATTTGCAAAGTTTTTAGCATTGTGGTGAGGCACTGCGGTTATATCTCTGAGACTTATGTGATGGTATATTTAATTTTGAAGTGTTCAATATTGGTTGGCATGTAGGACGAGCAACAACAAATTACTTTCATAGTGGAGGAATAGAAAGAGAAAAGTGAAAGATAATAACTAAAAATAATAAGCAAATGTATAACTATCCAATTGGCTCAAAGATAACACTCCTAGGATAGAAGTCTTGCACCTCCGCATGCCTCACAAGGTGGGAAAGGAAAAAAACTTGATTCATGGATCCTTTTTTTATTCATACATTACAATGTTATAGCCCATTTTTATATGCTCAAGTATAAGAATAAAAAGAAAATTACAGAAATTTAAAAAATTACAATCGCATCAAATCAAATATATGATATCTTGTTCTTCGTTTCTGATTTGATTTGAGAAATAGTCTTCCTCTCTTCATGATATTTTTGATTGATAATCTTTCATCTTTATAGAGATGAATCTTTAAGATATTCAATCAAGATTTGTAATTTTCAATAATATGATTTCTTTTTTGTTGTATTTTTTCTTTCTTTTTCTCCTCGTTGAGTAGATATTTTCATGTTATTACATATGTAAAATATCTCTAAACAAATTAAATTTATTTTATTAATAAATTAATTTAATTGCTCATGCATCATATTGTTTTACTGTTTCTTTTTCATTTCTGCTATTGAGCGAGCATGCACATGTGGAGATTTTGGAATCGAATGAATTGTTCCTTTAAAGTCAGAGACGATTGAATTTGATTGGCCTAGATGCATGCATAGCAATTCATGTGCAGAGTATAGTTTCATCAAAACTAAAATTTTAATTTCATTCTTCCTCAAATTAGTGACTATATTATGGATATATTAGATGACATTTTGGTCTCTTTGGTGTTTATGTAGCATTTACATGATGCCTTTTGTGGAAGTTGTATGATATACTGCCATGGTTGTTTTGACCAAATACAAAGTTTAATATGCTAATGAGTTAGTTTTAGTTCCAGAGCATGCTTCTGATGATTCTTGGTGTGATGATGGGCTTCTGAATGAAATCTCAGATGCTGACTTAAACAGAGAACAGAAGAGGCGTTATGATCAATTTTATACAGTATCCTTGCAATCTATAAATGATATGCATATCCTTTGTCCAAAACTCTTCATAGTAAAACTTTTAGGGCTTTAAACTTGAGGATGTATCATATGGAACCCTTGACAAAAGTTTATATGGGTTATCGAGATGGTATATCTGCAGGAAAGGAAGCTTCTGCCCAAGAGGGCTTCAACATTGGGTTTAAGCAATCTGCAAGCAGTGGTTACAAATGGGGAATTGTTAGAGGCATCACAAGGTGAAAAGTGATAGTATTTACTGATCTCTTTCTGCAGAAGAATTTTGGTATCTTATTTTTCCTACATTATTTCGTAGTGCATTTGTAAACCTCCCAGATCAATTCAAAGAAAAGTTAGTTAAGAAGCTTGAAGACAGATGCACGTTTCAAAGTCTTTACAAGCCCGTTCAAGAGATTTCCACGGACGATGCTCTGAGAATGTATCACTTTCAACTACAACAAGAAAATAAACAATCTCATCAAAGATCAAAAGCGACAGTATCATCGGCAATCGAAGATTTTGACTGCAATAAGTTAGACTTCTTTTTCAAGGAGCTTATGTTACTTGTAAGTGAGTCTTCTGAAATCAAAGCAAGTGTTGATGTTGTAAAAGGAGAGGAAGAAGAATGACCTTGATGTTGAAGTACTTGGAGGGATCGTTCAAATTCACTTACGTCTGAATTTTCTGGACAGATTGTAATTTTTTGATGGCCTCAGATTGCAATGAAAAGAACTGAACCATTGCTCCATTGCAGCATAATATATTTTGAGATTTTGCTTCAGAAAAATAGGTTCCAAATTTCAGAGTATTGACTATTCTTCCACTGGAACTGTGCCGTCATTTTTGGGAACGTTGAAAGCACTCATGGTTTGATAATAATCTCCTTCCGAAATGCAATACTTTTTCATTGTGTTTGATGTTGAGCATGGCCTTTCTTTTTCCTCCTAGTTTTGCACACTGTAAATATAAGCATAAGATGCTTCTCCAACAATAACGATAGAATCTGATGAGAGGTTAATCAAGTAGCACTATATTGAAATGAATGAGATACTATTTTCAAACTAATACAAACAACTCTTACACTTTTTTCTTTCCTTTTTTCTGAATAAATTTCTACTTTCAGAATGCATTTACTTCAGCTTTAAATTAACATCGTATTTCATTAATTAGATTTTTTTTTACACTAAGTTAAAGTCATATGGTTGAGTTTTTCTGATCTTTCTTATGTATTTAGCAAGTCAATTCAATAGCCATAAATTTTTGATTTGCCAAATAAATCAGCAATTACCAACTTAACTCTCTTTGACCTTTAATTAATTGTAATCTTAGATGTCTAAGCATATTACAACTATGTCATGCTCCACAATATAGTATTTGTATAAATTATAAATTATAAAATATAAGTCTCATTAAATGTATTCATGTGTATAATTCTAGATTAATTATATATTATTTTTATAATTAATTATTATTTTTGAATGTGTCGGAGAATATTAAATCATATTGTCTTAGCATCTAGTAAAATCGGAGTCAGAATATCCAATGATCTTCAAATGGTCTGATCTCCCATATGATCTTTTGTTCTCTTTAAATATCTCATGACTCTTTTAGCTACATTCCAATGATTCATTCCATGATTGCTTAAGTATCTATCTAACATTCCAACAATGTACATTATATCTTGACGCGTACAAACCTGTGCATACATTAGACTCCCTAAAGCTAATGCATAGGAAATCTTCTGCATTTCTTAAGTTTCCAGATTTTTTTTAAGGCACTAATTGAGACTGAACTTGTCTCCCTTTGTGATAGGGGTGTCTCCTGGTTTACAATCCTATATGCTAAACCTTTTGAGTACTTTATCGATATAGTTCCTTTGTAATAATCCTAGAATACCTCGCGATCTATCTCGGTGTATCTGGATTCCTAATACAAAAGGGGCATCACCAAGATCTTTCATCTCAAAATTTCTAGATAAAAATCTCTTGGTTTCGTGCAATATGTCTATATCATTAGTGGCAAGCAGAATGTCATCCATATAAAATATTAGTAAAATAAATTTGCTCCCACTGAATTTATGATACATGCAATCATCAACAACATTCATCTTAAAACCAAATGAGATAATTACTTGATGAAATTTGTGATACTACTAAAAGGATGTTTGTTTTGTTAGGATCGAAATCGGCACTAAGAGGGGGGGAGTGTGAATTAGTGCTTACGATAAAAATTACATCGATTCGAAAATTTCGTTCGATAAAATCATATTGGAAATATGTTTAACTCGAAAACGTTCATAAAAATGTAATGAGCAAGTAAAGCAGTTTGCAATAAAGGTAAAAAACAAAATATAAATACAAACTAAGTTTTATAGTGGTTCGATCATCGTGACCTGCATCCACTCCTGATTCCTCTTCACTCAAGGCCATCGGCTTTCACTATCGATCTTCTTTCAACGGAGGAAGATCAACTATCCTTTTACACCCATTTTCTCCTTTTCACCGGTTTAGGAGATAACCTTTACAACCTCACCTCTCTCTTAAACTTCATATATAATACTGAGAGCTTGAGACGAGTTTTTATAATATTACTATAGCATTTTTCTTTTCTTTAACTCACAATTGATGTGTTTACTGAGTAAGGATGAGTAGGGCTTTTTTAGGCCCCAAATGAATTCAAATTTAGGGACCAAATGATCTCATCTTGGGTTTTCGGGGTACTAGCAATACCACCGCCTGCTAGTTTGAGACTAGGTGGTACCATCGCCTAACACAGTCTGGGAGATTGTATCTGAGCAATATTATCACCTAAACTGGCAGTGTCACAGCTTGGGCCAACTATGGGTCACTAATTGGGCCTTCCACTTGGCCCAAAATAACCTCAATTCAGGCCGAGTTAACCCTTAATTGAGTTGGTCTAATTACATTCTAAACAATCCAATTAGAACTAAAACTACTTCGATCTAGACAAATTATTATAAGTAAGAATTCTAAGTTATCCAACATGTCATTGGTTCATCCGATGCTTCACCCGAACCTTCGGCATATCGTCCTCTCTTATGATGTATTGCCCAATCGACATGTTGATATCCGCAACACCCGATCTCCTTAGTGCAATGTCTGATCCTTTTGGCCCGATGCTCGAACTCATGGCACGAAGCCTTCTGCTGATATGTCGACCATTCCTCCGGTCCGACATCCAATCTTCTGACATGTTCCATTTTAGCCCAACTTTTGATTCCACCGCTTTAATCAATTTATCTTTCCTGATTGAATATAGTCCTACGTCACTTAAATGTACATTAGATCGTAAACTCATTAATTGATTTCATCGTCAAAATCCAAGATTCAATATGTTTTATCTCATAGATAGATTTTATCAATTTACATATTATTTTCTTTAGGTTCTTTTGATACAAAGTATTCTGGTTGTACCATATAAATTATTTCATCAATATTTCCATTGAGAATTGTTATTTTGACATCCATCTAAAAGAGCTCCAAATCAAAATGTGTGGCTAAAGCCATAATTATTCTAAAAGAGTCATTCGTTAAAACCGGAGAGGTTTATTTAAAGTCAATCCCTTCTTTTTGAGTATAGCCCTTTGCCACAAGACGTGCATTATATCTCTCCACATTACCATTAGAATCCCCTTTGGTTTTAAAAATTCATTTACAACCAATAGGTTTCACTCCTTCTAGTAATGGGACAAGTTCTCAAACTTTATTGTCTTGTATGGACTTATACTCTTGATTCATTGCTTTAATCCACTTATCAGAATTGGAATCCTCTATGGCTTGACAGAAGTTGATTGGATCATCTTCCATCATATCACTACTTTTTTCATGTTCCCAGAGAAATACCATATAATCATATGAAATGACACTCCTCCTTACCCTAATGGATCATCACAAAGGTGCTAGCTCTTGTGGCATATGTTCTTATGGATGTTGAGTTTGATCCTCATGAATAATTTTCTTATACTATATGAGAGTTGAAATAACTATATCCTTTTGAGGTATTGAATTTACCACATCAGTGGCAACTATATAAATTGGATTAAATTGAACCAATTCTTCCTCAAACGTAAAGTCTTTAACCTTATTTCTCCCCCCAAACTCAATATCCTTGTAGCAATACTCGTCTCAAAAATATTTATTGATTTGGGATTATAAAATTTGTACCCCTTAGATCGTTCAGAATAACCAATAAAATAATTGCTTATTGTTTGGGGTTCCAATTTCTTTTCGTTAGGCCTGTAAAGCCTTGTCTTAGATAGACAACCTATGAAAGTGTCTTAGACTAGGCTTTCTTCCGGTCCAAAGCTCATAAGGTGTTTTTGTAGTTGCTTTAATTGGTACTCTATAAGAATGTAAGCTATAGTTTTTATTGCTTCTCTTCAGGGTGACTCTGGCAAAGTAGATTAAAAAATCATATTTCTTACTATGTCTTTAAGTATGCAGTTTCGTCTTTCAACTACACCATTCATGTTAGGTGACCTTGGCATTTTATACAGAGGGATAATTCCACACTCCTCTAAGCATAGAGCAAATGGTCCTCGACGTTATTCACTTGAGCCGTCATTTCTGTTGTAATATTCCCCTCCACGGTTAGATCTAATGCTTTATATATATATATTCACTGTTGAATTAGATGCGGTCATCAAATTTGTGATCAAGATCGTAGGATCATGTGATCCTACGGCCCAGATTGAGATTTGGAGCTGGACCTGACGTTTGAATCGGATACAAAGCTTGACTAGAATGGAGTTACGAGTTGACTTAGAGTCGGTCGATTCAACTTAAGCAAGTTGGGATATAAATGTTTTGAAAAAGAAATAACGTGTCACGGCCTTCTTGGTGGTGCACGATTGTAGGCGAACCCTAGTGGAAATACCAATCTCCAGCTCCGCAAACGAGATCAGGAATCACGGCCCACGCTCTCCTCTCCTCTCCTCCCTCTCTCTCCACCATCCTAAATACTTCACTCCTCCCTCTCCCGCGCAGCCAACCCCTTATTCCCAATGACTTGATTGAAGACGGCGGGTTTCAAAGTTGGTGAGGAGGTGCCGATGAAGGAGGAGGACGAGTTTATGCTTTTAAGAAATTGCTTCCTCGAGACCTCCTCGACATTAATCTCGTTGATGAAAGGTTCTGGTTCGATTCAAGTGATATGGATTGTTGTTATTTTGGTTTGCTCTTCATGGTATTGTTCTGTTATCGAGTGATGAGGGTTTGTTCATTTTTGTTTTCATATTCTCGTTGCCAAGAAAATAGTTATAAGACAGAGAGAGAGCGCCGACAAACATTTCAATTCGTGTCAAAACCGACGTAGACTAACTTACCAAAAATCGAAAGCTTAAAATAAATTAATTTTTTATAAATAAAATATTAATTTGATTATGTTGTTGTAAGCTCATTTACAAGATGAGTATTTGACCCTAAGGTTTTCTCCTTTGGCAAGTACCAAGAAAAATGGCGACGCACGGACGTGAGGGGATCATTAAAACGCACGGACGGACGTGAGGGGATCATTAAATCGCACGGACGTGAGGGGATCATTAAAACGCACGGACGTGAGGGGATCATTAAAACGCACGTCCGTGCGTCGCCACCAACAGCGAAATAGGAGCGGGCGAGGAACGTGAGGGGATCATTAAAACGCACGGACGTGAGGGGATCATTAAATCGCAACTACAGAGAGAAGCAGTGTAGAACGAGGAGGTCGAGGAGCAGTGACGGCCAGGACCGAAGAGCCAAGTAAGAATCCGCCATTTCCACCGTCTCTCTCTCTCACTCTCCCTGCCTCCGGGGGTGATATGGCGAGGGCGTCTCATGCTTAGTGACGCGGTTGATATCGGATTCGGGGAGTGGCCTACGGAGCCGTCGGATCCGGGTGGGGTTGCAGCCACCGCCGTTCTCCCTGTAGTTGCGATTTAATGATCCCCTCACGTCCGTGCGTTTTAATGATCCCCTCACGTTCCTCGCCCGCTCCTATTTCGCTGTTGGTGGCGACGCACGGACGTGCGTTTTAATGATCCCCTCACGTCCGTGCGTTTTAATGATCCCCTCACGTCCGTGCGATTTAATGATCCCCTCACGTCCGTCCGTGCGTTTTAATGATCCCCTCACGTCCGTGCGTCGCCATTTTGAGCGGAGAACGCACGGACGTGAGGGGATCATTAAAACGCACGGACGTGAGGGGATCATTAAAACGCACGTCCGTGCGTCGCCACCAACAGCGAAATAGGAGCGGGCGAGGAACGTGAGGGGATCATTAAAACGCACGGACGTGAGGGGATCATTAAATCGCAACTACAGGGAGAACGGCGGCGGCTGCAACCCCACCCGGATCCGACGGCTCCGGAGGCCACTCCCCGAATCCGATATCAATCGCGTCACTAAGCATGAGACGCCCTCGCCATATCACCCCCGGAGGCAGGGAGAGTGAGAGAGAGAGACGGTGGAAATGGCGGATTCTTACTTGGCTCTTCGGTCCTGGCCGTCACTGCTCCTCGACCTCCTCGTTCTACACTGCTTCTCTCTGTAGTTGCGATTTAATGATCCCCTCACGTCCGTGCGTCGCCACCAACAGCGAAATAGGAGCGGGCGAGGAAGACGAGATCGAGAGACGGAGCTTCACTCGTCCCACCCAGTTGTCCCGCTCGTCGAAAACCCCTACCTTTGCTCCTCAGGCGATCGATCCCGTCGTCGGGCCCTGCCCCCAGGTTTGCCTCCACTCCTTTCTCCTACCCCGTTCCTATTGCGACGCATTGATATGCTCTTGTTTCTTTTGCTATGGAGCTCGTCTCGATTTCCGTTTAATTGCTCAGGGTTGTATTTGTTCTGCGTGGATTCTCGGTTCTATTTGGATTACGCCTTTTCTTCTATGTTTCTCGTGAGGTTCATCGTGGCGGATCCTCTTGGGAAATCTCAATTAGGGTTTGGATTGTGGGGGCGTGGGGCTTTAATTTGATTAATTATGTTATTTGGATTGTTGATTGCTCGAATTTGGATGGTGAATCACGGGAAGTGCCATTGTGTAACATTTATTTATGTTTTGTAGATAAGAGTTTTTGGTCCTTCCGCAGCTACTCAAGTGCTCGGCCTATTGTCAGAGCTGGAATGGAGGGCATAAATGGTATATAAACTTGGTCTTGTTTTTCATTGTTTAGCTATAAGTTGTTCTCAACTTGTTGTCAAAGCTTTGGGAGTTGAGATGCATTAAAGAGAGTTTGCAATTTTGTTACAAGCATTGATTGAAAAGGCGCTAGGTGCCAAAAGGTGCTCAGGTCCAAAAACGTCCGAGGTGCTAGGCGTTCGTCTGAGTGAAGCGAGACGCTAAAATATAAAAATATATAATATAATTAATAAATATATTTATTTAAATAAAAATATATCATTTATTCTGAAACCTAATAATAATTTTAAATAAATAAAAATTAATAGTATTAAAATCAAAATAATATATTATTAATCTAATAAATAAAAATACTATTACTAGTATATAGTTAGTAGCAAGGTCTATCATACCGAAGCGTACCATCCGTACCCGGCGGTACGTACCGATCCGATAGGTTACCGGTATGCGGATCGCCCGATACCGCTACAGTGCTACAGTATGAAAAAAGTATAAAATTGTTCGGTACGCCCTGATGTACCGCCCGGTACACCGGTACCGTACCGTACCGTACCGAGCTCGGGTCGAAACGCCTGTACGGTACGGTACGACGAACCTTGGTTAGTAGCATATTGTTAATATATTGATAACAGTATACTATTGAAGTAAGAAGAGTGTGAGTAAGAGGAAGACTGAGGCTACTGACTGAGAGCAGCGGCAGCGGTAGCAACGAGAAGCGATAGTGGCAGCGGCAGCGGTAGCGGCGAGCGATGGCAACGGGAGCGGCGACAGTGGCAACGACAGTGGTAGTAACGAGTAGCGGGAGTAGGAGCGGCGAGCGGCGATAGTGGCAGCAGCAGCAGTAGTAGCGAGCAGAGGCAGCGGGAGCGGCAACAGTGTCAACGGGAGCAGGAGTGGCGAGCGACGATAGTGGCAGCGACAGCAGTAACAGCGAGTAGTGGCAGCGGGAGCGGCGATAGTGGCAGCGGTAGCAGCGAGCAGGGGGGAGCGAGAGCAGGAGCGGCGAGCGACGACAGTGGCAGCGGCAGCGAGAGCAAGAGCGACGAGCGACGATAGTGGCAGCGATAGCGGTAGCAGTGGCAGCGGCAGTGGGAGTGGAAGTGGCGAGCGGGGTTAGAGTTGGGGAAGTCGTGAGAAGAAGGCTGATATCGGTGCTTTAGTTGGTTCGATTGGACCAACTAAAGCACCGGAGATTGAACCAGACCTAAAACGCTGGTTCGGTCGCTGGGTTTAACCCGGGTGCTCGCCCGACGCCTGGGCTCGGGCGAGCGCCCAAGCGACGCGCTTCGGGCCTCCCCTCGCTTAGGAAGATGAACTTGACTTCGATATTTTCTGTTTCTATATCACTTTATTTCAATGCTTGGCAACACTGATATATCTAAGCTTGCATGCTGCTTTACTTCACTTAAGAGGTATATCTTTTAGAAAGCTTTAATCTGATTTTGGATTCCAATTTTAGGCTGCAGTACACTAGAAACTTGTTATGGACTGCTAACAATCTTGACATGTTTATGTTTTATCAATGAAATCAACCATAAAATTGCTTTTATTTTCATATACAACAGTTCTTAACTCTGAAAATAAAAAGTATGTAATGTCAGCAGTAGGTTGACATAAAGGAAAACTTGCATATACCTCCATAGTATAATAGCAAGAAATAATGTGTGAAGAATAGGGTTTCAGTTTCCTCACCTTCTTAACCATTTGCATTTGCAAACATGGGATAATAGTGATGGACTATTCAACTCTACTATGCAACTCTAACAATTGTGACTTGTCTGTATATATTGTGCAATTGTGACTTCACGCAAGATGCACAAGATGACACAGGAGAGTTCAAGAATGAAGATATAAAGATATCTTGATGTATTTTTTTTCGAGATGATGTGGAATTTATAATTGTCTCACTTTGATATTGATTTTTGGATAAAATAAAGATTGTAATGTGAAGTTTCAAATATCAATAATTTTATCTTGAATTTATGAAAAAGTTTTGGTATGATTTTGAAATTATTAAAAATTGATAGGTAATTAATAAAATTATTATTGACAGTATAGTGACACTCAAATAATCCATTACTAATTTTTTTTATATTTTAGTGACAGGTCAAGCCATCACTAAATTATTATTATCTTTTCCATTTAATCAGTAAGAGTTAATTATATTGTCACTAAAATTGTTAGTCAATTCTTTTAGTGACAGAAGTGTTCATAACCAATTGTTGTCACAGAAATATTAATTTATCAATTTATTTATTTTTAGCGATAGAATTTAATGTTTTAGCTACAAATATAAACTATCACTAAAAACTATAATTTAATGACATATGTGTCTTTTTTTGTTACTAAAACTTTTAGCCACGAGATCTATGCTGACGGAAGCTAGTGATGGCTCATTTTGCACTAATTCTTTTAGTGACAACTTTTGTTCATGGTTAATAACTATTTTTCTTATAGTGTAGGGGGCATGTGACCTGTATGTGTGCCAATATCTCAAGGAGCAGAGGAAACCAATGGCCTCGATCGCTTCCTCGACATGGCACCACCCCACCCCCCTATTCCGATCGATTTCGATCAGCGTTGGCTTGGCTGTGCCGACGACCAATCGGGCAACGCTTCTCAACTTTAATCCATGGACCAAAGAGGTCCAGCTCTAAGTGAGAAGACCCAACCTCCCTTAGGGTAATAGAGCCATCTAAATCGGAAGGGGGTTGCTCCACACCCTTTTGGGGGTCGGCCTTGTGAGAAGAGTCCAGAAAAACAAGGGAGGAAGTCAAAGAAGTCATCGAAACTAGAGGGCAAATCCACTTTATGACCCACACAACTATACTTGAAACACACCAAAGGTAAATTCTCATATGAAACAGTTTGGAAAATTCCTTTCTTTAGGTGACCCAGTCATACTGCTTATGGGGTTTTGAAAGATCGATTTCTATACTAACCTTACATATCGACCCCTTTCAAACGAGAAAGAACATTCATCATTCTTTAGGGGACGACCTAGGAGAGAACCAAGATTAATAACACATTCTGTTCCAGTACTCCAAAGGAAGATTGACGAACTACACCTAGATAGGGACAGATGAGATCCTCTCTGTGAGAGGCTGGAAATTAGCTTTCTTGGGCATCAGATACAAAACCTCCCCTCGAATGGTCCATGGTCCCTCGGTGAGGATGCGAACAACCTCCGCTTTAGAAAAAAATTGAAAGCAAATAAAAACCTTAAGCCAAATTGATCACTTGGGACACCAAAGAACATTTCCATTAGTGAGAAACCACATATTTCAGGAAATCCAAAGTCGAAGTCGGAGGAAATGATTGATCAAACTAGATATTCAAGGTTTTTGCCATTCATGAGGAGTTTTTTCGTCAAATTCGATGAAATCCTTAGAAGCATCATAGATCCGGTTAAACAAAGAAGAAGATAGTAGTGAACTTGCATCTGGCCCATATGAAGGACCAATTAACATCAATGCCTAAGAGATGCTCTTTCCAGTGAAAGGGCCATCCAATTGGCTCTTCTTGGAAGGCGGAGGGGCATTGGAAGGATCCCGATGGAGTGGCCCATTTTTCTTGGTACTTGCCAAAGGAGAAAACCTTAGGGGTCTGGCTTGGCATCACTCCAGGAACCCTAACTGAAGGGATCGACACCACAGAAGAAGATGATGACACCCTAGGGAGGGGAACAACAATGGATGCAAGGAGAGAGCCAAGTAGGGGATGTGAAGCCAGTAGTTGGGGGCGGGGGGGGGTGGGGAAGGGTGTGGTTGGGTCGCATCAAAGGTGGAATTAAGGAGGGAGAAGGCAATGGGGTTGTCCTTATCGCCTTAGAAACCCAGAGCTTCTCTCTCTAAGGAAAGAAGAGAGTTCCCTACTCTCTCACAAATTTATTTAATGCATTACAATCGACCATATCTTGTTCAGAACTTCACGGTTAGCCCTCAATTCCCTTCTCGCACTTTTCTAGTTCGAAAACCCTAAAGAAGATGCAGTGCAAGATTCTTTTCCGCCATCAATCTGGTCCTCATGATTAATCTAGGACTATGTGTTTTTGCTGCTTATCGATCCGATTGATGTGATTCTCCCGATAAGCTCTAACTCTGATGGCTGCCCTCCCTCCGCAAGCGGACAACTTCTAGATCACCCTTGTTCTTTCCCTCAGTGAGCTTTTTTTTTCCTCATAAATTTGATACTTTTGGTCATATTTTTATATGAAAAAGGTTTACTTGGTGGAATTGGTGGCACCTGCTATTTCTATTCTTCTGTTTCTCTTTGGAACAAATTGATTTATTTGTAGGACATGCTTAGATCATCACAAGAGGATGAAGGTAAAAAGTTTGCTATGAGGTTTGTTACCAATACTAGATATTTGCAAAGTTTTTAGCATTGTGGTGAGGCACTGCGGTTATATCTCTGAGACTTATGTGATGGTATATTTAATTTTGAAGTGTTCAATATTGGTTGGCATGTAGGACGAGCAACAACAAATTACTTTCATAGTGGAGGAATAGAAAGAGAAAAGTGAAAGATAATAACTAAAAATAATAAGCAAATGTATAACTATCCAATTGGCTCAAAGATAACACTCCTAGGATAGAAGTCTTGCACCTCCGCATACCTCACAAGGTGGGAAAGGAAAAAAACTTGATTCATGGATCCTTTTTTTATTCATACATTACAATGTTATAGCCCATTTTTATATGCTCAAGTATAAGAATAAAAAGAAAATTACAGAAATTTAAAAAATTACAATCGCATCAAATCAAATATATGATATCTTGTTCTTCGTTTCTGATTTGATTTGAGAAATAGTCTTCCTCTCTTCATGATATTTTTGATTGATAATCTTTCATCTTTATAGAGATGAATCTTTAAGATATTCAATCAAGATTTGTAATTTTCAATAATATGATTTCTTTTTTGTTGTATTTTTTCTTTCTTTTTCTCCTCGTTGAGTAGATATTTTCATGTTATTACATATGTAAAATATCTCTAAACAAATTAAATTTATTTTATTAATAAATTAATTTAATTGCTCATGCATCATATTGTTTTACTGTTTCTTTTTCATTTCTGCTATTGAGCGAGCATGCACATGTGGAGATTTTGGAATCGAATGAATTGTTCCTTTAAAGTCAGAGACGATTGAATTTGATTGGCCTAGATGCATGCATAGCAATTCATGTGCAGAGTATAGTTTCATCAAAACTAAAATTTTAATTTCATTCTTCCTCAAATTAGTGACTATATTATGGATATATTAGATGACATTTTGGTCTCTTTGGTGTTTATGTAGCATTTACATGATGCCTTTTGTGGAAGTTGTATGATATACTGCCATGGTTGTTTTGACCAAATACAAAGTTTAATATGCTAATGAGTTAGTTTTAGTTCCAGAGCATGCTTCTGATGATTCTTGGTGTGATGATGGGCTTCTGAATGAAATCTCAGATGCTGACTTAAACAGAGAACAGAAGAGGCGTTATGATCAATTTTATACAGTATCCTTGCAATCTATAAATGATATGCATATCCTTTGTCCAAAACTCTTCATAGTAAAACTTTTAGGGCTTTAAACTTGAGGATGTATCATATGGAACCCTTGACAAAAGTTTATATGGGTTATCGAGATGGTATATCTGCAGGAAAGGAAGCTTCTGCCCAAGAGGGCTTCAACATTGGGTTTAAGCAATCTGCAAGCAGTGGTTACAAATGGGGAATTGTTAGAGGCATCACAAGGTGAAAAGTGATAGTATTTACTGATCTCTTTCTGCAGAAGAATTTTGGTATCTTATTTTTCCTACATTATTTCGTAGTGCATTTGTAAACCTCCCAGATCAATTCAAAGAAAAGTTAGTTAAGAAGCTTGAAGACAGATGCACGTTTCAAAGTCTTTACAAGCCCGTTCAAGAGATTTCCACGGACGATGCTCTGAGAATGTATCACTTTCAACTACAACAAGAAAATAAACAATCTCATCAAAGATCAAAAGCGACAGTATCATCGGCAATCGAAGATTTTGACTGCAATAAGTTAGACTTCTTTTTCAAGGAGCTTATGTTACTTGTAAGTGAGTCTTCTGAAATCAAAGCAAGTGTTGATGTTGTAAAAGGAGAGGAAGAAGAATGACCTTGATGTTGAAGTACTTGGAGGGATCGTTCAAATTCACTTACGTCTGAATTTTCTGGACAGATTGTAATTTTTTGATGGCCTCAGATTGCAATGAAAAGAACTGAACCATTGCTCCATTGCAGCATAATATATTTTGAGATTTTGCTTCAGAAAAATAGGTTCCAAATTTCAGAGTATTGACTATTCTTCCACTGGAACTGTGCCGTCATTTTTGGGAACGTTGAAAGCACTCATGGTTTGATAATAATCTCCTTCCGAAATGCAATACTTTTTCATTGTGTTTGATGTTGAGCATGGCCTTTCTTTTTCCTCCTAGTTTTGCACACTGTAAATATAAGCATAAGATGCTTCTCCAACAATAACGATAGAATCTGATGAGAGGTTAATCAAGTAGCACTATATTGAAATGAATGAGATACTATTTTCAAACTAATACAAACAACTCTTACACTTTTTTCTTTCCTTTTTTCTGAATAAATTTCTACTTTCAGAATGCATTTACTTCAGCTTTAAATTAACATCGTATTTCATTAATTAGATTTTTTTTTACACTAAGTTAAAGTCATATGGTTGAGTTTTTCTGATCTTTCTTATGTATTTAGCAAGTCAATTCAATAGCCATAAATTTTTGATTTGCCAAATAAATCAGCAATTACCAACTTAACTCTCTTTGACCTTTAATTAATTGTAATCTTAGATGTCTAAGCATATTACAACTATGTCATGCTCCACAATATAGTATTTGTATAAATTATAAATTATAAAATATAAGTCTCATTAAATGTATTCATGTGTATAATTCTAGATTAATTATATATTATTTTTATAATTAATTATTATTTTTGAATGTGTCGGAGAATATTAAATCATATTGTCTTAGCATCTAGTAAAATCGGAGTCAGAATATCCAATGATCTTCAAATGGTCTGATCTCCCATATGATCTTTTGTTCTCTTTAAATATCTCATGACTCTTTTAGCTACATTCCAATGATTCATTCCATGATTGCTTAAGTATCTATCTAACATTCCAACAATGTACATTATATCTTGACGCGTACAAACCTGTGCATACATTAGACTCCCTAAAGCTAATGCATAGGAAATCTTCTGCATTTCTTAAGTTTCCAGATTTTTTTTAAGGCACTAATTGAGACTGAACTTGTCTCCCTTTGTGATAGGGGTGTCTCCTGGTTTACAATCCTATATGCTAAACCTTTTGAGTACTTTATCGATATAGTTCCTTTGTAATAATCCTAGAATACCTCGCGATCTATCTCGGTGTATCTTGATTCCTAATACAAAAGGGGTATCACCAAGATCTTTCATCTCAAAATTTCTAGATAAAAATCTCTTGGTTTCGTGCAATATGTCTATATCATTAGTGGCAAGCAGAATGTCATCCGTATAAAATATAAGTAAAATAAATTTGCTCCCACTGAATTTATGATACATGCAATCATCAACAACATTCATCTTAAAACCAAATGAGATAATTACTTGATGAAATTTGTGATACTACTAAAAGGATGTTTGTTTTGTTAGGATCGAAATCGGCACTAAGAGGGGGGGAGTGTGAATTAGTGCTTACGATAAAAATTACATCGATTCGAAAATTTCGTTCGATAAAATCATATTGGAAATATGTTTAACTCGAAAACGTTCATAAAAATGTAATGAGCAAGTAAAGCAGTTTGCAATAAAGGTAAACAACAAAATATAAATACAAACTAAGTTTTATAGTGGTTCGATCATCGTGACCTGCATCCACTCCTGATTCCTCTTCACTCAAGGCCATCGGCTTTCACTATCGATCTTCTTTCAACGGAGGAAGATCAACTATCCTTTTACACCCATTTTCTCCTTTTCACCGGTTTAGGAGATAACCTTTACAACCTCACCTCTCTCTTAAACTTCATATATAATACTGAGAGCTTGAGACGAGTTTTTATAATATTACTATAGCATTTTTCTTTTCTTTAACTCACAATTGATGTGTTTACTGAGTAAGGATGAGTAGGGCTTTTTTAGGCCCCAAATGAATTCAAATTTAGGGACCAAATGATCTCATCTTGGGTTTTCGGGGTACTAGCAATACCACCGCCTGCTAGTTTGAGACTAGGTGGTACCATCGCCTAACACAGTCTGGGAGATTGTATCTGAGCAATATTATCACCTAAACTGGCAGTGTCACAGCTTGGGCCAACTATGGGTCACTAATTGGGCCTTCCACTTGGCCCAAAATAACCCCAATTCAGGCCGAGTTAACCCATAATTGAGTTGGTCTAATTATATTCTAAACAATCCAATTAGAACTAAAACTACTTCGATCTAGACAAATTATTATAAGTAAGAATTCTAAGTTATCCAACATGTCATTGGTTCATCCGATGCTTCACCCGAACCTTCGGCATATCGTCCTCTCTTATGATGTATTGCCCAATCGACATGTTGATATCCGCAACACCCGATCTCCTTAGTGCAATGTCTGATCCTTTTGGCCCGATGCTCGAACTCATGGCACGAAGCCTTCTGCTGATATGTCGACCATTCCTCCGGTCCGACATCCAATCTTCTGACATGTTCCATTTTAGCCCAACTTTTGATTCCACCGCTTTAATCAATTTATCTTTCCTGATTGAATATAGTCCTACATCACTTAAATGTACATTAGATCGTAAACTCATTAATTGATTTCATCGTCAAAATCCAAGATTCAATATGTTTTATCTCATAGATAGATTTTATCAATTTACATATTATTTTCTTTAGGTTCTTTTGATACAAAGTATTCTGGTTGTACCATATAAATTATTTCATCAATATTTCCATTGAGAATTGTTATTTTGACATCCATCTAAAAGAGCTCCAAATCAAAATGTGTGGCTAAAGCCATAATTATTCTAAAAGAGTCATTCGTTAAAACCGGAGAGGTTTATTTAAAGTCAATCCCTTCTTTTTGAGTATAGCCCTTTGCCACAAGACGTGCATTATATCTCTCCACATTACCATTAGAATCCCCTTTGGTTTTAAAAATTCATTTACAACCAATAGGTTTCACTCCTTCTAGTAATGGGACAAGTTCTCAAACTTTATTGTCTTGTATGGACTTATACTCTTGATTCATTGCTTTAATCCACTTATCAGAATTGGAATCCTCTATGGCTTGACAGAAGTTGATTGGATCATCTTCCATCATATCACTACTTTTTTCATGTTCCCAGAGAAATACCATATAATCATATGAAATGACACTCCTCCTTACCCTAATGGATCATCACAAAGGTGCTAGCTCTTGTGGCATATGTTCTTATGGATGTTGAGTTTGATCCTCATGAATAATTTTCTTATACTATATGAGAGTTGAAATAACTATATCCTTTTGAGGTATTGAATTTACCACATCAGTGGCAACTATATAAATTGGATTAAATTGAACCAATTCTTCCTCAAACGTAAAGTCTTTAACCTTATTTCTCCCCCCAAACTCAATATCCTTGTAGCAATACTCGTCTCAAAAATATTTATTGATTTGGGATTATAAAATTTGTACCCCTTAGATCGTTCAGAATAACCAATAAAATAATTGCTTATTGTTTGGGGTTCCAATTTCTTTTCGTTAGGCCTGTAAAGCCTTGTCTTAGATAGACAACCTATGAAAGTGTCTTAGACTAGGCTTTCTTCCGGTCCAAAGCTCATAAGGTGTTTTTGTAGTTGCTTTAATTGGTACTCTATAAGAATGTAAGCTATAGTTTTTATTGCTTCTCTTCAGGGTGACTCTGGCAAAGTAGATTAAAAAATCATATTTCTTACTATGTCTTTAAGTATGCAGTTTCGTCTTTCAACTACACCATTCATGTTAGGTGACCTTGGCATTTTATACAGAGGGATAATTCCACACTCCTCTAAGCATAGAGCAAATGGTCCTCGACGTTATTCACTTGAGCCGTCATTTCTGTTGTAATATTCCCCTCCACGGTTAGATCTAATGCTTTATATATATATATATATATATATATATATATATATATATTCACTGTTGAATTAGATGCGGTCATCAAATTTGTGATCAAGATCGTAGGATCATGTGATCCTACGGCCCAGATTGAGATTTGGAGCTGGACCTGACGTTTGAATCGGATACAAAGCTTGACTAGAATGGAGTTACGAGTTGACTTAGAGTCGGTCGATTCAACTTAAGCAAGTTGGGATATAAATGTTTTGAAAAAGAAATAACGTGTCACGGCCTTCTTGGTGGTGCGCGATTGTAGGCGAACCCTAGTGGAAATACCAATCTCCAGCTCCGCAAACGAGATCAGGAATCACGGCCCACGCTCTCCTCTCCTCTCCTCCCTCTCTCTCCACCATCCTAAATACTTCACTCCTCCCTCTCCCGCGCAGCCAACCCCTTATTCCCAATGACTTGATTGAAGACGGCGGGTTTCAAAGTTGGTGAGGAGGTGCCGATGAAGGAGGAGGACGAGTTTATGCTTTTAAGAAATTGCTTCCTCGAGACCTCCTCGACATTAATCTCGTTGATGAAAGGTTCTGGTTCGATTCAAGTGATATGGATTGTTGTTATTTTGGTTTGCTCTTCATGGTATTGTTCTGTTATCGAGTGATGAGGGTTTGTTCATTTTTGTTTTCATATCCTCGTTGCCAAGAAAATAGTTCTAAGACAGAGAGAGAGCGCCGACAAACATTTCAATTCGTGTCAAAACCGACGTAGACTAACTTACCAAAAATCGAAAGCTTAAAATAAATTAATTTTTTATAAATAAAATATTAATTTGATTATGTTGTTGTAAGCTCATTTACAAGATGAGTATTTGACCCTAAGGTTTTCTCCTTTGGCAAGTACCAAGAAAAATGGCGACGCACGGACGTGAGGGGATCATTAAAACGCACGGACGGACGTGAGGGGATCATTAAATCGCACGGACGTGAGGGGATCATTAAAACGCACGTCCGTGCGTCGCCACCAACAGCGAAATAGGAGCGGGCGAGGAACGTGAGGGGATCATTAAAACGCACGGACGTGAGGGGATCATTAAATCGCAACTACAGAGAGAAGCAGTGTAGAACGAGGAGGTCGAGGAGCAGTGACGGCCAGGACCGAAGAGCCAAGTAAGAATCCGCCATTTCCACCGTCTCTCTCTCTCACTCTCCCTGCCTCCGGGGGTGATATGGCGAGGGCGTCTCATGCTTAGTGACGCGGTTGATATCGGATTCGGGGAGTGGCCTCCGGAGCCGTCGGATCCTGGTGGGGTTGCAGCCGCCGCCGTTCTCCCTGTAGTTGCGATTTAATGATCCCCTCACGTCCGTGCGTTTTAATGATCCCCTCACGTTCCTCGCCCGCTCCTATTTCGCTGTTGGTGGCGACGCACGGACGTGCGTTTTAATGATCCCCTCACGTCCGTGCGTTTTAATGATCCCCTCACGTCCGTGCGATTTAATGATCCCCTCACGTCCGTCCGTGCGTTTTAATGATCCCCTCACGTCCGTGCGTCACCATTTTGAGCGGAGAACGCACGGACGTGAGGGGATCATTAAAACGCACGGACGTGAGGGGATCATTAAAACGCACGTCCGTGCGTCGCCACCAACAGCGAAATAGGAGCGGGCGAGGAACGTGAGGGGATCATTAAAACGCACGGACGTGAGGGGATCATTAAATCGCAACTACAGGGAGAACGGCGGCGGCTGCAACCCCACCCGGATCCGACGGCTCCGGAGGCCACTCCCCGAATCCGATATCAACCGCGTCACTAAGCATGAGACGCCCTCGCCATATCACCCCCGGAGGCAGGGAGAGTGAGAGAGAGAGACGGTGGAAATGGCGGATTCTTACTTGGCTCTTCGGTCCTGGCCGTCACTGCTCCTCGACCTCCTCGTTCTACATTGCTTCTCTCTGTAGTTGCGATTTAATGATCCCCTCACGTCCGTGCGTCGCCACCAACAGCGAAATAGGAGCGGGCGAGGAAGACGAGATCGAGAGACGGAGCTTCACTCGTCCCACCCAGTTGTCCCGCTCGTCGAAAACCCCTACCTTTGCTCCTCAGGCGATCGATCCCGTCGTCGGGCCCTGCCCCCAGGTTTGCCTCCACTCCTTTCTCCTACCCCGTTCCTATTGCGACGCATTGATATGCTCTTGTTTCTTTTGCTATGGAGCTCGTCTCGATTTCCGTTTAATTGCTCAGGGTTGTATTTGTTCTGCGTGGATTCTCGGTTCTATTTGGATTACGCCTTTTCTTCTATGTTTCTCGTGAGGTTCATCGTGGCGGATCCTCTTGGGAAATCTCAATTAGGGTTTGGATTGTGGGGGCGTGGGGCTTTAATTTGATTAATTATGTTATTTGGATTGTTGATTGCTCGAATTTGGATGGTGAATCACGGGAAGTGCCATTGTGTAACATTTATTTATGTTTTGTAGATAAGAGTTTTTGGTCCTTCCGCAGCTACTCAAGTGCTCGGCCTATTGTCAGAGCTGGAATGGAGGGCATAAATGGTATATAAACTTGGTCTTGTTTTTCATTGTTTAGCTATAAGTTGTTCTCAACTTGTTGTCAAAGCTTTGGGAGTTGAGATGCATTAAAGAGAGTTTGCAATTTTGTTACAAGCATTGATTGAAAAGGCGCTAGGTGCCAAAAGGTGCTCAGGTCCAAAAACGTCCGAGGTGCTAGGCGTTCGTCTGAGTGAAGCGAGACGCTAAAATATAAAAATATATAATATAATTAATAAATATATTTATTTAAATAAAAATATATCATTTATTCTGAAACCTAATAATAATTTTAAATAAATAAAAATTAATAGTATTAAAATCAAAATAATATATTATTAATCTAATAAATAAAAATACTATTACTAGTATATAGTTAGTAGCAAGGTCTATCATACCGAAGCGTACCATCCGTACCCGGCGGTACGTACCGATCCGATAGGTTACCGGTATGCGGATCGCCCGATACCGCTACAGTGCTACAGTATGAAAAAAGTATAAAATTGTTCGGTACGCCCTGATGTACCGCCCGGTACACCGGTACCGTACCGTACCGTACCGAGCTCGGGTCGAAACGCCTGTACGGTACGGTACGACGAACCTTGGTTAGTAGCATATTGTTAATATATTGATAACAGTATACTATTGAAGTAAGAAGAGTGTGAGTAAGAGGAAGACTGAGGCTACTGACTGAGAGCAGCGGCAGCGGTAGCAACGAGAAGCGATAGTGGCAGCGGCAGCGGTAGCGGCGAGCGATGGCAACGGGAGCGGCGACAGTGGCAACGACAGTGGTAGTAACGAGTAGCGGGAGTAGGAGCGGCGAGCGGCGATAGTGGCAGCAGCAGCAGTAGTAGCGAGCAGAGGCAGCGGGAGCGGCAACAGTGTCAACGGGAGCAGGAGTGGCGAGCGACGATAGTGGCAGCGACAGCAGTAACAGCGAGTAGTGGCAGCGGGAGCGGCGATAGTGGCAGCGGTAGCAGCGAGCAGGGGGGAGCGAGAGCAGGAGCGGCGAGCGACGACAGTGGCAGCGGCAGCGAGAGCAAGAGCGACGAGCGACGATAGTGGCAGCGATAGCGGTAGCAGTGGCAGCGGCAGTGGGAGTGGAAGTGGCGAGCGGGGTTAGAGTTGGGGAAGTCGTGAGAAGAAGGCTGATATCGGTGCTTTAGTTGGTTCGATTGGACCAACTAAAGCACCGGAGATTGAACCAGACCTAAAACGCTGGTTCGGTCGCTGGGTTTAACCCGGGTGCTCGCCCGACGCCTGGGCTCGGGCGAGCGCCCAAGCGACGCGCTTCGGGCCTCCCCTCGCTTAGGAAGATGAACTTGACTTCGATATTTTCTGTTTCTATATCACTTTATTTCAATGCTTGGCAACACTGATATATCTAAGCTTGCATGCTGCTTTACTTCACTTAAGAGGTATATCTTTTAGAAAGCTTTAATCTGATTTTGGATTCCAATTTTAGGCTGCAGTACACTAGAAACTTGTTATGGACTGCTAACAATCTTGACATGTTTATGTTTTATCAATGAAATCAACCATAAAATTGCTTTTATTTTCATATACAACAGTTCTTAACTCTGAAAATAAAAAGTATGTAATGTCAGCAGTAGGTTGACATAAAGGAAAACTTGCATATACCTCCATAGTATAATAGCAAGAAATAATGTGTGAAGAATAGGGTTTCAGTTTCCTCACCTTCTTAACCATTTGCATTTGCAAACATGGGATAATAGTGATGGACTATTCAACTCTACTATGCAACTCTAACAATTGTGACTTGTCTGTATATATTGTGCAATTGTGACTTCACGCAAGATGCACAAGATGACACAGGAGAGTTCAAGAATGAAGATATAAAGATATCTTGATGTATTTTTTTTCGAGATGATGTGGAATTTATAATTGTCTCACTTTGATATTGATTTTTGGATAAAATAAAGATTGTAATGTGAAGTTTCAAATATCAATAATTTTATCTTGAATTTATGAAAAAGTTTTGGTATGATTTTGAAATTATTAAAAATTGATAGGTAATTAATAAAATTATTATTGACAGTATAGTGACACTCAAATAATCCATTACTAATTTTTTTTATATTTTAGTGACAGGTCAAGCCATCACTAAATTATTATTATCTTTTCCATTTAATCAGTAAGAGTTAATTATATTGTCACTAAAATTGTTAGTCAATTCTTTTAGTGACAGAAGTGTTCATAACCAATTGTTGTCACAGAAATATTAATTTATCAATTTATTTATTTTTAGCGATAGAATTTAATGTTTTAGCTACAAATATAAACTATCACTAAAAACTATAATTTAATGACATATGTGTCTTTTTTTGTTACTAAAACTTTTAGCCACGAGATCTATGCTGACGGAAGCTAGTGATGGCTCATTTTGCACTAATTCTTTTAGTGACAACTTTTGTTCATGGTTAATAACTATTTTTCTTATAGTGTAGGGGGCATGTGACCTGTATGTGTGCCAATATCTCAAGGAGCAGAGGAAACCAATGGCCTCGATCGCTTCCTCGACATGGCACCACCCCACCCCCCTATTCCGATCGATTTCGATCAGCGTTGGCTTGGCTGTGCCGACGACCAATCGGGCAACGCTTCTCAACTTTAATCCATGGACCAAAGAGGTCCAGCTCTAAGTGAGAAGACCCAACCTCCCTTAGGGTAATAGAGCCATCTAAATCGGAAGGGGGTTGCTCCACACCCTTTTGGGGGTCGGCCTTGTGAGAAGAGTCCAGAAAAACAAGGGAGGAAGTCAAAGAAGTCATCGAAACTAGAGGGCAAATCCACTTTATGACCCACACAACTATACTTGAAACACACCAAAGGTAAATTCTCATATGAAACAGTTTGGAAAATTCCTTTCTTTAGGTGACCCAGTCATACTGCTTATGGGGTTTTGAAAGATCGATTTCTATACTAACCTTACATATCGACCCCTTTCAAGCGAGAAAGAACATTCATCATTCTTTAGGGGACGACCTAGGAGAGAACCAAGATTAATAACACATTCTGTTCCAGTACTCCAAAGGAAGATTGACGAACTACACCTAGATAGGGACAGATGAGATCCTCTCTGTGAGAGGCTGGAAATTAGCTTTCTTGGGCATCAGATACAAAACCTCCCCTCGAATGGTCCATGGTCCCTCGGTGAGGATGCGAACAACCTCCGCTTTAGAAAAAAATTGAAAGCAAATAAAAACCTTAAGCCAAATTGATCACTTGGGACACCAAAGAACATTTCCATTAGTGAGAAACCACATATTTCAGGAAATCCAAAGTCGAAGTCGGAGGAAATGATTGATCAAACTAGATATTCAAGGTTTTTGCCATTCATGAGGAGTTTTTTCGTCAAATTCGATGAAATCCTTAGAAGCATCATAGATCCGGTTAAACAAAGAAGAAGATAGTAGTGAACTTGCATCTGGCCCATATGAAGGACCAATTAACATCAATGCCTAAGAGATGCTCTTTCCAGTGAAAGGGCCATCCAATTGGCTCTTCTTGGAAGGCGGAGGGGCATTGGAAGGATCCCGATGGAGTGGCCCATTTTTCTTGGTACTTGCCAAAGGAGAAAACCTTAGGGGTCTGGCTTGGCATCACTCCAGGAACCCTAACTGAAGGGATCGACACCACAGAAGAAGATGATGACACCCTAGGGAGGGGAACAACAATGGATGCAAGGAGAGAGCCAAGTAGGGGATGTGAAGCCAGTAGTTGGGGGCGGGGGGGGGGGGTGGGGAAGGGTGTGGTTGGGTCGCATCAAAGGTGGAATTAAGGAGGGAGAAGGCAATGGGGTTGTCCTTATCGCCTTAGAAACCCAGAGCTTCTCTCTCTAAGGAAAGAAGAGAGTTCCCTACTCTCTCACAAATTTATTTAATGCATTACAATCGACCATATCTTGTTCAGAACTTCACGGTTAGCCCCCAATTCCCTTCTCGCACTTTTCTAGTTCGAAAACCCTAAAGAAGATGCAGTGCAAGATTCTTTTCCGCCATCAATCTGGTCCTCATGATTAATCTAGGACTATGTGTTTTTGCTGCTTATCGATCCGATTGATGTGATTCTCCCGATAAGCTCTAACTCTGATGGCTGCCCTCCCTCCGCAAGCGGACAACTTCTAGATCACCCTTGTTCTTTCCCTCAGTGAGCTTTTTTTTTCCTCATAAATTTGATACTTTTGGTCATATTTTTATATGAAAAAGGTTTACTTGGTGGAATTGGTGGCACCTGCTATTTCTATTCTTCTGTTTCTCTTTGGAACAAATTGATTTATTTGTAGGACATGCTTAGATCATCACAAGAGGATGAAGGTAAAAAGTTTGCTATGAGGTTTGTTACCAATACTAGATATTTGCAAAGTTTTTAGCATTGTGGTGAGGCACTGCGGTTATATCTCTGAGACTTATGTGATGGTATATTTAATTTTGAAGTGTTCAATATTGGTTGGCATGTAGGACGAGCAACAACAAATTACTTTCATAGTGGAGGAATAGAAAGAGAAAAGTGAAAGATAATAACTAAAAATAATAAGCAAATGTATAACTATCCAATTGGCTCAAAGATAACACTCCTAGGATAGAAGTCTTGCACCTCCGCATGCCTCACAAGGTGGGAAAGGAAAAAAACTTGATTCATGGATCCTTTTTTTATTCATACATTACAATGTTATAGCCCATTTTTATATGCTCAAGTATAAGAATAAAAAGAAAATTACAGAAATTTAAAAAATTACAATCGCATCAAATCAAATATATGATATCTTGTTCTTCGTTTCTGATTTGATTTGAGAAATAGTCTTCCTCTCTTCATGATATTTTTGATTGATAATCTTTCATCTTTATAGAGATGAATCTTTAAGATATTCAATCAAGATTTGTAATTTTCAATAATATGATTTCTTTTTTGTTGTATTTTTTCTTTCTTTTTCTCCTCGTTGAGTAGATATTTTCATGTTATTACATATGTAAAATATCTCTAAACAAATTAAATTTATTTTATTAATAAATTAATTTAATTGCTCATGCATCATATTGTTTTACTGTTTCTTTTTCATTTCTGCTATTGAGCGAGCATGCACATGTGGAGATTTTGGAATCGAATGAATTGTTCCTTTAAAGTCAGAGACGATTGAATTTGATTGGCCTAGATGCATGCATAGCAATTCATGTGCAGAGTATAGTTTCATCAAAACTAAAATTTTAATTTCATTCTTCCTCAAATTAGTGACTATATTATGGATATATTAGATGACATTTTGGTCTCTTTGGTGTTTATGTAGCATTTACATGATGCCTTTTGTGGAAGTTGTATGATATACTGCCATGGTTGTTTTGACCAAATACAAAGTTTAATATGCTAATGAGTTAGTTTTAGTTCCAGAGCATGCTTCTGATGATTCTTGGTGTGATGATGGGCTTCTGAATGAAATCTCAGATGCTGACTTAAACAGAGAACAGAAGAGGCGTTATGATCAATTTTATACAGTATCCTTGCAATCTATAAATGATATGCATATCCTTTGTCCAAAACTCTTCATAGTAAAACTTTTAGGGCTTTAAACTTGAGGATGTATCATATGGAACCCTTGACAAAAGTTTATATGGGTTATCGAGATGGTATATCTGCAGGAAAGGAAGCTTCTGCCCAAGAGGGCTTCAACATTGGGTTTAAGCAATCTGCAAGCAGTGGTTACAAATGGGGAATTGTTAGAGGCATCACAAGGTGAAAAGTGATAGTATTTACTGATCTCTTTCTGCAGAAGAATTTTGGTATCTTATTTTTCCTACATTATTTCGTAGTGCATTTGTAAACCTCCCAGATCAATTCAAAGAAAAGTTAGTTAAGAAGCTTGAAGACAGATGCACGTTTCAAAGTCTTTACAAGCCCGTTCAAGAGATTTCCACGGACGATGCTCTGAGAATGTATCACTTTCAACTACAACAAGAAAATAAACAATCTCATCAAAGATCAAAAGCGACAGTATCATCGGCAATCGAAGATTTTGACTGCAATAAGTTAGACTTCTTTTTCAAGGAGCTTATGTTACTTGTAAGTGAGTCTTCTGAAATCAAAGCAAGTGTTGATGTTGTAAAAGGAGAGGAAGAAGAATGACCTTGATGTTGAAGTACTTGGAGGGATCGTTCAAATTCACTTACGTCTGAATTTTCTGGACAGATTGTAATTTTTTGATGGCCTCAGATTGCAATGAAAAGAACTGAACCATTGCTCCATTGCAGCATAATATATTTTGAGATTTTGCTTCAGAAAAATAGGTTCCAAATTTCAGAGTATTGACTATTCTTCCACTGGAACTGTGCCGTCATTTTTGGGAACGTTGAAAGCACTCATGGTTTGATAATAATCTCCTTCCGAAATGCAATACTTTTTCATTGTGTTTGATGTTGAGCATGGCCTTTCTTTTTCCTCCTAGTTTTGCACACTGTAAATATAAGCATAAGATGCTTCTCCAACAATAACGATAGAATCTGATGAGAGGTTAATCAAGTAGCACTATATTGAAATGAATGAGATACTATTTTCAAACTAATACAAACAACTCTTACACTTTTTTCTTTCCTTTTTTCTGAATAAATTTCTAATTTCAGAATGCATTTACTTCAGCTTTAAATTAACATCGTATTTCATTAATTAGATTTTTTTTTACACTAAGTTAAAGTCATATGGTTGAGTTTTTCTGATCTTTCTTATGTATTTAGCAAGTCAATTCAATAGCCATAAATTTTTGATTTGCCAAATAAATCAGCAATTACCAACTTAACTCTCTTTGACCTTTAATTAATTGTAATCTTAGATGTCTAAGCATATTACAACTATGTCATGCTCCACAATATAGTATTTGTATAAATTATAAATTATAAAATATAAGTCTCATTAAATGTATTCATGTGTATAATTCTAGATTAATTATATATTATTTTTATAATTAATTATTATTTTTGAATGTGTCGGAGAATATTAAATCATATTGTCTTAGCATCTAGTAAAATCGGAGTCAGAATATCCAATGATCTTCAAATGGTCTGATCTCCCATATGATCTTTTGTTCTCTTTAAATATCTCATGACTCTTTTAGCTACATTCCAATGATTCATTCCATGATTGCTTAAGTATCTATCTAACATTCCAACAATGTACATTATATCGTGACGCGTACAAACCTGTGCATACATTAGACTCCCTAAAGCTAATGCATAGGAAATCTTCTGCATTTCTTAAGTTTCCAGATTTTTTTTAAGGCACTAATTGAGACTGAACTTGTCTCCCTTTGTGATAGGGGTGTCTCCTGGTTTACAATCCTATATGCTAAACCTTTTGAGTACTTTATCGATATAGTTCCTTTGTAATAATCCTAGAATACCTCGCGATCTATCTCGGTGTATCTTGATTCCTAATACAAAAGGGGTATCACCAAGATCTTTCATCTCAAAATTTCTAGATAAAAATCTCTTGGTTTCGTGCAATATGTCTATATCATTAGTGGCAAGCAGAATGTCATCCGTATAAAATATAAGTAAAATAAATTTGCTCCCACTGAATTTATGATACATGCAATCATCAACAACATTCATCTTAAAACCAAATGAGATAATTACTTGATGAAATTTGTGATACTACTAAAAGGATGTTTGTTTTGTTAGGATCGAAATCGGCACTAAGAGGGGGGGAGTGTGAATTAGTGCTTACGATAAAAATTACATCGATTCGAAAATTTCGTTCGATAAAATCATATTGGAAATATGTTTAACTCGAAAACGTTCATAAAAATGTAATGAGCAAGTAAAGCAGTTTGCAATAAAGGTAAACAACAAAATATAAATACAAACTAAGTTTTATAGTGGTTCGATCATCGTGACCTGCATCCACTCCTGATTCCTCTTCACTCAAGGCCATCGGCTTTCACTATCGATCTTCTTTCAACGGAGGAAGATCAACTATCCTTTTACACCCATTTTCTCCTTTTCACCGGTTTAGGAGATAACCTTTACAACCTCACCTCTCTCTTAAACTTCATATATAATACTGAGAGCTTGAGACGAGTTTTTATAATATTACTATAGCATTTTTCTTTTCTTTAACTCACAATTGATGTGTTTACTGAGTAAGGATGAGTAGGGCTTTTTTAGGCCCCAAATGAATTCAAATTTAGGGACCAAATGATCTCATCTTGGGTTTTCGGGGTACTAGCAATACCACCGCCTGCTAGTTTGAGACTAGGTGGTACCATCGCCTAACACAGTCTGGGAGATTGTATCTGAGCAATATTATCACCTAAACTGGCAGTGTCACAGCTTGGGCCAACTATGGGTCACTAATTGGGCCTTCCACTTGGCCCAAAATAACCCCAATTCAGGCCGAGTTAACCCATAATTGAGTTGGTCTAATTACATTCTAAACAATCCAATTAGAACTAAAACTACTTCGATCTAGACAAATTATTATAAGTAAGAATTCTAAGTTATCCAACATGTCATTGGTTCATCCGATGCTTCACCCGAACCTTCGGCATATCGTCCTCTCTTATGATGTATTGCCCAATCGACATGTTGATATCCGCAACACCCGATCTCCTTAGTGCAATGTCTGATCCTTTTGGCCCGATGCTCGAACTCATGGCACGAAGCCTTCTGCTGATATGTCGACCATTCCTCCGGTCCGACATCCAATCTTCTGACATGTTCCATTTTAGCCCAACTTTTGATTCCACCGCTTTAATCAATTTATCTTTCCTGATTGAATATAGTCCTACGTCACTTAAATGTACATTAGATCGTAAACTCATTAATTGATTTCATCGTCAAAATCCAAGATTCAATATGTTTTATCTCATAGATAGATTTTATCAATTTACATATTATTTTCTTTAGGTTCTTTTGATACAAAGTATTCTGGTTGTACCATATAAATTATTTCATCAATATTTCCATTGAGAATTGTTATTTTGACATCCATCTAAAAGAGCTCCAAATCAAAATGTGTGGCTAAAGCCATAATTATTCTAAAAGAGTCATTCGTTAAAACCGGAGAGGTTTATTTAAAGTCAATCCCTTCTTTTTGAGTATAGCCCTTTGCCACAAGACGTGCATTATATCTCTCCACATTACCATTAGAATCCCCTTTGGTTTTAAAAATTCATTTACAACCAATAGGTTTCACTCCTTCTAGTAATGGGACAAGTTCTCAAACTTTATTGTCTTGTATGGACTTATACTCTTGATTCATTGCTTTAATCCACTTATCAGAATTGGAATCCTCTATGGCTTGACAGAAGTTGATTGGATCATCTTCCATCATATCACTACTTTTTTCATGTTCCCAGAGAAATACCATATAATCATATGAAATGACACTCCTCCTTACCCTAATGGATCATCACAAAGGTGCTAGCTCTTGTGGCATATGTTCTTATGGATGTTGAGTTTGATCCTCATGAATAATTTTCTTATACTATATGAGAGTTGAAATAACTATATCCTTTTGAGGTATTGAATTTACCACATCAGTGGCAACTATATAAATTGGATTAAATTGAACCAATTCTTCCTCAAACGTAAAGTCTTTAACCTTATTTCTCCCCCCAAACTCAATATCCTTGTAGCAATACTCGTCTCAAAAATATTTATTGATTTGGGATTATAAAATTTGTACCCCTTAGATCGTTCAGAATAACCAATAAAATAATTGCTTATTGTTTGGGGTTCCAATTTCTTTTCGTTAGGCCTGTAAAGCCTTGTCTTAGATAGACAACCTATGAAAGTGTCTTAGACTAGGCTTTCTTCCGGTCCAAAGCTCATAAGGTGTTTTTGTAGTTGCTTTAATTGGTACTCTATAAGAATGTAAGCTATAGTTTTTATTGCTTCTCTTCAGGGTGACTCTGGCAAAGTAGATTAAAAAATCATATTTCTTACTATGTCTTTAAGTATGCAGTTTCGTCTTTCAACTACACCATTCATGTTAGGTGACCTTGGCATTTTATACAGAGGGATAATTCCACACTCCTCTAAGCATAGAGCAAATGGTCCTCGACGTTATTCACTTGAGCCGTCATTTCTGTTGTAATATTCCCCTCCACGGTTAGATCTAATGCTTTATATATATATATATATATATATATATATATATATATATATATATATATATTCACTGTTGAATTAGATGCGGTCATCAAATTTGTGATCAAGATCGTAGGATCATGTGATCCTACGGCCCAGATTGAGATTTGGAGCTGGACCTGACGTTTGAATCGGATACAAAGCTTGACTAGAATGGAGTTACGAGTTGACTTAGAGTCGGTCGATTCAACTTAAGCAAGTTGGGATATAAATGTTTTGAAAAAGAAATAACGTGTCACTGCCTTCTTGGTGGTGCGCGATTGTAGGCGAACCCTAGTGGAAATACCAATCTCCAGCTCCGCAAACGAGATCAGGAATCACGGCCCACGCTCTCCTCTCCTCTCCTCCCTCTCTCTCCACCATCCTAAATACTTCACTCCTCCCTCTCCCGCGCAGCCAACCCCTTATTCCCAATGACTTGATTGAAGACGGCGGGTTTCAAAGTTGGTGAGGAGGTGCCGATGAAGGAGGAGGACGAGTTTATGCTTTTAAGAAATTGCTTCCTCGAGACCTCCTCGACATTAATCTCGTTGATGAAAGGTTCTGGTTCGATTCAAGTGATATGGATTGTTGTTATTTTGGTTTGCTCTTCATGGTATTGTTCTGTTATCGAGTGATGAGGGTTTGTTCATTTTTGTTTTCATATCCTCGTTGCCAAGAAAATAGTTCTAAGACAGAGAGAGAGCGCCGACAAACATTTCAATTCGTGTCAAAACCGACGTAGACTAACTTACCAAAAATCGAAAGCTTAAAATAAATTAATTTTTTATAAATAAAATATTAATTTGATTATGTTGTTGTAAGCTCATTTACAAGATGAGTATTTGACCCTAAGGTTTTCTCCTTTGGCAAGTACCAAGAAAAATGGCGACGCACGGACGTGAGGGGATCATTAAAACGCACGGACGGACGTGAGGGGATCATTAAATCGCACGGACGTGAGGGGATCATTAAAACGCACGGACGTGAGGGGATCATTAAAACGCACGTCCGTGCGTCGCCACCAACAGCGAAATAGGAGCGGGCGAGGAACGTGAGGGGATCATTAAAACGCACGGACGTGAGGGGATCATTAAATCGCAACTACAGAGAGAAGCAGTGTAGAACGAGGAGGTCGAGGAGCAGTGACGGCCAGGACCGAAGAGCCAAGTAAGAATCCGCCATTTCCACCGTCTCTCTCTCTCACTCTCCCTGCCTCCGGGGGTGATATGGCGAGGGCGTCTCATGCTTAGTGACGCGGTTGATATCGGATTCGGGGAGTGGCCTCCGGAGCCGTCGGATCCTGGTGGGGTTGCAGCCGCCGCCGTTCTCCCTGTAGTTGCGATTTAATGATCCCCTCACGTCCGTGCGTTTTAATGATCCCCTCACGTTCCTCGCCCGCTCCTATTTCGCTGTTGGTGGCGACGCACGGACGTGCGTTTTAATGATCCCCTCACGTCCGTGCGTTTTAATGATCCCCTCACGTCCGTGCGATTTAATGATCCCCTCACGTCCGTCCGTGCGTTTTAATGATCCCCTCACGTCCGTGCGTCACCATTTTGAGCGGAGAACGCACGGACGTGAGGGGATCATTAAAACGCACGGACGTGAGGGGATCATTAAAACGCACGTCCGTGCGTCGCCACCAACAGCGAAATAGGAGCGGGCGAGGAACGTGAGGGGATCATTAAAACGCACGGACGTGAGGGGATCATTAAATCGCAACTACAGGGAGAACGGCGGCGGCTGCAACCCCACCCGGATCCGACGGCTCCGGAGGCCACTCCCCGAATCCGATATCAACCGCGTCACTAAGCATGAGACGCCCTCGCCATATCACCCCCGGAGGCAGGGAGAGTGAGAGAGAGAGACGGTGGAAATGGCGGATTCTTACTTGGCTCTTCGGTCCTGGCCGTCACTGCTCCTCGACCTCCTCGTTCTACACTGCTTCTCTCTGTAGTTGCGATTTAATGATCCCCTCACGTCCGTGCGTCGCCACCAACAGCGAAATAGGAGCGGGCGAGGAAGACGAGATCGAGAGACGGAGCTTCACTCGTCCCACCCAGTTGTCCCGCTCGTCGAAAACCCCTACCTTTGCTCCTCAGGCGATCGATCCCGTCGTCGGGCCCTGCCCCCAGGTTTGCCTCCACTCCTTTCTCCTACCCCGTTCCTATTGCGACGCATTGATATGCTCTTGTTTCTTTTGCTATGGAGCTCGTCTCGATTTCCGTTTAATTGCTCAGGGTTGTATTTGTTCTGCGTGGATTCTCGGTTCTATTTGGATTACGCCTTTTCTTCTATGTTTCTCGTGAGGTTCATCGTGGCGGATCCTCTTGGGAAATCTCAATTAGGGTTTGGATTGTGGGGGCGTGGGGCTTTAATTTGATTAATTATGTTATTTGGATTGTTGATTGCTCGAATTTGGATGGTGAATCACGGGAAGTGCCATTGTGTAACATTTATTTATGTTTTGTAGATAAGAGTTTTTGGTCCTTCCGCAGCTACTCAAGTGCTCGGCCTATTGTCAGAGCTGGAATGGAGGGCATAAATGGTATATAAACTTGGTCTTGTTTTTCATTGTTTAGCTATAAGTTGTTCTCAACTTGTTGTCAAAGCTTTGGGAGTTGAGATGCATTAAAGAGAGTTTGCAATTTTGTTACAAGCATTGATTGAAAAGGCGCTAGGTGCCAAAAGGTGCTCAGGTCCAAAAACGTCCGAGGTGCTAGGCGTTCGTCTGAGTGAAGCGAGACGCTAAAATATAAAAATATATAATATAATTAATAAATATATTTATTTAAATAAAAATATATCATTTATTCTGAAACCTAATAATAATTTTAAATAAATAAAAATTAATAGTATTAAAATCAAAATAATATATTATTAATCTAATAAATAAAAATACTATTACTAGTATATAGTTAGTAGCAAGGTCTATCATACCGAAGCGTACCATCCGTACCCGGCGGTACGTACCGATCCGATAGGTTACCGGTATGCGGATCGCCCGATACCGCTACAGTGCTACAGTATGAAAAAAGTATAAAATTGTTCGGTACGCCCTGATGTACCGCCCGGTACACCGGTACCGTACCGTACCGTACCGAGCTCGGGTCGAAACGCCTGTACGGTACGGTACGACGAACCTTGGTTAGTAGCATATTGTTAATATATTGATAACAGTATACTATTGAAGTAAGAAGAGTGTGAGTAAGAGGAAGACTGAGGCTACTGACTGAGAGCAGCGGCAGCGGTAGCAACGAGAAGCGATAGTGGCAGCGGCAGCGGTAGCGGCGAGCGATGGCAACGGGAGCGGCGACAGTGGCAACGACAGTGGTAGTAACGAGTAGCGGGAGTAGGAGCGGCGAGCGACGATAGTGGCAGCAGCAGCAGTAGTAGCGAGCAGAGGCAGCGGGAGCGGCAACAGTGTCAACGGGAGCAGGAGTGGCGAGCGACGATAGTGGCAGCGACAGCAGTAACAGCGAGTAGTGGCAGCGGGAGCGGCGATAGTGGCAGCGGTAGCAGCGAGCAGGGGGGAGCGAGAGCGGGAGCGGCGAGCGACGACAGTGGCAGCGGCAGCGAGAGCAAGAGCGACGAGCGACGATAGTGGCAGCGATAGCGGTAGCAGTGGCAGCGGCAGTGGGAGTGGAAGTGGCGAGCGGGGTTAGAGTTGGGGAAGTCGTGAGAAGAAGGCTGATATCGGTGCTTTAGTTGGTTCGATTGGACCAACTAAAGCACCGGAGATTGAACCAGACCTAAAACGCTGGTTCGGTCGCTGGGTTTAACCCGGGTGCTCGCCCGACGCCTGGGCTCGGGCGAGCGCCCAAGCGACGCGCTTCGGGCCTCCCCTCGCTTAGGAAGATGAACTTGACTTCGATATTTTCTGTTTCTATATCACTTTATTTCAATGCTTGGCAACACTGATATATCTAAGCTTGCATGCTGCTTTACTTCACTTAAGAGGTATATCTTTTAGAAAGCTTTAATCTGATTTTGGATTCCAATTTTAGGCTGCAGTACACTAGAAACTTGTTATGGACTGCTAACAATCTTGACATGTTTATGTTTTATCAATGAAATCAACCATAAAATTGCTTTTATTTTCATATACAACAGTTCTTAACTCTGAAAATAAAAAGTATGTAATGTTAGCAGTAGGTTGACATAAAGGAAAACTTGCATATACCTCCATAGTATAATAGCAAGAAATAATGTGTGAAGAATAGGGTTTCAGTTTCCTCACCTTCTTAACCATTTGCATTTGCAAACATGGGATAATAGTGATGGACTATTCAACTCTACTATGCAACTCTAACAATTGTGACTTGTCTGTATATATTGTGCAATTGTGACTTCACGCAAGATGCACAAGATGACACAGGAGAGTTCAAGAATGAAGATATAAAGATATCTTGATGTATTTTTTTTCGAGATGATGTGGAATTTATAATTGTCTCACTTTGATATTGATTTTTGGATAAAATAAAGATTGTAATTTGAAGTTTCAAATATCAATAATTTTATCTTGAATTTATGAAAAAGTTTTGGTATGATTTTGAAATTATTAAAAATTGATAGGTAATTAATAAAATTATTATTGACAGTATAGTGACACTCAAATAATCCATTACTAATTTTTTTTATATTTTAGTGACAGGTCAAGCCATCACTAAATTATTATTATCTTTTCCATTTAATCAGTAAGAGTTAATTATATTGTCACTAAAATTGTTAGTCAATTCTTTTAGTGACAGAAGTGTTCATAACCAATTGTTGTCACAGAAATATTAATTTATCAATTTATTTATTTTTAGCGATAGAATTTAATGTTTTAGCTACAAATATAAACTATCACTAAAAACTATAATTTAATGACATATGTGTCTTTTTTTGTTACTAAAACTTTTAGCCACGAGATCTATGCTGACGGAAGCTAGTGATGGCTCATTTTGCACTAATTCTTTTAGTGACAACTTTTGTTCATGGTTAATAACTATTTTTCTTATAGTGTAGGGGGCATGTGACCTGTATGTGTGCCAATATCTCAAGGAGCAGAGGAAACCAATGGCCTCGATCGCTTCCTCGACATGGCACCACCCCACCCCCCTATTCCGATCGATTTCGATCAGCGTTGGCTTGGCTGTGCCGACGACCAATCGGGCAACGCTTCTCAACTTTAATCCATGGACCAAAGAGGTCCAGCTCTAAGTGAGAAGACCCAACCTCCCTTAGGGTAATAGAGCCATCTAAATCGGAAGGGGGTTGCTCCACACCCTTTTGGGGGTCGGCCTTGTGAGAAGAGTCCAGAAAAACAAGGGAGGAAGTCAAAGAAGTCATCGAAACTAGAGGGCAAATCCACTTTATGACCCACACAACTATACTTGAAACACACCAAAGGTAAATTCTCATATGAAACAGTTTGGAAAATTCCTTTCTTTAGGTGACCCAGTCATACTGCTTATGGGGTTTTGAAAGATCGATTTCTATACTAACCTTACATATCGACCCCTTTCAAACGAGAAAGAACATTCATCATTCTTTAGGGGACGACCTAGGAGAGAACCAAGATTAATAACACATTCTGTTCCAGTACTCCAAAGGAAGATTGACGAACTACACCTAGATAGGGACAGATGAGATCCTCTCTGTGAGAGGCTGGAAATTAGCTTTCTTGGGCATCAGATACAAAACCTCCCCTCGAATGGTCCATGGTCCCTCGGTGAGGATGCGAACAACCTCCGCTTTAGAAAAAAATTGAAAGCAAATAAAAACCTTAAGCCAAATTGATCACTTGGGACACGAAAGAACATTTCCATTAGTGAGAAACCACATATTTCAGGAAATCCAAAGTCGAAGTCGGAGGAAATGATTGATCAAACTAGATATTCAAGGTTTTTGCCATTCATGAGGAGTTTTTTCGTCAAATTCGATGAAATCCTTAGAAGCATCATAGATCCGGTTAAACAAAGAAGAAGATAGTAGTGAACTTGCATCTGGCCCATATGAAGGACCAATTAACATCAATGCCTAAGAGATGCTCTTTCCAGTGAAAGGGCCATCCAATTGGCTCTTCTTGGAAGGCGGAGGGGCATTGGAAGGATCCCGATGGAGTGGCCCATTTTTCTTGGTACTTGCCAAAGGAGAAAACCTTAGGGGTCTGGCTTGGCATCACTCCAGGAACCCTAACTGAAGGGATCGACACCACAGAAGAAGATGATGACACCCTAGGGAGGGGAACAACAATGGATGCAAGGAGAGAGCCAAGTAGGGGATGTGAAGCCAGTAGTTGGGGGCGGGGGGGGGTGGGGAAGGGTGTGGTTGGGTCGCATCAAAGGTGGAATTAAGGAGGGAGAAGGCAATGGGGTTGTCCTTATCGCCTTAGAAACCCAGAGCTTCTCTCTCTAAGGAAAGAAGAGAGTTCCCTACTCTCTCACAAATTTATTTAATGCATTACAATCGACCATATCTTGTTCAGAACTTCACGGTTAGCCCCCAATTCCCTTCTCGCACTTTTCTAGTTCGAAAACCCTAAAGAAGATGCAGTGCAAGATTCTTTTCCGCCATCAATCTGGTCCTCATGATTAATCTAGGACTATGTGTTTTTGCTGCTTATCGATCCGATTGATGTGATTCTCCCGATAAGCTCTAACTCTGATGGCTGCCCTCCCTCCGCAAGCGGACAACTTCTAGATCACCCTTGTTCTTTCCCTCAGTGAGCTTTTTTTTTCCTCATAAATTTGATACTTTTGGTCATATTTTTATATGAAAAAGGTTTACTTGGTGGAATTGGTGGCACCTGCTATTTCTATTCTTCTGTTTCTCTTTGGAACAAATTGATTTATTTGTAGGACATGCTTAGATCATCACAAGAGGATGAAGGTAAAAAGTTTGCTATGAGGTTTGTTACCAATACTAGATATTTGCAAAGTTTTTAGCATTGTGGTGAGGCACTGCGGTTATATCTCTGAGACTTATGTGATGGTATATTTAATTTTGAAGTGTTCAATATTGGTTGGCATGTAGGACGAGCAACAACAAATTACTTTCATAGTGGAGGAATAGAAAGAGAAAAGTGAAAGATAATAACTAAAAATAATAAGCAAATGTATAACTATCCAATTGGCTCAAAGATAACACTCCTAGGATAGAAGTCTTGCACCTCCGCATGCCTCACAAGGTGGGAAAGGAAAAAAACTTGATTCATGGATCCTTTTTTTATTCATACATTACAATGTTATAGCCCATTTTTATATGCTCAAGTATAAGAATAAAAAGAAAATTACAGAAATTTAAAAAATTACAATCGCATCAAATCAAATATATGATATCTTGTTCTTCGTTTCTGATTTGATTTGAGAAATAGTCTTCCTCTCTTCATGATATTTTTGATTGATAATCTTTCATCTTTATAGAGATGAATCTTTAAGATATTCAATCAAGATTTGTAATTTTCAATAATATGATTTCTTTTTTGTTGTATTTTTTCTTTCTTTTTCTCCTCGTTGAGTAGATATTTTCATGTTATTACATATGTAAAATATCTCTAAACAAATTAAATTTATTTTATTAATAAATTAATTTAATTGCTCATGCATCATATTGTTTTACTGTTTCTTTTTCATTTCTGCTATTGAGCGAGCATGCACATGTGGAGATTTTGGAATCGAATGAATTGTTCCTTTAAAGTCAGAGACGATTGAATTTGATTGGCCTAGATGCATGCATAGCAATTCATGTGCAGAGTATAGTTTCATCAAAACTAAAATTTTAATTTCATTCTTCCTCAAATTAGTGACTATATTATGGATATATTAGATGACATTTTGGTCTCTTTGGTGTTTATGTAGCATTTACATGATGCCTTTTGTGGAAGTTGTATGATATACTGCCATGGTTGTTTTGACCAAATACAAAGTTTAATATGCTAATGAGTTAGTTTTAGTTCCAGAGCATGCTTCTGATGATTCTTGGTGTGATGATGGGCTTCTGAATGAAATCTCAGATGCTGACTTAAACAGAGAACAGAAGAGGTGTTATGATCAATTTTATACAGTATCCTTGCAATCTATAAATGATATGCATATCCTTTGTCCAAAACTCTTCATAGTAAAACTTTTAGGGCTTTAAACTTGAGGATGTATCATATGGAACCCTTGACAAAAGTTTATATGGGTTATCGAGATGGTATATCTGCAGGAAAGGAAGCTTCTGCCCAAGAGGGCTTCAACATTGGGTTTAAGCAATCTGCAAGCAGTGGTTACAAATGGGGAATTGTTAGAGGCATCACAAGGTGAAAAGTGATAGTATTTACTGATCTCTTTCTGCAGAAGAATTTTGGTATCTTATTTTTCCTACATTATTTCGTAGTGCATTTGTAAACCTCCCAGATCAATTCAAAGAAAAGTTAGTTAAGAAGCTTGAAGACAGATGCACGTTTCAAAGTCTTTACAAGCCCGTTCAAGAGATTTCCACGGACGATGCTCTGAGAATGTATCACTTTCAACTACAACAAGAAAATAAACAATCTCATCAAAGATCAAAAGCGACAGTATCATCGGCAATCGAAGATTTTGACTGCAATAAGTTAGACTTCTTTTTCAAGGAGCTTATGTTACTTGTAAGTGAGTCTTCTGAAATCAAAGCAAGTGTTGATGTTGTAAAAGGAGAGGAAGAAGAATGACCTTGATGTTGAAGTACTTGGAGGGATCGTTCAAATTCACTTACGTCTGAATTTTCTGGACAGATTGTAATTTTTTGATGGCCTCAGATTGCAATGAAAAGAACTGAACCATTGCTCCATTGCAGCATAATATATTTTGAGATTTTGCTTCAGAAAAATAGGTTCCAAATTTCAGAGTATTGACTATTCTTCCACTGGAACTGTGCCGTCATTTTTGGGAACGTTGAAAGCACTCATGGTTTGATAATAATCTCCTTCCGAAATGCAATACTTTTTCATTGTGTTTGATGTTGAGCATGGCCTTTCTTTTTCCTCCTAGTTTTGCACACTGTAAATATAAGCATAAGATGCTTCTCCAACAATAACGATAGAATCTGATGAGAGGTTAATCAAGTAGCACTATATTGAAATGAATGAGATACTATTTTCAAACTAATACAAACAACTCTTACACTTTTTTCTTTCCTTTTTTCTGAATAAATTTCTACTTTCAGAATGCATTTACTTCAGCTTTAAATTAACATCGTATTTCATTAATTAGATTTTTTTTTACACTAAGTTAAAGTCATATGGTTGAGTTTTTCTGATCTTTCTTATGTATTTAGCAAGTCAATTCAATAGCCATAAATTTTTGATTTGCCAAATAAATCAGCAATTACCAACTTAACTCTCTTTGACCTTTAATTAATTGTAATCTTAGATGTCTAAGCATATTACAACTATGTCATGCTCCACAATATAGTATTTGTATAAATTATAAATTATAAATTATAAAATATAAGTCTCATTAAATGTATTCATGTGTATAATTCTAGATTAATTATATATTATTTTTATAATTAATTATTATTTTTGAATGTGTCGGAGAATATTAAATCATATTGTCTTAGCATCTAGTAAAATCGGAGTCAGAATATCCAATGATCTTCAAATGGTCTGATCTCCCATATGATCTTTTGTTCTCTTTAAATATCTCATGACTCTTTTAGCTACATTCCAATGATTCATTCCATGATTGCTTAAGTATCTATCTAACATTCCAACAATGTACATTATATCTTGACGCGTACAAACCTGTGCATACATTAGACTCCCTAAAGCTAATGCATAGGAAATCTTCTGCATTTCTTAAGTTTCCAGATTTTTTTTAAGGCACTAATTGAGACTGAACTTGTCTCCCTTTGTGATAGGGGTGTCTCCTGGTTTACAATCCTATATGCTAAACCTTTTGAGTACTTTATCGATATAGTTCCTTTGTAATAATCCTAGAATACCTTGCGATCTATCTCGGTGTATCTTGATTCCTAATACAAAAGGGGTATCACCAAGATCTTTCATCTCAAAATTTCTAGATAAAAATCTCTTGGTTTCGTGCAATATGTCTATATCATTAGTGGCAAGCAGAATGTCATCCATATAAAATATAAGTAAAATAAATTTGCTCCCACTGAATTTATGATACATGCAATCATCAACAACATTCATCTTAAAACCAAATGAGATAATTACTTGATGAAATTTGTGATACTACTAAAAGGATGTTTGTTTTGTTAGGATCGAAATCGGCACTAAGAGGGGGGGAGTGTGAATTAGTGCTTACGATAAAAATTACATCGATTCGAAAATTTCGTTCGATAAAATCATATTGGAAATATGTTTAACTCGAAAACGTTCATAAAAATGTAATGAGCAAGTAAAGCAGTTTGCAATAAAGGTAAACAACAAAATATAAATACAAACTAAGTTTTATAGTGGTTCGATCATCGTGACCTGCATCCACTCCTGATTCCTCTTCACTCAAGGCCATCGGCTTTCACTATCGATCTTCTTTCAACGGAGGAAGATCAACTATCCTTTTACACCCATTTTCTCCTTTTCACCGGTTTAGGAGATAACCTTTACAACCTCACCTCTCTCTTAAACTTCATATATAATACTGAGAGCTTGAGACGAGTTTTTATAATATTACTATAGCATTTTTCTTTTCTTTAACTCACAATTGATGTGTTTACTGAGTAAGGATGAGTAGGGCTTTTTTAGGCCCCAAATGAATTCAAATTTAGGGACCAAATGATCTCATCTTGGGTTTTCGGGGTACTAGCAATACCACCGCCTGCTAGTTTGAGACTAGGTGGTACCATCGCCTAACACAGTCTGGGAGATTGTATCTGAGCAATATTATCACCTAAACTGGCAGTGTCACAGCTTGGGCCAACTATGGGTCACTAATTGGGCCTTCCACTTGGCCCAAAATAACCCCAATTCAGGCCGAGTTAACCCATAATTGAGTTGGTCTAATTACATTCTAAACAATCCAATTAGAACTAAAACTACTTCGATCTAGACAAATTATTATAAGTAAGAATTCTAAGTTATCCAACATGTCATTGGTTCATCCGATGCTTCACCCGAACCTTCGGCATATCGTCCTCTCTTATGATGTATTGCCCAATCGACATGTTGATATCCGCAACACCCGATCTCCTTAGTGCAATGTCTGATCCTTTTGGCCCGATGCTCGAACTCATGGCACGAAGCCTTCTGCTGATATGTCGACCATTCCTCCGGTCCGACATCCAATCTTCTGACATGTTCCATTTTAGCCCAACTTTTGATTCTACCGCTTTAATCAATTTATCTTTCCTGATTGAATATAGTCCTACGTCACTTAAATGTACATTAGATCGTAAACTCATTAATTGATTTCATCGTCAAAATCCAAGATTCAATATGTTTTATCTCATAGATAGATTTTATCAATTTACATATTATTTTCTTTAGGTTCTTTTGATACAAAGTATTCTGGTTGTACCATATAAATTATTTCATCAATATTTCCATTGAGAATTGTTATTTTGACATCCATCTAAAAGAGCTCCAAATCAAAATGTGTGGCTAAAGCCATAATTATTCTAAAAGAGTCATTCGTTAAAACCGGAGAGGTTTATTTAAAGTCAATCCCTTCTTTTTGAGTATAGCCCTTTGCCACAAGACGTGCATTATATCTCTCCACATTACCATTAGAATCCCCTTTGGTTTTAAAAATTCATTTACAACCAATAGGTTTCACTCCTTCTAGTAATGGGACAAGTTCTCAAACTTTATTGTCTTGTATGGACTTATACTCTTGATTCATTGCTTTAATCCACTTATCAGAATTGGAATCCTCTATGGCTTGACAGAAGTTGATTGGATCATCTTCCATCATATCACTACTTTTTTCATGTTCCCAGAGAAATACCATATAATCATATGAAATGACACTCCTCCTTACCCTAATGGATCATCACAAAGGTGCTAGCTCTTGTGGCATATGTTCTTATGGATGTTGAGTTTGATCCTCATGAATAATTTTCTTATACTATATGAGAGTTGAAATAACTATATCCTTTTGAGGTATTGAATTTACCACATCAGTGGCAACTATATAAATTGGATTAAATTGAACCAATTCTTCCTCAAACGTAAAGTCTTTAACCTTATTTCTCCCCCCAAACTCAATATCCTTGTAGCAATACTCGTCTCAAAAATATTTATTGATTTGGGATTATAAAATTTGTACCCCTTAGATCGTTCAGAATAACCAATAAAATAATTGCTTATTGTTTGGGGTTCCAATTTCTTTTCGTTAGGCCTGTAAAGCCTTGTCTTAGATAGACAACCTATGAAAGTGTCTTAGACTAGGCTTTCTTCCGGTCCAAAGCTCATAAGGTGTTTTTGTAGTTGCTTTAATTGGTACTCTATAAGAATGTAAGCTATAGTTTTTATTGCTTCTCTTCAGGGTGACTCTGGCAAAGTAGATTAAAAAATCATATTTCTTACTATGTCTTTAAGTATGCAGTTTCGTCTTTCAACTACACCATTCATGTTAGGTGACCTTGGCATTTTATACAGAGGGATAATTCCACACTCCTCTAAGCATAGAGCAAATGGTCCTCGACGTTATTCACTTGAGCCGTCATTTCTGTTGTAATATTCCCCTCCACGGTTAGATCTAATGCTTTATATATATATATATATATATATATATATTCACTGTTGAATTAGATGCGGTCATCAAATTTGTGATCAAGATCGTAGGATCATGTGATCCTACGGCCCAGATTGAGATTTGGAGCTGGACCTGACGTTTGAATCGGATACAAAGCTTGACTAGAATGGAGTTACGAGTTGACTTAGAGTCGGTCGATTCAACTTAAGCAAGTTGGGATATAAATGTTTTGAAAAAGAAATAACGTGTCACGGCCTTCTTGGTGGTGCGCGATTGTAGGCGAACCCTAGTGGAAATACCAATCTCCAGCTCCGCAAACGAGATCAGGAATCACGGCCCACGCTCTCCTCTCCTCTCCTCCCTCTCTCTCCACCATCCTAAATACTTCACTCCTCCCTCTCCCGCGCAGCCAACCCCTTATTCCCAATGACTTGATTGAAGACGGCGGGTTTCAAAGTTGGTGAGGAGGTGCCGATGAAGGAGGAGGACGAGTTTATGCTTTTAAGAAATTGCTTCCTCGAGACCTCCTCGACATTAATCTCGTTGATGAAAGGTTCTGGTTCGATTCAAGTGATATGGATTGTTGTTATTTTGGTTTGCTCTTCATGGTATTGTTCTGTTATCGAGTGATGAGGGTTTGTTCATTTTTGTTTTCATATCCTCGTTGCCAAGAAAATAGTTATAAGACAGAGAGAGAGCGCCGACAAACATTTCAATTCGTGTCAAAACCGACGTAGACTAACTTACCAAAAATCGAAAGCTTAAAATAAATTAATTTTTTATAAATAAAATATTAATTTGATTATGTTGTTGTAAGCTCATTTACAAGATGAGTATTTGACCCTAAGGTTTTCTCCTTTGGCAAGTACCAAGAAAAATGGCGACGCACGGACGTGAGGGGATCATTAAAACGCACGGACGGACGTGAGGGGATCATTAAATCGCACGGACGTGAGGGGATCATTAAAACGCACGGACGTGAGGGGATCATTAAAACGCACGTCCGTGCGTCGCCACCAACAGCGAAATAGGAGCGGGCGAGGAACGTGAGGGGATCATTAAAACGCACGGACGTGAGGGGATCATTAAATCGCAACTACAGAGAGAAGCAGTGTAGAACGAGGAGGTCGAGGAGCAGTGACGGCCAGGACCGAAGAGCCAAGTAAGAATCCGCCATTTCCACCGTCTCTCTCTCTCACTCTCCCTGCCTCCGGGGGTGATATGGCGAGGGCGTCTCATGCTTAGTGACGCGGTTGATATCGGATTCGGGGAGTGGCCTCCGGAGCCGTCGGATCCGGGTGGGGTTGCAGCCGCCGCCGTTCTCCCTGTAGTTGCGATTTAATGATCCCCTCACGTCCGTGCGTTTTAATGATCCCCTCACGTTCCTCGCCCGCTCCTATTTCGCTGTTGGTGGCGACGCACGGACGTGCGTTTTAATGATCCCCTCACGTCCGTGCGTTTTAATGATCCCCTCACGTCCGTGCGATTTAATGATCCCCTCACGTCCGTCCGTGCGTTTTAATGATCCCCTCACGTCCGTGCGTCGCCATTTTGAGCGGAGAACGCACGGACGTGAGGGGATCATTAAAACGCACGGACGTGAGGGGATCATTAAAACGCACGTCCGTGCGTCGCCACCAACAGCGAAATAGGAGCGGGCGAGGAACGTGAGGGGATCATTAAAACGCACGGACGTGAGGGGATCATTAAATCGCAACTACAGGGAGAACGGCGGCGGCTGCAACCCCACCCGGATCCGACGGCTCCGGAGGCCACTCCCCGAATCCGATATCAACCGCGTCACTAAGCATGAGACGCCCTCGCCATATCACCCCCGGAGGCAGGGAGAGTGAGAGAGAGAGACGGTGGAAATGGCGGATTCTTACTTGGCTCTTCGGTCCTGGCCGTCACTGCTCCTCGACCTCCTCGTTCTACACTGCTTCTCTCTGTAGTTGCGATTTAATGATCCCCTCACGTCCGTGCGTCGCCACCAACAGCGAAATAGGAGCGGGCGAGGAAGACGAGATCGAGAGACGGAGCTTCACTCGTCCCACCCAGTTGTCCCGCTCGTCGAAAACCCCTACCTTTGCTCCTCAGGCGATCGATCCCGTCGTCGAGCCCTGCCCCCAGGTTTGCCTCCACTCCTTTCTCCTACCCCGTTCCTATTGCGACGCATTGATATGCTCTTGTTTCTTTTGCTATGGAGCTCGTCTCGATTTCCGTTTAATTGCTCAGGGTTGTATTTGTTCTGCGTGGATTCTCGGTTCTATTTGGATTACGCCTTTTCTTCTATGTTTCTCGTGAGGTTCATCGTGGCGGATCCTCTTGGGAAATCTCAATTAGGGTTTGGATTGTGGGGGCGTGGGGCTTTAATTTGATTAATTATGTTATTTGGATTGTTGATTGCTCGAATTTGGATGGTGAATCACGGGAAGTGCCATTGTGTAACATTTATTTATGTTTTGTAGATAAGAGTTTTTGGTCCTTCCGTAGCTACTCAAGTGCTCGGCCTATTGTCAGAGCTGGAATGGAGGGCATAAATGGTATATAAACTTGGTCTTGTTTTTCATTGTTTAGCTATAAGTTGTTGTCAACTTGTTGTCAAAGCTTTGGGAGTTGAGATGCATTAAAGAGAGTTTGCAATTTTGTTACAAGCATTGATTGAAAAGGCGCTAGGTGCCAAAAGGTGCTAAGGTCCAAAAACGTCCGAGGTGCTAGGCGTTCGTCTGAGTGAAGCGAGACGCTAAAATATAAAAATATATAATATAATTAATAAATATATTTATTTAAATAAAAATATATCATTTATTCTGAAACCTAATAATAATTTTAAATAAATAAAAATTAATAGTATTAAAATCAAAATAATATATTATTAATCTAATAAATAAAAATACTATTACTAGTATATAGTTAGTAGCAAGGTCTATCATACCGAAGCGTACCATCCGTACCCGGCGGTACGTACCGATCCGATAGGTTACCGGTATGCGGATCGCCCGATACCGCTACAGTGCTACAGTATGAAAAAAGTATAAAATTGTTCGGTACGCCCTGATGTACCGCCCGGTACACCGGTACCGTACCGTACCGTACCGAGCTCGGGTCGAAACGCCTGTACGGTACGGTACGACGAACCTTGGTTAGTAGCATATTGTTAATATATTGATAACAGTATACTATTGAAGTAAGAAGAGTGTGAGTAAGAGGAAGACTGAGGCTACTGACTGAGAGCAGCGGCAGCGGTAGCAACGAGAAGCGATAGTGGCAGCGGCAGCGGTAGCGGCGAGCGATGGCAACGGGAGCGGCGACAGTGGCAACGACAGTGGTAGTAACGAGTAGCGGGAGTAGGAGCGGCGAGCGGCGATAGTGGCAGCAGCAGCAGTAGTAGCGAGCAGAGGCAGCGGGAGCGGCAACAGTGTCAACGGGAGCAGGAGTGGCGAGCGACGATAGTGGCAGCGACAGCAGTAACAGCGAGTAGTGGCAGCGGGAGCGGCGATAGTGGCAGCGGTAGCAGCGAGCAGGGGGGAGCGAGAGCGGGAGCGGCGAGCGACGACAGTGGCAGCGGCAGCGAGAGCAAGAGCGACGAGCGACGATAGTGGCAGCGATAGCGGTAGCAGTGGCAGCGGCAGTGGGAGTGGAAGTGGCGAGCGGGGTTAGAGTTGGGGAAGTCGTGAGAAGAAGGCTGATATCGGTGCTTTAGTTGGTTCGATTGGACCAACTAAAGCACCGGAGATTGAACCAGACCTAAAACGCTGGTTCGGTCGCTGGGTTTAACCCGGGTGCTCGCCCGACGCCTGGGCTCGGGCGAGCGCCCAAGCGACGTGCTTCGGGCCTCCCCTCGCTTAGGAAGATGAACTTGACTTCGATATTTTCTGTTTCTATATCACTTTATTTCAATGCTTGGCAACACTGATATATCTAAGCTTGCATGCTGCTTTACTTCACTTAAGAGGTATATCTTTTAGAAAGCTTTAATCTGATTTTGGATTCCAATTTTAGGCTGCAGTACACTAGAAACTTGTTATGGACTGCTAACAATCTTGACATGTTTATGTTTTATCAATGAAATCAACCATAAAATTGCTTTTATTTTCATATACAACAGTTCTTAACTCTGAAAATAAAAAGTATGTAATGTCAGCAGTAGGTTGACATAAAGGAAAACTTGCATATACCTCCATAGTATAATAGCAAGAAATAATGTGTGAAGAATAGGGTTTCAGTTTCCTCACCTTCTTAACCATTTGCATTTGCAAACATGGGATAATAGTGATGGACTATTCAACTCTACTATGCAACTCTAACAATTGTGACTTGTCTGTATATATTGTGCAATTGTGACTTCACGCAAGATGCACAAGATGACACAGGAGAGTTCAAGAATGAAGATATAAAGATATCTTGATGTATTTTTTTTCGAGATGATGTGGAATTTATAATTGTCTCACTTTGATATTGATTTTTGGATAAAATAAAGATTGTAATGTGAAGTTTCAAATATCAATAATTTTATCTTGAATTTATGAAAAAGTTTTGGTATGATTTTGAAATTATTAAAAATTGATAGGTAATTAATAAAATTATTATTGACAGTATAGTGACACTCAAATAATCCATTACTAATTTTTTTTATATTTTAGTGACAGGTCAAGCCATCACTAAATTATTATTATCTTTTCCATTTAATCAGTAAGAGTTAATTATATTGTCACTAAAATTGTTAGTCAATTCTTTTAGTGACAGAAGTGTTCATAACCAATTGTTGTCACAGAAATATTAATTTATCAATTTATTTATTTTTAGCGATAGAATTTAATGTTTTAGCTACAAATATAAACTATCACTAAAAACTATAATTTAATGACATATGTGTCTTTTTTTGTTACTAAAACTTTTAGCCACGAGATCTATGCTGACGGAAGCTAGTGATGGCTCATTTTGCACTAATTCTTTTAGTGACAACTTTTGTTCATGGTTAATAACTATTTTTCTTATAGTGTAGGGGGCATGTGACCTGTATGTGTGCCAATATCTCAAGGAGCAGAGGAAACCAATGGCCTCGATCGCTTCCTCGACATGGCACCACCCCACCCCCCTATTCCGATCGATTTCGATCAGCGTTGGCTTGGCTGTGACGACGACTAATCGGGCAACGCTTCTCAACTTTAATCCATGGACCAAAGAGGTCCAGCTCTAAGTGAGAAGACCCAACCTCCCTTAGGGTAATAGAGCCATCTAAATCGGAAGGGGGTTGCTCCACACCCTTTTGGGGGTCGGCCTTGTGAGAAGAGTCCAGAAAAACAAGGGAGGAAGTCAAAGAAGTCATCGAAACTAGAGGGCAAATCCACTTTATGACCCACACAACTATACTTGAAACACACCAAAGGTAAATTCTCATATGAAACAGTTTGGAAAATTCCTTTCTTTAGGTGACCCAGTCATACTGCTTATGGGGTTTTGAAAGATCGATTTCTATACTAACCTTACATATCGACCCCTTTCAAACGAGAAAGAACATTCATCATTCTTTAGGGGACGACCTAGGAGAGAACCAAGATTAATAACACATTCTGTTCCAGTACTCCAAAGGAAGATTGACGAACTACACCTAGATAGGGACAGATGAGATCCTCTCTGTGAGAGGCTGGAAATTAGCTTTCTTGGGCATCAGATACAAAACCTCCCCTCGAATGGTCCATGGTCCCTCGGTGAGGATGCGAACAACCTCCGCTTTAGAAAAAAATTGAAAGCAAATAAAAACCTTAAGCCAAATTGATCACTTGGGACACCAAAGAACATTTCCATTAGTGAGAAACCACATATTTCAGGAAATCCAAAGTCGAAGTCGGAGGAAATGATTGATCAAACTAGATATTCAAGGTTTTTGCCATTCATGAGGAGTTTTTTCGTCAAATTCGATGAAATCCTTAGAAGCATCATAGATCCGGTTAAACAAAGAAGAAGATAGTAGTGAACTTGCATCTGGCCCATATGAAGGACCAATTAACATCAATGCCTAAGAGATGCTCTTTCCAGTGAAAGGGCCATCCAATTGGCTCTTCTTGGAAGGCGGAGGGGCATTGGAAGGATCCCGATGGAGTGGCCCATTTTTCTTGGTACTTGCCAAAGGAGAAAACCTTAGGGGTCTGGCTTGGCATCACTCCAGGAACCCTAACTGAAGGGATCGACACCACAGAAGAAGATGATGACACCCTAGGGAGGGGAACAACAATGGATGCAAGGAGAGAGCCAAGTAGGGGATGTGAAGCCAGTAGTTGGGGGCGGGGGGGGGTGGGGAAGGGTGTGGTTGGGTCGCATCAAAGGTGGAATTAAGGAGGGAGAAGGCAATGGGGTTGTCCTTATCGCCTTAGAAACCCAGAGCTTCTCTCTCTAAGGAAAGAAGAGAGTTCCCTACTCTCTCACAAATTTATTTAATGCATTACAATCGACCATATCTTGTTCAGAACTTCACGGTTAGCCCCCAATTCCCTTCTCGCACTTTTCTAGTTCGAAAACCCTAAAGAAGATGCATTGCAAGATTCTTTTCCGCCATCAATCTGGTCCTCATGATTAATCTAGGACTATGTGTTTTTGCTGCTTATCGATCCGATTGATGTGATTCTCCCGATAAGCTCTAACTCTGATGGCTGCCCTCCCTCCGCAAGCGGACAACTTCTAGATCACCCTTGTTCTTTCCCTCGGTGAGCTTTTTTTTTCCTCATAAATTTGATACTTTTGGTCATATTTTTATATGAAAAAGGTTTACTTGGTGGAATTGGTGGCACCTGCTATTTCTATTCTTCTGTTTCTCTTTGGAACAAATTGATTTATTTGTAGGACATGCTTAGATCATCACAAGAGGATGAAGGTAAAAAGTTTGCTATGAGGTTTGTTACCAATACTAGATATTTGCAAAGTTTTTAGCATTGTGGTGAGGCACTGCGGTTATATCTCTGAGACTTATGTGATGGTATATTTAATTTTGAAGTGTTCAATATTGGTTGGCATGTAGGACGAGCAACAACAAATTACTTTCATAGTGGAGGAATAGAAAGAGAAAAGTGAAAGATAATAACTAAAAATAATAAGCAAATGTATAACTATCCAATTGGCTCAAAGATAACACTCCTAGGATAGAAGTCTTGCACCTCCGCATGCCTCACAAGGTGGGAAAGGAAAAAAACTTGATTCATGGATCCTTTTTTTATTCATACATTACAATGTTATAGCCCATTTTTATATGCTCAAGTATAAGAATAAAAAGAAAATTACAGAAATTTAAAAAATTACAATCGCATCAAATCAAATATATGATATCTTGTTCTTCGTTTCTGATTTGATTTGAGAAATAGTCTTCCTCTCTTCATGATATTTTTGATTGATAATCTTTCATCTTTATAGAGATGAATCTTTAAGATATTCAATCAAGATTTGTAATTTTCAATAATATGATTTCTTTTTTGTTGTATTTTTTCTTTCTTTTTCTCCTCGTTGAGTAGATATTTTCATGTTATTACATATGTAAAATATCTCTAAACAAATTAAATTTATTTTATTAATAAATTAATTTAATTGCTCATGCATCATATTGTTTTACTGTTTCTTTTTCATTTCTGCTATTGAGCGAGCATGCACATGTGGAGATTTTGGAATCGAATGAATTGTTCCTTTAAAGTCAGAGACGATTGAATTTGATTGGCCTAGATGCATGCATAGCAATTCATGTGCAGAGTATAGTTTCATCAAAACTAAAATTTTAATTTCATTCTTCCTCAAATTAGTGACTATATTATGGATATATTAGATGACATTTTGGTCTCTTTGGTGTTTATGTAGCATTTACATGATGCCTTTTGTGGAAGTTGTATGATATACTGCCATGGTTGTTTTGACCAAATACAAAGTTTAATATGCTAATGAGTTAGTTTTAGTTCCAGAGCATGCTTCTGATGATTCTTGGTGTGATGATGGGCTTCTGAATGAAATCTCAGATGCTGACTTAAACAGAGAACAGAAGAGGCGTTATGATCAATTTTATACAGTATCCTTGCAATCTATAAATGATATGCATATCCTTTGTCCAAAACTCTTCATAGTAAAACTTTTAGGGCTTTAAACTTGAGGATGTATCATATGGAACCCTTGACAAAAGTTTATATGGGTTATCGAGATGGTATATCTGCAGGAAAGGAAGCTTCTGCCCAAGAGGGCTTCAACATTGGGTTTAAGCAATCTGCAAGCAGTGGTTACAAATGGGGAATTGTTAGAGGCATCACAAGGTGAAAAGTGATAGTATTTACTGATCTCTTTCTGCAGAAGAATTTTGGTATCTTATTTTTCCTACATTATTTCGTAGTGCATTTGTAAACCTCCCAGATCAATTCAAAGAAAAGTTAGTTAAGAAGCTTGAAGACAGATGCACGTTTCAAAGTCTTTACAAGCCCGTTCAAGAGATTTCCACGGACGATGCTCTGAGAATGTATCACTTTCAACTACAACAAGAAAATAAACAATCTCATCAAAGATCAAAAGCGACAGTATCATCGGCAATCGAAGATTTTGACTGCAATAAGTTAGACTTCTTTTTCAAGGAGCTTATGTTACTTGTAAGTGAGTCTTCTGAAATCAAAGCAAGTGTTGATGTTGTAAAAGGAGAGGAAGAAGAATGACCTTGATGTTGAAGTACTTGGAGGGATCGTTCAAATTCACTTACGTCTGAATTTTCTGGACAGATTGTAATTTTTTGATGGCCTCAGATTGCAATGAAAAGAACTGAACCATTGCTCCATTGCAGCATAATATATTTTGAGATTTTGCTTCAGAAAAATAGGTTCCAAATTTCAGAGTATTGACTATTCTTCCACTGGAACTGTGCCGTCATTTTTGGGAACGTTGAAAGCACTCATGGTTTGATAATAATCTCCTTCCGAAATGCAATACTTTTTCATTGTGTTTGATGTTGAGCATGGCCTTTCTTTTTCCTCCTAGTTTTGCACACTGTAAATATAAGCATAAGATGCTTCTCCAACAATAACGATAGAATCTGATGAGAGGTTAATCAAGTAGCACTATATTGAAATGAATGAGATACTATTTTCAAACTAATACAAACAACTCTTACACTTTTTTCTTTCCTTTTTTCTGAATAAATTTCTACTTTCAGAATGCATTTACTTCAGCTTTAAATTAACATCGTATTTCATTAATTAGATTTTTTTTTACACTAAGTTAAAGTCATATGGTTGAGTTTTTCTGATCTTTCTTATGTATTTAGCAAGTCAATTCAATAGCCATAAATTTTTGATTTGCCAAATAAATCAGCAATTACCAACTTAACTCTCTTTGACCTTTAATTAATTGTAATCTTAGATGTCTAAGCATATTACAACTATGTCATGCTCCACAATATAGTATTTGTATAAATTATAAATTATAAAATATAAGTCTCATTAAATGTATTCATGTGTATAATTCTAGATTAATTATATATTATTTTTATAATTAATTATTATTTTTGAATGTGTCGGAGAATATTAAATCATATTGTCTTAGCATCTAGTAAAATCGGAGTCAGAATATCCAATGATCTTCAAATGGTCTGATCTCCCATATGATCTTTTGTTCTCTTTAAATATCTCATGACTCTTTTAGCTACATTCCAATGATTCATTCCATGATTGCTTAAGTATCTATCTAACATTCCAACAATGTACATTATATCTTGACGCGTACAAACCTGTGCATACATTAGACTCCCTAAAGCTAATGCATAGGAAATCTTCTGCATTTCTTAAGTTTCCAGATTTTTTTTAAGGCACTAATTGAGACTGAACTTGTCTCCCTTTGTGATAGGGGTGTCTCCTGGTTTACAATCCTATATGCTAAACCTTTTGAGTACTTTATCGATATAGTTCCTTTGTAATAATCCTAGAATACCTCGCGATCTATCTCGGTGTATCTTGATTCCTAATACAAAAGGGGTATCACCAAGATCTTTCATCTCAAAATTTCTAGATAAAAATCTCTTGGTTTCGTGCAATATGTCTATATCATTAGTGGCAAGCAGAATGTCATCCATATAAAATATTAGTAAAATAAATTTGCTCCCACTGAATTTATGATACATGCAATCATCAACAACATTCATCTTAAAACCAAATGAGATAATTACTTGATGAAATTTGTGATACTACTAAAAGGATGTTTGTTTTGTTAGGATCGAAATCGGCACTAAGAGGGGGGGAGTGTGAATTAGTGCTTACGATAAAAATTACATCGATTCGAAAATTTCGTTCGATAAAATCATATTGGAAATATGTTTAACTCGAAAACGTTCATAAAAATGTAATGAGCAAGTAAAGCAGTTTGCAATAAAGGTAAACAACAAAATATAAATACAAACTAAGTTTTATAGTGGTTCGATCATCGTGACCTGCATCCACTCCTGATTCCTCTTCACTCAAGGCCATCGGCTTTCACTATCGATCTTCTTTCAACGGAGGAAGATCAACTATCCTTTTACACCCATTTTCTCCTTTTCACCGGTTTAGGAGATAACCTTTACAACCTCACCTCTCTCTTAAACTTCATATATAATACTGAGAGCTGGAGACGAGTTTTTATAATATTACTATAGCATTTTTCTTTTCTTTAACTCACAATTGATGTGTTTACTGAGTAAGGATGAGTAGGGCTTTTTTAGGCCCCAAATGAATTCAAATTTAGGGACCAAATGATCTCATCTTGGGTTTTCGGGGTACTAGCAATACCACCGCCTGCTAGTTTGAGACTAGGTGGTACCATCGCCTAACACAGTCTGGGAGATTGTATCTGAGCAATATTATCACCTAAACTGGCAGTGTCACAGCTTGGGCCAACTATGGGTCACTAATTGGGCCTTCCACTTGGCCCAAAATAACCCCAATTCAGGCCGAGTTAACCCATAATTGAGTTGGTCTAATTACATTCTAAACAATCCAATTAGAACTAAAACTACTTCGATCTAGACAAATTATTATAAGTAAGAATTCTAAGTTATCCAACATGTCATTGGTTCATCCGATGCTTCACCCGAACCTTCGGCATATCGTCCTCTCTTATGATGTATTGCCCAATCGACATGTTGATATCCGCAACACCCGATCTCCTTAGTGCAATGTCTGATCCTTTTGGCCCGATGCTCGAACTCATGGCACGAAGCCTTCTGCTGATATGTCGACCATTCCTCCGGTCCGACATCCAATCTTCTGACATGTTCCATTTTAGCCCAACTTTTGATTCCACCGCTTTAATCAATTTATCTTTCCTGATTGAATATAGTCCTACGTCACTTAAATGTACATTAGATCGTAAACTCATTAATTGATTTCATCGTCAAAATCCAAGATTCAATATGTTTTATCTCATAGATAGATTTTATCAATTTACATATTATTTTCTTTAGGTTCTTTTGATACAAAGTATTCTGGTTGTACCATATAAATTATTTCATCAATATTTCCATTGAGAATTGTTATTTTGACATCCATCTAAAAGAGCTCCAAATCAAAATGTGTGGCTAAAGCCATAATTATTCTAAAAGAGTCATTCGTTAAAACCGGAGAGGTTTATTTAAAGTCAATCCCTTCTTTTTGAGTATAGCCCTTTGCCACAAGACGTGCATTATATCTCTCCACATTACCATTAGAATCCCCTTTGGTTTTAAAAATTCATTTACAACCAATAGGTTTCACTCCTTCTAGTAATGGGACAAGTTCTCAAACTTTATTGTCTTGTATGGACTTATACTCTTGATTCATTGCTTTAATCCACTTATCAGAATTGGAATCCTCTATGGCTTGACAGAAGTTGATTGGATCATCTTCCATCATATCACTACTTTTTTCATGTTCCCAGAGAAATACCATATAATCATATGAAATGACACTCCTCCTTACCCTAATGGATCATCACAAAGGTGCTAGCTCTTGTGGCATATGTTCTTATGGATGTTGAGTTTGATCCTCATGAATAATTTTCTTATACTATATGAGAGTTGAAATAACTATATCCTTTTGAGGTATTGAATTTACCACATTAGTGGCAACTATATAAATTGGATTAAATTGAACCAATTCTTCCTCAAACGTAAAGTCTTTAACCTTATTTCTCCCCCCAAACTCAATATCCTTGTAGCAATACTCGTCTCAAAAATATTTATTGATTTGGGATTATAAAATTTGTACCCCTTAGATCGTTCAGAATAACCAATAAAATAATTGCTTATTGTTTGGGGTTCCAATTTCTTTTCGTTAGGCCTGTAAAGCCTTGTCTTAGATAGACAACCTATGAAAGTGTCTTAGACTAGGCTTTCTTCCGGTCCAAAGCTCATAAGGTGTTTTTGTAGTTGCTTTAATTGGTACTCTATAAGAATGTAAGCTATAGTTTTTATTGCTTCTCTTCAGGGTGACTCTGGCAAAGTAGATTAAAAAATCATATTTCTTACTATGTCTTTAAGTATGCAGTTTCGTCTTTCAACTACACCATTCATGTTAGGTGACCTTGGCATTTTATACAGAGGGATAATTCCACACTCCTCTAAGCATAGAGCAAATGGTCCTCGACGTTATTCACTTGAGCCGTCATTTCTGTTGTAATATTCCCCTCCACGGTTAGATCTAATGCTTTATATATATATATATATATATATATATATATTCACTGTTGAATTAGATGCGGTCATCAAATTTGTGATCAAGATCGTAGGATCATGTGATCCTACGGCCCAGATTGAGATTTGGAGCTGGACCTGACGTTTGAATCGGATACAAAGCTTGACTAGAATGGAGTTACGAGTTGACTTAGAGTCGGTCGATTCAACTTAAGCAAGTTGGGATATAAATGTTTTGAAAAAGAAATAACGTGTCACGGCCTTCTTGGTGGTGCGCGATTGTAGGCGAACCCTAGTGGAAATACCAATCTCCAGCTCCGCAAACGAGATCAGGAATCACGGCCCACGCTCTCCTCTCCTCTCCTCCCTCTCTCTCCACCATCCTAAATACTTCACTCCTCCCTCTCCCGCGCAGCCAACCCCTTATTCCCAATGACTTGATTGAAGACGGCGGGTTTCAAAGTTGGTGAGGAGGTGCCGATGAAGGAGGAGGACGAGTTTATGCTTTTAAGAAATTGCTTCCTCGAGACCTCCTCGACATTAATCTCGTTGATGAAAGGTTCTGGTTCGATTCAAGTGATATGGATTGTTGTTATTTTGGTTTGCTCTTCATGGTATTGTTCTGTTATCGAGTGATGAGGGTTTGTTCATTTTTGTTTTCATATCCTCGTTGCCAAGAAAATAGTTCTAAGACAGAGAGAGAGCGCCGACAAACATTTCAATTCGTGTCAAAACCGACGTAGACTAACTTACCAAAAATCGAAAGCTTAAAATAAATTAATTTTTTATAAATAAAATATTAATTTGATTATGTTGTTGTAAGCTCATTTACAAGATGAGTATTTGACCCTAAGGTTTTCTCCTTTGGCAAGTACCAAGAAAAATGGCGACGCACGGACGTGAGGGGATCATTAAAACGCACGGACGGACGTGAGGGGATCATTAAATCGCACGGACGTGAGGGGATCATTAAAACGCACGGACGTGAGGGGATCATTAAAACGCACGTCCGTGCGTCGCCACCAACAGCGAAATAGGAGCGGGCGAGGAACGTGAGGGGATCATTAAAACGCACGGACGTGAGGGGATCATTAAATCGCAACTACAGAGAGAAGCAGTGTAGAACGAGGAGGTCGAGGAGCAGTGACGGCCAGGACCGAAGAGCCAAGTAAGAATCCGCCATTTCCACCGTCTCTCTCTCTCACTCTCCCTGCCTCCGGGGGTGATATGGCGAGGGCGTCTCATGCTTAGTGACGCGGTTGATATCGGATTCGGGGAGTGGCCTCCGGAGCCGTCGGATCCTGGTGGGGTTGCAGCCGCCGCCGTTCTCCCTGTAGTTGCGATTTAATGATCCCCTCACGTCCGTGCGTTTTAATGATCCCCTCACGTTCCTCGCCCGCTCCTATTTCGCTGTTGGTGGCGACGCACGGACGTGCGTTTTAATGATCCCCTCACGTCCGTGCGTTTTAATGATCCCCTCACGTCCGTGCGATTTAATGATCCCCTCACGTCCGTCCGTGCGTTTTAATGATCCCCTCACGTCCGTGCGTCACCATTTTGAGCGGAGAACGCACGGACGTGAGGGGATCATTAAAACGCACGGACGTGAGGGGATCATTAAAACGCACGTCCGTGCGTCGCCACCAACAGCGAAATAGGAGCGGGCGAGGAACGTGAGGGGATCATTAAAACGCACGGACGTGAGGGGATCATTAAATCGCAACTACAGGGAGAACGGCGGCGGCTGCAACCCCACCCGGATCCGACGGCTCCGGAGGCCACTCCCCGAATCCGATATCAACCGCGTCACTAAGCATGAGACGCCCTCGCCATATCACCCCCGGAGGCAGGGAGAGTGAGAGAGAGAGACGGTGGAAATGGCGGATTCTTACTTGGCTCTTCGGTCCTGGCCGTCACTGCTCCTCGACCTCCTCGTTCTACACTGCTTCTCTCTGTAGTTGCGATTTAATGATCCCCTCACGTCCGTGCGTCGCCACCAACAGCGAAATAGGAGCGGGCGAGGAAGACGAGATCGAGAGACGGAGCTTCACTCGTCCCACCCAGTTGTCCCGCTCGTCGAAAACCCCTACCTTTGCTCCTCAGGCGATCGATCCCGTCGTCGGGCCCTGCCCCCAGGTTTGCCTCCACTCCTTTCTCCTACCCCGTTCCTATTGCGACGCATTGATATGCTCTTGTTTCTTTTGCTATGGAGCTCGTCTCGATTTCCGTTTAATTGCTCAGGGTTGTATTTGTTCTGCGTGGATTCTCGGTTCTATTTGGATTATGCCTTTTCTTCTATGTTTCTCGTGAGGTTCATCGTGGCGGATCCTCTTGGGAAATCTCAATTAGGGTTTGGATTGTGGGGGCGTGGGGCTTTAATTTGATTAATTATGTTATTTGGATTGTTGATTGCTCGAATTTGGATGGTGAATCACGGGAAGTGCCATTGTGTAACATTTATTTATGTTTTGTAGATAAGAGTTTTTGGTCCTTCCGCAGCTACTCAAGTGCTCGGCCTATTGTCAGAGCTGGAATGGAGGGCATAAATGGTATATAAACTTGGTCTTGTTTTTCATTGTTTAGCTATAAGTTGTTGTGTTGTCAAAGCTTTGGGAGTTGAGATGCATTAAAGAGAGTTTGCAATTTTGTTACAAGCATTGATTGAAAAGGCGCTAGGTGCCAAAAGGTGCTAAGGTCCAAAAACGTCCGAGGTGCTAGGCGTTCGTCTGAGTGAAGCGAGACGCTAAAATATAAAAATATATAATATAATTAATAAATATATTTATTTAAATAAAAATATATCATTTATTCTGAAACCTAATAATAATTTTAAATAAATAAAAATTAATAGTATTAAAATCAAAATAATATATTATTAATCTAATAAATAAAAATACTATTACTAGTATATAGTTAGTAGCAAGGTCTATCATACCGAAGCGTACCATCCGTACCCGGCGGTACGTACCGATCCGATAGGTTACCGGTATGCGGATCGCCCGATACCGCTACAGTGCTACAGTATGAAAAAAGTATAAAATTGTTCGGTACGCCCTGATGTACCGCCCGGTACACCGGTACCGTACCGTACCGTACCGAGCTCGGGTCGAAACGCCTGTACGGTACGGTACGACGAACCTTGGTTAGTAGCATATTGTTAATATATTGATAACAGTATACTATTGAAGTAAGAAGAGTGTGAGTAAGAGGAAGACTGAGGCTACTGACTGAGAGCAGCGGCAGCGGTAGCAACGAGAAGCGATAGTGGCAGCGGCAGCGGTAGCGGCGAGCGATGGCAACGGGAGCGGCGACAGTGGCAACGACAGTGGTAGTAACGAGTAGCGGGAGTAGGAGCGGCGAGCGGCGATAGTGGCAGCAGCAGCAGTAGTAGCGAGCAGAGGCAGCGGGAGCGGCAACAGTGTCAACGGGAGCAGGAGTGGCGAGCGACGATAGTGGCAGCGACAGCAGTAACAGCGAGTAGTGGCAGCGGGAGCGGCGATAGTGGCAGCGGTAGCAGCGAGCAGGGGGGAGCGAGAGCGGGAGCGGCGAGCGACGACAGTGGCAGCGGCAGCGAGAGCAAGAGCGACGAGCGACGATAGTGGCAGCGATAGCGGTAGCAGTGGCAGCGGCAGTGGGAGTGGAAGTGGCGAGCGGGGTTAGAGTTGGGGAAGTCGTGAGAAGAAGGCTGATATCGGTGCTTTAGTTGGTTCGATTGGACCAACTAAAGCACCGGAGATTGAACCAGACCTAAAACGCTGGTTCGGTCGCTGGGTTTAACCCGGGTGCTCGCCCGACGCCTGGGCTCGGGCGAGCGCCCAAGCGACGCGCTTCGGGCCTCCCCTCGCTTAGGAAGATGAACTTGACTTCGATATTTTCTGTTTCTATATCACTTTATTTCAATGCTTGGCAACACTGATATATCTAAGCTTGCATGCTGCTTTACTTCACTTAAGAGGTATATCTTTTAGAAAGCTTTAATCTGATTTTGGATTCCAATTTTAGGCTGCAGTACACTAGAAACTTGTTATGGACTGCTAACAATCTTGACATGTTTATGTTTTATCAATGAAATCAACCATAAAATTGCTTTTATTTTCATATACAACAGTTCTTAACTCTGAAAATAAAAAGTATGTAATGTCAGCAGTAGGTTGACATAAAGGAAAACTTGCATATACCTCCATAGTATAATAGCAAGAAATAATGTGTGAAGAATAGGGTTTCAGTTTCCTCACCTTCTTAACCATTTGCATTTGCAAACATGGGATAATAGTGATGGACTATTCAACTCTACTATGCAACTCTAACAATTGTGACTTGTCTGTATATATTGTGCAATTGTGACTTCACGCAAGATGCACAAGATGACACAGGAGAGTTCAAGAATGAAGATATAAAGATATCTTGATGTATTTTTTTTCGAGATGATGTGGAATTTATAATTGTCTCACTTTGATATTGATTTTTGGATAAAATAAAGATTGTAATGTGAAGTTTCAAATATCAATAATTTTATCTTGAATTTATGAAAAAGTTTTGGTATGATTTTGAAATTATTAAAAATTGATAGGTAATTAATAAAATTATTATTGACAGTATAGTGACACTCAAATAATCCATTACTAATTTTTTTTATATTTTAGTGACAGGTCAAGCCATCACTAAATTATTATTATCTTTTCCATTTAATCAGTAAGAGTTAATTATATTGTCACTAAAATTGTTAGTCAATTCTTTTAGTGACAGAAGTGTTCATAACCAATTGTTGTCACAGAAATATTAATTTATCAATTTATTTATTTTTAGCGATAGAATTTAATGTTTTAGCTACAAATATAAACTATCACTAAAAACTATAATTTAATGACATATGTGTCTTTTTTTGTTACTAAAACTTTTAGCCACGAGATCTATGCTGACGGAAGCTAGTGATGGCTCATTTTGCACTAATTCTTTTAGTGACAACTTTTGTTCATGGTTAATAACTATTTTTCTTATAGTGTAGGGGGCATGTGACCTGTATGTGTGCCAATATCTCAAGGAGCAGAGGAAACCAATGGCCTCGATCGCTTCCTCGACATGGCACCACCCCACCCCCCTATTCCGATCGATTTCGATCAGCGTTGGCTTGGCTGTGTCGACGACCAATCGGGCAACGCTTCTCAACTTTAATCCATGGACCAAAGAGGTCCAGCTCTAAGTGAGAAGACCCAACCTCCCTTAGGGTAATAGAGCCATCTAAATCGGAAGGGGGTTGCTCCACACCCTTTTGGGGGTCGGCCTTGTGAGAAGAGTCCAGAAAAACAAGGGAGGAAGTCAAAGAAGTCATCGAAACTAGAGGGCAAATCCACTTTATGACCCACACAACTATACTTGAAACACACCAAAGGTAAATTCTCATATGAAACAGTTTGGAAAATTCCTTTCTTTAGGTGACCCAGTCATACTGCTTATGGGGTTTTGAAAGATCGATTTCTATACTAACCTTACATATCGACCCCTTTCAAACGAGAAAGAACATTCATCATTCTTTAGGGGACGACCTAGGAGAGAACCAAGATTAATAACACATTCTGTTCCAGTACTCCAAAGGAAGATTGACGAACTACACCTAGATAGGGACAGATGAGATCCTCTCTGTGAGAGGCTGGAAATTAGCTTTCTTGGGCATCAGATACAAAACCTCCCCTCGAATGGTCCATGGTCCCTCGGTGAGGATGCGAACAACCTCCGCTTTAGAAAAAAATTGAAAGCAAAAAAAAACCTTAAGCCAAATTGATCACTTGGGACACCAAAGAACATTTCCATTAGTGAGAAACCACATATTTCAGGAAATCCAAAGTCGAAGTCGGAGGAAATGATTGATCAAACTAGATATTCAAGGTTTTTGCCATTCATGAGGAGTTTTTTCGTCAAATTCGATGAAATCCTTAGAAGCATCATAGATCCGGTTAAACAAAGAAGAAGATAGTAGTGAACTTGCATCTGGCCCATATGAAGGACCAATTAACATCAATGCCTAAGAGATGCTCTTTCCAGTGAAAGGGCCATCCAATTGGCTCTTCTTGGAAGGCGGAGGGGCATTGGAAGGATCCCGATGGAGTGGCCCATTTTTCTTGGTACTTGCCAAAGGAGAAAACCTTAGGGGTCTGGCTTGGCATCACTCCAGGAACCCTAACTGAAGGGATCGACACCACAGAAGAAGATGATGACACCCTAGGGAGGGGAACAACAATGGATGCAAGGAGAGAGCCAAGTAGGGGATGTGAAGCCAGTAGTTGGGGGCGGGGGGGGGTGGGGAAGGGTGTGGTTGGGTCGCATCAAAGGTGGAATTAAGGAGGGAGAAGGCAATGGGGTTGTCCTTATCGCCTTAGAAACCCAGAGCTTCTCTCTCTAAGGAAAGAAGAGAGTTCCCTACTCTCTCACAAATTTATTTAATGCATTACAATCGACCATATCTTGTTCAGAACTTCACGGTTAGCCCCCAATTCCCTTCTCGCACTTTTCTAGTTCGAAAACCCTAAAGAAGATGCAGTGCAAGATTCTTTTCCGCCATCAATCTGGTCCTCATGATTAATCTAGGACTATGTGTTTTTGCTGCTTATCGATCCGATTGATGTGATTCTCCCGATAAGCTCTAACTCTGATGGCTGCCCTCCCTCCGCAAGCGGACAACTTCTAGATCACCCTTGTTCTTTCCCTCAGTGAGCTTTTTTTTTCCTCATAAATTTGATACTTTTGGTCATATTTTTATATGAAAAAGGTTTACTTGGTGGAATTGGTGGCACCTGCTATTTCTATTCTTCTGTTTCTCTTTGGAACAAATTGATTTATTTGTAGGACATGCTTAGATCATCACAAGAGGATGAAGGTAAAAAGTTTGCTATGAGGTTTGTTACCAATACTAGATATTTGCAAAGTTTTTAGCATTGTGGTGAGGCACTGCGGTTATATCTCTGAGACTTATGTGATGGTATATTTAATTTTGAAGTGTTCAATATTGGTTGGCATGTAGGACGAGCAACAACAAATTACTTTCATAGTGGAGGAATAGAAAGAGAAAAGTGAAAGATAATAACTAAAAATAATAAGCAAATGTATAACTATCCAATTGGCTCAAAGATAACACTCCTAGGATAGAAGTCTTGCACCTCCGCATGCCTCACAAGGTGGGAAAGGAAAAAAACTTGATTCATGGATCCTTTTTTTATTCATACATTACAATGTTATAGCCCATTTTTATATGCTCAAGTATAAGAATAAAAAGAAAATTACAGAAATTTAAAAAATTACAATCGCATCAAATCAAATATATGATATCTTGTTCTTCGTTTCTGATTTGATTTGAGAAATAGTCTTCCTCTCTTCATGATATTTTTGATTGATAATCTTTCATCTTTATAGAGATGAATCTTTAAGATATTCAATCAAGATTTGTAATTTTCAATAATATGATTTCTTTTTTGTTGTATTTTTTCTTTCTTTTTCTCCTCGTTGAGTAGATATTTTCATGTTATTACATATGTAAAATATCTCTAAACAAATTAAATTTATTTTATTAATAAATTAATTTAATTGCTCATGCATCATATTGTTTTACTGTTTCTTTTTCATTTCTGCTATTGAGCGAGCATGCACATGTGGAGATTTTGGAATCGAATGAATTGTTCCTTTAAAGTCAGAGACGATTGAATTTGATTGGCCTAGATGCATGCATAGCAATTCATGTGCAGAGTATAGTTTCATCAAAACTAAAATTTTAATTTCATTCTTCCTCAAATTAGTGACTATATTATGGATATATTAGATGACATTTTGGTCTCTTTGGTGTTTATGTAGCATTTACATGATGCCTTTTGTGGAAGTTGTATGATATACTGCCATGGTTGTTTTGACCAAATACAAAGTTTAATATGCTAATGAGTTAGTTTTAGTTCCAGAGCATGCTTCTGATGATTCTTGGTGTGATGATGGGCTTCTGAATGAAATCTCAGATGCTGACTTAAACAGAGAACAGAAGAGGCGTTATGATCAATTTTATACAGTATCCTTGCAATCTATAAATGATATGCATATCCTTTGTCCAAAACTCTTCATAGTAAAACTTTTAGGGCTTTAAACTTGAGGATGTATCATATGGAACCCTTGACAAAAGTTTATATGGGTTATCGAGATGGTATATCTGCAGGAAAGGAAGCTTCTGCCCAAGAGGGCTTCAACATTGGGTTTAAGCAATCTGCAAGCAGTGGTTACAAATGGGGAATTGTTAGAGGCATCACAAGGTGAAAAGTGATAGTATTTACTGATCTCTTTCTGCAGAAGAATTTTGGTATCTTATTTTTCCTACATTATTTCGTAGTGCATTTGTAAACCTCCCAGATCAATTCAAAGAAAAGTTAGTTAAGAAGCTTGAAGACAGATGCACGTTTCAAAGTCTTTACAAGCCCGTTCAAGAGATTTCCACGGACGATGCTCTGAGAATGTATCACTTTCAACTACAACAAGAAAATAAACAATCTCATCAAAGATCAAAAGCGACAGTATCATCGGCAATCGAAGATTTTGACTGCAATAAGTTAGACTTCTTTTTCAAGGAGCTTATGTTACTTGTAAGTGAGTCTTCTGAAATCAAAGCAAGTGTTGATGTTGTAAAAGGAGAGGAAGAAGAATGACCTTGATGTTGAAGTACTTGGAGGGATCGTTCAAATTCACTTACGTCTGAATTTTCTGGACAGATTGTAATTTTTTGATGGCCTCAGATTGCAATGAAAAGAACTGAACCATTGCTCCATTGCAGCATAATATATTTTGAGATTTTGCTTCAGAAAAATAGGTTCCAAATTTCAGAGTATTGACTATTCTTCCACTGGAACTGTGCCGTCATTTTTGGGAACGTTGAAAGCACTCATGGTTTGATAATAATCTCCTTCCGAAATGCAATACTTTTTCATTGTGTTTGATGTTGAGCATGGCCTTTCTTTTTCCTCCTAGTTTTGCACACTGTAAATATAAGCATAAGATGCTTCTCCAACAATAACGATAGAATCTGATGAGAGGTTAATCAAGTAGCACTATATTGAAATGAATGAGATACTATTTTCAAACTAATACAAACAACTCTTACACTTTTTTCTTTCCTTTTTTCTGAATAAATTTCTACTTTCAGAATGCATTTACTTCAGCTTTAAATTAACATCGTATTTCATTAATTAGATTTTTTTTTACACTAAGTTAAAGTCATATGGTTGAGTTTTTCTGATCTTTCTTATGTATTTAGCAAGTCAATTCAATAGCCATAAATTTTTGATTTGCCAAATAAATCAGCAATTACCAACTTAACTCTCTTTGACCTTTAATTAATTGTAATCTTAGATGTCTAAGCATATTACAACTATGTCATGCTCCACAATATAGTATTTGTATAAATTATAAATTATAAATTATAAAATATAAGTCTCATTAAATGTATTCATGTGTATAATTCTAGATTAATTATATATTATTTTTATAATTAATTATTATTTTTGAATGTGTCGGAGAATATTAAATCATATTGTCTTAGCATCTAGTAAAATCGGAGTCAGAATATCCAATGATCTTCAAATGGTCTGATCTCCCATATGATCTTTTGTTCTCTTTAAATATCTCATGACTCTTTTAGCTACATTCCAATGATTCATTCCATGATTGCTTAAGTATCTATCTAACATTCCAACAATGTACATTATATCTTGACGCGTACAAACCTGTGCATACATTAGACTCCCTAAAGCTAATGCATAGGAAATCTTCTGCATTTCTTAAGTTTCCAGATTTTTTTTAAGGCACTAATTGAGACTGAACTTGTCTCCCTTTGTGATAGGGGTGTCTCCTGGTTTACAATCCTATATGCTAAACCTTTTGAGTACTTTATCGATATAGTTCCTTTGTAATAATCCTAGAATACCTCGCGATCTATCTCGGTGTATCTTGATTCCTAATACAAAAGGGGCATCACCAAGATCTTTCATCTCAAAATTTCTAGATAAAAATCTCTTGGTTTCGTGCAATATGTCTATATCATTAGTGGCAAGCAGAATGTCATCCATATAAAATATTAGTAAAATAAATTTGCTCCCACTGAATTTATGATACATGCAATCATCAACAACATTCATCTTAAAACCAAATGAGATAATTACTTGATGAAATTTGTGATACTACTAAAAGGATGTTTGTTTTGTTAGGATCGAAATCGGCACTAAGAGGGGGGGAGTGTGAATTAGTGCTTACGATAAAAATTACATCGATTCGAAAATTTCGTTCGATAAAATCATATTGGAAATATGTTTAACTCGAAAACGTTCATAAAAATGTAATGAGCAAGTAAAGCAGTTTGCAATAAAGGTAAAAAACAAAATATAAATACAAACTAAGTTTTATAGTGGTTCGATCATCGTGACCTGCATCCACTCCTGATTCCTCTTCACTCAAGGCCATCGGCTTTCACTATCGATCTTCTTTCAACGGAGGAAGATCAACTATCCTTTTACACCCATTTTCTCCTTTTCACCGGTTTAGGAGATAACCTTTACAACCTCACCTCTCTCTTAAACTTCATATATAATACTGAGAGCTTGAGACGAGTTTTTATAATATTACTATAGCATTTTTCTTTTCTTTAACTCACAATTGATGTGTTTACTGAGTAAGGATGAGTAGGGCTTTTTTAGGCCCCAAATGAATTCAAATTTAGGGACCAAATGATCTCATCTTGGGTTTTCGGGGTACTAGCAATACCACCGCCTGCTAGTTTGAGACTAGGTGGTACCATCGCCTAACACAGTCTGGGAGATTGTATCTGAGCAATATTATCACCTAAACTGGCAGTGTCACAGCTTGGGCCAACTATGGGTCACTAATTGGGCCTTCCACTTGGCCCAAAATAACCCCAATTCAGGCCGAGTTAACCCATAATTGAGTTGGTCTAATTACATTCTAAACAATCCAATTAGAACTAAAACTACTTCGATCTAGACAAATTATTATAAGTAAGAATTCTAAGTTATCCAACATGTCATTGGTTCATCCGATGCTTCACCCGAACCTTCGGCATATCGTCCTCTCTTATGATGTATTGCCCAATCGACATGTTGATATCCGCAACACCCGATCTCCTTAGTGCAATGTCTGATCCTTTTGGCCCGATGCTCGAACTCATGGCACGAAGCCTTCTGCTGATATGTCGACCATTCCTCCGGTCCGACATCCAATCTTCTGACATGTTCCATTTTAGCCCAACTTTTGATTCCACCGCTTTAATCAATTTATCTTTCCTGATTGAATATAGTCCTACGTCACTTAAATGTACATTAGATCGTAAACTCATTAATTGATTTCATCGTCAAAATCCAAGATTCAATATGTTTTATCTCATAGATAGATTTTATCAATTTACATATTATTTTCTTTAGGTTCTTTTGATACAAAGTATTCTGGTTGTACCATATAAATTATTTCATCAATATTTCCATTGAGAATTGTTATTTTGACATCCATCTAAAAGAGCTCCAAATCAAAATGTGTGGCTAAAGCCATAATTATTCTAAAAGAGTCATTCGTTAAAACCGGAGAGGTTTATTTAAAGTCAATCCCTTCTTTTTGAGTATAGCCCTTTGCCACAAGACGTGCATTATATCTCTCCACATTACCATTAGAATCCCCTTTGGTTTTAAAAATTCATTTACAACCAATAGGTTTCACTCCTTCTAGTAATGGGACAAGTTCTCAAACTTTATTGTCTTGTATGGACTTATACTCTTGATTCATTGCTTTAATCCACTTATCAGAATTGGAATCCTCTATGGCTTGACAGAAGTTGATTGGATCATCTTCCATCATATCACTACTTTTTTCATGTTCCCAGAGAAATACCATATAATCATATGAAATGACACTCCTCCTTACCCTAATGGATCATCACAAAGGTGCTAGCTCTTGTGGCATATGTTCTTATGGATGTTGAGTTTGATCCTCATGAATAATTTTCTTATACTATATGAGAGTTGAAATAACTATATCCTTTTGAGGTATTGAATTTACCACATCAGTGGCAACTATATAAATTGGATTAAATTGAACCAATTCTTCCTCAAACGTAAAGTCTTTAACCTTATTTCTCCCCCCAAACTCAATATCCTTGTAGCAATACTCGTCTCAAAAATATTTATTGATTTGGGATTATAAAATTTGTACCCCTTAGATCGTTCAGAATAACCAATAAAATAATTGCTTATTGTTTGGGGTTCCAATTTCTTTTCGTTAGGCCTGTAAAGCCTTGTCTTAGATAGACAACCTATGAAAGTGTCTTAGACTAGGCTTTCTTCCGGTCCAAAGCTCATAAGGTGTTTTTGTAGTTGCTTTAATTGGTACTCTATAAGAATGTAAGCTATAGTTTTTATTGCTTCTCTTCAGGGTGACTCTGGCAAAGTAGATTAAAAAATCATATTTCTTACTATGTCTTTAAGTATGCAGTTTCGTCTTTCAACTACACCATTCATGTTAGGTGACCTTGGCATTTTATACAGAGGGATAATTCCACACTCCTCTAAGCATAGAGCAAATGGTCCTCGACGTTATTCACTTGAGCCGTCATTTCTGTTGTAATATTCCCCTCCACGGTTAGATCTAATGCTTTATATATATATATATATATATATATATATATATATATATATTCACTGTTGAATTAGATGCGGTCATCAAATTTGTGATCAAGATCGTAGGATCATGTGATCCTACGGCCCAGATTGAGATTTGGAGCTGGACCTGACGTTTGAATCGGATACAAAGCTTGACTAGAATGGAGTTACGAGTTGACTTAGAGTCGGTCGATTCAACTTAAGCAAGTTGGGATATAAATGTTTTGAAAAAGAAATAACGTGTCACGGCCTTCTTGGTGGTGCGCGATTGTAGGCGAACCCTAGTGGAAATACCAATCTCCAGCTCCGCAAACGAGATCAGGAATCACGGCCCACGCTCTCCTCTCCTCTCCTCCCTCTCTCTCCACCATCCTAAATACTTCACTCCTCCCTCTCCCGCGCAGCCAACCCCTTATTCCCAATGACTTGATTGAAGACGGCGGGTTTCAAAGTTGGTGAGGAGGTGCCGATGAAGGAGGAGGACGAGTTTATGCTTTTAAGAAATTGCTTCCTCGAGACCTCCTCGACATTAATCTCGTTGATGAAAGGTTCTGGTTCGATTCAAGTGATATGGATTGTTGTTATTTTGGTTTGCTCTTCATGGTATTGTTCTGTTATCGAGTGATGAGGGTTTGTTCATTTTTGTTTTCATATCCTCGTTGCCAAGAAAATAGTTCTAAGACAGAGAGAGAGCGCCGACAAACATTTCAATTCGTGTCAAAACCGACGTAGACTAACTTACCAAAAATCGAAAGCTTAAAATAAATTAATTTTTTATAAATAAAATATTAATTTGATTATGTTGTTGTAAGCTCATTTACAAGATGAGTATTTGACCCTAAGGTTTTCTCCTTTGGCAAGTACCAAGAAAAATGGCGACGCACGGACGTGAGGGGATCATTAAAACGCACGGACGGACGTGAGGGGATCATTAAATCGCACGGACGTGAGGGGATCATTAAAACGCACGGACGTGAGGGGATCATTAAAACGCACGTCCGTGCGTCGCCACCAACAGCGAAATAGGAGCGGGCGAGGAACGTGAGGGGATCATTAAAACGCACGGACGTGAGGGGATCATTAAATCGCAACTACAGAGAGAAGCAGTGTAGAACGAGGAGGTCGAGGAGCAGTGACGGCCAGGACCGAAGAGCCAAGTAAGAATCCGCCATTTCCACCGTCTCTCTCTCTCACTCTCCCTGCCTCCGGGGGTGATATGGCGAGGGCGTCTCATGCTTAGTGACGCGGTTGATATCGGATTCGGGGAGTGGCCTCCGGAGCCGTCGGATCCTGGTGGGGTTGCAGCCGCCGCCGTTCTCCCTGTAGTTGCGATTTAATGATCCCCTCACGTCCGTGCGTTTTAATGATCCCCTCACGTTCCTCGCCCGCTCCTATTTCGCTGTTGGTGGCGACGCACGGACGTGCGTTTTAATGATCCCCTCACGTCCGTGCGTTTTAATGATCCCCTCACGTCCGTGCGATTTAATGATCCCCTCACGTCCGTCCGTGCGTTTTAATGATCCCCTCACGTCCGTGCGTCACCATTTTGAGCGGAGAACGCACGGACGTGAGGGGATCATTAAAACGCACGGACGTGAGGGGATCATTAAAACGCACGTCCGTGCGTCGCCACCAACAGCGAAATAGGAGCGGGCGAGGAACGTGAGGGGATCATTAAAACGCACGGACGTGAGGGGATCATTAAATCGCAACTACAGGGAGAACGGCGGCGGCTGCAACCCCACCCGGATCCGACGGCTCCGGAGGCCACTCCCCGAATCCGATATCAACCGCGTCACTAAGCATGAGACGCCCTCGCCATATCACCCCCGGAGGCAGGGAGAGTGAGAGAGAGAGACGGTGGAAATGGCGGATTCTTACTTGGCTCTTCGGTCCTGGCCGTCACTGCTCCTCGACCTCCTCGTTCTACACTGCTTCTCTCTGTAGTTGCGATTTAATGATCCCCTCACGTCCGTGCGTCGCCACCAACAGCGAAATAGGAGCGGGCGAGGAAGACGAGATCGAGAGACGGAGCTTCACTCGTCCCACCCAGTTGTCCCGCTCGTCGAAAACCCCTACCTTTGCTCCTCAGGCGATCGATCCCGTCGTCGGGCCCTGCCCCCAGGTTTGCCTCCACTCCTTTCTCCTACCCCGTTCCTATTGCGACGCATTGATATGCTCTTGTTTCTTTTGCTATGGAGCTCGTCTCGATTTCCGTTTAATTGCTCAGGGTTGTATTTGTTCTGCGTGGATTCTCGGTTCTATTTGGATTACGCCTTTTCTTCTATGTTTCTCGTGAGGTTCATCGTGGCGGATCCTCTTGGGAAATCTCAATTAGGGTTTGGATTGTGGGGGCGTGGGGCTTTAATTTGATTAATTATGTTATTTGGATTGTTGATTGCTCGAATTTGGATGGTGAATCACGGGAAGTGCCATTGTGTAACATTTATTTATGTTTTGTAGATAAGAGTTTTTGGTCCTTCCGCAGCTACTCAAGTGCTCGGCCTATTGTCAGAGCTGGAATGGAGGGCATAAATGGTATATAAACTTGGTCTTGTTTTTCATTGTTTAGCTATAAGTTGTTGTGTTGTCAAAGCTTTGGGAGTTGAGATGCATTAAAGAGAGTTTGCAATTTTGTTACAAGCATTGATTGAAAAGGCGCTAGGTGCCAAAAGGTGCTAAGGTCCAAAAACGTCCGAGGTGCTAGGCGTTCGTCTGAGTGAAGCGAGACGCTAAAATATAAAAATATATAATATAATTAATAAATATATTTATTTAAATAAAAATATATCATTTATTCTGAAACCTAATAATAATTTTAAATAAATAAAAATTAATAGTATTAAAATCAAAATAATATATTATTAATCTAATAAATAAAAATACTATTACTAGTATATAGTTAGTAGCAACGTCTATCATACCGAAGCGTACCATCCGTACCCGGCGGTACGTACCGATCCGATAGGTTACCGGTATGCGGATCGCCCGATACCGCTACAGTGCTACAGTATGAAAAAAGTATAAAATTGTTCGGTACGCCCTGATGTACCGCCCGGTACACCGGTACCGTACCGTACCGTACCGAGCTCGGGTCGAAACGCCTGTACGGTACGGTACGACGAACCTTGGTTAGTAGCATATTGTTAATATATTGATAACAGTATACTATTGAAGTAAGAAGAGTGTGAGTAAGAGGAAGACTGAGGCTACTGACTGAGAGCAGCGGCAGCGGTAGCAACGAGAAGCGATAGTGGCAGCGGCAGCGGTAGCGGCGAGCGATGGCAACGGGAGCGGCGACAGTGGCAACGACAGTGGTAGTAACGAGTAGCGGGAGTAGGAGCGGCGAGCGGCGATAGTGGCAGCAGCAGCAGTAGTAGCGAGCAGAGGCAGCGGGAGCGGCAACAGTGTCAACGGGAGCAGGAGTGGCGAGCGACGATAGTGGCAGCGACAGCAGTAACAGCGAGTAGTGGCAGCGGGAGCGGCGATAGTGGCAGCGGTAGCAGCGAGCAGGGGGGAGCGAGAGCGGGAGCGGCGAGCGACGACAGTGGCAGCGGCAGCGAGAGCAAGAGCGACGAGCGACGATAGTGGCAGCGATAGCGGTAGCAGTGGCAGCGGCAGTGGGAGTGGAAGTGGCGAGCGGGGTTAGAGTTGGGGAAGTCGTGAGAAGAAGGCTGATATCGGTGCTTTAGTTGGTTCGATTGGACCAACTAAAGCACCGGAGATTGAACCAGACCTAAAACGCTGGTTCGGTCGCTGGGTTTAACCCGGGTGCTCGCCCGACGCCTGGGCTCGGGCGAGCGCCCAAGCGACGCGCTTCGGGCCTCCCCTCGCTTAGGAAGATGAACTTGACTTCGATATTTTCTGTTTCTATATCACTTTATTTCAATGCTTGGCAACACTGATATATCTAAGCTTGCATGCTGCTTTACTTCACTTAAGAGGTATATCTTTTAGAAAGCTTTAATCTGATTTTGGATTCCAATTTTAGGCTGCAGTACACTAGAAACTTGTTATGGACTGCTAACAATCTTGACATGTTTATGTTTTATCAATGAAATCAACCATAAAATTGCTTTTATTTTCATATACAACAGTTCTTAACTCTGAAAATAAAAAGTATGTAATGTCAGCAGTAGGTTGACATAAAGGAAAACTTGCATATACCTCCATAGTATAATAGCAAGAAATAATGTGTGAAGAATAGGGTTTCAGTTTCCTCACCTTCTTAACCATTTGCATTTGCAAACATGGGATAATAGTGATGGACTATTCAACTCTACTATGCAACTCTAACAATTGTGACTTGTCTGTATATATTGTGCAATTGTGACTTCACGCAAGATGCACAAGATGACACAGGAGAGTTCAAGAATGAAGATATAAAGATATCTTGATGTATTTTTTTTCGAGATGATGTGGAATTTATAATTGTCTCACTTTGATATTGATTTTTGGATAAAATAAAGATTGTAATGTGAAGTTTCAAATATCAATAATTTTATCTTGAATTTATGAAAAAGTTTTGGTATGATTTTGAAATTATTAAAAATTGATAGGTAATTAATAAAATTATTATTGACAGTATAGTGACACTCAAATAATCCATTACTAATTTTTTTTATATTTTAGTGACAGGTCAAGCCATCACTAAATTATTATTATCTTTTCCATTTAATCAGTAAGAGTTAATTATATTGTCACTAAAATTGTTAGTCAATTCTTTTAGTGACAGAAGTGTTCATAACCAATTGTTGTCACAGAAATATTAATTTATCAATTTATTTATTTTTAGCGATAGAATTTAATGTTTTAGCTACAAATATAAACTATCACTAAAAACTATAATTTAATGACATATGTGTCTTTTTTTGTTACTAAAACTTTTAGCCACGAGATCTATGCTGACGGAAGCTAGTGATGGCTCATTTTGCACTAATTCTTTTAGTGACAACTTTTGTTCATGGTTAATAACTATTTTTCTTATAGTGTAGGGGGCATGTGACCTGTATGTGTGCCAATATCTCAAGGAGCAGAGGAAACCAATGGCCTCGATCGCTTCCTCGACATGGCACCACCCCACCCCCCTATTCCGATCGATTTCGATCAGCGTTGGCTTGGCTGTGTCGACGACCAATCGGGCAACGCTTCTCAACTTTAATCCATGGACCAAAGAGGTCCAGCTCTAAGTGAGAAGACCCAACCTCCCTTAGGGTAATAGAGCCATCTAAATCGGAAGGGGGTTGCTCCACACCCTTTTGGGGGTCGGCCTTGTGAGAAGAGTCCAGAAAAACAAGGGAGGAAGTCAAAGAAGTCATCGAAACTAGAGGGCAAATCCACTTTATGACCCACACAACTATACTTGAAACACACCAAAGGTAAATTCTCATATGAAACAGTTTGGAAAATTCCTTTCTTTAGGTGACCCAGTCATACTGCTTATGGGGTTTTGAAAGATCGATTTCTATACTAACCTTACATATCGACCCCTTTCAAACGAGAAAGAACATTCATCATTCTTTAGGGGACGACCTAGGAGAGAACCAAGATTAATAACACATTCTGTTCCAGTACTCCAAAGGAAGATTGACGAACTACACCTAGATAGGGACAGATGAGATCCTCTCTGTGAGAGGCTGGAAATTAGCTTTCTTGGGCATCAGATACAAAACCTCCCCTCGAATGGTCCATGGTCCCTCGGTGAGGATGCGAACAACCTCCGCTTTAGAAAAAAATTGAAAGCAAAAAAAAACCTTAAGCCAAATTGATCACTTGGGACACCAAAGAACATTTCCATTAGTGAGAAACCACATATTTCAGGAAATCCAAAGTCGAAGTCGGAGGAAATGATTGATCAAACTAGATATTCAAGGTTTTTGCCATTCATGAGGAGTTTTTTCGTCAAATTCGATGAAATCCTTAGAAGCATCATAGATCCGGTTAAACAAAGAAGAAGATAGTAGTGAACTTGCATCTGGCCCATATGAAGGACCAATTAACATCAATGCCTAAGAGATGCTCTTTCCAGTGAAAGGGCCATCCAATTGGCTCTTCTTGGAAGGCGGAGGGGCATTGGAAGGATCCCGATGGAGTGGCCCATTTTTCTTGGTACTTGCCAAAGGAGAAAACCTTAGGGGTCTGGCTTGGCATCACTCCAGGAACCCTAACTGAAGGGATCGACACCACAGAAGAAGATGATGACACCCTAGGGAGGGGAACAACAATGGATGCAAGGAGAGAGCCAAGTAGGGGATGTGAAGCCAGTAGTTGGGGGCGGGGGGGGGTGGGGAAGGGTGTGGTTGGGTCGCATCAAAGGTGGAATTAAGGAGGGAGAAGGCAATGGGGTTGTCCTTATCGCCTTAGAAACCCAGAGCTTCTCTCTCTAAGGAAAGAAGAGAGTTCCCTACTCTCTCACAAATTTATTTAATGCATTACAATCGACCATATCTTGTTCAGAACTTCACGGTTAGCCCCCAATTCCCTTCTCGCACTTTTCTAGTTCGAAAACCCTAAAGAAGATGCAGTGCAAGATTCTTTTCCGCCATCAATCTGGTCCTCATGATTAATCTAGGACTATGTGTTTTTGCTGCTTATCGATCCGATTGATGTGATTCTCCCGATAAGCTCTAACTCTGATGGCTGCCCTCCCTCCGCAAGCGGACAACTTCTAGATCACCCTTGTTCTTTCCCTCAGTGAGCTTTTTTTTTCCTCATAAATTTGATACTTTTGGTCATATTTTTATATGAAAAAGGTTTACTTGGTGGAATTGGTGGCACCTGCTATTTCTATTCTTCTGTTTCTCTTTGGAACAAATTGATTTATTTGTAGGACATGCTTAGATCATCACAAGAGGATGAAGGTAAAAAGTTTGCTATGAGGTTTGTTACCAATACTAGATATTTGCAAAGTTTTTAGCATTGTGGTGAGGCACTGCGGTTATATCTCTGAGACTTATGTGATGGTATATTTAATTTTGAAGTGTTCAATATTGGTTGGCATGTAGGACGAGCAACAACAAATTACTTTCATAGTGGAGGAATAGAAAGAGAAAAGTGAAAGATAATAACTAAAAATAATAAGCAAATGTATAACTATCCAATTGGCTCAAAGATAACACTCCTAGGATAGAAGTCTTGCACCTCCGCATGCCTCACAAGGTGGGAAAGGAAAAAAACTTGATTCATGGATCCTTTTTTTATTCATACATTACAATGTTATAGCCCATTTTTATATGCTCAAGTATAAGAATAAAAAGAAAATTACAGAAATTTAAAAAATTACAATCGCATCAAATCAAATATATGATATCTTGTTCTTCGTTTCTGATTTGATTTGAGAAATAGTCTTCCTCTCTTCATGATATTTTTGATTGATAATCTTTCATCTTTATAGAGATGAATCTTTAAGATATTCAATCAAGATTTGTAATTTTCAATAATATGATTTCTTTTTTGTTGTATTTTTTCTTTCTTTTTCTCCTCGTTGAGTAGATATTTTCATGTTATTACATATGTAAAATATCTCTAAACAAATTAAATTTATTTTATTAATAAATTAATTTAATTGCTCATGCATCATATTGTTTTACTGTTTCTTTTTCATTTCTGCTATTGAGCGAGCATGCACATGTGGAGATTTTGGAATCGAATGAATTGTTCCTTTAAAGTCAGAGACGATTGAATTTGATTGGCCTAGATGCATGCATAGCAATTCATGTGCAGAGTATAGTTTCATCAAAACTAAAATTTTAATTTCATTCTTCCTCAAATTAGTGACTATATTATGGATATATTAGATGACATTTTGGTATCTTTGGTGTTTATGTAGCATTTACATGATGCCTTTTGTGGAAGTTGTATGATATACTGCCATGGTTGTTTTGACCAAATACAAAGTTTAATATGCTAATGAGTTAGTTTTAGTTCCAGAGCATGCTTCTGATGATTCTTGGTGTGATGATGGGCTTCTGAATGAAATCTCAGATGCTGACTTAAACAGAGAACAGAAGAGGTGTTATGATCAATTTTATACAGTATCCTTGCAATCTATAAATGATATGCATATCCTTTGTCCAAAACTCTTCATAGTAAAACTTTTAGGGCTTTAAACTTGAGGATGTATCATATGGAACCCTTGACAAAAGTTTATATGGGTTATCGAGATGGTATATCTGCAGGAAAGGAAGCTTCTGCCCAAGAGGGCTTCAACATTGGGTTTAAGCAATCTGCAAGCAGTGGTTACAAATGGGGAATTGTTAGAGGCATCACAAGGTGAAAAGTGATAGTATTTACTGATCTCTTTCTGCAGAAGAATTTTGGTATCTTATTTTTCCTACATTATTTCGTAGTGCATTTGTAAACCTCCCAGATCAATTCAAAGAAAAGTTAGTTAAGAAGCTTGAAGACAGATGCACGTTTCAAAGTCTTTACAAGCCCGTTCAAGAGATTTCCACGGACGATGCTCTGAGAATGTATCACTTTCAACTACAACAAGAAAATAAACAATCTCATCAAAGATCAAAAGCGACAGTATCATCGGCAATCGAAGATTTTGACTGCAATAAGTTAGACTTCTTTTTCAAGGAGCTTATGTTACTTGTAAGTGAGTCTTCTGAAATCAAAGCAAGTGTTGATGTTGTAAAAGGAGAGGAAGAAGAATGACCTTGATGTTGAAGTACTTGGAGGGATCGTTCAAATTCACTTACGTCTGAATTTTCTGGACAGATTGTAATTTTTTGATGGCCTCAGATTGCAATGAAAAGAACTGAACCATTGCTCCATTGCAGCATAATATATTTTGAGATTTTGCTTCAGAAAAATAGGTTCCAAATTTCAGAGTATTGACTATTCTTCCACTGGAACTGTGCCGTCATTTTTGGGAACGTTGAAAGCACTCATGGTTTGATAATAATCTCCTTCCGAAATGCAATACTTTTTCATTGTGTTTGATGTTGAGCATGGCCTTTCTTTTTCCTCCTAGTTTTGCACACTGTAAATATAAGCATAAGATGCTTCTCCAACAATAACGATAGAATCTGATGAGAGGTTAATCAAGTAGCACTATATTGAAATGAATGAGATACTATTTTCAAACTAATACAAACAACTCTTACACTTTTTTCTTTCCTTTTTTCTGAATAAATTTCTACTTTCAGAATGCATTTACTTCAGCTTTAAATTAACATCGTATTTCATTAATTAGATTTTTTTTTACACTAAGTTAAAGTCATATGGTTGAGTTTTTCTGATCTTTCTTATGTATTTAGCAAGTCAATTCAATAGCCATAAATTTTTGATTTGCCAAATAAATCAGCAATTACCAACTTAACTCTCTTTGACCTTTAATTAATTGTAATCTTAGATGTCTAAGCATATTACAACTATGTCATGCTCCACAATATAGTATTTGTATAAATTATAAATTATAAATTATAAAATATAAGTCTCATTAAATGTATTCATGTGTATAATTCTAGATTAATTATATATTATTTTTATAATTAATTATTATTTTTGAATGTGTCGGAGAATATTAAATCATATTGTCTTAGCATCTAGTAAAATCAGAGTCAGAATATCCAATGATCTTCAAATGGTCTGATCTCCCATATGATCTTTTGTTCTCTTTAAATATCTCATGACTCTTTTAGCTACATTCCAATGATTCATTCCATGATTGCTTAAGTATCTATCTAACATTCCAACAATGTACATTATATCTTGACGCGTACAAACCTGTGCATACATTAGACTCCCTAAAGCTAATGCATAGGAAATCTTCTGCATTTCTTAAGTTTCCAGATTTTTTTTAAGGCACTAATTGAGACTGAACTTGTCTCCCTTTGTGATAGGGGTGTCTCCTGGTTTACAATCCTATATGCTAAACCTTTTGAGTACTTTATCGATATAGTTCCTTTGTAATAATCCTAGAATACCTCGCGATCTATCTCGGTGTATCTTGATTCCTAATACAAAAGGGGCATCACCAAGATCTTTCATCTCAAAATTTCTAGATAAAAATCTCTTGGTTTCGTGCAATATGTCTATATCATTAGTGGCAAGCAGAATGTCATCCATATAAAATATTAGTAAAATAAATTTGCTCCCACTGAATTTATGATACATGCAATCATCAACAACATTCATCTTAAAACCAAATGAGATAATTACTTGATGAAATTTGTGATACTACTAAAAGGATGTTTGTTTTGTTAGGATCGAAATCGGCACTAAGAGGGGGGGAGTGTGAATTAGTGCTTACGATAAAAATTACATCGATTCGAAAATTTCGTTCGATAAAATCATATTGGAAATATGTTTAACTCGAAAACGTTCATAAAAATGTAATGAGCAAGTAAAGCAGTTTGCAATAAAGGTAAAAAACAAAATATAAATACAAACTAAGTTTTATAGTGGTTCGATCATCGTGACCTGCATCCACTCCTGATTCCTCTTCACTCAAGGCCATCGGCTTTCACTATCGATCTTCTTTCAACGGAGGAAGATCAACTATCCTTTTACACCCATTTTCTCCTTTTCACCGGTTTAGGAGATAACCTTTACAACCTCACCTCTCTCTTAAACTTCATATATAATACTGAGAGCTTGAGACGAGTTTTTATAATATTACTATAGCATTTTTCTTTTCTTTAACTCACAATTGATGTGTTTACTGAGTAAGGATGAGTAGGGCTTTTTTAGGCCCCAAATGAATTCAAATTTAGGGACCAAATGATCTCATCTTGGGTTTTCGGGGTACTAGCAATACCACCGCCTGCTAGTTTGAGACTAGGTGGTACCATCGCCTAACACAGTCTGGGAGATTGTATCTGAGCAATATTATCACCTAAACTGGCAGTGTCACAGCTTGGGCCAACTATGGGTCACTAATTGGGCCTTCCACTTGGCCCAAAATAACCCCAATTCAGGCCGAGTTAACCCATAATTGAGTTGGTCTAATTACATTCTAAACAATCCAATTAGAACTAAAACTACTTCGATCTAGACAAATTATTATAAGTAAGAATTCTAAGTTATCCAACATGTCATTGGTTCATCCGATGCTTCACCCGAACCTTCGGCATATCGTCCTCTCTTATGATGTATTGCCCAATCGACATGTTGATATCCGCAACACCCGATCTCCTTAGTGCAATGTCTGATCCTTTTGGCCCGATGCTCGAACTCATGGCACGAAGCCTTCTGCTGATATGTCGACCATTCCTCCGGTCCGACATCCAATCTTCTGACATGTTCCATTTTAGCCCAACTTTTGATTCCACCGCTTTAATCAATTTATCTTTCCTGATTGAATATAGTCCTACGTCACTTAAATGTACATTAGATCGTAAACTCATTAATTGATTTCATCGTCAAAATCCAAGATTCAATATGTTTTATCTCATAGATAGATTTTATCAATTTACATATTATTTTCTTTAGGTTCTTTTGATACAAAGTATTCTGGTTGTACCATATAAATTATTTCATCAATATTTCCATTGAGAATTGTTATTTTGACATCCATCTAAAAGAGCTCCAAATCAAAATGTGTGGCTAAAGCCATAATTATTCTAAAAGAGTCATTCGTTAAAACCGGAGAGGTTTATTTAAAGTCAATCCCTTCTTTTTGAGTATAGCCCTTTGCCACAAGACGTGCATTATATCTCTCCACATTACCATTAGAATCCCCTTTGGTTTTAAAAATTCATTTACAACCAATAGGTTTCACTCCTTCTAGTAATGGGACAAGTTCTCAAACTTTATTGTCTTGTATGGACTTATACTCTTGATTCATTGCTTTAATCCACTTATCAGAATTGGAATCCTCTATGGCTTGACAGAAGTTGATTGGATCATCTTCCATCATATCACTACTTTTTTCATGTTCCCAGAGAAATACCATATAATCATATGAAATGACACTCCTCCTTACCCTAATGGATCATCACAAAGGTGCTAGCTCTTGTGGCATATGTTCTTATGGATGTTGAGTTTGATCCTCATGAATAATTTTCTTATACTATATGAGAGTTGAAATAACTATATCCTTTTGAGGTATTGAATTTACCACATCAGTGGCAACTATATAAATTGGATTAAATTGAACCAATTCTTCCTCAAACGTAAAGTCTTTAACCTTATTTCTCCCCCCAAACTCAATATCCTTGTAGCAATACTCGTCTCAAAAATATTTATTGATTTGGGATTATAAAATTTGTACCCCTTAGATCGTTCAGAATAACCAATAAAATAATTGCTTATTGTTTGGGGTTCCAATTTCTTTTCGTTAGGCCTGTAAAGCCTTGTCTTAGATAGACAACCTATGAAAGTGTCTTAGACTAGGCTTTCTTCCGGTCCAAAGCTCATAAGGTGTTTTTGTAGTTGCTTTAATTGGTACTCTATAAGAATGTAAGCTATAGTTTTTATTGCTTCTCTTCAGGGTGACTCTAGCAAAGTAGATTAAAAAATCATATTTCTTACTATGTCTTTAAGTATGCAGTTTCGTCTTTCAACTACACCATTCATGTTAGGTGACCTTGGCATTTTATACAGAGGGATAATTCCACACTCCTCTAAGCATAGAGCAAATGGTCCTCGACGTTATTCACTTGAGCCGTCATTTCTGTTGTAATATTCCCCTCCACGGTTAGATCTAATGCTTTATATATATATATATATATATATATATATATATATATATATATATATATATATTCACTGTTGAATTAGATGCGGTCATCAAATTTGTGATCAAGATCGTAGGATCATGTGATCCTACGGCCCAGATTGAGATTTGGAGCTGGACCTGACGTTTGAATCGGATACAAAGCTTGACTAGAATGGAGTTACGAGTTGACTTAGAGTCGGTCGATTCAACTTAAGCAAGTTGGGATATAAATGTTTTGAAAAAGAAATAACGTGTCACGGCCTTCTTGGTGGTGCGCGATTGTAGGCGAACCCTAGTGGAAATACCAATCTCCAGCTCCGCAAACGAGATCAGGAATCACGGCCCACGCTCTCCTCTCCTCTCCTCCCTCTCTCTCCACCATCCTAAATACTTCACTCCTCCCTCTCCCGCGCAGCCAACCCCTTATTCCCAATGACTTGATTGAAGACGGCGGGTTTCAAAGTTGGTGAGGAGGTGCCGATGAAGGAGGAGGACGAGTTTATGCTTTTAAGAAATTGCTTCCTCGAGACCTCCTCGACATTAATCTCGTTGATGAAAGGTTCTGGTTCGATTCAAGTGATATGGATTGTTGTTATTTTGGTTTGCTCTTCATGGTATTGTTCTGTTATCGAGTGATGAGGGTTTGTTCATTTTTGTTTTCATATCCTCGTTGCCAAGAAAATAGTTCTAAGACAGAGAGAGAGCGCCGACAAACATTTCAATTCGTGTCAAAACCGACGTAGACTAACTTACCAAAAATCGAAAGCTTAAAATAAATTAATTTTTTATAAATAAAATATTAATTTGATTATGTTGTTGTAAGCTCATTTACAAGATGAGTATTTGACCCTAAGGTTTTCTCCTTTGGCAAGTACCAAGAAAAATGGCGACGCACGGACGTGAGGGGATCATTAAAACGCACGGACGGACGTGAGGGGATCATTAAATCGCACGGACGTGAGGGGATCATTAAAACGCACGGACGTGAGGGGATCATTAAAACGCACGTCCGTGCGTCGCCACCAACAGCGAAATAGGAGCGGGCGAGGAACGTGAGGGGATCATTAAAACGCACGGACGTGAGGGGATCATTAAATCGCAACTACAGAGAGAAGCAGTGTAGAACGAGGAGGTCGAGGAGCAGTGACGGCCAGGACCGAAGAGCCAAGTAAGAATCCGCCATTTCCACCGTCTCTCTCTCTCACTCTCCCTGCCTCCGGGGGTGATATGGCGAGGGCGTCTCATGCTTAGTGACGCGGTTGATATCGGATTCGGGGAGTGGCCTCCGGAGCCGTCGGATCCTGGTGGGGTTGCAGCCGCCGCCGTTCTCCCTGTAGTTGCGATTTAATGATCCCCTCACGTCCGTGCGTTTTAATGATCCCCTCACGTTCCTCGCCCGCTCCTATTTCGCTGTTGGTGGCGACGCACGGACGTGCGTTTTAATGATCCCCTCACGTCCGTGCGTTTTAATGATCCCCTCACGTCCGTGCGATTTAATGATCCCCTCACGTCCGTCCGTGCGTTTTAATGATCCCCTCACGTCCGTGCGTCACCATTTTGAGCGGAGAACGCACGGACGTGAGGGGATCATTAAAACGCACGGACGTGAGGGGATCATTAAAACGCACGTCCGTGCGTCGCCACCAACAGCGAAATAGGAGCGGGCGAGGAACGTGAGGGGATCATTAAAACGCACGGACGTGAGGGGATCATTAAATCGCAACTACAGGGAGAACGGCGGCGGCTGCAACCCCACCCGGATTCGACGGCTCCGGAGGCCACTCCCCGAATCCGATATCAACCGCGTCACTAAGCATGAGACGCCCTCGCCATATCACCCCCGGAGGCAGGGAGAGTGAGAGAGAGAGACGGTGGAAATGGCGGATTCTTACTTGGCTCTTCGGTCCTGGCCGTCACTGCTCCTCGACCTCCTCGTTCTACACTGCTTCTCTCTGTAGTTGCGATTTAATGATCCCCTCACGTCCGTGCGTCGCCACCAACAGCGAAATAGGAGCGGGCGAGGAAGACGAGATCGAGAGACGGAGCTTCACTCGTCCCACCCAGTTGTCCCGCTCGTCGAAAACCCCTACCTTTGCTCCTCAGGCGATCGATCCCGTCGTCGGGCCCTGCCCCCAGGTTTGCCTCCACTCCTTTCTCCTACCCCGTTCCTATTGCGACGCATTGATATGCTCTTGTTTCTTTTGCTATGGAGCTCGTCTCGATTTCCGTTTAATTGCTCAGGGTTGTATTTGTTCTGCGTGGATTCTCGGTTCTATTTGGATTACGCCTTTTCTTCTATGTTTCTCGTGAGGTTCATCGTGGCGGATCCTCTTGGGAAATCTCAATTAGGGTTTGGATTGTGGGGGCGTGGGGCTTTAATTTGATTAATTATGTTATTTGGATTGTTGATTGCTCGAATTTGGATGGTGAATCACGGGAAGTGCCATTGTGTAACATTTATTTATGTTTTGTAGATAAGAGTTTTTGGTCCTTCCGCAGCTACTCAAGTGCTCGGCCTATTGTCAGAGCTGGAATGGAGGGCATAAATGGTATATAAACTTGGTCTTGTTTTTCATTGTTTAGCTATAAGTTGTTGTGTTGTCAAAGCTTTGGGAGTTGAGATGCATTAAAGAGAGTTTGCAATTTTGTTACAAGCATTGATTGAAAAGGCGCTAGGTGCCAAAAGGTGCTAAGGTCCAAAAACGTCCGAGGTGCTAGGCGTTCGTCTGAGTGAAGCGAGACGCTAAAATATAAAAATATATAATATAATTAATAAATATATTTATTTAAATAAAAATATATCATTTATTCTGAAACCTAATAATAATTTTAAATAAATAAAAATTAATAGTATTAAAATCAAAATAATATATTATTAATCTAATAAATAAAAATACTATTACTAGTATATAGTTAGTAGCAACGTCTATCATACCGAAGCGTACCATCCGTACCCGGCGGTACGTACCGATCCGATAGGTTACCGGTATGCGGATCGCCCGATACCGCTACAGTGCTACAGTATGAAAAAAGTATAAAATTGTTCGGTACGCCCTGATGTACCGCCCGGTACACCGGTACCGTACCGTACCGTACCGAGCTCGGGTCGAAACGCCTGTACGGTACGGTACGACGAACCTTGGTTAGTAGCATATTGTTAATATATTGATAACAGTATACTATTGAAGTAAGAAGAGTGTGAGTAAGAGGAAGACTGAGGCTACTGACTGAGAGCAGCGGCAGCGGTAGCAACGAGAAGCGATAGTGGCAGCGGCAGCGGTAGCGGCGAGCGATGGCAACGGGAGCGGCGATAGTGGCAACGACAGTGGTAGTAACGAGTAGCGGGAGTAGGAGCGGCGAGCGGCGATAGTGGCAGCAGCAGCAGTAGTAGCGAGCAGAGGCAGCGGGAGCGGCAACAGTGTCAACGGGAGCAGGAGTGGCGAGCGACGATAGTGGCAGCGACAGCAGTAACAGCGAGTAGTGGCAGCGGGAGCGGCGATAGTGGCAGCGGTAGCAGCGAGCAGGGGGGAGCGAGAGCGGGAGCGGCGAGCGACGACAGTGGCAGCGGCAGCGAGAGCAAGAGCGACGAGCGACGATAGTGGCAGCGATAGCGGTAGCAGTGGCAGCGGCAGTGGGAGTGGAAGTGGCGAGCGGGGTTAGAGTTGGGGAAGTCGTGAGAAGAAGGCTGATATCGGTGCTTTAGTTGGTTCGATTGGACCAACTAAAGCACCGGAGATTGAACCAGACCTAAAACGCTGGTTCGGTCGCTGGGTTTAACCCGGGTGCTCGCCCGACGCCTGGGCTCGGGCGAGCGCCCAAGCGACGCGCTTCGGGCCTCCCCTCGCTTAGGAAGATGAACTTGACTTCGATATTTTCTGTTTCTATATCACTTTATTTCAATGCTTGGCAACACTGATATATCTAAGCTTGCATGCTGCTTTACTTCACTTAAGAGGTATATCTTTTAGAAAGCTTTAATCTGATTTTGGATTCCAATTTTAGGCTGCAGTACACTAGAAACTTGTTATGGACTGCTAACAATCTTGACATGTTTATGTTTTATCAATGAAATCAACCATAAAATTGCTTTTATTTTCATATACAACAGTTCTTAACTCTGAAAATAAAAAGTATGTAATGTCAGCAGTAGGTTGACATAAAGGAAAACTTGCATATACCTCCATAGTATAATAGCAAGAAATAATGTGTGAAGAATAGGGTTTCAGTTTCCTCACCTTCTTAACCATTTGCATTTGCAAACATGGGATAATAGTGATGGACTATTCAACTCTACTATGCAACTCTAACAATTGTGACTTGTCTGTATATATTGTGCAATTGTGACTTCACGCAAGATGCACAAGATGACACAGGAGAGTTCAAGAATGAAGATATAAAGATATCTTGATGTATTTTTTTTCGAGATGATGTGGAATTTATAATTGTCTCACTTTGATATTGATTTTTGGATAAAATAAAGATTGTAATGTGAAGTTTCAAATATCAATAATTTTATCTTGAATTTATGAAAAAGTTTTGGTATGATTTTGAAATTATTAAAAATTGATAGGTAATTAATAAAATTATTATTGACAGTATAGTGACACTCAAATAATCCATTACTAATTTTTTTTATATTTTAGTGACAGGTCAAGCCATCACTAAATTATTATTATCTTTTCCATTTAATCAGTAAGAGTTAATTATATTGTCACTAAAATTGTTAGTCAATTCTTTTAGTGACAGAAGTGTTCATAACCAATTGTTGTCACAGAAATATTAATTTATCAATTTATTTATTTTTAGCGATAGAATTTAATGTTTTAGCTACAAATATAAACTATCACTAAAAACTATAATTTAATGACATATGTGTCTTTTTTTGTTACTAAAACTTTTAGCCACGAGATCTATGCTGACGGAAGCTAGTGATGGCTCATTTTGCACTAATTCTTTTAGTGACAACTTTTGTTCATGGTTAATAACTATTTTTCTTATAGTGTAGGGGGCATGTGACCTGTATGTGTGCCAATATCTCAAGGAGCAGAGGAAACCAATGGCCTCGATCGCTTCCTCGACATGGCACCACCCCACCCCCCTATTCCGATCGATTTCGATCAGCGTTGGCTTGGCTGTGTCGACGACCAATCGGGCAACGCTTCTCAACTTTAATCCATGGACCAAAGAGGTCCAGCTCTAAGTGAGAAGACCCAACCTCCCTTAGGGTAATAGAGCCATCTAAATCGGAAGGGGGTTGCTCCACACCCTTTTGGGGGTCGGCCTTGTGAGAAGAGTCCAGAAAAACAAGGGAGGAAGTCAAAGAAGTCATCGAAACTAGAGGGCAAATCCACTTTATGACCCACACAACTATACTTGAAACACACCAAAGGTAAATTCTCATATGAAACAGTTTGGAAAATTCCTTTCTTTAGGTGACCCAGTCATACTGCTTATGGGGTTTTGAAAGATCGATTTCTATACTAACCTTACATATCGACCCCTTTCAAACGAGAAAGAACATTCATCATTCTTTAGGGGACGACCTAGGAGAGAACCAAGATTAATAACACATTCTGTTCCAGTACTCCAAAGGAAGATTGACGAACTACACCTAGATAGGGACAGATGAGATCCTCTCTGTGAGAGGCTGGAAATTAGCTTTCTTGGGCATCAGATACAAAACCTCCCCTCGAATGGTCCATGGTCCCTCGGTGAGGATGCGAACAACCTCCGCTTTAGAAAAAAATTGAAAGCAAAAAAAAACCTTAAGCCAAATTGATCACTTGGGACACCAAAGAACATTTCCATTAGTGAGAAACCACATATTTCAGGAAATCCAAAGTCGAAGTCGGAGGAAATGATTGATCAAACTAGATATTCAAGGTTTTTGCCATTCATGAGGAGTTTTTTCGTCAAATTCGATGAAATCCTTAGAAGCATCATAGATCCGGTTAAACAAAGAAGAAGATAGTAGTGAACTTGCATCTGGCCCATATGAAGGACCAATTAACATCAATGCCTAAGAGATGCTCTTTCCAGTGAAAGGGCCATCCAATTGGCTCTTCTTGGAAGGCGGAGGGGCATTGGAAGGATCCCGATGGAGTGGCCCATTTTTCTTGGTACTTGCCAAAGGAGAAAACCTTAGGGGTCTGGCTTGGCATCACTCCAGGAACCCTAACTGAAGGGATCGACACCACAGAAGAAGATGATGACACCCTAGGGAGGGGAACAACAATGGATGCAAGGAGAGAGCCAAGTAGGGGATGTGAAGCCAGTAGTTGGGGGCGGGGGGGGGTGGGGAAGGGTGTGGTTGGGTCGCATCAAAGGTGGAATTAAGGAGGGAGAAGGCAATGGGGTTGTCCTTATCGCCTTAGAAACCCAGAGCTTCTCTCTCTAAGGAAAGAAGAGAGTTCCCTACTCTCTCACAAATTTATTTAATGCATTACAATCGACCATATCTTGTTCAGAACTTCACGGTTAGCCCCCAATTCCCTTCTCGCACTTTTCTAGTTCGAAAACCCTAAAGAAGATGCAGTGCAAGATTCTTTTCCGCCATCAATCTGGTCCTCATGATTAATCTAGGACTATGTGTTTTTGCTGCTTATCGATCCGATTGATGTGATTCTCCCGATAAGCTCTAACTCTGATGGCTGCCCTCCCTCCGCAAGCGGACAACTTCTAGATCACCCTTGTTCTTTCCCTCAGTGAGCTTTTTTTTTCCTCATAAATTTGATACTTTTGGTCATATTTTTATATGAAAAAGGTTTACTTGGTGGAATTGGTGGCACCTGCTATTTCTATTCTTCTGTTTCTCTTTGGAACAAATTGATTTATTTGTAGGACATGCTTAGATCATCACAAGAGGATGAAGGTAAAAAGTTTGCTATGAGGTTTGTTACCAATACTAGATATTTGCAAAGTTTTTAGCATTGTGGTGAGGCACTGCGGTTATATCTCTGAGACTTATGTGATGGTATATTTAATTTTGAAGTGTTCAATATTGGTTGGCATGTAGGACGAGCAACAACAAATTACTTTCATAGTGGAGGAATAGAAAGAGAAAAGTGAAAGATAATAACTAAAAATAATAAGCAAATGTATAACTATCCAATTGGCTCAAAGATAACACTCCTAGGATAGAAGTCTTGCACCTCCGCATGCCTCACAAGGTGGGAAAGGAAAAAAACTTGATTCATGGATCCTTTTTTTATTCATACATTACAATGTTATAGCCCATTTTTATATGCTCAAGTATAAGAATAAAAAGAAAATTACAGAAATTTAAAAAATTACAATCGCATCAAATCAAATATATGATATCTTGTTCTTCGTTTCTGATTTGATTTGAGAAATAGTCTTCCTCTCTTCATGATATTTTTGATTGATAATCTTTCATCTTTATAGAGATGAATCTTTAAGATATTCAATCAAGATTTGTAATTTTCAATAATATGATTTCTTTTTTGTTGTATTTTTTCTTTCTTTTTCTCCTCGTTGAGTAGATATTTTCATGTTATTACATATGTAAAATATCTCTAAACAAATTAAATTTATTTTATTAATAAATTAATTTAATTGCTCATGCATCATATTGTTTTACTGTTTCTTTTTCATTTCTGCTATTGAGCGAGCATGCACATGTGGAGATTTTGGAATCGAATGAATTGTTCCTTTAAAGTCAGAGACGATTGAATTTGATTGGCCTAGATGCATGCATAGCAATTCATGTGCAGAGTATAGTTTCATCAAAACTAAAATTTTAATTTCATTCTTCCTCAAATTAGTGACTATATTATGGATATATTAGATGACATTTTGGTCTCTTTGGTGTTTATGTAGCATTTACATGATGCCTTTTGTGGAAGTTGTATGATATACTGCCATGGTTGTTTTGACCAAATACAAAGTTTAATATGCTAATGAGTTAGTTTTAGTTCCAGAGCATGCTTCTGATGATTCTTGGTGTGATGATGGGCTTCTGAATGAAATCTCAGATGCTGACTTAAACAGAGAACAGAAGAGGTGTTATGATCAATTTTATACAGTATCCTTGCAATCTATAAATGATATGCATATCCTTTGTCCAAAACTCTTCATAGTAAAACTTTTAGGGCTTTAAACTTGAGGATGTATCATATGGAACCCTTGACAAAAGTTTATATGGGTTATCGAGATGGTATATCTGCAGGAAAGGAAGCTTCTGCCCAAGAGGGCTTCAACATTGGGTTTAAGCAATCTGCAAGCAGTGGTTACAAATGGGGAATTGTTAGAGGCATCACAAGGTGAAAAGTGATAGTATTTACTGATCTCTTTCTGCAGAAGAATTTTGGTATCTTATTTTTCCTACATTATTTCGTAGTGCATTTGTAAACCTCCCAGATCAATTCAAAGAAAAGTTAGTTAAGAAGCTTGAAGACAGATGCACGTTTCAAAGTCTTTACAAGCCCGTTCAAGAGATTTCCACGGACGATGCTCTGAGAATGTATCACTTTCAACTACAACAAGAAAATAAACAATCTCATCAAAGATCAAAAGCGACAGTATCATCGGCAATCGAAGATTTTGACTGCAATAAGTTAGACTTCTTTTTCAAGGAGCTTATGTTACTTGTAAGTGAGTCTTCTGAAATCAAAGCAAGTGTTGATGTTGTAAAAGGAGAGGAAGAAGAATGACCTTGATGTTGAAGTACTTGGAGGGATCGTTCAAATTCACTTACGTCTGAATTTTCTGGACAGATTGTAATTTTTTGATGGCCTCAGATTGCAATGAAAAGAACTGAACCATTGCTCCATTGCAGCATAATATATTTTGAGATTTTGCTTCAGAAAAATAGGTTCCAAATTTCAGAGTATTGACTATTCTTCCACTGGAACTGTGCCGTCATTTTTGGGAACGTTGAAAGCACTCATGGTTTGATAATAATCTCCTTCCGAAATGCAATACTTTTTCATTGTGTTTGATGTTGAGCATGGCCTTTCTTTTTCTTCCTAGTTTTGCACACTGTAAATATAAGCATAAGATGCTTCTCCAACAATAACGATAGAATCTGATGAGAGGTTAATCAAGTAGCACTATATTGAAATGAATGAGATACTATTTTCAAACTAATACAAACAACTCTTACACTTTTTTCTTTCCTTTTTTCTGAATAAATTTCTACTTTCAGAATGCATTTACTTCAGCTTTAAATTAACATCGTATTTCATTAATTAGATTTTTTTTTACACTAAGTTAAAGTCATATGGTTGAGTTTTTCTGATCTTTCTTATGTATTTAGCAAGTCAATTCAATAGCCATAAATTTTTGATTTGCCAAATAAATCAGCAATTACCAACTTAACTCTCTTTGACCTTTAATTAATTGTAATCTTAGATGTCTAAGCATATTACAACTATGTCATGCTCCACAATATAGTATTTGTATAAATTATAAATTATAAATTATAAAATATAAGTCTCATTAAATGTATTCATGTGTATAATTCTAGATTAATTATATATTATTTTTATAATTAATTATTATTTTTGAATGTGTCGGAGAATATTAAATCATATTGTCTTAGCATCTAGTAAAATCAGAGTCAGAATATCCAATGATCTTCAAATGGTCTGATCTCCCATATGATCTTTTGTTCTCTTTAAATATCTCATGACTCTTTTAGCTACATTCCAATGATTCATTCCATGATTGCTTAAGTATCTATCTAACATTCCAACAATGTACATTATATCTTGACGCGTACAAACCTGTGCATACATTAGACTCCCTAAAGCTAATGCATAGGAAATCTTCTGCATTTCTTAAGTTTCCAGATTTTTTTTAAGGCACTAATTGAGACTGAACTTGTCTCCCTTTGTGATAGGGGTGTCTCCTGGTTTACAATCCTATATGCTAAACCTTTTGAGTACTTTATCGATATAGTTCCTTTGTAATAATCCTAGAATACCTCGCGATCTATCTCGGTGTATCTTGATTCCTAATACAAAAGGGGCATCACCAAGATCTTTCATCTCAAAATTTCTAGATAAAAATCTCTTGGTTTCGTGCAATATGTCTATATCATTAGTGGCAAGCAGAATGTCATCCATATAAAATATTAGTAAAATAAATTTGCTCCCACTGAATTTATGATACATGCAATCATCAACAACATTCATCTTAAAACCAAATGAGATAATTACTTGATGAAATTTGTGATACTACTAAAAGGATGTTTGTTTTGTTAGGATCGAAATCGGCACTAAGAGGGGGGGAGTGTGAATTAGTGCTTACGATAAAAATTACATCGATTCGAAAATTTCGTTCGATAAAATCATATTGGAAATATGTTTAACTCGAAAACGTTCATAAAAATGTAATGAGCAAGTAAAGCAGTTTGCAATAAAGGTAAAAAACAAAATATAAATACAAACTAAGTTTTATAGTGGTTCGATCATCGTGACCTGCATCCACTCCTGATTCCTCTTCACTCAAGGCCATCGGCTTTCACTATCGATCTTCTTTCAACGGAGGAAGATCAACTATCCTTTTACACCCATTTTCTCCTTTTCACCGGTTTAGGAGATAACCTTTACAACCTCACCTCTCTCTTAAACTTCATATATAATACTGAGAGCTTGAGACGAGTTTTTATAATATTACTATAGCATTTTTCTTTTCTTTAACTCACAATTGATGTGTTTACTGAGTAAGGATGAGTAGGGCTTTTTTAGGCCCCAAATGAATTCAAATTTAGGGACCAAATGATCTCATCTTGGGTTTTCGGGGTACTAGCAATACCACCGCCTGCTAGTTTGAGACTAGGTGGTACCATCGCCTAACACAGTCTGGGAGATTGTATCTGAGCAATATTATCACCTAAACTGGCAGTGTCACAGCTTGGGCCAACTATGGGTCACTAATTGGGCCTTCCACTTGGCCCAAAATAACCCCAATTCAGGCCGAGTTAACCCATAATTGAGTTGGTCTAATTACATTCTAAACAATCCAATTAGAACTAAAACTACTTCGATCTAGACAAATTATTATAAGTAAGAATTCTAAGTTATCCAACATGTCATTGGTTCATCCGATGCTTCACCCGAACCTTCGGCATATCGTCCTCTCTTATGATGTATTGCCCAATCGACATGTTGATATCCGCAACACCCGATCTCCTTAGTGCAATGTCTGATCCTTTTGGCCCGATGCTCGAACTCATGGCACGAAGCCTTCTGCTGATATGTCGACCATTCCTCCGGTCCGACATCCAATCTTCTGACATGTTCCATTTTAGCCCAACTTTTGATTCCACCGCTTTAATCAATTTATCTTTCCTGATTGAATATAGTCCTACGTCACTTAAATGTACATTAGATCGTAAACTCATTAATTGATTTCATCGTCAAAATCCAAGATTCAATATGTTTTATCTCATAGATAGATTTTATCAATTTACATATTATTTTCTTTAGGTTCTTTTGATACAAAGTATTCTGGTTGTACCATATAAATTATTTCATCAATATTTCCATTGAGAATTGTTATTTTGACATCCATCTAAAAGAGCTCCAAATCAAAATGTGTGGCTAAAGCCATAATTATTCTAAAAGAGTCATTCGTTAAAACCGGAGAGGTTTATTTAAAGTCAATCCCTTCTTTTTGAGTATAGCCCTTTGCCACAAGACGTGCATTATATCTCTCCACATTACCATTAGAATCCCCTTTGGTTTTAAAAATTCATTTACAACCAATAGGTTTCACTCCTTCTAGTAATGGGACAAGTTCTCAAACTTTATTGTCTTGTATGGACTTATACTCTTGATTCATTGCTTTAATCCACTTATCAGAATTGGAATCCTCTATGGCTTGACAGAAGTTGATTGGATCATCTTCCATCATATCACTACTTTTTTCATGTTCCCAGAGAAATACCATATAATCATATGAAATGACACTCCTCCTTACCCTAATGGATCATCACAAAGGTGCTAGCTCTTGTGGCATATGTTCTTATGGATGTTGAGTTTGATCCTCATGAATAATTTTCTTATACTATATGAGAGTTGAAATAACTATATCCTTTTGAGGTATTGAATTTACCACATCAGTGGCAACTATATAAATTGGATTAAATTGAACCAATTCTTCCTCAAACGTAAAGTCTTTAACCTTATTTCTCCCCCCAAACTCAATATCCTTGTAGCAATACTCGTCTCAAAAATATTTATTGATTTGGGATTATAAAATTTGTACCCCTTAGATCGTTCAGAATAACCAATAAAATAATTGCTTATTGTTTGGGGTTCCAATTTCTTTTCGTTAGGCCTGTAAAGCCTTGTCTTAGATAGACAACCTATGAAAGTGTCTTAGACTAGGCTTTCTTCCGGTCCAAAGCTCATAAGGTGTTTTTGTAGTTGCTTTAATTGGTACTCTATAAGAATGTAAGCTATAGTTTTTATTGCTTCTCTTCAGGGTGACTCTAGCAAAGTAGATTAAAAAATCATATTTCTTACTATGTCTTTAAGTATGCAGTTTCGTCTTTCAACTACACCATTCATGTTAGGTGACCTTGGCATTTTATACAGAGGGATAATTCCACACTCCTCTAAGCATAGAGCAAATGGTCCTCGACGTTATTCACTTGAGCCGTCATTTCTGTTGTAATATTCCCCTCCACGGTTAGATCTAATGCTTTATATATATATATATATATATATATATATATATATATATATATATATATATATATATATATATATATATATATATATATATATATATATATATATATATATATATATATTCACTGTTGAATTAGATGCGGTCATCAAATTTGTGATCAAGATCGTAGGATCATGTGATCCTACGGCCCAGATTGAGATTTGGAGCTGGACCTGACGTTTGAATCGGATACAAAGCTTGACTAGAATGGAGTTACGAGTTGACTTAGAGTCGGTCGATTCAACTTAAGCAAGTTGGGATATAAATGTTTTGAAAAAGAAATAACGTGTCACGGCCTTCTTGGTGGTGCGCGATTGTAGGCGAACCCTAGTGTAAATACCAATCTCCAGCTCCGCAAACGAGATCAGGAATCACGGCCCACGCTCTCCTCTCCTCTCCTCCCTCTCTCTCCACCATCCTAAATACTTCACTCCTCCCTCTCCCGCGCAGCCAACCCCTTATTCCCAATGACTTGATTGAAGACGGCGGGTTTCAAAGTTGGTGAGGAGGTGCCGATGAAGGAGGAGGACGAGTTTATGCTTTTAAGAAATTGCTTCCTCGAGACCTCCTCGACATTAATCTCGTTGATGAAAGGTTCTGGTTCGATTGAAGTGATATGGATTGTTGTTATTTTGGTTTGCTCTTCATGGTATTGTTCTGTTATCGAGTGATGAGGGTTTGTTCATTTTTGTTTTCATATCCTCGTTGCCAAGAAAATAGTTCTAAGACAGAGAGAGAGCGCCGACAAACATTTCAATTCGTGTCAAAACCGACGTAGACTAACTTACCAAAAATCGAAAGCTTAAAATAAATTAATTTTTTATAAATAAAATATTAATTTGATTATGTTGTTGTAAGCTCATTTACAAGATGAGTATTTGACCCTAAGGTTTTCTCCTTTGGCAAGTGCCAAGAAAAATGGCGACGCACGGACGTGAGGGGATCATTAAAACGCACGGACGGACGTGAGGGGATCATTAAATCGCACGGACGTGAGGGGATCATTAAAACGCACGGACGTGAGGGGATCATTAAAACGCACGTCCGTGCGTCGCCACCAACAGCGAAATAGGAGCGGGCGAGGAACGTGAGGGGATCATTAAAACGCACGGACGTGAGGGGATCATTAAATCGCAACTACAGAGAGAAGCAGTGTAGAACGAGGAGGTCGAGGAGCAGTGACGGCCAGGACCGAAGAGCCAAGTAAGAATCCGCCATTTCCACCGTCTCTCTCTCTCACTCTCCCTGCCTCCGGGGGTGATATGGCGAGGGCGTCTCATGCTTAGTGACGCGGTTGATATCGGATTCGGGGAGTGGCCTCCGGAGCCGTCGGATCCTGGTGGGGTTGCAGCCGCCGCCGTTCTCCCTGTAGTTGCGATTTAATGATCCCCTCACGTCCGTGCGTTTTAATGATCCCCTCACGTTCCTCGCCCGCTCCTATTTCGCTGTTGGTGGCGACGCACGGACGTGCGTTTTAATGATCCCCTCACGTCCGTGCGATTTAATGATCCCCTCACGTCCGTCCGTGCGTTTTAATGATCCCCTCACGTCCGTGCGTCACCATTTTGAGCGGAGAACGCACGGACGTGAGGGGATCATTAAAACGCACGGACGTGAGGGGATCATTAAAACGCACGTCCGTGCGTCGCCACCAACAGCGAAATAGGAGCGGGCGAGGAACGTGAGGGGATCATTAAAACGCACGGACGTGAGGGGATCATTAAATCGCAACTACAGGGAGAACGGCGGCGGCTGCAACCCCACCCGGATCCGACGGCTCCGGAGGCCACTCCCCGAATCCGATATCAACCGCGTCACTAAGCATGAGACGCCCTCGCCATATCACCCCCGGAGGCAGGGAGAGTGAGAGAGAGAGACGGTGGGGTTCGGATTGGGTATCGAATCAGCAATAAGGAAGGATGAGTTGTGTCGACTTTAATCGTCCCAACTATCTAAAAGGTTGAGAAAATTTAAAACTGATCTGAGTCATGTATGAAACTAAGCAAATTAGATTTGGGTTTGGTTTGATTAGACCTGATAAGTTTTGATATATCCCATAGACAAAAATTTAGGACCTTAGTTAAGTCGATTCGAATACCTTCGTTCTAGTTATAAGACATAGTTTTGTTCTGGATTGACTCATCACGGATGACCTTTATTGGCCATCTATATAGATCAGACTGATCCAACACACATGCATATACAAATAAATATTAGGTTTGGGTATCGAATTGAGGTTGAACCCAGATTGGGTCGGTGGGGTTCGGATTGAACCCAACCGCCGCTGCAGCTCTCAGGCTTATGGTCATCCACGTCTCCCATCGACAAGAATCCACGGACGAGGTTCCCTTACCTTTGCATCTTCTATATTGACGAGACCACTCTCATATCAATTTGAGACGCGCAACGCGGTCAATTGGCGTCCACGAGGCTGTCTATAATTATCATTCTTCGGTGTGATACGATGCGCTCGAGATGGGCCATATGAAGATGCAGCCAAAATTTTTTTACCGTTAGATTTACCAATCACACGAATCTCGATGCAATCACGCTGGCTTATACCCACTTCGATAGGATGCGCTCGACCTCACTGTATTGTTCCCTGGAAATACTTTTATGCACTTTAGCCCGGTACCTTACAAGCTACTCGCATTGTTATTGAAATCTTATGAACGGGGCCATTCTGGGTGGGCCATTGATGCGCTGGTATCTGCGCGGGTAACAATTTTGCATTCATGGGAATCGCTACAGATATGCCTCTCTTGTCCTCGTCTGCCTCTCCTTTCTCCGTTTCCATTTACCTCTTTATCTGTTGGTCGGAGAGGGGACCGCGAGATCCGCTTCTTCTCCATCGCCACCGCGAGATCCGCTTCTTCTCCATCGCCGCCGCCGCCTCTCTCCTCTCTCCTCTCTCACGGGGTTTCGTCGTTGCCTTCTAATCTGAGGTAGTTGTCGTGCTTGCCCTCTTGTGTTATTGGGTTTCTTCTACTTGTTTGTCTCAGAGGATGCAACCCTAGGTGTCGAATCGTCCTCGTGTGGTTAGATTCCCTTTATTGGGTTTTTTCTGGCTATGTTCTTGGATTGTTGTTTCTGCTTGCAACATCTTGTTAGTATTTTATTTTCTTGTCCTTGATTATTTGGTTGTTTCTTGGAAATCTAGGTTTTCATTTAATTGTACGCCTTTATAGCTTGCGAGTAGAATTAGCGCATAAGTTTAGGTAATATTGAGCTGAAATTGTCGCTATGCACATGATTGCTTCCAAATCTCCTTAAATGGTATCGTAATATAATACGAGAGATTAAATGGTGTGCAAATTTATATGAAATAAGGGTAATAGTTGGTGAATAATGTTTTTGATTCAATTTGTCTTAATAAATTAATTGATGTGGGATCTTTCAAGCTTATTATTACCTACCTAATTTTCTTTTTATATCTTATTTTTTGTCTGTTAGTTCGTTTCAGAATTTTTTGCCCTGGTACATGCTGTATGAGTGATTATATTACAATGAATTAGAATATCATTGACACCTTTTCAATTTTCCTATCCATCATTTAATTTTTCGACTCTGGAACATTGATGCACCTCATTTCCTTATGCATCGATTCCTTCACAATTTAATTGTTTCTTTTTTGCTGTCTTTAACTTGCTAGAAGGTATGATCCTTTCTAGATTCAAGATTAAATAAAAAAAGCAGCAGCATTAATTTGTTGTCTTTGATTGATAGATATGCACTAGGAACTCATATTTATAATGTTTATCACAAGGGACAAGGCATTTAATTTAGATCGACTAGTAGAGGGACTCATCATAAGAATCGAAGGATATCTGAAGCTGGTCCTTTTTATGATTCAGTACTGTACTGTTAGCTACTTTATATTATTCAGAACTATTGATAATGATACGACTTTATAAGGAACTCCCATGTAATACGATTTATACATTTGTACACATGCAAGTGGATTGCTATGGAAGACGAAATTCCTATTTCGTGATAAGAATTTTTTATGATTGTGACAGATTATACTTTACTTGACAAACACTATAATGATATATATATATATGTATATATATATATATATATATATATATATATATATATATATATATATATATATATATATATATATATATATATATATATATATATATATATATTCACTGTTGAATTAGATGCGGTCATCAAATTTGTGATCAAGATCGTAGGATCATGTGATCCTACGGCCCAGATTGAGATTTGGAGCTGGACCTGACGTTTGAATCGGATACAAAGCTTGACTAGAATGGAGTTACGAGTTGACTTAGAGTCGGTCGATTCAACTTAAGCAAGTTGGGATATAAATGTTTTGAAAAAGAAATAACGTGTCACGGCCTTCTTGGTGGTGCGCGATTGTAGGCGAACCCTAGTGGAAATACCAATCTCCAGCTCCGCAAACGAGATCAGGAATCACGGCCCACGCTCTCCTCTCCTCTCCTCCCTCTCTCTCCACCATCCTAAATACTTCACTCCTCCCTCTCCCGCGCAGCCAACCCCTTATTCCCAATGACTTGATTGAAGACGGCGGGTTTCAAAGTTGGTGAGGAGGTGCCGATGAAGGAGGAGGACGAGTTTATGCTTTTAAGAAATTGCTTCCTCGAGACCTCCTCGACATTAATCTCGTTGATGAAAGGTTCTGGTTCGATTCAAGTGATATGGATTGTTGTTATTTTGGTTTGCTCTTCATGGTATTGTTCTGTTATCGAGTGATGAGGGTTTGTTCATTTTTGTTTTCATATCCTCGTTGCCAAGAAAATAGTTCTAAGACAGAGAGAGAGCGCCGACAAACATTTCAATTCGTGTCAAAACCGACGTAGACTAACTTACCAAAAATCGAAAGCTTAAAATAAATTAATTTTTTATAAATAAAATATTAATTTGATTATGTTGTTGTAAGCTCATTTACAAGATGAGTATTTGACCCTAAGGTTTTCTCCTTTGGCAAGTACCAAGAAAAATGGCGACGCACGGACGTGAGGGGATCATTAAAACGCACGGACGGACGTGAGGGGATCATTAAATCGCACGGACGTGAGGGGATCATTAAAACGCACGGACGTGAGGGGATCATTAAAACGCACGTCCGTGCGTCGCCACCAACAGCGAAATAGGAGCGGGCGAGGAACGTGAGGGGATCATTAAAACGCACGGACGTGAGGGGATCATTAAATCGCAACTACAGAGAGAAGCAGTGTAGAACGAGGAGGTCGAGGAGCAGTGACGGCCAGGACCGAAGAGCCAAGTAAGAATCCGCCATTTCCATCGTCTCTCTCTCTCACTCTCCCTGCCTCCGGGGGTGATATGGCGAGGGCGTCTCATGCTTAGTGACGCGGTTGATATCGGATTCGGGGAGTGGCCTCCGGAGCCGTCGGATCCTGGTGGGGTTGCAGCCGCCGACGTTCTCCCTGTAGTTGCGATTTAATGATCCCCTCACGTCCGTTGCGTTTTAATGATCCCCTCACGTTCCTCGCCCGCTCCTATTTCGCTGTTGGTGGCGACGCACAGACGTGCGTTTTAATGATCCCCTCACGTCCGTGCGTTTTAATGATCCCCTCACGTCCGTGCGATTTAATGATCCCCTCACGTCCGTCCGTGCGTTTTAATGATCCCCTCACGTCCGTGCGTCACCATTTTGAGCGGAGAACGCACGGACGTGAGGGGATCATTAAAACGCACGTCCGTGCGTCGCCACCAACAGCGAAATAGGAGCGGGCGAGGAACGTGAGGGGATCATTAAAACGCACGGACGTGAGGGGATCATTAAATCGCAACTACAGGGAGAACGGCGGCGGCTGCAACCCCACCCGGATCCGACGGCTCCGGAGGCCACTCCCCGAATCCGATATCAACCGCGTCACTAAGCATGAGACGCCCTCGCCATATCACCCCCGGAGGCAGGGAGAGTGAGAGAGAGAGACGGTGGAAATGGCGGATTCTTACTTGGCTCTTCGGTCCTGGCCGTCACTGCTCCTCGACCTCCTCGTTCTACACTGCTTCTCTCTGTAGTTGCGATTTAATGATCCCCTCACGTCCGTGCGTCGCCACCAACAGCGAAATAGGAGCGGGCGAGGAAGACGAGATCGAGAGACGGAGCTTCACTCGTCCCACCCAGTTGTCCCGCTCGTCGAAAACCCCTACCTTTGCTCCTCAGGCGATCGATCCCGTCGTCGGGCCCTGCCCCCAGGTTTGCCTCCACTCCTTTCTCCTACCCCGTTCCTATTGTGACGCATTGATATGCTCTTGTATCTTTTGCTATGGAGCTCGTCTCGATTTCCGTTTAATTGCTCAGGGTTGTATTTGTTCTGCGTGGATTCTCGGTTCTATTTGGATTACGCCTTTTCTTCTATGTTTCTCGTGAGGTTCATCGTGGCGGATCCTCTTGGGAAATCTCAATTAGGGTTTGGATTGTGGGGGCGTGGGGCTTTAATTTGATTAATTATGTTATTTGGATTGTTGATTGCTCGAATTTGGATGGTGAATCATGGGAAGTGCCATTGTGTAACATTTATTTATGTTTTGTAGATAAGAGTTTTTGGTCCTTCCGCAGCTACTCAAGTGCTCGGCCTATTGTCAGAGCTGGAATGGAGGGCATAAATGGTATATAAACTTGGTCTTGTTTTTCATTGTTTAGCTATAAGTTGTTGTCAACTTGTTGTCAAAGCTTTGGGAGTTGAGATGCATTAAAGAGAGTTTGCAATTTTGTTACAAGCATTGATTGAAAAGGCGCTAGGTGCCAAAAGGTGCTAAGGTCCAAAAACGTCCGAGGTGCTAGGCGTTCGTCTGAGTGAAGCGAGACGCTAAAATATAAAAATATATAATATAATTAATAAATATATTTATTTAAATAAAAATATATCATTTATTCTGAAACCTAATAATAATTTTAAATAAATAAAAATTAATAGTATTAAAATCAAAATAATATATTATTAATCTAATAAATAAAAATACTATTACTAGTATATAGTTAGTAGCAAGGTCTATCATACCGAAGCGTACCATCCGTACCCGGCGGTACGTACCGATCCGATAGGTTACCGGTATGCGGATCGCCCGATACCGCTACAGTGCTACAGTATGAAAAAAGTATAAAATTGTTCGGTACGCCCTGATGTACCGCCCGGTACACCGGTACCGTACCGTACCGTACCGAGCTCGGGTCGAAACGCCTGTACGGTACGGTACGACGAACCTTGGTTAGTAGCATATTGTTAATATATTGATAACAGTATACTATTGAAGTAAGAAGAGTGTGAGTAAGAGGAAGACTGAGGCTACTGACTGAGAGCAGCGGCAGCGGTAGCAACGAGAAGCGATAGTGGCAGCGGCAGCGGTAGCGGCGAGCGATGGCAACGGGAGCGGCGACAGTGGCAACGACAGTGGTAGTAACGAGTAGCGGGAGTAGGAGCGGCGAGCGGCGATAGTGGCAGCAGCAGCAGTAGTAGCGAGCAGAGGCAGCGGGAGCGGCAACAGTGTCAACGGGAGCAGGAGTGGCGAGCGACGATAGTGGCAGCGACAGCAGTAACAGCGAGTAGTGGCAGCGGGAGCGGCGATAGTGGCAGCGGTAGCAGCGAGCAGGGGGGAGCGAGAGCGGGAGCGGCGAGCGACGACAGTGGCAGCGGCAGCGAGAGCAAGAGCGACGAGCGACGATAGTGGCAGCGATAGCGGTAGCAGTGGCAGCGGCAGTGGGAGTGGAAGTGGCGAGCGGGGTTAGAGTTGGGGAAGTCGTGAGAAGAAGGCTGATATCGGTGCTTTAGTTGGTTCGATTGGACCAACTAAAGCACCGGAGATTGAACCAGACCTAAAACGTTGGTTCGGTCGCTGGGTTTAACCCGGGTGCTCGCCCGACGCCTGGGCTCGGGCGAGCGCCCAAGCGACGCGCTTCGGGCCTCCCCTCGCTTAGGAAGATGAACTTGACTTCGATATTTTCTGTTTCTATATCACTTTATTTCAATGCTTGGCAACACTGATATATCTAAGCTTGCATGCTGCTTTACTTCACTTAAGAGGTATATCTTTTAGAAAGCTTTAATCTGATTTTGGATTCCAATTTTAGGCTGCAGTACACTAGAAACTTGTTATGGACTGCTAACAATCTTGACATGTTTATGTTTTATCAATGAAATCAACCATAAAATTGCTTTTATTTTCATATACAACAGTTCTTAACTCTGAAAATAAAAAGTATGTAATGTCAGCAGTAGGTTGACATAAAGGAAAACTTGCATATACCTCCATAGTATAATAGCAAGAAATAATGTGTGAAGAATAGGGTTTCAGTTTCCTCACCTTCTTAACCATTTGCATTTGCAAACATGGGATAATAGTGATGGACTATTCAACTCTACTATGCAACTCTAACAATTGTGACTTGTCTGTATATATTGTGCAATTGTGACTTCACGCAAGATGCACAAGATGACACAGGAGAGTTCAAGAATGAAGATATAAAGATATCTTGATGTATTTTTTTTCGAGATGATGTGGAATTTATAATTGTCTCACTTTGATATTGATTTTTGGATAAAATAAAGATTGTAATGTGAAGTTTCAAATATCAATAATTTTATCTTGAATTTATGAAAAAGTTTTGGTATGATTTTGAAATTATTAAAAATTGATAGGTAATTAATAAAATTATTATTGACAGTATAGTGACACTCAAATAATCCATTACTAATTCTTTTTATATTTTAGTGACAGGTCAAGCCATCACTAAATTATTATTATCTTTTCCATTTAATCAGTAAGAGTTAATTATATTGTCACTAAAATTGTTAGTCAATTCTTTTAGTGACAGAAGTGTTCATAACCAATTGTTGTCACAGAAATATTAATTTATCAATTTATTTATTTTTAGCGATAGAATTTAATGTTTTAGCTACAAATATAAACTATCACTAAAAACTATAATTTAATGACATATGTGTCTTTTTTTGTTACTAAAACTTTTAGCCACGAGATCTATGCTGACGGAAGCTAGTGATGGCTCATTTTGCACTAATTCTTTTAGTGACAACTTTTGTTCATGGTTAATAACTATTTTTCTTATAGTGTAGGGGGCATGTGACCTGTATGTGTGCCAATATCTCAAGGAGCAGAGGAAACCAATGGCCTCGATCGCTTCCTCGACATGGCACCACCCCACCCCCCTATTCCGATCGATTTCGATCAGCGTTGGCTTGGCTGTGTCGACGACCAATCGGGCAACGCTTCTCAACTTTAATCCATGGACCAAAGAGGTCCAGCTCTAAGTGAGAAGACCCAACCTCCCTTAGGGTAATAGAGCCATCTAAATCGGAAGGGGGTTGCTCCACACCCTTTTGGGGGTCGGCCTTGTGAGAAGAGTCCAGAAAAACAAGGGAGGAAGTCAAAGAAGTCATCGAAACTAGAGGGCAAATCCACTTTATGACCCACACAACTATACTTGAAACACACCAAAGGTAAATTCTCATATGAAACAGTTTGGAAAATTCCTTTCTTTAGGTGACCCAGTCATACTGCTTATGGGGTTTTGAAAGATCGATTTCTATACTAACCTTACATATCGACCCCTTTCAAACGAGAAAGAACATTCATCATTCTTTAGGGGACGACCTAGGAGAGAACCAAGATTAATAACACATTCTGTTCCAGTACTCCAAAGGAAGATTGACGAACTACACCTAGATAGGGACAGATGAGATCCTCTCTGTGAGAGGCTGGAAATTAGCTTTCTTGGGCATCAGATACAAAACCTCCCCTCGAATGGTCCATGGTCCCTCGGTGAGGATGCGAACAACCTCCGCTTTAGAAAAAAATTGAAAGCAAAAAAAAACCTTAAGCCAAATTGATCACTTGGGACACCAAAGAACATTTCCATTAGTGAGAAACCACATATTTCAGGAAATCCAAAGTCGAAGTCGGAGGAAATGATTGATCAAACTAGATATTCAAGGTTTTTGCCATTCATGAGGAGTTTTTTCGTCAAATTCGATGAAATCCTTAGAAGCATCATAGATCCGGTTAAACAAAGAAGAAGATAGTAGTGAACTTGCATCTGGCCCATATGAAGGACCAATTAACATCAATGCCTAAGAGATGCTCTTTCCAGTGAAAGGGCCATCCAATTGGCTCTTCTTGGAAGGCGGAGGGGCATTGGAAGGATCCCGATGGAGTGGCCCATTTTTCTTGGTACTTGCCAAAGGAGAAAACCTTAGGGGTCTGGCTTGGCATCACTCCAGGAACCCTAACTGAAGGGATCGACACCACAGAAGAAGATGATGACACCCTAGGGAGGGGAACAACAATGGATGCAAGGAGAGAGCCAAGTAGGGGATGTGAAGCCAGTAGTTGGGGGCGGGGGGGGGTGGGGAAGGGTGTGGTTGGGTCGCATCAAAGGTGGAATTAAGGAGGGAGAAGGCAATGGGGTTGTCCTTATCGCCTTAGAAACCCAGAGCTTCTCTCTCTAAGGAAAGAAGAGAGTTCCCTACTCTCTCACAAATTTATTTAATGCATTACAATCGACCATATCTTGTTCAGAACTTCACGGTTAGCCCCCAATTCCCTTCTCGCACTTTTCTAGTTCGAAAACCCTAAAGAAGATGCAGTGCAAGATTCTTTTCCGCCATCAATCTGGTCCTCATGATTAATCTAGGACTATGTGTTTTTGCTGCTTATCGATCCGATTGATGTGATTCTCCCGATAAGCTCTAACTCTGATGGCTGCCCTCCCTCCGCAAGCGGACAACTTCTAGATCACCCTTGTTCTTTCCCTCAGTGAGCTTTTTTTTTCCTCATAAATTTGATACTTTTGGTCATATTTTTATATGAAAAAGGTTTACTTGGTGGAATTGGTGGCACCTGCTATTTCTATTCTTCTGTTTCTCTTTGGAACAAATTGATTTATTTGTAGGACATGCTTAGATCATCACAAGAGGATGAAGGTAAAAAGTTTGCTATGAGGTTTGTTACCAATACTAGATATTTGCAAAGTTTTTAGCATTGTGGTGAGGCACTGCGGTTATATCTCTGAGACTTATGTGATGGTATATTTAATTTTGAAGTGTTCAATATTGGTTGGCATGTAGGACGAGCAACAACAAATTACTTTCATAGTGGAGGAATAGAAAGAGAAAAGTGAAAGATAATAACTAAAAATAATAAGCAAATGTATAACTATCCAATTGGCTCAAAGATAACACTCCTAGGATAGAAGTCTTGCACCTCCGCATGCCTCACAAGGTGGGAAAGGAAAAAAACTTGATTCATGGATCCTTTTTTTATTCATACATTACAATGTTATAGCCCATTTTTATATGCTCAAGTATAAGAATAAAAAGAAAATTACAGAAATTTAAAAAATTACAATCGCATCAAATCAAATATATGATATCTTGTTCTTCGTTTCTGATTTGATTTGAGAAATAGTCTTCCTCTCTTCATGATATTTTTGATTGATAATCTTTCATCTTTATAGAGATGAATCTTTAAGATATTCAATCAAGATTTGTAATTTTCAATAATATGATTTCTTTTTTGTTGTATTTTTTCTTTCTTTTTCTCCTCGTTGAGTAGATATTTTCATGTTATTACATATGTAAAATATCTCTAAACAAATTAAATTTATTTTATTAATAAATTAATTTAATTGCTCATGCATCATATTGTTTTACTATTTCTTTTTCATTTCTGCTATTGAGCGAGCATGCACATGTGGAGATTTTGGAATCGAATGAATTGTTCCTTTAAAGTCAGAGACGATTGAATTTGATTGGCCTAGATGCATGCATAGCAATTCATGTGCAGAGTATAGTTTCATCAAAACTAAAATTTTAATTTCATTCTTCCTCAAATTAGTGACTATATTATGGATATATTAGATGACATTTTGGTCTCTTTGGTGTTTATGTAGCATTTACATGATGCCTTTTGTGGAAGTTGTATGATATACTGCCATGGTTGTTTTGACCAAATACAAAGTTTAATATGCTAATGAGTTAGTTTTAGTTCCAGAGCATGCTTCTGATGATTCTTGGTGTGATGATGGGCTTCTGAATGAAATCTCAGATGCTGACTTAAACAGAGAACAGAAGAGGTGTTATGATCAATTTTATACAGTATCCTTGCAATCTATAAATGATATGCATATCCTTTGTCCAAAACTCTTCATAGTAAAACTTTTAGGGCTTTAAACTTGAGGATGTATCATATGGAACCCTTGACAAAAGTTTATATGGGTTATCGAGATGGTATATCTGCAGGAAAGGAAGCTTCTGCCCAAGAGGGCTTCAACATTGGGTTTAAGCAATCTGCAAGCAGTGGTTACAAATGGGGAATTGTTAGAGGCATCACAAGGTGAAAAGTGATAGTATTTACTGATCTCTTTCTGCAGAAGAATTTTGGTATCTTATTTTTCCTACATTATTTCGTAGTGCATTTGTAAACCTCCCAGATCAATTCAAAGAAAAGTTAGTTAAGAAGCTTGAAGACAGATGCACGTTTCAAAGTCTTTACAAGCCCGTTCAAGAGATTTCCACGGACGATGCTCTGAGAATGTATCACTTTCAACTACAACAAGAAAATAAACAATCTCATCAAAGATCAAAAGCGACAGTATCATCGGCAATCGAAGATTTTGACTGCAATAAGTTAGACTTCTTTTTCAAGGAGCTTATGTTACTTGTAAGTGAGTCTTCTGAAATCAAAGCAAGTGTTGATGTTGTAAAAGGAGAGGAAGAAGAATGACCTTGATGTTGAAGTACTTGGAGGGATCGTTCAAATTCACTTACGTCTGAATTTTCTGGACAGATTGTAATTTTTTGATGGCCTCAGATTGCAATGAAAAGAACTGAACCATTGCTCCATTGCAGCATAATATATTTTGAGATTTTGCTTCAGAAAAATAGGTTCCAAATTTCAGAGTATTGACTATTCTTCCACTGGAACTGTGCCGTCATTTTTGGGAACGTTGAAAGCACTCATGGTTTGATAATAATCTCCTTCCGAAATGCAATACTTTTTCATTGTGTTTGATGTTGAGCATGGCCTTTCTTTTTCCTCCTAGTTTTGCACACTGTAAATATAAGCATAAGATGCTTCTCCAACAATAACGATAGAATCTGATGAGAGGTTAATCAAGTAGCACTATATTGAAATGAATGAGATACTATTTTCAAACTAATACAAACAACTCTTACACTTTTTTCTTTCCTTTTTTCTGAATAAATTTCTACTTTCAGAATGCATTTACTTCAGCTTTAAATTAACATCGTATTTCATTAATTAGATTTTTTTTTACACTAAGTTAAAGTCATATGGTTGAGTTTTTCTGATCTTTCTTATGTATTTAGCAAGTCAATTCAATAGCCATAAATTTTTGATTTGCCAAATAAATCAGCAATTACCAACTTAACTCTCTTTGACCTTTAATTAATTGTAATCTTAGATGTCTAAGCATATTACAACTATGTCATGCTCCACAATATAGTATTTGTATAAATTATAAATTATAAATTATAAAATATAAGTCTCATTAAATGTATTCATGTGTATAATTCTAGATTAATTATATATTATTTTTATAATTAATTATTATTTTTGAATGTGTCGGAGAATATTAAATCATATTGTCTTAGCATCTAGTAAAATCAGAGTCAGAATATCCAATGATCTTCAAATGGTCTGATCTCCCATATGATCTTTTGTTCTCTTTAAATATCTCATGACTCTTTTAGCTACATTCCAATGATTCATTCCATGATTGCTTAAGTATCTATCTAACATTCCAACAATGTACATTATATCTTGACGCGTACAAACCTGTGCATACATTAGACTCCCTAAAGCTAATGCATAGGAAATCTTCTGCATTTCTTAAGTTTCCAGATTTTTTTTAAGGCACTAATTGAGACTGAACTTGTCTCCCTTTGTGATAGGGGTGTCTCCTGGTTTACAATCCTATATGCTAAACCTTTTGAGTACTTTATCGATATAGTTCCTTTGTAATAATCCTAGAATACCTCGCGATCTATCTCGGTGTATCTTGATTCCTAATACAAAAGGGGCATCACCAAGATCTTTCATCTCAAAATTTCTAGATAAAAATCTCTTGGTTTCGTGCAATATGTCTATATCATTAGTGGCAAGCAGAATGTCATCCATATAAAATATTAGTAAAATAAATTTGCTCCCACTGAATTTATGATACATGCAATCATCAACAACATTCATCTTAAAACCAAATGAGATAATTACTTGATGAAATTTGTGATACTACTAAAAGGATGTTTGTTTTGTTAGGATCGAAATCGGCACTAAGAGGGGGGGAGTGTGAATTAGTGCTTACGATAAAAATTACATCGATTCGAAAATTTCGTTCGATAAAATCATATTGGAAATATGTTTAACTCGAAAACGTTCATAAAAATGTAATGAGCAAGTAAAGCAGTTTGCAATAAAGGTAAAAAACAAAATATAAATACAAACTAAGTTTTATAGTGGTTCGATCATCGTGACCTGCATCCACTCCTGATTCCTCTTCACTCAAGGCCATCGGCTTTCACTATCGATCTTCTTTCAACGGAGGAAGATCAACTATCCTTTTACACCCATTTTCTCCTTTTCACCGGTTTAGGAGATAACCTTTACAACCTCACCTCTCTCTTAAACTTCATATATAATACTGAGAGCTTGAGACGAGTTTTTATAATATTACTATAGCATTTTTCTTTTCTTTAACTCACAATTGATGTGTTCACTGAGTAAGGATGAGTAGGGCTTTTTTAGGCCCCAAATGAATTCAAATTTAGGGACCAAATGATCTCATCTTGGGTTTTCGGGGTACTAGCAATACCACCGCCTGCTAGTTTGAGACTAGGTGGTACCATCGCCTAACACAGTCTGGGAGATTGTATCTGAGCAATATTATCACCTAAACTGGCAGTGTCACAGCTTGGGCCAACTATGGGTCACTAATTGGGCCTTCCACTTGGCCCAAAATAACCCCAATTCAGGCCGAGTTAACCCATAATTGAGTTGGTCTAATTACATTCTAAACAATCCAATTAGAACTAAAACTACTTCGATCTAGACAAATTATTATAAGTAAGAATTCTAAGTTATCCAACATGTCATTGGTTCATCCGATGCTTCACCCGAACCTTCGGCATATCGTCCTCTCTTATGATGTATTGCCCAATCGACATGTTGATATCCGCAACACCCGATCTCCTTAGTGCAATGTCTGATCCTTTTGGCCCGATGCTCGAACTCATGGCACGAAGCCTTCTGCTGATATGTCGACCATTCCTCCGGTCCGACATCCAATCTTCTGACATGTTCCATTTTAGCCCAACTTTTGATTCCACCGCTTTAATCAATTTATCTTTCCTGATTGAATATAGTCCTACGTCACTTAAATGTACATTAGATCGTAAACTCATTAATTGATTTCATCGTCAAAATCCAAGATTCAATATGTTTTATCTCATAGATAGATTTTATCAATTTACATATTATTTTCTTTAGGTTCTTTTGATACAAAGTATTCTGGTTGTACCATATAAATTATTTCATCAATATTTCCATTGAGAATTGTTATTTTGACATCCATCTAAAAGAGCTCCAAATCAAAATGTGTGGCTAAAGCCATAATTATTCTAAAAGAGTCATTCGTTAAAACCGGAGAGGTTTATTTAAAGTCAATCGCTTCTTTTTGAGTATAGCCCTTTGCCACAAGACGTGCATTATATCTCTCCACATTACCATTAGAATCCCCTTTGGTTTTAAAAATTCATTTACAACCAATAGGTTTCACTCCTTCTAGTAATGGGACAAGTTCTCAAACTTTATTGTCTTGTATGGACTTATACTCTTGATTCATTGCTTTAATCCACTTATCAGAATTGGAATCCTCTATGGCTTGACAGAAGTTGATTGGATCATCTTCCATCATATCACTACTTTTTTCATGTTCCCAGAGAAATACCATATAATCATATGAAATGACACTCCTCCTTACCCTAATGGATCATCACAAAGGTGCTAGCTCTTGTGGCATATGTTCTTATGGATGTTGAGTTTGATCCTCATGAATAATTTTCTTATACTATATGAGAGTTGAAATAACTATATCCTTTTGAGGTATTGAATTTACCACATCAGTGGCAACTATATAAATTGGATTAAATTGAACCAATTCTTCCTCAAACGTAAAGTCTTTAACCTTATTTCTCCCCCCAAACTCAATATCCTTGTAGCAATACTCGTCTCAAAAATATTTATTGATTTGGGATTATAAAATTTGTACCCCTTAGATCGTTCAGAATAACCAATAAAATAATTGCTTATTGTTTGGGGTTCCAATTTCTTTTCGTTAGGCCTGTAAAGCCTTGTCTTAGATAGACAACCTATGAAAGTGTCTTAGACTAGGCTTTCTTCCGGTCCAAAGCTCATAAGGTGTTTTTGTAGTTGCTTTAATTGGTACTCTATAAGAATGTAAGCTATAGTTTTTATTGCTTCTCTTCAGGGTGACTCTGGCAAAGTAGATTAAAAAATCATATTTCTTACTATGTCTTTAAGTATGCAGTTTCGTCTTTCAACTACACCATTCATGTTAGGTGACCTTGGCATTTTATACAGAGGGATAATTCCACACTCCTCTAAGCATAGAGCAAATGGTCCTCGACGTTATTCACTTGAGCCGTCATTTCTGTTGTAATATTCCCCTCCACGGTTAGATCTAATGCTTTATATATATATATATATATATATATATATATATATATATATATATATATATATATATATATATATATATATATATATATATATTCACTGTTGAATTAGATGCGGTCATCAAATTTGTGATCAAGATCGTAGGATCATGTGATCCTACGGCCCAGATTGAGATTTGGAGCTGGACCTGACGTTTGAATCGGATACAAAGCTTGACTAGAATGGAGTTACGAGTTGACTTAGAGTCGGTCGATTCAACTTAAGCAAGTTGGGATATAAATGTTTTGAAAAAGAAATAACGTGTCACGGCCTTCTTGGTGGTGCGCGATTGTAGGCGAACCCTAGTGTAAATACCAATCTCCAGCTCCGCAAACGAGATCAGGAATCACGGCCCACGCTCTCCTCTCCTCTCCTCCCTCTCTCTCCACCATCCTAAATACTTCACTCCTCCCTCTCCCGCGCAGCCAACCCCTTATTCCCAATGACTTGATTGAAGACGGCGGGTTTCAAAGTTGGTGAGGAGGTGCCGATGAAGGAGGAGGACGAGTTTATGCTTTTAAGAAATTGCTTCCTCGAGACCTCCTCGACATTAATCTCGTTGATGAAAGGTTCTGGTTCGATTGAAGTGATATGGATTGTTGTTATTTTGGTTTGCTCTTCATGGTATTGTTCTGTTATCGAGTGATGAGGGTTTGTTCATTTTTGTTTTCATATCCTCGTTGCCAAGAAAATAGTTCTAAGACAGAGAGAGAGCGCCGACAAACATTTCAATTCGTGTCAAAACCGACGTAGACTAACTTACCAAAAATCGAAAGCTTAAAATAAATTAATTTTTTATAAATAAAATATTAATTTGATTATGTTGTTGTAAGCTCATTTACAAGATGAGTATTTGACCCTAAGGTTTTCTCCTTTGGCAAGTGCCAAGAAAAATGGCGACGCACGGACGTGAGGGGATCATTAAAACGCACGGACGGACGTGAGGGGATCATTAAATCGCACGGACGTGAGGGGATCATTAAAACGCACGGACGTGAGGGGATCATTAAAACGCACGTCCGTGCGTCGCCACCAACAGCGAAATAGGAGCGGGCGAGGAACGTGAGGGGATCATTAAAACGCACGGACGTGAGGGGATCATTAAATCGCAACTACAGAGAGAAGCAGTGTAGAACGAGGAGGTCGAGGAGCAGTGACGGCCAGGACCGAAGAGCCAAGTAAGAATCCGCCATTTCCACCGTCTCTCTCTCTCACTCTCCCTGCCTCCGGGGGTGATATGGCGAGGGCGTCTCATGCTTAGTGACGCGGTTGATATCGGATTCGGGGAGTGGCCTCCGGAGCCGTCGGATCCTGGTGGGGTTGCAGCCGCCGCCGTTCTCCCTGTAGTTGCGATTTAATGATCCCCTCACGTCCGTGCGTTTTAATGATCCCCTCACGTTCCTCGCCCGCTCCTATTTCGCTGTTGGTGGCGACGCACGGACGTGCGTTTTAATGATCCCCTCACGTCCGTGCGATTTAATGATCCCCTCACGTCCGTCCGTGCGTTTTAATGATCCCCTCACGTCCGTGCGTCACCATTTTGAGCGGAGAACGCACGGACGTGAGGGGATCATTAAAACGCACGGACGTGAGGGGATCATTAAAACGCACGTCCGTGCGTCGCCACCAACAGCGAAATAGGAGCGGGCGAGGAACGTGAGGGGATCATTAAAACGCACGGACGTGAGGGGATCATTAAATCGCAACTACAGGGAGAACGGCGGCGGCTGCAACCCCACCCGGATCCGACGGCTCCGGAGGCCACTCCCCGAATCCGATATCAACCGCGTCACTAAGCATGAGACGCCCTCGCCATATCACCCCCGGAGGCAGGGAGAGTGAGAGAGAGAGACGGTGGGGTTCGGATTGGGTATCGAATCAGCAATAAGGAAGGATGAGTTGTGTCGACTTTAATCGTCCCAACTATCTAAAAGGTTGAGAAAATTTAAAACTGATCTGAGTCATGTATGAAACTAAGCAAATTAGATTTGGGTTTGGTTTGATTAGACCTGATAAGTTTTGATATATCCCATAGACAAAAATTTAGGACCTTAGTTAAGTCGATTCGAATACCTTCGTTCTAGTTATAAGACATAGTTTTGTTCTGGATTGACTCATCACGGATGACCTTTATTGGCCATCTATATAGATCAGACTGATCCAACACACATGCATATACAAATAAATATTAGGTTTGGGTATCGAATTGAGGTTGAACCCAGATTGGGTCGGTGGGGTTCGGATTGAACCCAACCGCCGCTGCAGCTCTCAGGCTTATGGTCATCCACGTCTCCCATCGACAAGAATCCACGGACGAGGTTCCCTTACCTTTGCATCTTCTATATTGACGAGACCACTCTCATATCAATTTGAGACGCGCAACGCGGTCAATTGGCGTCCACGAGGCTGTCTATAATTATCATTCTTCGGTGTGATACGATGCGCTCGAGATGGGCCATATGAAGATGCAGCCAAAATTTTTTTACCGTTAGATTTACCAATCACACGAATCTCGATGCAATCACGCTGGCTTATACCCACTTCGATAGGATGCGCTCGACCTCACTGTATTGTTCCCTGGAAATACTTTTATGCACTTTAGCCCGGTACTTTACAAGCTACTCGCATTGTTATTGAAATCTTATGAACGGGGCCATTCTGGGTGGGCCATTGATGCGCTGGTATCTGCGCGGGTAACAATTTTGCATTCATGGGAATCGCTACAGATATGCCTCTCTTGTCCTCGTCTGCCTCTCCTTTCTCCGTTTCCATTTACCTCTTTATCTGTTGGTCGGAGAGGGGACCGCGAGATCCGCTTCTTCTCCATCGCCACCGCGAGATCCGCTTCTTCTCCATCGCCGCCGCCGCCTCTCTCCTCTCTCCTCTCTCACGGGGTTTCGTCGTTGCCTTCTAATCTGAGGTAGTTGTCGTGCTTGCCCTCTTGTGTTATTGGGTTTCTTCTACTTGTTTGTCTCAGAGGATGCAACCCTAGGTGTCGAATCGTCCTCGTGTGGTTAGATTCCCTTTATTGGGTTTTTTCTGGCTATGTTCTTGGATTGTTGTTTCTGCTTGCAACATCTTGTTAGTATTTTATTTTCTTGTCCTTGATTATTTGGTTGTTTCTTGGAAATCTAGGTTTTCATTTAATTGTACGCCTTTATAGCTTGCGAGTAGAATTAGCGCATAAGTTTAGGTAATATTGAGCTGAAATTGTCGCTATGCACATGATTGCTTCCAAATCTCCTTAAATGGTATCGTAATATAATACGAGAGATTAAATGGTGTGCAAATTTATATGAAATAAGGGTAATAGTTGGTGAATAATGTTTTTGATTCAATTTGTCTTAATAAATTAATTGATGTGGGATCTTTCAAGCTTATTATTACCTACCTAATTTTCTTTTTATATCTTATTTTTTGTCTGTTAGTTCGTTTCAGAATTTTTTGCCCTGGTACATGCTGTATGAGTGATTATATTACAATGAATTAGAATATCATTGACACCTTTTCAATTTTCCTATCCATCATTTAATTTTTCGACTCTGGAACATTGATGCACCTCATTTCCTTATGCATCGATTCCTTCACAATTTAATTGTTTCTTTTTTGCTGTCTTTAACTTGCTAGAAGGTATGATCCTTTCTAGATTCAAGATTAAATAAAAAAAGCAGCAGCATTAATTTGTTGTCTTTGATTGATAGATATGCACTAGGAACTCATATTTATAATGTTTATCACAAGGGACAAGGCATTTAATTTAGATCGACTAGTAGAGGGACTCATCATAAGAATCGAAGGATATCTGAAGCTGGTCCTTTTTATGATTCAGTACTGTACTGTTAGCTACTTTATATTATTCAGAACTATTGATAATGATACGACTTTATAAGGAACTCCCATGTAATACGATTTATACATTTGTACACATGCAAGTGGATTGCTATGGAAGACGAAATTCCTATTTCGTGATAAGAATTTTTTATGATTGTGACAGATTATACTTTACTTGACAAACACTATAATGATATATATATATATGTATATATATATATATGTATATATATATATATATATATATATATATATATATATATATATATATATATATATATATATTCACTGTTGAATTAGATGCGGTCATCAAATTTGTGATCAAGATCGTAGGATCATGTGATCCTACGGCCCAGATTGAGATTTGGAGCTGGACCTGACGTTTGAATCGGATACAAAGCTTGACTAGAATGGAGTTACGAGTTGACTTAGAGTCGGTCGATTCAACTTAAGCAAGTTGGGATATAAATGTTTTGAAAAAGAAATAACGTGTCACGGCCTTCTTGGTGGTGCGCGATTGTAGGCGAACCCTAGTGGAAATACCAATCTCCAGCTCCGCAAACGAGATCAGGAATCACGGCCCACGCTCTCCTCTCCTCTCCTCCCTCTCTCTCCACCATCCTAAATACTTCACTCCTCCCTCTCCCGCGCAGCCAACCCCTTATTCCCAATGACTTGATTGAAGACGGCGGGTTTCAAAGTTGGTGAGGAGGTGCCGATGAAGGAGGAGGACGAGTTTATGCTTTTAAGAAATTGCTTCCTCGAGACCTCCTCGACATTAATCTCGTTGATGAAAGGTTCTGGTTCGATTGAAGTGATATGGATTGTTGTTATTTTGGTTTGCTCTTCATGGTATTGTTCTGTTATCGAGTGATGAGGGTTTGTTCATTTTTGTTTTCATATCCTCGTTGCCAAGAAAATAGTTCTAAGACAGAGAGAGAGCGCCGACAAACATTTCAATTCGTGTCAAAACCGACGTAGACTAACTTACCAAAAATCGAAAGCTTAAAATAAATTAATTTTTTATAAATAAAATATTAATTTGATTATGTTGTTGTAAGCTCATTTACAAGATGAGTATTTGACCCTAAGGTTTTCTCCTTTGGCAAGTACCAAGAAAAATGGCGACGCACGGACGTGAGGGGATCATTAAAACGCACGGACGGACGTGAGGGGATCATTAAATCGCACGGACGTGAGGGGATCATTAAAACGCACGGACGTGAGGGGATCATTAAAACGCACGTCCGTGCGTCGCCACCAACAGCGAAATAGGAGCGGGCGAGGAACGTGAGGGGATCATTAAAACGCACGGACGTGAGGGGATCATTAAATCGCAACTACAGAGAGAAGCAGTGTAGAACGAGGAGGTCGAGGAGCAGTGACGGCCAGGACCGAAGAGCCAAGTAAGAATCCGCCATTTCCACCGTCTCTCTCTCTCACTCTCCCTGCCTCCGGGGGTGATATGGCGAGGGCGTCTCATGCTTAGTGACGCGGTTGATATCGGATTCGGGGAGTGGCCTCCGGAGCCGTCGGATCCTGGTGGGGTTGCAGCCGCCGCCGTTCTCCCTGTAGTTGCGATTTAATGATCCCCTCACGTCCGTGCGTTTTAATGATCCCCTCACGTTCCTCGCCCGCTCCTATTTCGCTGTTGGTGGCGACGCACAGACGTGCGTTTTAATGATCCCCTCACGTCCGTGCGTCACCATTTTGAGCGGAGAACGCACGGACGTGAGGGGATCATTAAAACGCACGGACGTGAGGGGATCATTAAAACGCACGTCCGTGCGTCGCCACCAACAGCGAAATAGGAGCGGGCGAGGAACGTGAGGGGATCATTAAAACGCACGGACGTGAGGGGATCATTAAATCGCAACTACAGGGAGAACGGCGGCGGCTGCAACCCCACCCGGATCCGACGGCTCCGGAGGCCACTCCCCGAATCCGATATCAACCGCGTCACTAAGCATGAGACGCCCTCGCCATATCACCCCCGGAGGCAGGGAGAGTGAGAGAGAGAGACGGTGGAAATGGCGGATTCTTACTTGGCTCTTCGGTCCTGGCCGTCACTGCTCCTCGACCTCCTCGTTCTACACTGCTTCTCTCTGTAGTTGCGATTTAATGATCCCCTCACGTCCGTGCGTCGCCACCAACAGCGAAATAGGAGCGGGCGAGGAAGACGAGATCGAGAGACGGAGCTTCACTCGTCCCACCCAGTTGTCCCGCTCGTCGAAAACCCCTACCTTTGCTCCTCAGGCGATCGATCCCGTCGTCGGGCCCTGCCCCCAGGTTTGCCTCCACTCCTTTCTCCTACCCCGTTCCTATTGCGACGCATTGATATGCTCTTGTATCTTTTGCTATGGAGCTCGTCTCGATTTCCGTTTAATTGCTCAGGGTTGTATTTGTTCTGCGTGGATTCTCGGTTCTATTTGGATTACGCCTTTTCTTCTATGTTTCTCGTGAGGTTCATCGTGGCGGATCCTCTTGGGAAATCTCAATTAGGGTTTGGATTGTGGGGGCGTGGGGCTTTAATTTGATTAATTATGTTATTTGGATTGTTGATTGCTCGAATTTGGATGGTGAATCATGGGAAGTGCCATTGTGTAACATTTATTTATGTTTTGTAGATAAGAGTTTTTGGTCCTTCCGCAGCTACTCAAGTGCTCGGCCTATTGTCAGAGCTGGAATGGAGGGCATAAATGGTATATAAACTTGGTCTTGTTTTTCATTGTTTAGCTATAAGTTGTTGTCAACTTGTTGTCAAAGCTTTGGGAGTTGAGATGCATTAAAGAGAGTTTGCAATTTTGTTACAAGCATTGATTGAAAAGGCGCTAGGTGCCAAAAGGTGCTAAGGTCCAAAAACGTCCGAGGTGCTAGGCGTTCGTCTGAGTGAAGCGAGACGCTAAAATATAAAAATATATAATATAATTAATAAATATATTTATTTAAATAAAAATATATCATTTATTCTGAAACCTAATAATAATTTTAAATAAATAAAAATTAATAGTATTAAAATCAAAATAATATATTATTAATCTAATAAATAAAAATACTATTACTAGTATATAGTTAGTAGCAAGGTCTATCATACCGAAGCGTACCATCCGTACCCGGCGGTACGTACCGATCCGATAGGTTACCGGTATGCGGATCGCCCGATACCGCTACAGTGCTACAGTATGAAAAAAGTATAAAATTGTTCGGTACGCCCTGATGTACCGCCCGGTACACCGGTACCGTACCGTACCGTACCGAGCTCGGGTCGAAACGCCTGTACGGTACGGTACGACGAACCTTGGTTAGTAGCATATTGTTAATATATTGATAACAGTATACTATTGAAGTAAGAAGAGTGTGAGTAAGAGGAAGACTGAGGCTACTGACTGAGAGCAGCGGCAGCGGTAGCAACGAGAAGCGATAGTGGCAGCGGCAGCGGTAGCGGCGAGCGATGGCAACGGGAGCGGCGACAGTGGCAACGACAGTGGTAGTAACGAGTAGCGGGAGTAGGAGCGGCGAGCGGCGATAGTGGCAGCAGCAGCAGTAGTAGCGAGCAGAGGCAGCGGGAGCGGCAACAGTGTCAACGGGAGCAGGAGTGGCGAGCGACGATAGTGGCAGCGACAGCAGTAACAGCGAGTAGTGGCAGCGGGAGCGGCGATAGTGGCAGCGGTAGCAGCGAGCAGGGGGGAGCGAGAGCGGGAGCGGCGAGCGACGACAGTGGCAGCGGCAGCGAGAGCAAGAGCGACGAGCGACGATAGTGGCAGCGATAGCGGTAGCAGTGGCAGCGGCAGTGGGAGTGGAAGTGGCGAGCGGGGTTAGAGTTGGGGAAGTCGTGAGAAGAAGGCTGATATCGGTGCTTTAGTTGGTTCGATTGGACCAACTAAAGCACCGGAGATTGAACCAGACCTAAAACGTTGGTTCGGTCGCTGGGTTTAACCCGGGTGCTCGCCCGACGCCTGGGCTCGGGCGAGCGCCCAAGCGACGCGCTTCGGGCCTCCCCTCGCTTAGGAAGATGAACTTGACTTCGATATTTTCTGTTTCTATATCACTTTATTTCAATGCTTGGCAACACTGATATATCTAAGCTTGCATGCTGCTTTACTTCACTTAAGAGGTATATCTTTTAGAAAGCTTTAATCTGATTTTGGATTCCAATTTTAGGCTGCAGTACACTAGAAACTTGTTATGGACTGCTAACAATCTTGACATGTTTATGTTTTATCAATGAAATCAACCATAAAATTGCTTTTATTTTCATATACAACAGTTCTTAACTCTGAAAATAAAAAGTATGTAATGTCAGCAGTAGGTTGACATAAAGGAAAACTTGCATATACCTCCATAGTATAATAGCAAGAAATAATGTGTGAAGAATAGGGTTTCAGTTTCCTCACCTTCTTAACCATTTGCATTTGCAAACATGGGATAATAGTGATGGACTATTCAACTCTACTATGCAACTCTAACAATTGTGACTTGTCTGTATATATTGTGCAATTGTGACTTCACGCAAGATGCACAAGATGACACAGGAGAGTTCAAGAATGAAGATATAAAGATATCTTGATGTATTTTTTTTCGAGATGATGTGGAATTTATAATTGTCTCACTTTGATATTGATTTTTGGATAAAATAAAGATTGTAATGTGAAGTTTCAAATATCAATAATTTTATCTTGAATTTATGAAAAAGTTTTGGTATGATTTTGAAATTATTAAAAATTGATAGGTAATTAATAAAATTATTATTGACAGTATAGTGACACTCAAATAATCCATTACTAATTCTTTTTATATTTTAGTGACAGGTCAAGCCATCACTAAATTATTATTATCTTTTCCATTTAATCAGTAAGAGTTAATTATATTGTCACTAAAATTGTTAGTCAATTCTTTTAGTGACAGAAGTGTTCATAACCAATTGTTGTCACAGAAATATTAATTTATCAATTTATTTATTTTTAGCGATAGAATTTAATGTTTTAGCTACAAATATAAACTATCACTAAAAACTATAATTTAATGACATATGTGTCTTTTTTTGTTACTAAAACTTTTAGCCACGAGATCTATGCTGACGGAAGCTAGTGATGGCTCATTTTGCACTAATTCTTTTAGTGACAACTTTTGTTCATGGTTAATAACTATTTTTCTTATAGTGTAGGGGGCATGTGACCTGTATGTGTGCCAATATCTCAAGGAGCAGAGGAAACCAATGGCCTCGATCGCTTCCTCGACATGGCACCACCCCACCCCCCTATTCCGATCGATTTCGATCCGCGTTGGCTTGGCTGTGTCGACGACCAATCGGGCAACGCTTCTCAACTTTAATCCATGGACCAAAGAGGTCCAGCTCTAAGTGAGAAGACCCAACCTCCCTTAGGGTAATAGAGCCATCTAAATCGGAAGGGGGTTGCTCCACACCCTTTTGGGGGTCGGCCTTGTGAGAAGAGTCCAGAAAAACAAGGGAGGAAGTCAAAGAAGTCATCGAAACTAGAGGGCAAATCCACTTTATGACCCACACAACTATACTTGAAACACACCAAAGGTAAATTCTCATATGAAACAGTTTGGAAAATTCCTTTCTTTAGGTGACCCAGTCATACTGCTTATGGGGTTTTGAAAGATCGATTTCTATACTAACCTTACATATCGACCCCTTTCAAATGAGAAAGAACATTCATCATTCTTTAGGGGACGACCTAGGAGAGAACCAAGATTAATAACACATTCTGTTCCAGTACTCCAAAGGAAGATTGACGAACTACACCTAGATAGGGACAGATGAGATCCTCTCTGTGAGAGGCTGGAAATTAGCTTTCTTGGGCATCAGATACAAAACCTCCCCTCGAATGGTCCATGGTCCCTCGGTGAGGATGCGAACAACCTCCGCTTTAGAAAAAAATTGAAAGCAAAAAAAAACCTTAAGCCAAATTGATCACTTGGGACACCAAAGAACATTTCCATTAGTGAGAAACCACATATTTCAGGAAATCCAAAGTCGAAGTCGGAGGAAATGATTGATCAAACTAGATATTCAAGGTTTTTGCCATTCATGAGGAGTTTTTTCGTCAAATTCGATGAAATCCTTAGAAGCATCATAGATCCGGTTAAACAAAGAAGAAGATAGTAGTGAACTTGCATCTGGCCCATATGAAGGACCAATTAACATCAATGCCTAAGAGATGCTCTTTCCAGTGAAAGGGCCATCCAATTGGCTCTTCTTGGAAGGCGGAGGGGCATTGGAAGGATCCCGATGGAGTGGCCCATTTTTCTTGGTACTTGCCAAAGGAGAAAACCTTAGGGGTCTGGCTTGGCATCACTCCAGGAACCCTAACTGAAGGGATCGACACCACAGAAGAAGATGATGACACCCTAGGGAGGGGAACAACAATGGATGCAAGGAGAGAGCCAAGTAGGGGATGTGAAGCCAGTAGTTGGGGGCGGGGGGGGGTGGGGAAGGGTGTGGTTGGGTCGCATCAAAGGTGGAATTAAGGAGGGAGAAGGCAATGGGGTTGTCCTTATCGCCTTAGAAACCCAGAGCTTCTCTCTCTAAGGAAAGAAGAGAGTTCCCTACTCTCTCACAAATTTATTTAATGCATTACAATCGACCATATCTTGTTCAGAACTTCACGGTTAGCCCCCAATTCCCTTCTCGCACTTTTCTAGTTCGAAAACCCTAAAGAAGATGCAGTGCAAGATTCTTTTCCGCCATCAATCTGGTCCTCATGATTAATCTAGGACTATGTGTTTTTGCTGCTTATCGATCCGATTGATGTGATTCTCCCGATAAGCTCTAACTCTGATGGCTGCCCTCCCTCCGCAAGCGGACAACTTCTAGATCACCCTTGTTCTTTCCCTCAGTGAGCTTTTTTTTTCCTCATAAATTTGATACTTTTGGTCATATTTTTATATGAAAAAGGTTTACTTGGTGGAATTGGTGGCACCTGCTATTTCTATTCTTCTGTTTCTCTTTGGAACAAATTGATTTATTTGTAGGATATGCTTAGATCATCACAAGAGGATGAAGGTAAAAAGTTTGCTATGAGGTTTGTTACCAATACTAGATATTTGCAAAGTTTTTAGCATTGTGGTGAGGCACTGCGGTTATATCTCTGAGACTTATGTGATGGTATATTTAATTTTGAAGTGTTCAATATTGGTTGGCATGTAGGACGAGCAACAACAAATTACTTTCATAGTGGAGGAATAGAAAGAGAAAAGTGAAAGATAATAACTAAAAATAATAAGCAAATGTATAACTATCCAATTGGCTCAAAGATAACACTCCTAGGATAGAAGTCTTGCACCTCCGCATGCCTCACAAAGTGGGAAAGGAAAAAAACTTGATTCATGGATCCTTTTTTTATTCATACATTACAATGTTATAGCCCATTTTTATATGCTCAAGTATAAGAATAAAAAGAAAATTACAGAAATTTAAAAAATTACAATCGCATCAAATCAAATATATGATATCTTGTTCTTCGTTTCTGATTTGATTTGAGAAATAGTCTTCCTCTCTTCATGATATTTTTGATTGATAATCTTTCATCTTTATAGAGATGAATCTTTAAGATATTCAATCAAGATTTGTAATTTTCAATAATATGATTTCTTTTTTGTTGTATTTTTTCTTTCTTTTTCTCCTCGTTGAGTAGATATTTTCATGTTATTACATATGTAAAATATCTCTAAACAAATTAAATTTATTTTATTAATAAATTAATTTAATTGCTCATGCATCATATTGTTTTACTGTTTCTTTTTCATTTCTGCTATTGAGCGAGCATGCACATGTGGAGATTTTGGAATCGAATGAATTGTTCCTTTAAAGTCAGAGACGATTGAATTTGATTGGCCTAGATGCATGCATAGCAATTCATGTGCAGAGTATAGTTTCATCAAAACTAAAATTTTAATTTCATTCTTCCTCAAATTAGTGACTATATTATGGATATATTAGATGACATTTTGGTCTCTTTGGTGTTTATGTAGCATTTACATGATGCCTTTTGTGGAAGTTGTATGATATACTGCCATGGTTGTTTTGACCAAATACAAAGTTTAATATGCTAATGAGTTAGTTTTAGTTCCAGAGCATGCTTCTGATGATTCTTGGTGTGATGATGGGCTTCTGAATGAAATCTCAGATGCTGACTTAAACAGAGAACAGAAGAGGCGTTATGATCAATTTTATACAGTATCCTTGCAATCTATAAATGATATGCATATCCTTTGTCCAAAACTCTTCATAGTAAAACTTTTAGGGCTTTAAACTTGAGGATGTATCATATGGAACCCTTGACAAAAGTTTATATGGGTTATCGAGATGGTATATCTGCAGGAAAGGAAGCTTCTGCCCAAGAGGGCTTCAACATTGGGTTTAAGCAATCTGCAAGCAGTGGTTACAAATGGGGAATTGTTAGAGGCATCACAAGGTGAAAAGTGATAGTATTTACTGATCTCTTTCTGCAGAAGAATTTTGGTATCTTATTTTTCCTACATTATTTCGTAGTGCATTTGTAAACCTCCCAGATCAATTCAAAGAAAAGTTAGTTAAGAAGCTTGAAGACAGATGCACGTTTCAAAGTCTTTACAAGCCCGTTCAAGAGATTTCCACGGACGATGCTCTGAGAATGTATCACTTTCAACTACAACAAGAAAATAAACAATCTCATCAAAGATCAAAAGCGACAGTATCATCGGCAATCGAAGATTTTGACTGCAATAAGTTAGACTTCTTTTTCAAGGAGCTTATGTTACTTGTAAGTGAGTCTTCTGAAATCAAAGCAAGTGTTGATGTTGTAAAAGGAGAGGAAGAAGAATGACCTTGATGTTGAAGTACTTGGAGGGATCGTTCAAATTCACTTACGTCTGAATTTTCTGGACAGATTGTAATTTTTTGATGGCCTCAGATTGCAATGAAAAGAACTGAACCATTGCTCCATTGCAGCATAATATATTTTGAGATTTTGCTTCAGAAAAATAGGTTCCAAATTTCAGAGTATTGACTATTCTTCCACTGGAACTGTGCCGTCATTTTTGGGAACGTTGAAAGCACTCATGGTTTGATAATAATCTCCTTCCGAAATGCAATACTTTTTCATTGTGTTTGATGTTGAGCATGGCCTTTCTTTTTCCTCCTAGTTTTGCACACTGTAAATATAAGCATAAGATGCTTCTCCAACAATAACGATAGAATCTGATGAGAGGTTAATCAAGTAGCACTATATTGAAATGAATGAGATACTATTTTCAAACTAATACAAACAACTCTTACACTTTTTTCTTTCCTTTTTTCTGAATAAATTTCTACTTTCAGAATGCATTTACTTCAGCTTTAAATTAACATCGTATTTCATTAATTAGATTTTTTTTTACACTAAGTTAAAGTCATATGGTTGAGTTTTTCTGATCTTTCTTATGTATTTAGCAAGTCAATTCAATAGCCATAAATTTTTGATTTGCCAAATAAATCAGCAATTACCAACTTAACTCTCTTTGACCTTTAATTAATTGTAATCTTAGATGTCTAAGCATATTACAACTATGTCATGCTCCACAATATAGTATTTGTATAAATTATAAATTATAAAATATAAGTCTCATTAAATGTATTCATGTGTATAATTCTAGATTAATTATATATTATTTTTATAATTAATTATTATTTTTGAATGTGTCGGAGAATATTAAATCATATTGTCTTAGCATCTAGTAAAATCGGAGTCAGAATATCCAATGATCTTCAAATGGTCTGATCTCCCATATGATCTTTTGTTCTCTTTAAATATCTCATGACTCTTTTAGCTACATTCCAATGATTCATTCCATGATTGCTTAAGTATCTATCTAACATTCCAACAATGTACATTATATCTTGACGCGTACAAACCTGTGCATACATTAGACTCCCTAAAGCTAATGCATAGGAAATCTTCTGCATTTCTTAAGTTTCCAGATTTTTTTTAAGGCACTAATTGAGACTGAACTTGTCTCCCTTTGTGATAGGGGTGTCTCCTGGTTTACAATCCTATATGCTAAACCTTTTGAGTACTTTATCGATATAGTTCCTTTGTAATAATCCTAGAATACCTCGCGATCTATCTCGGTGTATCTTGATTCCTAATACAAAAGGGGTATCACCAAGATCTTTCATTTCAAAATTTCTAGATAAAAATCTCTTGGTTTCGTGCAATATGTCTATATCATTAGTGGCAAGCAGAATGTCATCCATATAAAATATTAGTAAAATAAATTTGCTCCCACTGAATTTATGATACATGCAATCATCAACAACATTCATCTTAAAACCAAATGAGATAATTACTTGATGAAATTTGTGATACTACTAAAAGGATGTTTGTTTTGTTAGGATCGAAATCGGCACTAAGAGGGGGGGAGTGTGAATTAGTGCTTACGATAAAAATTACATCGATTCGAAAATTTCGTTCGATAAAATCATATTGGAAATATGTTTAACTCGAAAACGTTCATAAAAATGTAATGAGCAAGTAAAGCAGTTTGCAATAAAGGTAAACAACAAAATATAAATACAAACTAAGTTTTATAGTGGTTCGATCATCGTGACCTGCATCCACTCCTGATTCCTCTTCACTCAAGGCCATCGGCTTTCACTATCGATCTTCTTTCAACGGAGGAAGATCAACTATCCTTTTACACCCATTTTCTCCTTTTCACCGGTTTAGGAGATAACCTTTACAACCTCACCTCTCTCTTAAACTTCATATATAATACTGAGAGCTGGAGACGAGTTTTTATAATATTACTATAGCATTTTTCTTTTCTTTAACTCACAATTGATGTGTTTACTGAGTAAGGATGAGTAGGGCTTTTTTAGGCCCCAAATGAATTCAAATTTAGGGACCAAATGATCTCATCTTGGGTTTTCGGGGTACTAGCAATACCACCGCCTGCTAGTTTGAGACTAGGTGGTACCATCGCCTAACACAGTCTGGGAGATTGTATCTGAGCAATATTATCACCTAAACTGGCAGTGTCACAGCTTGGGCCAACTATGGGTCACTAATTGGGCCTTCCACTTGGCCCAAAATAACCCCAATTCAGGCCGAGTTAACCCATAATTGAGTTGGTCTAATTACATTCTAAACAATCCAATTAGAACTAAAACTACTTCGATCTAGACAAATTATTATAAGTAAGAATTCTAAGTTATCCAACATGTCATTGGTTCATCCGATGCTTCACCCGAACCTTCGGCATATCGTCCTCTCTTATAATGTATTGCCCAATCGACATGTTGATATCCGCAACACCCGATCTCCTTAGTGCAATGTCTGATCCTTTTGGCCCGATGCTCGAACTCATGGCACGAAGCCTTCTGCTGATATGTCGACCATTCCTCCGGTCCGACATCCAATCTTCTGACATGTTCCATTTTAGCCCAACTTTTGATTCCACCGCTTTAATCAATTTATCTTTCCTGATTGAATATAGTCCTACGTCACTTAAATGTACATTAGATCGTAAACTCATTAATTGATTTCATCGTCAAAATCCAAGATTCAATATGTTTTATCTCATAGATAGATTTTATCAATTTACATATTATTTTCTTTAGGTTCTTTTGATACAAAGTATTCTGGTTGTACCATATAAATTATTTCATCAATATTTCCATTGAGAATTGTTATTTTGACATCCATCTAAAAGAGCTCCAAATCAAAATGTGTGGCTAAAGCCATAATTATTCTAAAAGAGTCATTCGTTAAAACCGGAGAGGTTTATTTAAAGTCAATCCCTTCTTTTTGAGTATAGCCCTTTGCCACAAGACGTGCATTATATCTCTCCACATTACCATTAGAATCCCCTTTGGTTTTAAAAATTCATTTACAACCAATAGGTTTCACTCCTTCTAGTAATGGGACAAGTTCTCAAACTTTATTGTCTTGTATGGACTTATACTCTTGATTCATTGCTTTAATCCACTTATCAGAATTGGAATCCTCTATGGCTTGACAGAAGTTGATTGGATCATCTTCCATCATATCACTACTTTTTTCATGTTCCCAGAGAAATACCATATAATCATATGAAATGACACTCCTCCTTACCCTAATGGATCATCACAAAGGTGCTAGCTCTTGTGGCATATGTTCTTATGGATGTTGAGTTTGATCCTCATGAATAATTTTCTTATACTATATGAGAGTTGAAATAACTATATCCTTTTGAGGTATTGAATTTACCACATCAGTGGCAACTATATAAATTGGATTAAATTGAACCAATTCTTCCTCAAACGTAAAGTCTTTAACCTTATTTCTCCCCCCAAACTCAATATCCTTGTAGCAATACTCGTCTCAAAAATATTTATTGATTTGGGATTATAAAATTTGTACCCCTTAGATCGTTCAGAATAACCAATAAAATAATTGCTTATTGTTTGGGGTTCCAATTTCTTTTCGTTAGGCCTGTAAAGCCTTGTCTTAGATAGACAACCTATGAAAGTGTCTTAGACTAGGCTTTCTTCCGGTCCAAAGCTCATAAGGTGTTTTTGTAGTTGCTTTAATTGGTACTCTATAAGAATGTAAGCTATAGTTTTTATTGCTTCTCTTCAGGGTGACTCTGGCAAAGTAGATTAAAAAATCATATTTCTTACTATGTCTTTAAGTATGCAGTTTCGTCTTTCAACTACACCATTCATGTTAGGTGACCTTGGCATTTTATACAGAGGGATAATTCCACACTCCTCTAAGCATAGAGCAAATGGTCCTCGACGTTATTCACTTGAGCCGTCATTTCTGTTGTAATATTCCCCTCCACGGTTAGATCTAATGCTTTATATATATATATATATATATATATTCACTGTTGAATTAGATGCGGTCATCAAATTTGTGATCAAGATCGTAGGATCATGTGATCCTACGGCCCAGATTGAGATTTGGAGCTGGACCTGACGTTTGAATCGGATACAAAGCTTGACTAGAATGGAGTTACGAGTTGACTTAGAGTCGGTCGATTCAACTTAAGCAAGTTGGGATATAAATGTTTTGAAAAAGAAATAACGTGTCACGGCCTTCTTGGTGGTGCGCGATTGTAGGCGAACCCTAGTGGAAATACCAATCTCCAGCTCCGCAAACGAGATCAGGAATCACGGCCCACGCTCTCCTCTCCTCTCCTCCCTCTCTCTCCACCATCCTAAATACTTCACTCCTCCCTCTCCCGCGCAGCCAACCCCTTATTCCCAATGACTTGATTGAAGACGGCGGGTTTCAAAGTTGGTGAGGAGGTGCCGATGAAGGAGGAGGACGAGTTTATGCTTTTAAGAAATTGCTTCCTCGAGACCTCCTCGACATTAATCTCGTTGATGAAAGGTTCTGGTTCGATTCAAGTGATATGGATTGTTGTTATTTTGGTTTGCTCTTCATGGTATTGTTCTGTTATCGAGTGATGAGGGTTTGTTCATTTTTGTTTTCATATCCTCGTTGCCAAGAAAATAGTTCTAAGACAGAGAGAGAGCGCCGACAAACATTTCAATTCGTGTCAAAACCGACGTAGACTAACTTACCAAAAATCGAAAGCTTAAAATAAATTAATTTTTTATAAATAAAATATTAATTTGATTATGTTGTTGTAAGCTCATTTACAAGATGAGTATTTGACCCTAAGGTTTTCTCCTTTGGCAAGTACCAAGAAAAATGGCGACGCACGGACGTGAGGGGATCATTAAAACGCACGGACGGACGTGAGGGGATCATTAAATCGCACGGACGTGAGGGGATCATTAAAACGCACGGACGTGAGGGGATCATTAAAACGCACGTCCGTGCGTCGCCACCAACAGCGAAATAGGAGCGGGCGAGGAACGTGAGGGGATCATTAAAACGCACGGACGTGAGGGGATCATTAAATCGCAACTACAGAGAGAAGCAGTGTAGAACGAGGAGGTCGAGGAGCAGTGACGGCCAGGACCGAAGAGCCAAGTAAGAATCCGCCATTTCCACCGTCTCTCTCTCTCACTCTCCCTGCCTCCGGGGGTGATATGGCGAGGGCGTCTCATGCTTAGTGACGCGGTTGATATCGGATTCGGGGAGTGGCCTCCGGAGCCGTCGGATCCGGGTGGGGTTGCAGCCGCCGCCGTTCTCCCTGTAGTTGCGATTTAATGATCCCCTCACGTCCGTGCGTTTTAATGATCCCCTCACGTTCCTCGCCCGCTCCTATTTCGCTGTTGGTGGCGACGCACGGACGTGCGTTTTAATGATCCCCTCACGTCCGTGCGTTTTAATGATCCCCTCACGTCCGTGCGATTTAATGATCCCCTCACGTCCGTCCGTGCGTTTTAATGATCCCCTCACGTCCATGCGTCGCCATTTTGAGCGGAGAACGCACGGACGTGAGGGGATCATTAAAACGCACGGACGTGAGGGGATCATTAAAACGCACGTCCGTGCGTCGCCACCAACAGCGAAATAGGAGCGGGCGAGGAACGTGAGGGGATCATTAAAACGCACGGACGTGAGGGGATCATTAAATCGCAACTACAGGGAGAACGGCGGCGGCTGCAACCCCACCCGGATCCGACGGCTCCGGAGGCCACTCCCCGAATCCGATATCAACCACGTCACTAAGCATGAGACGCCCTCGCCATATCACCCCCGGAGGCAGGGAGAGTGAGAGAGAGAGACGGTGGAAATGGCGGATTCTTACTTGGCTCTTCGGTCCTGGCCGTCACTGCTCCTCGACCTCCTCGTTCTACACTGCTTCTCTCTGTAGTTGCGATTTAATGATCCCCTCACGTCCGTGCGTCGCCACCAACAGCGAAATAGGAGCGGGCGAGGAAGACGAGATCGAGAGACGGAGCTTCACTCGTCCCACCCAGTTGTCCCGCTCGTCGAAAACCCCTACCTTTGCTCCTCAGGCGATCGATCCCGTCGTCGGGCCCTGCCCCCAGGTTTGCCTCCACTCCTTTCTCCTACCCCGTTCCTATTGCGACGCATTGATATGCTCTTGTTTCTTTTGCTATGGAGCTCGTCTCGATTTCCGTTTAATTGCTCAGGGTTGTATTTGTTCTGCGTGGATTCTCGGTTCTATTTGGATTACGCCTTTTCTTCTATGTTTCTCGTGAGGTTCATCGTGGCGGATCCTCTTGGGAAATCTCAATTAGGGTTTGGATTGTGGGGGCGTGGGGCTTTAATTTGATTAATTATGTTATTTGGATTGTTGATTGCTCGAATTTGGATGGTGAATCACGGGAAGTGCCATTGTGTAACATTTATTTATGTTTTGTAGATAAGAGTTTTTGGTCCTTCCGCAGCTACTCAAGTGCTCGGCCTATTGTCAGAGCTGGAATGGAGGGCATAAATGGTATATAAACTTGGTCTTGTTTTTCATTGTTTAGCTATAAGTTGTTGTCAACTTGTTGTCAAAGCTTTGGGAGTTGAGATGCATTAAAGAGAGTTTGCAATTTTGTTACAAGCATTGATTGAAAAGGCGCTAGGTGCCAAAAGGTGCTAAGGTCCAAAAACGTCCGAGGTGCTAGGCGTTCGTCTGAGTGAAGCGAGACGCTAAAATATAAAAATATATAATATAATTAATAAATATATTTATTTAAATAAAAATATATCATTTATTCTGAAACCTAATAATAATTTTAAATAAATAAAAATTAATAGTATTAAAATCAAAATAATATATTATTAATCTAATAAATAAAAATACTATTACTAGTATATAGTTAGTAGCAAGGTCTATCATACCGAAGCGTACCATCCGTACCCGGCGGTACGTACCGATCCGATAGGTTACCGGTATGCGGATCGCCCGATACCGCTACAGTGCTACAGTATGAAAAAAGTATAAAATTGTTCGGTACGCCCTGATGTACCGCCCGGTACACCGGTACCGTACCGTACCGTACCGAGCTCGGGTCGAAACGCCTGTACGGTACGGTACGACGAACCTTGGTTAGTAGCATATTGTTAATATATTGATAACAGTATACTATTGAAGTAAGAAGAGTGTGAGTAAGAGGAAGACTGAGGCTACTGACTGAGAGCAGCGGCAGCGGTAGCAACGAGAAGCGATAGTGGCAGCGGCAGCGGTAGCGGCGAGCGATGGCAACGGGAGCGGCGACAGTGGCAACGACAGTGGTAGTAACGAGTAGCGGGAGTAGGAGCGGCGAGCGGCGATAGTGGCAGCAGCAGTAGTAGTAGCGAGCAGAAGCAGCGGGAGCGGCAACAGTGTCAACGGGAGCAGGAGTGGCGAGCGACGATAGTGGCAGCGACAGCAGTAACAGCGAGTAGTGGCAGCGGGAGCGGCGATAGTGGCAGCGGTAGCAGCGAGCAGGGGGGAGCGAGAGCGGGAGCGGCGAGCGACGACAGTGGCAGCGGCAGCGAGAGCAAGAGCGACGAGCGACGATAGTGGCAGCGATAGCGGTAGCAGTGGCAGCGGCAGTGGGAGTGGAAGTGGCGAGCGGGGTTAGAGTTGGGGAAGTCGTGAGAAGAAGGCTGATATCGGTGCTTTAGTTGGTTCGATTGGACCAACTAAAGCACCGGAGATTGAACCAGACCTAAAACGCTAGTTCGGTCGCTGGGTTTAACCCGGGTGCTCGCCCGACGCCTGGGCTCGGGCGAGCGCCCAAGCGACGCGCTTCGGGCCTCCCCTCGCTTAGGAAGATGAACTTGACTTCGATATTTTCTGTTTCTATTTCACTTTATTTCATTGCTTGGCAACACTGATATATCTAAGCTTGCATGCTGCTTTACTTCACTTAAGAGGTATATCTTTTAGAAAGCTTTAATCTGATTTTGGATTCCAATTTTAGGCTGCAGTACACTAGAACTTGTTATGGACTGCTAACAATCTTGACATGTTTATGTTTTATCAGTGAAATCAACCATAAAATTGCTTTTATTTTCATATACAACATTTCTTAACTCTGAAAATAAAAAGTATGTAATGTCAGCAGTAGGTTGACATAAAGGAAAACTTGCATATACCTCCATAGTATAATAGCAAGAAATAATGTGTGAAGAATAGGGTTTCAGTTTCCTCACCTTCTTAACCATTTGCATTTGCAAACATGGGATAATAGTGATGGACTATTCAACTCTACTATGCAACTCTAACAATTGTGACTTGTCTGTATATATTGTGCAATTGTGACTTCACGCAAGATGCACAAGATGACACAGGAGAGTTCAAGAATGAAGATATAAAGATATCTTGATGTATTTTTTTTCGAGATGATGTGGAATTTATAATTGTCTCACTTTGATATTGATTTTTGGATAAAATAAAGATTGTAATGTGAAGTTTCAAATATCAATAATTTTATCTTGAATTTATGAAAAAGTTTTGGTATGATTTTGAAATTATTAAAAATTGATAGGTAATTAATAAAATTATTATTGACAGTATAGTGACACTCAAATAATCCATTACTAATTTTTTTTATATTTTAGTGACAGGTCAAGCCATCACTAAATTATTATTATCTTTTCCATTTAATCAGTAAGAGTTAATTATATTGTCACTAAAATTGTTAGTCAATTCTTTTAGTGACAGAAGTGTTCATAACCAATTGTTGTCACAGAAATATTAATTTATCAATTTATTTATTTTTAGCGATAGAATTTAATGTTTTAGCTACAAATATAAACTATCACTAAAAACTATAATTTAATGACATATGTGTCTTTTTTTGTTACTAAAACTTTTAGCCACGAGATCTATGCTGACGGAAGCTAGTGATGGCTCATTTTGCACTAATTCTTTTAGTGACAACTTTTGTTCATGGTTAATAACTATTTTTCTTATAGTGTAGGGGGCATGTGACCTGTATGTGTGTCAATATCTCAAGGAGCAGAGGAAACCAATGGCCTCGATCGCTTCCTCGACATGGCACCACCCCACCCCCCTATTCCGATCGATTTCGATCAGCGTTGGCTTGGCTGTGCCGACGACCAATCGGGCAACGCTTCTCAACTTTAATCCATGGACCAAAGAGGTCCAGCTCTAAGTGAGAAGACCCAACCTCCCTTAGGGTAATAGAGCCATCTAAATCGGAAGGGGGTTGCTCCACACCCTTTTGGGGGTCGGCCTTGTGAGAAGAGTCCAGAAAAACAAGGGAGGAAGTCAAAGAAGTCATCGAAACTAGAGGGCAAATCCACTTTATGACCCACACAACTATACTTGAAACACACCAAAGGTAAATTCTCATATGAAACAGTTTGGAAAATTCCTTTCTTTAGGTGACCCAGTCATACTGCTTATGGGGTTTTGAAAGATCGATTTCTATACTAACCTTACATATCGACCCCTTTCAAACGAGAAAGAACATTCATCATTCTTTAGGGGACGACCTAGGAGAGAACCAAGATTAATAACACATTCTGTTCCAGTACTCCAAAGGAAGATTGACGAACTACACCTAGATAGGGACAGATGAGATCCTCTCTGTGAGAGGCTGGAAATTAGCTTTCTTGGGCATCAGATACAAAACCTCCCCTCGAATGGTCCATGGTCCCTCGGTGAGGATGCGAACAACCTCCGCTTTAGAAAAAAATTGAAAGCAAATAAAAACCTTAAGCCAAATTGATCACTTGGGACACGAAAGAACATTTCCATTAGTGAGAAACCACATATTTCAGGAAATCCAAAGTCGAAGTCGGAGGAAATGATTGATCAAACTAGATATTCAAGGTTTTTGCCATTCATGAGGAGTTTTTTCGTCAAATTCGATGAAATCCTTAGAAGCATCATAGATCCGGTTAAACAAAGAAGAAGATAGTAGTGAACTTGCATCTGGCCCATATGAAGGACCAATTAACATCAATGCCTAAGAGATGCTCTTTCCAGTGAAAGGGCCATCCAATTGGCTCTTCTTGGAAGGCGGAGGGGCATTGGAAGGATCCCGATGGAGTGGCCCATTTTTCTTGGTACTTGCCAAAGGAGAAAACCTTAGGGGTCTGGCTTGGCATCACTCCAGGAACCCTAACTGAAGGGATCGACACCACAGAAGAAGATGATGACACCCTAGGGAGGGGAACAACAATGGATGCAAGGAGAGAGCCAAGTAGGGGATGTGAAGCCAGTAGTTGGGGGCGGGGGGGGGGTGGGGAAGGGTGTGGTTGGGTCGCATCAAAGGTGGAATTAAGGAGGGAGAAGGCAATGGGGTTGTCCTTATCGCCTTAGAAACCCAGAGCTTCTCTCTCTAAGGAAAGAAGAGAGTTCCCTACTCTCTCACAAATTTATTTAATGCATTACAATCGACCATATCTTGTTCAGAACTTCACGGTTAGCCCCCAATTCCCTTCTCGCACTTTTCTAGTTCGAAAACCCTAAAGAAGATGCAGTGCAAGATTATTTTCCGCCATCAATCTGGTCCTCATGATTAATCTAGGACTATGTGTTTTTGCTGCTTATCGATCCGATTGATGTGATTCTCCCGATAAGCTCTAACTCTGATGGCTGCCCTCCCTCCGCAAGCGGACAACTTCTAGATCACCCTTGTTCTTTCCCTCGGTGAGCTTTTTTTTTCCTCATAAATTTGATACTTTTGGTCATATTTTTATATGAAAAAGGTTTACTTGGTGGAATTGGTGGCACCTGCTATTTCTATTCTTCTGTTTCTCTTTGGAACAAATTGATTTATTTGTAGGACATGCTTAGATCATCACAAGAGGATGAAGGTAAAAAGTTTGCTATGAGGTTTGTTACCAATACTAGATATTTGCAAAGTTTTTAGCATTGTGGTGAGGCACTGCGGTTATATCTCTGAGACTTATGTGATGGTATATTTAATTTTGAAGTGTTCAATATTGGTTGGCATGTAGGACGAGCAACAACAAATTACTTTCATAGTGGAGGAATAGAAAGAGAAAAGTGAAAGATAATAACTAAAAATAATAAGCAAATGTATAACTATCCAATTGGCTCAAAGATAACACTCCTAGGATAGAAGTCTTGCACCTCCGCATGCCTCACAAGGTGGGAAAGGAAAAAAACTTGATTCATGGATCCTTTTTTTATTCATACATTACAATGTTATAGCCCATTTTTATATGCTCAAGTATAAGAATAAAAAGAAAATTACAGAAATTTAAAAAATTACAATCGCATCAAATCAAATATATGATATCTTGTTCTTCGTTTCTGATTTGATTTGAGAAATAGTCTTCCTCTCTTCATGATATTTTTGATTGATAATCTTTCATCTTTATAGAGATGAATCTTTAAGATATTCAATCAAGATTTGTAATTTTCAATAATATGATTTCTTTTTTGTTGTATTTTTTCTTTCTTTTTCTCCTCGTTGAGTAGATATTTTCATGTTATTACATATGTAAAATATCTCTAAACAAATTAAATTTATTTTATTAATAAATTAATTTAATTGCTCATGCATCATATTGTTTTACTGTTTCTTTTTCATTTCTGCTATTGAGCGAGCATGCACATGTGGAGATTTTGGAATCGAATGAATTGTTCCTTTAAAGTCAGAGACGATTGAATTTGATTGGCCTAGATGCATGCATAGCAATTCATGTGCAGAGTATAGTTTCATCAAAACTAAAATTTTAATTTCATTCTTCCTCAAATTAGTGACTATATTATGGATATATTAGATGACATTTTGGTCTCTTTGGTGTTTATGTAGCATTTACATGATGCCTTTTGTGGAAGTTGTATGATATACTGCCATGGTTGTTTTGACCAAATACAAAGTTTAATATGCTAATGAGTTAGTTTTAGTTCCAGAGCATGCTTCTGATGATTCTTGGTGTGATGATGGGCTTCTGAATGAAATCTCAGATGCTGACTTAAACAGAGAACAGAAGAGGCGTTATGATCAATTTTATACAGTATCCTTGCAATCTATAAATGATATGCATATCCTTTGTCCAAAACTCTTCATAGTAAAACTTTTAGGGCTTTAAACTTGAGGATGTATCATATGGAACCCTTGACAAAAGTTTATATGGGTTATCGAGATGGTATATCTGCAGGAAAGGAAGCTTCTGCCCAAGAGGGCTTCAACATTGGGTTTAAGCAATCTGCAAGCAGTGGTTACAAATGGGGAATTGTTAGAGGCATCACAAGGTGAAAAGTGATAGTATTTACTGATCTCTTTCTGCAGAAGAATTTTGGTATCTTATTTTTCCTACATTATTTCGTAGTGCATTTGTAAACCTCCCAGATCAATTCAAAGAAAAGTTAGTTAAGAAGCTTGAAGACAGATGCACGTTTCAAAGTCTTTACAAGCCCGTTCAAGAGATTTCCACGGACGATGCTCTGAGAATGTATCACTTTCAACTACAACAAGAAAATAAACAATCTCATCAAAGATCAAAAGCGACAGTATCATCGGCAATCGAAGATTTTGACTGCAATAAGTTAGACTTCTTTTTCAAGGAGCTTATGTTACTTGTAAGTGAGTCTTCTGAAATCAAAGCAAGTGTTGATGTTGTAAAAGGAGAGGAAGAAGAATGACCTTGATGTTGAAGTACTTGGAGGGATCGTTCAAATTCACTTACGTCTGAATTTTCTGGACAGATTGTAATTTTTTGATGGCCTCAGATTGCAATGAAAAGAACTGAACCATTGCTCCATTGCAGCATAATATATTTTGAGATTTTGCTTCAGAAAAATAGGTTCCAAATTTCAGAGTATTGACTATTCTTCCACTGGAACTGTGCCGTCATTTTTGGGAACGTTGAAAGCACTCATGGTTTGATAATAATCTCCTTCCGAAATGCAATACTTTTTCATTGTGTTTGATGTTGAGCATGGCCTTTCTTTTTCCTCCTAGTTTTGCACACTGTAAATATAAGCATAAGATGCTTCTCCAACAATAACGATAGAATCTGATGAGAGGTTAATCAAGTAGCACTATATTGAAATGAATGAGATACTATTTTCAAACTAATACAAACAACTCTTACACTTTTTTCTTTCCTTTTTTCTGAATAAATTTCTACTTTCAGAATGCATTTACTTCAGCTTTAAATTAACATCGTATTTCATTAATTAGATTTTTTTTTACACTAAGTTAAAGTCATATGGTTGAGTTTTTCTGATCTTTCTTATGTATTTAGCAAGTCAATTCAATAGCCATAAATTTTTGATTTGCCAAATAAATCAGCAATTACCAACTTAACTCTCTTTGACCTTTAATTAATTGTAATCTTAGATGTCTAAGCATATTACAACTATGTCATGCTCCACAATATAGTATTTGTATAAATTATAAATTATAAAATATAAGTCTCATTAAATGTATTCATGTGTATAATTCTAGATTAATTATATATTATTTTTATAATTAATTATTATTTTTGAATGTGTCGGAGAATATTAAATCATATTGTCTTAGCATCTAGTAAAATCGGAGTCAGAATATCCAATGATCTTCAAATGGTCTGATCTCCCATATGATCTTTTGTTCTCTTTAAATATCTCATGACTCTTTTAGCTACATTCCAATGATTCATTCCATGATTGCTTAAGTATCTATCTAACATTCCAACAATGTACATTATATCTTGACGCGTACAAACCTGTGCATACATTAGACTCCCTAAAGCTAATGCATAGGAAATCTTCTGCATTTCTTAAGTTTCCAGATTTTTTTTAAGGCACTAATTGAGACTGAACTTGTCTCCCTTTGTGATAGGGGTGTCTCCTGGTTTACAATCCTATATGCTAAACCTTTTGAGTACTTTATCGATATAGTTCCTTTGTAATAATCCTAGAATACCTCGCGATCTATCTCGGTGTATCTTGATTCCTAATACAAAAGGGGTATCACCAAGATCTTTCATCTCAAAATTTCTAGATAAAAATCTCTTGGTTTCGTGCAATATGTCTATATCATTAGTGGCAAGCAGAATGTCATCCATATAAAATATTAGTAAAATAAATTTGCTCCCACTGAATTTATGATACATGCAATCATCAACAACATTCATCTTAAAACCAAATGAGATAATTACTTGATGAAATTTGTGATACTACTAAAAGGATGTTTGTTTTGTTAGGATCGAAATCGGCACTAAGAGGGGGGGAGTGTGAATTAGTGCTTACGATAAAAATTACATCGATTCGAAAATTTCGTTCGATAAAATCATATTGGAAATATGTTTAACTCGAAAACGTTCATAAAAATGTAATGAGCAAGTAAAGCAGTTTGCAATAAAGGTAAACAACAAAATATAAATACAAACTAAGTTTTATAGTGGTTCGATCATCGTGACCTGCATCCACTCCTGATTCCTCTTCACTCAAGGCCATCGGCTTTCACTATCGATCTTCTTTCAACGGAGGAAGATCAACTATCCTTTTACACCCATTTTCTCCTTTTCACCGGTTTAGGAGATAACCTTTACAACCTCACCTCTCTCTTAAACTTCATATATAATACTGAGAGCTGGAGACGAGTTTTTATAATATTACTATAGCATTTTTCTTTTCTTTAACTCACAATTGATGTGTTTACTGAGTAAGGATGAGTAGGGCTTTTTTAGGCCCCAAATGAATTCAAATTTAGGGACCAAATGATCTCATCTTGGGTTTTCGGGGTACTAGCAATACCACCGCCTGCTAGTTTGAGACTAGGTGGTACCATCGCCTAACACAGTCTGGGAGATTGTATCTGAGCAATATTATCACCTAAACTGGCAGTGTCACAGCTTGGGCCAACTATGGGTCACTAATTGGGCCTTCCACTTGGCCCAAAATAACCCCAATTCAGGCCGAGTTAACCCATAATTGAGTTGGTCTAATTACATTCTAAACAATCCAATTAGAACTAAAACTACTTCGATCTAGACAAATTATTATAAGTAAGAATTCTAAGTTATCCAACATGTCATTGGTTCATCCGATGCTTCACCCGAACCTTCGGCATATCGTCCTCTCTTATGATGTATTGCCCAATCGACATGTTGATATCCGCAACACCCGATCTCCTTAGTGCAATGTCTGATCCTTTTGGCCCGATGCTCGAACTCATGGCACGAAGCCTTCTGCTGATATGTCGACCATTCCTCCGGTCCGACATCCAATCTTCTGACATGTTCCATTTTAGCCCAACTTTTGATTCCACCGCTTTAATCAATTTATCTTTCCTGATTGAATATAGTCCTACGTCACTTAAATGTACATTAGATCGTAAACTCATTAATTGATTTCATCGTCAAAATCCAAGATTCAATATGTTTTATCTCATAGATAGATTTTATCAATTTACATATTATTTTCTTTAGGTTCTTTTGATACAAAGTATTCTGGTTGTACCATATAAATTATTTCATCAATATTTCCATTGAGAATTGTTATTTTGACATCCATCTAAAAGAGCTCCAAATCAAAATGTGTGGCTAAAGCCATAATTATTCTAAAAGAGTCATTCGTTAAAACCGGAGAGGTTTATTTAAAGTCAATCCCTTCTTTTTGAGTATAGCCCTTTGCCACAAGACGTGCATTATATCTCTCCACATTACCATTAGAATCCCCTTTGGTTTTAAAAATTCATTTACAACCAATAGGTTTCACTCCTTCTAGTAATGGGACAAGTTCTCAAACTTTATTGTCTTGTATGGACTTATACTCTTGATTCATTGCTTTAATCCACTTATCAGAATTGGAATCCTCTATGGCTTGACAGAAGTTGATTGGATCATCTTCCATCATATCACTACTTTTTTCATGTTCCCAGAGAAATACCATATAATCATATGAAATGACACTCCTCCTTACCCTAATGGATCATCACAAAGGTGCTAGCTCTTGTGGCATATGTTCTTATGGATGTTGAGTTTGATCCTCATGAATAATTTTCTTATACTATATGAGAGTTGAAATAACTATATCCTTTTGAGGTATTGAATTTACCACATCAGTGGCAACTATATAAATTGGATTAAATTGAACCAATTCTTCCTCAAACGTAAAGTCTTTAACCTTATTTCTCCCCCCAAACTCAATATCCTTGTAGCAATACTCGTCTCAAAAATATTTATTGATTTGGGATTATAAAATTTGTACCCCTTAGATCGTTCAGAATAACCAATAAAATAATTGCTTATTGTTTGGGGTTCCAATTTCTTTTCGTTAGGCCTGTAAAGCCTTGTCTTAGATAGACAACCTATGAAAGTGTCTTAGACTAGGCTTTCTTCCGGTCCAAAGCTCATAAGGTGTTTTTGTAGTTGCTTTAATTGGTACTCTATAAGAATGTAAGCTATAGTTTTTATTGCTTCTCTTCAGGGTGACTCTGGCAAAGTAGATTAAAAAATCATATTTCTTACTATGTCTTTAAGTATGCAGTTTCGTCTTTCAACTACACCATTCATGTTAGGTGACCTTGGCATTTTATACAGAGGGATAATTCCACACTCCTCTAAGCATAGAGCAAATGGTCCTCGACGTTATTCACTTGAGCCGTCATTTCTGTTGTAATATTCCCCTCCACGGTTAGATCTAATGCTTTATATATATATATATATATATATATATTCACTGTTGAATTAGATGCGGTCATCAAATTTGTGATCAAGATCGTAGGATCATGTGATCCTACGGCCCAGATTGAGATTTGGAGCTGGACCTGACGTTTGAATCGGATACAAAGCTTGACTAGAATGGAGTTACGAGTTGACTTAGAGTCGGTCGATTCAACTTAAGCAAGTTGGGATATAAATGTTTTGAAAAAGAAATAACGTGTCACGGCCTTCTTGGTGGTGCGCGATTGTAGGCGAACCCTAGTGGAAATACCAATCTCCAGCTCCGCAAACGAGATCAGGAATCACGGCCCACGCTCTCCTCTCCTCTCCTCCCTCTCTCTCCACCATCCTAAATACTTCACTCCTCCCTCTCCCGCGCAGCCAACCCCTTATTCCCAATGACTTGATTGAAGACGGCGGGTTTCAAAGTTGGTGAGGAGGTGCCGATGAAGGAGGAGGACGAGTTTATGCTTTTAAGAAATTGCTTCCTCGAGACCTCCTCGACATTAATCTCGTTGATGAAAGGTTCTGGTTCGATTCAAGTGATATGGATTGTTGTTATTTTGGTTTGCTCTTCATGGTATTGTTCTGTTATCGAGTGATGAGGGTTTGTTCATTTTTGTTTTCATATCCTCGTTGCCAAGAAAATAGTTCTAAGACAGAGAGAGAGCGCCGACAAACATTTCAATTCGTGTCAAAACCGACGTAGACTAACTTACCAAAAATCGAAAGCTTAAAATAAATTAATTTTTTATAAATAAAATATTAATTTGATTATGTTGTTGTAAGCTCATTTACAAGATGAGTATTTGACCCTAAGGTTTTCTCCTTTGGCAAGTACCAAGAAAAATGGCGACGCACGGACGTGAGGGGATCATTAAAACGCACGGACGGACGTGAGGGGATCATTAAATCGCACGGACGTGAGGGGATCATTAAAACGCACGGACGTGAGGGGATCATTAAAACGCACGTCCGTGCGTCGCCACCAACAGCGAAATAGGAGCGGGCGAGGAACGTGAGGGGATCATTAAAACGCACGGACGTGAGGGGATCATTAAATCGCAACTACAGAGAGAAGCAGTGTAGAACGAGGAGGTCGAGGAGCAGTGACGGCCAGGACCGAAGAGCCAAGTAAGAATCCGCCATTTCCACCGTCTCTCTCTCTCACTCTCCCTGCCTCCGGGGGTGATATGGCGAGGGCGTCTCATGCTTAGTGACGCGGTTGATATCGGATTCGGGGAGTGGCCTCCGGAGCCGTCGGATCCGGGTGGGGTTGCAGCCGCCGCCGTTCTCCCTGTAGTTGCGATTTAATGATCCCCTCACGTCCGTGCGTTTTAATGATCCCCTCACGTTCCTCGCCCGCTCCTATTTCGCTGTTGGTGGCGACGCACGGACGTGCGTTTTAATGATCCCCTCACGTCCGTGCGTTTTAATGATCCCCTCACGTCCGTGCGATTTAATGATCCCCTCACGTCCGTCCGTGCGTTTTAATGATCCCCTCACGTCCGTGCGTCGCCATTTTGAGCGGAGAACGCACGGACGTGAGGGGATCATTAAAACGCACGGACGTGAGGGGATCATTAAAACGCACGTCCGTGCGTCGCCACCAACAGCGAAATAGGAGCGGGCGAGGAACGTGAGGGGATCATTAAAACGCACGGACGTGAGGGGATCATTAAATCGCAACTACAGGGAGAACGGCGGCGGCTGCAACCCCACCCGGATCCGACGGCTCCGGAGGCCACTCCCCGAATCCGATATCAACCACGTCACTAAGCATGAGACGCCCTCGCCATATCACCCCCGGAGGCAGGGAGAGTGAGAGAGAGAGACGGTGGAAATGGCGGATTCTTACTTGGCTCTTCGGTCCTGGCCGTCACTGCTCCTCGACCTCCTCGTTCTACACTGCTTCTCTCTGTAGTTGCGATTTAATGATCCCCTCACGTCCGTGCGTCGCCACCAACAGCGAAATAGGAGCGGGCGAGGAAGACGAGATCGAGAGACGGAGCTTCACTCGTCCCACCCAGTTGTCCCGCTCGTCGAAAACCCCTACCTTTGCTCCTCAGGCGATCGATCCCGTCGTCGGGCCCTGCCCCCAGGTTTGCCTCCACTCCTTTCTCCTACCCCGTTCCTATTGCGACGCATTGATATGCTCTTGTTTCTTTTGCTATGGAGCTCGTCTCGATTTCCGTTTAATTGCTCAGGGTTGTATTTGTTCTGCGTGGATTCTCGGTTCTATTTGGATTACGCCTTTTCTTCTATGTTTCTCGTGAGGTTCATCGTGGCGGATCCTCTTGGGAAATCTCAATTAGGGTTTGGATTGTGGGGGCGTGGGGCTTTAATTTGATTAATTATGTTATTTGGATTGTTGATTGCTCGAATTTGGATGGTGAATCACGGGAAGTGCCATTGTGTAACATTTATTTATGTTTTGTAGATAAGAGTTTTTGGTCCTTCCGCAGCTACTCAAGTGCTCGGCCTATTGTCAGAGCTGGAATGGAGGGCATAAATGGTATATAAACTTGGTCTTGTTTTTCATTGTTTAGCTATAAGTTGTTGTCAACTTGTTGTCAAAGCTTTGGGAGTTGAGATGCATTAAAGAGAGTTTGCAATTTTGTTACAAGCATTGATTGAAAAGGCGCTAGGTGCCAAAAGGTGCTAAGGTCCAAAAACGTCCGAGGTGCTAGGCGTTCGTCTGAGTGAAGCGAGACGCTAAAATATAAAAATATATAATATAATTAATAAATATATTTATTTAAATAAAAATATATCATTTATTCTGAAACCTAATAATAATTTTAAATAAATAAAAATTAATAGTATTAAAATCAAAATAATATATTATTAATCTAATAAATAAAAATACTATTACTAGTATATAGTTAGTAGCAAGGTCTATCATACCGAAGCGTACCATCCGTACCCGGCGGTACGTACCGATCCGATAGGTTACCGGTATGCGGATCGCCCGATACCGCTACAGTGCTACAGTATGAAAAAAGTATAAAATTGTTCGGTACGCCCTGATGTACCGCCCGGTACACCGGTACCGTACCGTACCGTACCGAGCTCGGGTCGAAACGCCTGTACGGTACGGTACGACGAACCTTGGTTAGTAGCATATTGTTAATATATTGATAACAGTATACTATTGAAGTAAGAAGAGTGTGAGTAAGAGGAAGACTGAGGCTACTGACTGAGAGCAGCGGCAGCGGTAGCAACGAGAAGCGATAGTGGCAGCGGCAGCGGTAGCGGCGAGCGATGGCAACGGGAGCGGCGACAGTGGCAACGACAGTGGTAGTAACGAGTAGCGGGAGTAGGAGCGGCGAGCGGCGATAGTGGCAGCAGCAGTAGTAGTAGCGAGCAGAAGCAGCGGGAGCGGCAACAGTGTCAACGGGAGCAGGAGTGGCGAGCGACGATAGTGGCAGCGACAGCAGTAACAGCGAGTAGTGGCAGCGGGAGCGGCGATAGTGGCAGCGGTAGCAGCGAGCAGGGGGGAGCGAGAGCGGGAGCGGCGAGCGACGACAGTGGCAGCGGCAGCGAGAGCAAGAGCGACGAGCGACGATAGTGGCAGCGATAGCGGTAGCAGTGGCAGCGGCAGTGGGAGTGGAAGTGGCGAGCGGGGTTAGAGTTGGGGAAGTCGTGAGAAGAAGGCTGATATCGGTGCTTTAGTTGGTTCGATTGGACCAACTAAAGCACCGGAGATTGAACCAGACCTAAAACGCTAGTTCGGTCGCTGGGTTTAACCCGGGTGCTCGCCCGACGCCTGGGCTCGGGCGAGCGCCCAAGCGACGCGCTTCGGGCCTCCCCTCGCTTAGGAAGATGAACTTGACTTCGATATTTTCTGTTTCTATTTCACTTTATTTCATTGCTTGGCAACACTGATATATCTAAGCTTGCATGCTGCTTTACTTCACTTAAGAGGTATATCTTTTAGAAAGCTTTAATCTGATTTTGGATTCCAATTTTAGGCTGCAGTACACTAGAACTTGTTATGGACTGCTAACAATCTTGACATGTTTATGTTTTATCAGTGAAATCAACCATAAAATTGCTTTTATTTTCATATACAACATTTCTTAACTCTGAAAATAAAAAGTATGTAATGTCAGCAGTAGGTTGACATAAAGGAAAACTTGCATATACCTCCATAGTATAATAGCAAGAAATAATGTGTGAAGAATAGGGTTTCAGTTTCCTCACCTTCTTAACCATTTGCATTTGCAAACATGGGATAATAGTGATGGACTATTCAACTCTACTATGCAACTCTAACAATTGTGACTTGTCTGTATATATTGTGCAATTGTGACTTCACGCAAGATGCACAAGATGACACAGGAGAGTTCAAGAATGAAGATATAAAGATATCTTGATGTATTTTTTTTCGAGATGATGTGGAATTTATAATTGTCTCACTTTGATATTGATTTTTGGATAAAATAAAGATTGTAATGTGAAGTTTCAAATATCAATAATTTTATCTTGAATTTATGAAAAAGTTTTGGTATGATTTTGAAATTATTAAAAATTGATAGGTAATTAATAAAATTATTATTGACAGTATAGTGACACTCAAATAATCCATTACTAATTTTTTTTATATTTTAGTGACAGGTCAAGCCATCACTAAATTATTATTATCTTTTCCATTTAATCAGTAAGAGTTAATTATATTGTCACTAAAATTGTTAGTCAATTCTTTTAGTGACAGAAGTGTTCATAACCAATTGTTGTCACAGAAATATTAATTTATCAATTTATTTATTTTTAGCGATAGAATTTAATGTTTTAGCTACAAATATAAACTATCACTAAAAACTATAATTTAATGACATATGTGTCTTTTTTTGTTACTAAAACTTTTAGCCACGAGATCTATGCTGACGGAAGCTAGTGATGGCTCATTTTGCACTAATTCTTTTAGTGACAACTTTTGTTCATGGTTAATAACTATTTTTCTTATAGTGTAGGGGGCATGTGACCTGTATGTGTGCCAATATCTCAAGGAGCAGAGGAAACCAATGGCCTCGATCGCTTCCTCGACATGGCACCACCCCACCCCCCTATTCCGATCGATTTCGATCAGCGTTGGCTTGGCTGTGCCGACGACCAATCGGGCAACGCTTCTCAACTTTAATCCATGGACCAAAGAGGTCCAGCTCTAAGTGAGAAGACCCAACCTCCCTTAGGGTAATAGAGCCATCTAAATCGGAAGGGGGTTGCTCCACACCCTTTTGGGGGTCGGCCTTGTGAGAAGAGTCCAGAAAAACAAGGGAGGAAGTCAAAGAAGTCATCGAAACTAGAGGGCAAATCCACTTTATGACCCACACAACTATACTTGAAACACACCAAAGGTAAATTCTCATATGAAACAGTTTGGAAAATTCCTTTCTTTAGGTGACCCAGTCATACTGCTTATGGGGTTTTGAAAGATCGATTTCTATACTAACCTTACATATCGACCCCTTTCAAACGAGAAAGAACATTCATCATTCTTTAGGGGACGACCTAGGAGAGAACCAAGATTAATAACACATTCTGTTCCAGTACTCCAAAGGAAGATTGACGAACTACACCTAGATAGGGACAGATGAGATCCTCTCTGTGAGAGGCTGGAAATTAGCTTTCTTGGGCATCAGATACAAAACCTCCCCTCGAATGGTCCATGGTCCCTCGGTGAGGATGCGAACAACCTCCGCTTTAGAAAAAAATTGAAAGCAAATAAAAACCTTAAGCCAAATTGATCACTTGGGACACCAAAGAACATTTCCATTAGTGAGAAACCACATATTTCAGGAAATCCAAAGTCGAAGTCGGAGGAAATGATTGATCAAACTAGATATTCAAGGTTTTTGCCATTCATGAGGAGTTTTTTCGTCAAATTCGATGAAATCCTTAGAAGCATCATAGATCCGGTTAAACAAAGAAGAAGATAGTAGTGAACTTGCATCTGGCCCATATGAAGGACCAATTAACATCAATGCCTAAGAGATGCTCTTTCCAGTGAAAGGGCCATCCAATTGGCTCTTCTTGGAAGGCGGAGGGGCATTGGAAGGATCCCGATGGAGTGGCCCATTTTTCTTGGTACTTGCCAAAGGAGAAAACCTTAGGGGTCTGGCTTGGCATCACTCCAGGAACCCTAACTGAAGGGATCGACACCACAGAAGAAGATGATGACACCCTAGGGAGGGGAACAACAATGGATGCAAGGAGAGAGCCAAGTAGGGGATGTGAAGCCAGTAGTTGGGGGCGGGGGGGGGTGGGGAAGGGTGTGGTTGGGTCGCATCAAAGGTGGAATTAAGGAGGGAGAAGGCAATGGGGTTGTCCTTATCGCCTTAGAAACCCAGAGCTTCTCTCTCTAAGGAAAGAAGAGAGTTCCCTACTCTCTCACAAATTTATTTAATGCATTACAATCGACCATATCTTGTTCAGAACTTCACGGTTAGCCCCCAATTCCCTTCTCGCACTTTTCTAGTTCGAAAACCCTAAAGAAGATGCAGTGCAAGATTATTTTCCGCCATCAATCTGGTCCTCATGATTAATCTAGGACTATGTGTTTTTGCTGCTTATCGATCCGATTGATGTGATTCTCCCGATAAGCTCTAACTCTGATGGCTGCCCTCCCTCCGCAAGCGGACAACTTCTAGATCACCCTTGTTCTTTCCCTCGGTGAGCTTTTTTTTTCCTCATAAATTTGATACTTTTGGTCATATTTTTATATGAAAAAGGTTTACTTGGTGGAATTGGTGGCACCTGCTATTTCTATTCTTCTGTTTCTCTTTGGAACAAATTGATTTATTTGTAGGACATGCTTAGATCATCACAAGAGGATGAAGGTAAAAAGTTTGCTATGAGGTTTGTTACCAATACTAGATATTTGCAAAGTTTTTAGCATTGTGGTGAGGCACTGCGGTTATATCTCTGAGACTTATGTGATGGTATATTTAATTTTGAAGTGTTCAATATTGGTTGGCATGTAGGACGAGCAACAACAAATTACTTTCATAGTGGAGGAATAGAAAGAGAAAAGTGAAAGATAATAACTAAAAATAATAAGCAAATGTATAACTATCCAATTGGCTCAAAGATAACACTCCTAGGATAGAAGTCTTGCACCTCCGCATGCCTCACAAGGTGGGAAAGGAAAAAAACTTGATTCATGGATCCTTTTTTTATTCATACATTACAATGTTATAGCCCATTTTTATATGCTCAAGTATAAGAATAAAAAGAAAATTACAGAAATTTAAAAAATTACAATCGCATCAAATCAAATATATGATATCTTGTTCTTCGTTTCTGATTTGATTTGAGAAATAGTCTTCCTCTCTTCATGATATTTTTGATTGATAATCTTTCATCTTTATAGAGATGAATCTTTAAGATATTCAATCAAGATTTGTAATTTTCAATAATATGATTTCTTTTTTGTTGTATTTTTTCTTTCTTTTTCTCCTCGTTGAGTAGATATTTTCATGTTATTACATATGTAAAATATCTCTAAACAAATTAAATTTATTTTATTAATAAATTAATTTAATTGCTCATGCATCATATTGTTTTACTGTTTCTTTTTCATTTCTGCTATTGAGCGAGCATGCACATGTGGAGATTTTGGAATCGAATGAATTGTTCCTTTAAAGTCAGAGACGATTGAATTTGATTGGCCTAGATGCATGCATAGCAATTCATGTGCAGAGTATAGTTTCATCAAAACTAAAATTTTAATTTCATTCTTCCTCAAATTAGTGACTATATTATGGATATATTAGATGACATTTTGGTCTCTTTGGTGTTTATGTAGCATTTACATGATGCCTTTTGTGGAAGTTGTATGATATACTGCCATGGTTGTTTTGACCAAATACAAAGTTTAATATGCTAATGAGTTAGTTTTAGTTCCAGAGCATGCTTCTGATGATTCTTGGTGTGATGATGGGCTTCTGAATGAAATCTCAGATGCTGACTTAAACAGAGAACAGAAGAGGCGTTATGATCAATTTTATACAGTATCCTTGCAATCTATAAATGATATGCATATCCTTTGTCCAAAACTCTTCATAGTAAAACTTTTAGGGCTTTAAACTTGAGGATGTATCATATGGAACCCTTGACAAAAGTTTATATGGGTTATCGAGATGGTATATCTGCAGGAAAGGAAGCTTCTGCCCAAGAGGGCTTCAACATTGGGTTTAAGCAATCTGCAAGCAGTGGTTACAAATGGGGAATTGTTAGAGGCATCACAAGGTGAAAAGTGATAGTATTTACTGATCTCTTTCTGCAGAAGAATTTTGGTATCTTATTTTTCCTACATTATTTCGTAGTGCATTTGTAAACCTCCCAGATCAATTCAAAGAAAAGTTAGTTAAGAAGCTTGAAGACAGATGCACGTTTCAAAGTCTTTACAAGCCCGTTCAAGAGATTTCCACGGACGATGCTCTGAGAATGTATCACTTTCAACTACAACAAGAAAATAAACAATCTCATCAAAGATCAAAAGCGACAGTATCATCGGCAATCGAAGATTTTGACTGCAATAAGTTAGACTTCTTTTTCAAGGAGCTTATGTTACTTGTAAGTGAGTCTTCTGAAATCAAAGCAAGTGTTGATGTTGTAAAAGGAGAGGAAGAAGAATGACCTTGATGTTGAAGTACTTGGAGGGATCGTTCAAATTCACTTACGTCTGAATTTTCTGGACAGATTGTAATTTTTTGATGGCCTCAGATTGCAATGAAAAGAACTGAACCATTGCTCCATTGCAGCATAATATATTTTGAGATTTTGCTTCAGAAAAATAGGTTCCAAATTTCAGAGTATTGACTATTCTTCCACTGGAACTGTGCCGTCATTTTTGGGAACGTTGAAAGCACTCATGGTTTGATAATAATCTCCTTCCGAAATGCAATACTTTTTCATTGTGTTTGATGTTGAGCATGGCCTTTCTTTTTCCTCCTAGTTTTGCACACTGTAAATATAAGCATAAGATGCTTCTCCAACAATAACGATAGAATCTGATGAGAGGTTAATCAAGTAGCACTATATTGAAATGAATGAGATACTATTTTCAAACTAATACAAACAACTCTTACACTTTTTTCTTTCCTTTTTTCTGAATAAATTTCTACTTTCAGAATGCATTTACTTCAGCTTTAAATTAACATCGTATTTCATTAATTAGATTTTTTTTTACACTAAGTTAAAGTCATATGGTTGAGTTTTTCTGATCTTTCTTATGTATTTAGCAAGTCAATTCAATAGCCATAAATTTTTGATTTGCCAAATAAATCAGCAATTACCAACTTAACTCTCTTTGACCTTTAATTAATTGTAATCTTAGATGTCTAAGCATATTACAACTATGTCATGCTCCACAATATAGTATTTGTATAAATTATAAATTATAAAATATAAGTCTCATTAAATGTATTCATGTGTATAATTCTAGATTAATTATATATTATTTTTATAATTAATTATTATTTTTGAATGTGTCGGAGAATATTAAATCATATTGTCTTAGCATCTAGTAAAATCGGAGTCAGAATATCCAATGATCTTCAAATGGTCTGATCTCCCATATGATCTTTTGTTCTCTTTAAATATCTCATGACTCTTTTAGCTACATTCCAATGATTCATTCCATGATTGCTTAAGTATCTATCTAACATTCCAACAATGTACATTATATCTTGACGCGTACAAACCTGTGCATACATTAGACTCCCTAAAGCTAATGCATAGGAAATCTTCTGCATTTCTTAAGTTTCCAGATTTTTTTTAAGGCACTAATTGAGACTGAACTTGTCTCCCTTTGTGATAGGGGTGTCTCCTGGTTTACAATCCTATATGCTAAACCTTTTGAGTACTTTATCGATATAGTTCCTTTGTAATAATCCTAGAATACCTCGCGATCTATCTCGGTGTATCTGGATTCCTAATACAAAAGGGGCATCACCAAGATCTTTCATCTCAAAATTTCTAGATAAAAATCTCTTGGTTTCGTGCAATATGTCTATATCATTAGTGGCAAGCAGAATGTCATCCATATAAAATATTAGTAAAATAAATTTGCTCCCACTGAATTTATGATACATGCAATCATCAACAACATTCATCTTAAAACCAAATGAGATAATTACTTGATGAAATTTGTGATACTACTAAAAGGATGTTTGTTTTGTTAGGATCGAAATCGGCACTAAGAGGGGGGGAGTGTGAATTAGTGCTTACGATAAAAATTACATCGATTCGAAAATTTCGTTCGATAAAATCATATTGGAAATATGTTTAACTCGAAAACGTTCATAAAAATGTAATGAGCAAGTAAAGCAGTTTGCAATAAAGGTAAACAACAAAATATAAATACAAACTAAGTTTTATAGTGGTTCGATCATCGTGACCTGCATCCACTCCTGATTCCTCTTCACTCAAGGCCATCGGCTTTCACTATCGATCTTCTTTCAACGGAGGAAGATCAACTATCCTTTTACACCCATTTTCTCCTTTTCACCGGTTTAGGAGATAACCTTTACAACCTCACCTCTCTCTTAAACTTCATATATAATACTGAGAGCTGGAGACGAGTTTTTATAATATTACTATAGCATTTTTCTTTTCTTTAACTCACAATTGATGTGTTTACTGAGTAAGGATGAGTAGGGCTTTTTTAGGCCCCAAATGAATTCAAATTTAGGGACCAAATGATCTCATCTTGGGTTTTCGGGGTACTAGCAATACCACCGCCTGCTAGTTTGAGACTAGGTGGTACCATCGCCTAACACAGTCTGGGAGATTGTATCTGAGCAATATTATCACCTAAACTGGCAGTGTCACAGCTTGGGCCAACTATGGGTCACTAATTGGGCCTTCCACTTGGCCCAAAATAACCCCAATTCAGGCCGAGTTAACCCATAATTGAGTTGGTCTAATTACATTCTAAACAATCCAATTAGAACTAAAACTACTTCGATCTAGACAAATTATTATAAGTAAGAATTCTAAGTTATCCAACATGTCATTGGTTCATCCGATGCTTCACCCGAACCTTCGGCATATCGTCCTCTCTTATGATGTATTGCCCAATCGACATGTTGATATCCGCAACACCCGATCTCCTTAGTGCAATGTCTGATCCTTTTGGCCCGATGCTCGAACTCATGGCACGAAGCCTTCTGCTGATATGTCGACCATTCCTCCGGTCCGACATCCAATCTTCTGACATGTTCCATTTTAGCCCAACTTTTGATTCCACCGCTTTAATCAATTTATCTTTCCTGATTGAATATAGTCCTACGTCACTTAAATGTACATTAGATCGTAAACTCATTAATTGATTTCATCGTCAAAATCCAAGATTCAATATGTTTTATCTCATAGATAGATTTTATCAATTTACATATTATTTTCTTTAGGTTCTTTTGATACAAAGTATTCTGGTTGTACCATATAAATTATTTCATCAATATTTCCATTGAGAATTGTTATTTTGACATCCATCTAAAAGAGCTCCAAATCAAAATGTGTGGCTAAAGCCATAATTATTCTAAAAGAGTCATTCGTTAAAACCGGAGAGGTTTATTTAAAGTCAATCCCTTCTTTTTGAGTATAGCCCTTTGCCACAAGACGTGCATTATATCTCTCCACATTACCATTAGAATCCCCTTTGGTTTTAAAAATTCATTTACAACCAATAGGTTTCACTCCTTCTAGTAATGGGACAAGTTCTCAAACTTTATTGTCTTGTATGGACTTATACTCTTGATTCATTGCTTTAATCCACTTATCAGAATTGGAATCCTCTATGGCTTGACAGAAGTTGATTGGATCATCTTCCATCATATCACTACTTTTTTCATGTTCCCAGAGAAATACCATATAATCATATGAAATGACACTCCTCCTTACCCTAATGGATCATCACAAAGGTGCTAGCTCTTGTGGCATATGTTCTTATGGATGTTGAGTTTGATCCTCATGAATAATTTTCTTATACTATATGAGAGTTGAAATAACTATATCCTTTTGAGGTATTGAATTTACCACATCAGTGGCAACTATATAAATTGGATTAAATTGAACCAATTCTTCCTCAAACGTAAAGTCTTTAACCTTATTTCTCCCCCCAAACTCAATATCCTTGTAGCAATACTCGTCTCAAAAATATTTATTGATTTGGGATTATAAAATTTGTACCCCTTAGATCGTTCAGAATAACCAATAAAATAATTGCTTATTGTTTGGGGTTCCAATTTCTTTTCGTTAGGCCTGTAAAGCCTTGTCTTAGATAGACAACCTATGAAAGTGTCTTAGACTAGGCTTTCTTCCGGTCCAAAGCTCATAAGGTGTTTTTGTAGTTGCTTTAATTGGTACTCTATAAGAATGTAAGCTATAGTTTTTATTGCTTCTCTTCAGGGTGACTCTGGCAAAGTAGATTAAAAAATCATATTTCTTACTATGTCTTTAAGTATGCAGTTTCGTCTTTCAACTACACCATTCATGTTAGGTGACCTTGGCATTTTATACAGAGGGATAATTCCACACTCCTCTAAGCATAGAGCAAATGGTCCTCGACGTTATTCACTTGAGCCGTCATTTCTGTTGTAATATTCCCCTCCACGGTTAGATCTAATGCTTTATATATATATATATATATATATTCACTGTTGAATTAGATGCGGTCATCAAATTTGTGATCAAGATCGTAGGATCATGTGATCCTACGGCCCAGATTGAGATTTGGAGCTGGACCTGACGTTTGAATCGGATACAAAGCTTGACTAGAATGGAGTTACGAGTTGACTTAGAGTCGGTCGATTCAACTTAAGCAAGTTGGGATATAAATGTTTTGAAAAAGAAATAACGTGTCACGGCCTTCTTGGTGGTGCGCGATTGTAGGCGAACCCTAGTGGAAATACCAATCTCCAGCTCCGCAAACGAGATCAGGAATCACGGCCCACGCTCTCCTCTCCTCTCCTCCCTCTCTCTCCACCATCCTAAATACTTCACTCCTCCCTCTCCCGCGCAGCCAACCCCTTATTCCCAATGACTTGATTGAAGACGGCGGGTTTCAAAGTTGGTGAGGAGGTGCCGATGAAGGAGGAGGACGAGTTTATGCTTTTAAGAAATTGCTTCCTCGAGACCTCCTCGACATTAATCTCGTTGATGAAAGGTTCTGGTTCGATTCAAGTGATATGGATTGTTGTTATTTTGGTTTGCTCTTCATGGTATTGTTCTGTTATCGAGTGATGAGGGTTTGTTCATTTTTGTTTTCATATCCTCGTTGCCAAGAAAATAGTTCTAAGACAGAGAGAGAGCGCCGACAAACATTTCAATTCGTGTCAAAACCGACGTAGACTAACTTACCAAAAATCGAAAGCTTAAAATAAATTAATTTTTTATAAATAAAATATTAATTTGATTATGTTGTTGTAAGCTCATTTACAAGATGAGTATTTGACCCTAAGGTTTTCTCCTTTGGCAAGTACCAAGAAAAATGGCGACGCACGGACGTGAGGGGATCATTAAAACGCACGGACGGACGTGAGGGGATCATTAAATCGCACGGACGTGAGGGGATCATTAAAACGCACGGACGTGAGGGGATCATTAAAACGCACGTCCGTGCGTCGCCACCAACAGCGAAATAGGAGCGGGCGAGGAACGTGAGGGGATCATTAAAACGCACGGACGTGAGGGGATCATTAAATCGCAACTACAGAGAGAAGCAGTGTAGAACGAGGAGGTCGAGGAGCAGTGACGGCCAGGACCGAAGAGCCAAGTAAGAATCCGCCATTTCCACCGTCTCTCTCTCTCACTCTCCCTGCCTCCGGGGGTGATATGGCGAGGGCGTCTCATGCTTAGTGACGCGGTTGATATCGGATTCGGGGAGTGGCCTCCGGAGCCGTCGGATCCGGGTGGGGTTGCAGCCGCCGCCGTTCTCCCTGTAGTTGCGATTTAATGATCCCCTCACGTCCGTGCGTTTTAATGATCCCCTCACGTTCCTCGCCCGCTCCTATTTCGCTGTTGGTGGCGACGCACGGACGTGCGTTTTAATGATCCCCTCACGTCCGTGCGTTTTAATGATCCCCTCACGTCCGTGCGATTTAATGATCCCCTCACGTCCGTCCGTGCGTTTTAATGATCCCCTCACGTCCATGCGTCGCCATTTTGAGCGGAGAACGCACGGACGTGAGGGGATCATTAAAACGCACGGACGTGAGGGGATCATTAAAACGCACGTCCGTGCGTCGCCACCAACAGCGAAATAGGAGCGGGCGAGGAACGTGAGGGGATCATTAAAACGCACGGACGTGAGGGGATCATTAAATCGCAACTACAGGGAGAACGGCGGCGGCTGCAACCCCACCCGGATCCGACGGCTCCGGAGGCCACTCCCCGAATCCGATATCAACCACGTCACTAAGCATGAGACGCCCTCGCCATATCACCCCCGGAGGCAGGGAGAGTGAGAGAGAGAGACGGTGGAAATGGCGGATTCTTACTTGGCTCTTCGGTCCTGGCCGTCACTGCTCCTCGACCTCCTCGTTCTACACTGCTTCTCTCTGTAGTTGCGATTTAATGATCCCCTCACGTCCGTGCGTCGCCACCAACAGCGAAATAGGAGCGGGCGAGGAAGACGAGATCGAGAGACGGAGCTTCACTCGTCCCACCCAGTTGTCCCGCTCGTCGAAAACCCCTACCTTTGCTCCTCAGGCGATCGATCCCGTCGTCGGGCCCTGCCCCCAGGTTTGCCTCCACTCCTTTCTCCTACCCCGTTCCTATTGCGACGCATTGATATGCTCTTGTTTCTTTTGCTATGGAGCTCGTCTCGATTTCCGTTTAATTGCTCAGGGTTGTATTTGTTCTGCGTGGATTCTCGGTTCTATTTGGATTACGCCTTTTCTTCTATGTTTCTCGTGAGGTTCATCGTGGCGGATCCTCTTGGGAAATCTCAATTAGGGTTTGGATTGTGGGGGCGTGGGGCTTTAATTTGATTAATTATGTTATTTGGATTGTTGATTGCTCGAATTTGGATGGTGAATCACGGGAAGTGCCATTGTGTAACATTTATTTATGTTTTGTAGATAAGAGTTTTTGGTCCTTCCGCAGCTACTCAAGTGCTCGGCCTATTGTCAGAGCTGGAATGGAGGGCATAAATGGTATATAAACTTGGTCTTGTTTTTCATTGTTTAGCTATAAGTTGTTGTCAACTTGTTGTCAAAGCTTTGGGAGTTGAGATGCATTAAAGAGAGTTTGCAATTTTGTTACAAGCATTGATTGAAAAGGCGCTAGGTGCCAAAAGGTGCTAAGGTCCAAAAACGTCCGAGGTGCTAGGCGTTCGTCTGAGTGAAGCGAGACGCTAAAATATAAAAATATATAATATAATTAATAAATATATTTATTTAAATAAAAATATATCATTTATTCTGAAACCTAATAATAATTTTAAATAAATAAAAATTAATAGTATTAAAATCAAAATAATATATTATTAATCTAATAAATAAAAATACTATTACTAGTATATAGTTAGTAGCAAGGTCTATCATACCGAAGCGTACCATCCGTACCCGGCGGTACGTACCGATCCGATAGGTTACCGGTATGCGGATCGCCCGATACCGCTACAGTGCTACAGTATGAAAAAAGTATAAAATTGTTCGGTACGCCCTGATGTACCGCCCGGTACACCGGTACCGTACCGTACCGTACCGAGCTCGGGTCGAAACGCCTGTACGGTACGGTACGACGAACCTTGGTTAGTAGCATATTGTTAATATATTGATAACAGTATACTATTGAAGTAAGAAGAGTGTGAGTAAGAGGAAGACTGAGGCTACTGACTGAGAGCAGCGGCAGCGGTAGCAACGAGAAGCGATAGTGGCAGCGGCAGCGGTAGCGGCGAGCGATGGCAACGGGAGCGGCGACAGTGGCAACGACAGTGGTAGTAACGAGTAGCGGGAGTAGGAGCGGCGAGCGGCGATAGTGGCAGCAGCAGTAGTAGTAGCGAGCAGAAGCAGCGGGAGCGGCAACAGTGTCAACGGGAGCAGGAGTGGCGAGCGACGATAGTGGCAGCGACAGCAGTAACAGCGAGTAGTGGCAGCGGGAGCGGCGATAGTGGCAGCGGTAGCAGCGAGCAGGGGGGAGCGAGAGCGGGAGCGGCGAGCGACAGTGGCAGCGGCAGCGAGAGCAAGAGCGACGAGCGACGATAGTGGCAGCGATAGCGGTAGCAGTGGCAGCGGCAGTGGGAGTGGAAGTGGCGAGCGGGGTTAGAGTTGGGGAAGTCGTGAGAAGAAGGCTGATATCGGTGCTTTAGTTGGTTCGATTGGACCAACTAAAGCACCGGAGATTGAACCAGACCTAAAACGCTGGTTCGGTCGCTGGGTTTAACCCGGGTGCTCGCCCGACGCCTGGGCTCGGGCGAGCGCCCAAGCGACGCGCTTCGGGCCTCCCCTCGCTTAGGAAGATGAACTTGACTTCGATATTTTCTGTTTCTATTTCACTTTATTTCATTGCTTGGCAACACTGATATATCTAAGCTTGCATGCTGCTTTACTTCACTTAAGAGGTATATCTTTTAGAAAGCTTTAATCTGATTTTGGATTCCAATTTTAGGCTGCAGTACACTAGAACTTGTTATGGACTGCTAACAATCTTGACATGTTTATGTTTTATCAGTGAAATCAACCATAAAATTGCTTTTATTTTCATATACAACATTTCTTAACTCTGAAAATAAAAAGTATGTAATGTCAGCAGTAGGTTGACATAAAGGAAAACTTGCATATACCTCCATAGTATAATAGCAAGAAATAATGTGTGAAGAATAGGGTTTCAGTTTCCTCACCTTCTTAACCATTTGCATTTGCAAACATGGGATAATAGTGATGGACTATTCAACTCTACTATGCAACTCTAACAATTGTGACTTGTCTGTATATATTGTGCAATTGTGACTTCACGCAAGATGCACAAGATGACACAGGAGAGTTCAAGAATGAAGATATAAAGATATCTTGATGTATTTTTTTTCGAGATGATGTGGAATTTATAATTGTCTCACTTTGATATTGATTTTTGGATAAAATAAAGATTGTAATGTGAAGTTTCAAATATCAATAATTTTATCTTGAATTTATGAAAAAGTTTTGGTATGATTTTGAAATTATTAAAAATTGATAGGTAATTAATAAAATTATTATTGACAGTATAGTGACACTCAAATAATCCATTACTAATTTTTTTTATATTTTAGTGACAGGTCAAGCCATCACTAAATTATTATTATCTTTTCCATTTAATCAGTAAGAGTTAATTATATTGTCACTAAAATTGTTAGTCAATTCTTTTAGTGACAGAAGTGTTCATAACCAATTGTTGTCACAGAAATATTAATTTATCAATTTATTTATTTTTAGCGATAGAATTTAATGTTTTAGCTACAAATATAAACTATCACTAAAAACTATAATTTAATGACATATGTGTCTTTTTTTGTTACTAAAACTTTTAGCCACGAGATCTATGCTGACGGAAGCTAGTGATGGCTCATTTTGCACTAATTCTTTTAGTGACAACTTTTGTTCATGGTTAATAACTATTTTTCTTATAGTGTAGGGGGCATGTGACCTGTATGTGTGCCAATATCTCAAGGAGCAGAGGAAACCAATGGCCTCGATCGCTTCCTCGACATGGCACCACCCCACCCCCCTATTCCGATCGATTTCGATCAGCGTTGGCTTGGCTGTGCCGACGACCAATCGGGCAACGCTTCTCAACTTTAATCCATGGACCAAAGAGGTCCAGCTCTAAGTGAGAAGACCCAACCTCCCTTAGGGTAATAGAGCCATCTAAATCGGAAGGGGGTTGCTCCACACCCTTTTGGGGGTCGGCCTTGTGAGAAGAGTCCAGAAAAACAAGGGAGGAAGTCAAAGAAGTCATCGAAACTAGAGGGCAAATCCACTTTATGACCCACACAACTATACTTGAAACACACCAAAGGTAAATTCTCATATGAAACAGTTTGGAAAATTCCTTTCTTTAGGTGACCCAGTCATACTGCTTATGGGGTTTTGAAAGATCGATTTCTATACTAACCTTACATATCGACCCCTTTCAAACGAGAAAGAACATTCATCATTCTTTAGGGGACGACCTAGGAGAGAACCAAGATTAATAACACATTCTGTTCCAGTACTCCAAAGGAAGATTGACGAACTACACCTAGATAGGGACAGATGAGATCCTCTCTGTGAGAGGCTGGAAATTAGCTTTCTTGGGCATCAGATACAAAACCTCCCCTCGAATGGTCCATGGTCCCTCGGTGAGGATGCGAACAACCTCCGCTTTAGAAAAAAATTGAAAGCAAATAAAAACCTTAAGCCAAATTGATCACTTGGGACACCAAAGAACATTTCCATTAGTGAGAAACCACATATTTCAGGAAATCCAAAGTCGAAGTCGGAGGAAATGATTGATCAAACTAGATATTCAAGGTTTTTGCCATTCATGAGGAGTTTTTTCGTCAAATTCGATGAAATCCTTAGAAGCATCATAGATCCGGTTAAACAAAGAAGAAGATAGTAGTGAACTTGCATCTGGCCCATATGAAGGACCAATTAACATCAATGCCTAAGAGATGCTCTTTCCAGTGAAAGGGCCATCCAATTGGCTCTTCTTGGAAGGCGGAGGGGCATTGGAAGGATCCCGATGGAGTGGCCCATTTTTCTTGGTACTTGCCAAAGGAGAAAACCTTAGGGGTCTGGCTTGGCATCACTCCAGGAACCCTAACTGAAGGGATCGACACCACAGAAGAAGATGATGACACCCTAGGGAGGGGAACAACAATGGATGCAAGGAGAGAGCCAAGTAGGGGATGTGAAGCCAGTAGTTGGGGGCGGGGGGGGGTGGGGAAGGGTGTGGTTGGGTCGCATCAAAGGTGGAATTAAGGAGGGAGAAGGCAATGGGGTTGTCCTTATCGCCTTAGAAACCCAGAGCTTCTCTCTCTAAGGAAAGAAGAGAGTTCCCTACTCTCTCACAAATTTATTTAATGCATTACAATCGACCATATCTTGTTCAGAACTTCACGGTTAGCCCCCAATTCCCTTCTCGCACTTTTCTAGTTCGAAAACCCTAAAGAAGATGCAGTGCAAGATTATTTTCCGCCATCAATCTGGTCCTCATGATTAATCTAGGACTATGTGTTTTTGCTGCTTATCGATCCGATTGATGTGATTCTCCCGATAAGCTCTAACTCTGATGGCTGCCCTCCCTCCGCAAGCGGACAACTTCTAGATCACCCTTGTTCTTTCCCTCGGTGAGCTTTTTTTTTCCTCATAAATTTGATACTTTTGGTCATATTTTTATATGAAAAAGGTTTACTTGGTGGAATTGGTGGCACCTGCTATTTCTATTCTTCTGTTTCTCTTTGGAACAAATTGATTTATTTGTAGGACATGCTTAGATCATCACAAGAGGATGAAGGTAAAAAGTTTGCTATGAGGTTTGTTACCAATACTAGATATTTGCAAAGTTTTTAGCATTGTGGTGAGGCACTGCGGTTATATCTCTGAGACTTATGTGATGGTATATTTAATTTTGAAGTGTTCAATATTGGTTGGCATGTAGGACGAGCAACAACAAATTACTTTCATAGTGGAGGAATAGAAAGAGAAAAGTGAAAGATAATAACTAAAAATAATAAGCAAATGTATAACTATCCAATTGGCTCAAAGATAACACTCCTAGGATAGAAGTCTTGCACCTCCGCATGCCTCACAAGGTGGGAAAGGAAAAAAACTTGATTCATGGATCCTTTTTTTATTCATACATTACAATGTTATAGCCCATTTTTATATGCTCAAGTATAAGAATAAAAAGAAAATTACAGAAATTTAAAAAATTACAATCGCATCAAATCAAATATATGATATCTTGTTCTTCGTTTCTGATTTGATTTGAGAAATAGTCTTCCTCTCTTCATGATATTTTTGATTGATAATCTTTCATCTTTATAGAGATGAATCTTTAAGATATTCAATCAAGATTTGTAATTTTCAATAATATGATTTCTTTTTTGTTGTATTTTTTCTTTCTTTTTCTCCTCGTTGAGTAGATATTTTCATGTTATTACATATGTAAAATATCTCTAAACAAATTAAATTTATTTTATTAATAAATTAATTTAATTGCTCATGCATCATATTGTTTTACTGTTTCTTTTTCATTTCTGCTATTGAGCGAGCATGCACATGTGGAGATTTTGGAATCGAATGAATTGTTCCTTTAAAGTCAGAGACGATTGAATTTGATTGGCCTAGATGCATGCATAGCAATTCATGTGCAGAGTATAGTTTCATCAAAACTAAAATTTTAATTTCATTCTTCCTCAAATTAGTGACTATATTATGGATATATTAGATGACATTTTGGTCTCTTTGGTGTTTATGTAGCATTTACATGATGCCTTTTGTGGAAGTTGTATGATATACTGCCATGGTTGTTTTGACCAAATACAAAGTTTAATATGCTAATGAGTTAGTTTTAGTTCCAGAGCATGCTTCTGATGATTCTTGGTGTGATGATGGGCTTCTGAATGAAATCTCAGATGCTGACTTAAACAGAGAACAGAAGAGGCGTTATGATCAATTTTATACAGTATCCTTGCAATCTATAAATGATATGCATATCCTTTGTCCAAAACTCTTCATAGTAAAACTTTTAGGGCTTTAAACTTGAGGATGTATCATATGGAACCCTTGACAAAAGTTTATATGGGTTATCGAGATGGTATATCTGCAGGAAAGGAAGCTTCTGCCCAAGAGGGCTTCAACATTGGGTTTAAGCAATCTGCAAGCAGTGGTTACAAATGGGGAATTGTTAGAGGCATCACAAGGTGAAAAGTGATAGTATTTACTGATCTCTTTCTGCAGAAGAATTTTGGTATCTTATTTTTCCTACATTATTTCGTAGTGCATTTGTAAACCTCCCAGATCAATTCAAAGAAAAGTTAGTTAAGAAGCTTGAAGACAGATGCACGTTTCAAAGTCTTTACAAGCCCGTTCAAGAGATTTCCACGGACGATGCTCTGAGAATGTATCACTTTCAACTACAACAAGAAAATAAACAATCTCATCAAAGATCAAAAGCGACAGTATCATCGGCAATCGAAGATTTTGACTGCAATAAGTTAGACTTCTTTTTCAAGGAGCTTATGTTACTTGTAAGTGAGTCTTCTGAAATCAAAGCAAGTGTTGATGTTGTAAAAGGAGAGGAAGAAGAATGACCTTGATGTTGAAGTACTTGGAGGGATCGTTCAAATTCACTTACGTCTGAATTTTCTGGACAGATTGTAATTTTTTGATGGCCTCAGATTGCAATGAAAAGAACTGAACCATTGCTCCATTGCAGCATAATATATTTTGAGATTTTGCTTCAGAAAAATAGGTTCCAAATTTCAGAGTATTGACTATTCTTCCACTGGAACTGTGCCGTCATTTTTGGGAACGTTGAAAGCACTCATGGTTTGATAATAATCTCCTTCCGAAATGCAATACTTTTTCATTGTGTTTGATGTTGAGCATGGCCTTTCTTTTTCCTCCTAGTTTTGCACACTGTAAATATAAGCATAAGATGCTTCTCCAACAATAACGATAGAATCTGATGAGAGGTTAATCAAGTAGCACTATATTGAAATGAATGAGATACTATTTTCAAACTAATACAAACAACTCTTACACTTTTTTCTTTCCTTTTTTCTGAATAAATTTCTACTTTCAGAATGCATTTACTTCAGCTTTAAATTAACATCGTATTTCATTAATTAGATTTTTTTTTACACTAAGTTAAAGTCATATGGTTGAGTTTTTCTGATCTTTCTTATGTATTTAGCAAGTCAATTCAATAGCCATAAATTTTTGATTTGCCAAATAAATCAGCAATTACCAACTTAACTCTCTTTGACCTTTAATTAATTGTAATCTTAGATGTCTAAGCATATTACAACTATGTCATGCTCCACAATATAGTATTTGTATAAATTATAAATTATAAAATATAAGTCTCATTAAATGTATTCATGTGTATAATTCTAGATTAATTATATATTATTTTTATAATTAATTATTATTTTTGAATGTGTCGGAGAATATTAAATCATATTGTCTTAGCATCTAGTAAAATCGGAGTCAGAATATCCAATGATCTTCAAATGGTCTGATCTCCCATATGATCTTTTGTTCTCTTTAAATATCTCATGACTCTTTTAGCTATATTCCAATGATTCATTCCATGATTGCTTAAGTATCTATCTAACATTCCAACAATGTACATTATATCTTGACGCGTACAAACCTGTGCATACATTAGACTCCCTAAAGCTAATGCATAGGAAATCTTCTGCATTTCTTAAGTTTCCAGATTTTTTTTAAGGCACTAATTGAGACTGAACTTGTCTCCCTTTGTGATAGGGGTGTCTCCTGGTTTACAATCCTATATGCTAAACCTTTTGAGTACTTTATCGATATAGTTCCTTTGTAATAATCCTAGAATACCTCGCGATCTATCTCGGTGTATCTGGATTCCTAATACAAAAGGGGCATCACCAAGATCTTTCATCTCAAAATTTCTAGATAAAAATCTCTTGGTTTCGTGCAATATGTCTATATCATTAGTGGCAAGCAGAATGTCATCCATATAAAATATTAGTAAAATAAATTTGCTCCCACTGAATTTATGATACATGCAATCATCAACAACATTCATCTTAAAACCAAATGAGATAATTACTTGATGAAATTTGTGATACTACTAAAAGGATGTTTGTTTTGTTAGGATCGAAATCGGCACTAAGAGGGGGGGAGTGTGAATTAGTGCTTACGATAAAAATTACATCGATTCGAAAATTTCGTTCGATAAAATCATATTGGAAATATGTTTAACTCGAAAACGTTCATAAAAATGTAATGAGCAAGTAAAGCAGTTTGCAATAAAGGTAAAAAACAAAATATAAATACAAACTAAGTTTTATAGTGGTTCGATCATCGTGACCTGCATCCACTCCTGATTCCTCTTCACTCAAGGCCATCGGCTTTCACTATCGATCTTCTTTCAACGGAGGAAGATCAACTATCCTTTTACACCCATTTTCTCCTTTTCACCGGTTTAGGAGATAACCTTTACAACCTCACCTCTCTCTTAAACTTCATATATAATACTGAGAGCTTGAGACGAGTTTTTATAATATTACTATAGCATTTTTCTTTTCTTTAACTCACAATTGATGTGTTTACTGAGTAAGGATGAGTAGGGCTTTTTTAGGCCCCAAATGAATTCAAATTTAGGGACCAAATGATCTCATCTTGGGTTTTCGGGGTACTAGCAATACCACCGCCTGCTAGTTTGAGACTAGGTGGTACCATCGCCTAACACAGTCTGGGAGATTGTATCTGAGCAATATTATCACCTAAACTGGCAGTGTCACAGCTTGGGCCAACTATGGGTCACTAATTGGGCCTTCCACTTGGCCCAAAATAACCCCAATTCAGGCCGAGTTAACCCATAATTGAGTTGGTCTAATTACATTCTAAACAATCCAATTAGAACTAAAACTACTTCGATCTAGACAAATTATTATAAGTAAGAATTCTAAGTTATCCAACATGTCATTGGTTCATCCGATGCTTCACCCGAACCTTCGGCATATCGTCCTCTCTTATGATGTATTGCCCAATCGACATGTTGATATCCGCAACACCCGATCTCCTTAGTGCAATGTCTGATCCTTTTGGCCCGATGCTCGAACTCATGGCACGAAGCCTTCTGCTGATATGTCGACCATTCCTCCGGTCCGACATCCAATCTTCTGACATGTTCCATTTTAGCCCAACTTTTGATTCCACCGCTTTAATCAATTTATCTTTCCTGATTGAATATAGTCCTACGTCACTTAAATGTACATTAGATCGTAAACTCATTAATTGATTTCATCGTCAAAATCCAAGATTCAATATGTTTTATCTCATAGATAGATTTTATCAATTTACATATTATTTTCTTTAGGTTCTTTTGATACAAAGTATTCTGGTTGTACCATATAAATTATTTCATCAATATTTCCATTGAGAATTGTTATTTTGACATCCATCTAAAAGAGCTCCAAATCAAAATGTGTGGCTAAAGCCATAATTATTCTAAAAGAGTCATTCGTTAAAACCGGAGAGGTTTATTTAAAGTCAATCCCTTCTTTTTGAGTATAGCCCTTTGCCACAAGACGTGCATTATATCTCTCCACATTACCATTAGAATCCCCTTTGGTTTTAAAAATTCATTTACAACCAATAGGTTTCACTCCTTCTAGTAATGGGACAAGTTCTCAAACTTTATTGTCTTGTATGGACTTATACTCTTGATTCATTGCTTTAATCCACTTATCAGAATTGGAATCCTCTATGGCTTGACAGAAGTTGATTGGATCATCTTCCATCATATCACTACTTTTTTCATGTTCCCAGAGAAATACCATATAATCATATGAAATGACACTCCTCCTTACCCTAATGGATCATCACAAAGGTGCTAGCTCTTGTGGCATATGTTCTTATGGATGTTGAGTTTGATCCTCATGAATAATTTTCTTATACTATATGAGAGTTGAAATAACTATATCCTTTTGAGGTATTGAATTTACCACATCAGTGGCAACTATATAAATTGGATTAAATTGAACCAATTCTTCCTCAAACGTAAAGTCTTTAACCTTATTTCTCCCCCCAAACTCAATATCCTTGTAGCAATACTCGTCTCAAAAATATTTATTGATTTGGGATTATAAAATTTGTACCCCTTAGATCGTTCAGAATAACCAATAAAATAATTGCTTATTGTTTGGGGTTCCAATTTCTTTTCGTTAGGCCTGTAAAGCCTTGTCTTAGATAGACAACCTATGAAAGTGTCTTAGACTAGGCTTTCTTCCGGTCCAAAGCTCATAAGGTGTTTTTGTAGTTGCTTTAATTGGTACTCTATAAGAATGTAAGCTATAGTTTTTATTGCTTCTCTTCAGGGTGACTCTGGCAAAGTAGATTAAAAAATCATATTTCTTACTATGTCTTTAAGTATGCAGTTTCGTCTTTCAACTACACCATTCATGTTAGGTGACCTTGGCATTTTATACAGAGGGATAATTCCACACTCCTCTAAGCATAGAGCAAATGGTCCTCGACGTTACTCACTTGAGCCGTCATTTCTGTTGTAATATTCCCCTCCACGGTTACATCTAATGCTTTATATATATATATATATATATATTCACTGTTGAATTAGATGCGGTCATCAAATTTGTGATCAAGATCGTAGGATCATGTGATCCTACGGCCCAGATTGAGATTTGGAGCTGGACCTGACGTTTGAATCGGATACAAAGCTTGACTAGAATGGAGTTACGAGTTGACTTAGAGTCGGTCGATTCAACTTAAGCAAGTTGGGATATAAATGTTTTGAAAAAGAAATAACGTGTCACGGCCTTCTTGGTGGTGCGCGATTGTAGGCGAACCCTAGTGGAAATACCAATCTCCAGCTCCGCAAACGAGATCAGGAATCACGGCCCACGCTCTCCTCTCCTCTCCTCCCTCTCTCTCCACCATCCTAAATACTTCACTCCTCCCTCTCCCGCGCAGCCAACCCCTTATTCCCAATGACTTGATTGAAGACGGCGGGTTTCAAAGTTGGTGAGGAGGTGCCGATGAAGGAGGAGGACGAGTTTATGCTTTTAAGAAATTGCTTCCTCGAGACCTCCTCGACATTAATCTCGTTGATGAAAGGTTCTGGTTCGATTCAAGTGATATGGATTGTTGTTATTTTGGTTTGCTCTTCATGGTATTGTTCTGTTATCGAGTGATGAGGGTTTGTTCATTTTTGTTTTCATATCCTCGTTGCCAAGAAAATAGTTCTAAGACAGAGAGAGAGCGCCGACAAACATTTCAATTCGTGTCAAAACCGACGTAGACTAACTTACCAAAAATCGAAAGCTTAAAATAAATTAATTTTTTATAAATAAAATATTAATTTGATTATGTTGTTGTAAGCTCATTTACAAGATGAGTATTTGACCCTAAGGTTTTCTCCTTTGGCAAGTACCAAGAAAAATGGCGACGCACGGACGTGAGGGGATCATTAAAACGCACGGACGGACGTGAGGGGATCATTAAATCGCACGGACGTGAGGGGATCATTAAAACGCACGGACGTGAGGGGATCATTAAAACGCACGTCCGTGCGTCGCCACCAACAGCGAAATAGGAGCGGGCGAGGAACGTGAGGGGATCATTAAAACGCACGGACGTGAGGGGATCATTAAATCGCAACTACAGAGAGAAGCAGTGTAGAACGAGGAGGTCGAGGAGCAGTGACGGCCAGGACCGAAGAGCCAAGTAAGAATCCGCCATTTCCACCGTCTCTCTCTCTCACTCTCCCTGCCTCCGGGGGTGATATGGCGAGGGCGTCTCATGCTTAGTGACGCGGTTGATATTGGATTCGGGGAGTGGCCTCTGGAGCCGTCGGATCCGGGTGGGGTTGCAGCCGCCGCCGTTCTCCCTGTAGTTGCGATTTAATGATCCCCTCACGTCCGTGCGTTTTAATGATCCCCTCACGTTCCTCGCCCGCTCCTATTTCGCTGTTGGTGGCGACGCACGGACGTGCGTTTTAATGATCCCCTCACGTCCGTGCGTTTTAATGATCCCCTCACGTCCGTGCGATTTAATGATCCCCTCACGTCCGTCCGTGCGTTTTAATGATCCCCTCACGTCCGTGCGTCGCCATTTTGAGCGGAGAACGCACGGACGTGAGGGGATCATTAAAACGCACGGACGTGAGGGGATCATTAAAACGCACGTCCGTGCGTCGCCACCAACAGCGAAATAGGAGCGGGCGAGGAACGTGAGGGGATCATTAAAACGCACGGACGTGAGGGGATCATTAAATCGCAACTACAGGGAGAACGGCGGCGGCTGCAACCCCACCCGGATCCGACGGCTCCGGAGGCCACTCCCCGAATCCGATATCAACCGCGTCACTAAGCATGAGACGCCCTCGCCATATCACCCCCGGAGGCAGGGAGAGTGAGAGAGAGAGACGGTGGAAATGGCGGATTCTTACTTGGCTCTTCGGTCCTGGCCGTCACTGCTCCTCGACCTCCTCGTTCTACACTGCTTCTCTCTGTAGTTGCGATTTAATGATCCCCTCACGTCCGTGCGTCGCCACCAACAGCGAAATAGGAGCGGGCGAGGAAGACGAGATCGAGAGACGGAGCTTCACTCGTCCCACCCAGTTGTCCCGCTCGTCGAAAACCCCTACCTTTGCTCCTCAGGCGATCGATCCCGTCGTCGGGCCCTGCCCCCAGGTTTGCCTCCACTCCTTTCTCCTACCCCGTTCCTATTGCGACGCATTGATATGCTCTTGTTTCTTTTGCTATGGAGCTCGTCTCGATTTCCGTTTAATTGCTCAGGGTTGTATTTGTTCTGCGTGGATTCTCGGTTCTATTTGGATTACGCCTATTCTTCTATGTTTCTCGTGAGGTTCATCGTGGCGGATCCTCTTGGGAAATCTCAATTAGGGTTTGGATTGTGGGGGCGTGGGGCTTTAATTTGATTAATTATGTTATTTGGATTGTTGATTGCTCGAATTTGGATGGTGAATCACGGGAAGTGCCATTGTGTAACATTTATTTATGTTTTGTAGATAAGAGTTTTTGGTCCTTCCGCAGCTACTCAAGTGCTCGGCCTATTGTCAGAGCTGGAATGGAGGGCATAAATGGTATATAAACTTGGTCTTGTTTTTCATTGTTTAGCTATAAGTTGTTGTCAACTTGTTGTCAAAGCTTTGGGAGTTGAGATGCATTAAAGAGAGTTTGCAATTTTGTTACAAGCATTGATTGAAAAGGCGCTAGGTGCCAAAAGGTGCTAAGGTCCAAAAACGTCCGAGGTGCTAGGCGTTCGTCTGAGTGAAGCGAGACGCTAAAATATAAAAATATATAATATAATTAATAAATATATTTATTTAAATAAAAATATATCATTTATTCTGAAACCTAATAATAATTTTAAATAAATAAAAATTAATAGTATTAAAATCAAAATAATATATTATTAATCTAATAAATAAAAATACTATTACTAGTATATAGTTAGTAGCAAGGTCTATCATACCGAAGCGTACCATCCGTACCCGGCGGTACGTACCGATCCGATAGGTTACCGGTATGCGGATCGCCCGATACCGCTACAGTGCTACAATATGAAAAAAGTATAAAATTGTTCGGTACGCCCTGATGTACCGCCCGGTACACCGGTACCGTACCGTACCGTACCGAGCTCGGGTCGAAACGCCTGTACGGTACGGTACGACGAACCTTGGTTAGTAGCATATTGTTAATATATTGATAACAGTATACTATTGAAGTAAGAAGAGTGTGAGTAAGAGGAAGACTGAGGCTACTGACTGAGAGCAGCGGCAGCGGTAGCAACGAGAAGCGATAGTGGCAGCGGCAGCGGTAGCGGCGAGCGATGGCAACGGGAGCGGCGACAGTGGCAACGACAGTGGTAGTAACGAGTAGCGGGAGTAGGAGCGGCGAGCGGCGATAGTGGCAGCAGCAGCAGTAGTAGCGAGCAGAGGCAGCGGGAGCGGCAACAGTGTCAACGGGAGCAGGAGTGGCGAGCGACGATAGTGGCAGCGACAGTAGTAACAGCGAGTAGTGGCAGCGGGAGCGGCGATAGTGGCAGCGGTAGCAGCGAGCAGGGGGGAGCGAGAGCGGGAGCGGCGAGCGACGACAGTGGCAGCGGCAGCGAGAGCAAGAGCGACGAGCGACGATAGTGGCAGCGATAGCGGTAGCAGTGGCAGCGGCAGTGGGAGTGGAAGTGGCGAGCGGGGTTAGAGTTGGGGAAGTCGTGAGAAGAAGGCTGATATCGGTGCTTTAGTTGGTTCGATTGGACCAACTAAAGCACCGGAGATTGAACCAGACCTAAAACGCTGGTTCGGTCGCTGGGTTTAACCCGGGTGCTCGCCCGACGCCTGGGCTCGGGCGAGCGCCCAAGCGACGCGCTTCGGGCCTCCCCTCGCTTAGGAAGATGAACTTGACTTCGATATTTTCTGTTTCTATTTCACTTTATTTCAATGCTTGGCAACACTGATATATCTAAGCTTGCATGCTGCTTTACTTCACTTAAGAGGTATATCTTTTAGAAAGCTTTAATCTGATTTTGGATTCCAATTTTAGGCTGCAGTACACTAGAACTTGTTATGGACTGCTAACAATCTTGACATGTTTATGTTTTATCAATGAAATCAACCATAAAATTGCTTTTATTTTCATATACAACAGTTCTTAACTCTGAAAATAAAAAGTATGTAATGTCAGCAGTAGGTTGACATAAAGGAAAACTTGCATATACCTCCATAGTATAATAGCAAGAAATAATGTGTGAAGAATAGGGTTTCAGTTTCCTCACCTTCTTAACCATTTGCATTTGCAAACATGGGATAATAGTGATGGACTATTCAACTCTACTATGCAACTCTAACAATTGTGACTTGTCTGTATATATTGTGCAATTGTGACTTCACGCAAGATGCACAAGATGACACAGGAGAGTTCAAGAATGAAGATATAAAGATATCTTGATGTATTTTTTTTCGAGATGATGTGGAATTTATAATTGTCTCACTTTGATATTGATTTTTGGATAAAATAAAGATTGTAATGTGAAGTTTCAAATATCAATAATTTTATCTTGAATTTATGAAAAAGTTTTGGTATGATTTTGAAATTATTAAAAATTGATAGGTAATTAATAAAATTATTATTGACAGTATAGTGACACTCAAATAATCCATTACTAATTTTTTTTATATTTTAGTGACAGGTCAAGCCATCACTAAATTATTATTATCTTTTCCATTTAATCAGTAAGAGTTAATTATATTGTCACTAAAATTGTTAGTCAATTCTTTTAGTGACAGAAGTGTTCATAACCAATTGTTGTCACAGAAATATTAATTTATCAATTTATTTATTTTTAGCGATAGAATTTAATGTTTTAGCTACAAATATAAACTATCACTAAAAACTATAATTTAATGACATATGTGTCTTTTTTTGTTACTAAAACTTTTAGCCACGAGATCTATGCTGACGGAAGCTAGTGATGGCTCATTTTGCACTAATTCTTTTAGTGACAACTTTTGTTCATGGTTAATAACTATTTTTCTTATAGTGTAGGGGGCATGTGACCTGTATGTGTGCCAATATCTCAAGGAGCAGAGGAAACCAATGGCCTCGATCGCTTCCTCGACATGGCACCACCCCACCCCCCTATTCCGATCGATTTCGATCAGCGTTGGCTTGGCTGTGCCGACGACCAATCGGGCAACGCTTCTCAACTTTAATCCATGGACCAAAGAGGTCCAGCTCTAAGTGAGAAGACCCAACCTCCCTTAGGGTAATAGAGCCATCTAAATCGGAAGGGGGTTGCTCCACACCCTTTTGGGGGTCGGCCTTGTGAGAAGAGTCCAGAAAAACAAGGGAGGAAGTCAAAGAAGTCATCGAAACTAGAGGGCAAATCCACTTTATGACCCACACAACTATACTTGAAACACACCAAAGGTAAATTCTCATATGAAACAGTTTGGAAAATTCCTTTCTTTAGGTGACCCAGTCATACTGCTTATGGGGTTTTGAAAGATCGATTTCTATACTAACCTTACATATCGACCCCTTTCAAACGAGAAAGAACATTCATCATTCTTTAGGGGACGACCTAGGAGAGAACCAAGATTAATAACACATTCTGTTCCAGTACTCCAAAGGAAGATTGACGAACTACACCTAGATAGGGACAGATGAGATCCTCTCTGTGAGAGGCTGGAAATTAGCTTTCTTGGGCATCAGATACAAAACCTCCCCTCGAATGGTCCATGGTCCCTCGGTGAGGATGCGAACAACCTCCGCTTTAGAAAAAAATTGAAAGCAAATAAAAACCTTAAGCCAAATTGATCACTTGGGACACCAAAGAACATTTCCATTAGTGAGAAACCACATATTTCAGGAAATCCAAAGTCGAAGTCGGAGGAAATGATTGATCAAACTAGATATTCAAGGTTTTTGCCATTCATGAGGAGTTTTTTCGTCAAATTCGATGAAATCCTTAGAAGCATCATAGATCCGGTTAAACAAAGAAGAAGATAGTAGTGAACTTGCATCTGGCCCATATGAAGGACCAATTAACATCAATGCCTAAGAGATGCTCTTTCCAGTGAAAGGGCCATCCAATTGGCTCTTCTTGGAAGGCGGAGGGGCATTGGAAGGATCCCGATGGAGTGGCCCATTTTTCTTGGTACTTGCCAAAGGAGAAAACCTTAGGGGTCTGGCTTGGCATCACTCCAGGAACCCTAACTGAAGGGATCGACACCACAGAAGAAGATGATGACACCCTAGGGAGGGGAACAACAATGGATGCAAGGAGAGAGCCAAGTAGGGGATGTGAAGCCAGTAGTTGGGGGCGGGGGGGGGTGGGGAAGGGTGTGGTTGGGTCGCATCAAAGGTGGAATTAAGGAGGGAGAAGGCAATGGGGTTGTCCTTATCGCCTTAGAAACCCAGAGCTTCTCTCTCTAAGGAAAGAAGAGAGTTCCCTACTCTCTCACAAATTTATTTAATGCATTACAATCGACCATATCTTGTTCAGAACTTCACGGTTAGCCCCCAATTCCCTTCTCGCACTTTTCTAGTTCGAAAACCCTAAAGAAGATGCAGTGCAAGATTCTTTTCCGCCATCAATCTGGTCCTCATGATTAATCTAGGACTATGTGTTTTTGCTGCTTATCGATCCGATTGATGTGATTCTCCCGATAAGCTCTAACTCTGATGGCTGCCCTCCCTCCGCAAGCGGACAACTTCTAGATCACCCTTGTTCTTTCCCTCAGTGAGCTTTTTTTTTCCTCATAAATTTGATACTTTTGGTCATATTTTTATATGAAAAAGGTTTACTTGGTGGAATTGGTGGCACCTGCTATTTCTATTCTTCTGTTTCTCTTTGGAACAAATTGATTTATTTGTAGGACATGCTTAGATCATCACAAGAGGATGAAGGTAAAAAGTTTGCTATGAGGTTTGTTACCAATACTAGATATTTGCAAAGTTTTTAGCATTGTGGTGAGGCACTGCGGTTATATCTCTGAGACTTATGTGATGGTATATTTAATTTTGAAGTGTTCAATATTGGTTGGCATGTAGGACGAGCAACAACAAATTACTTTCATAGTGGAGGAATAGAAAGAGAAAAGTGAAAGATAATAACTAAAAATAATAAGCAAATGTATAACTATCCAATTGGCTCAAAGATAACACTCCTAGGATAGAAGTCTTGCACCTCCGCATGCCTCACAAGGTGGGAAAGGAAAAAAACTTGATTCATGGATCCTTTTTTTATTCATACATTACAATGTTATAGCCCATTTTTATATGCTCAAGTATAAGAATAAAAAGAAAATTACAGAAATTTAAAAAATTACAATCGCATCAAATCAAATATATGATATCTTGTTCTTCGTTTCTGATTTGATTTGAGAAATAGTCTTCCTCTCTTCATGATATTTTTGATTGATAATCTTTCATCTTTATAGAGATGAATCTTTAAGATATTCAATCAAGATTTGTAATTTTCAATAATATGATTTCTTTTTTGTTGTATTTTTTCTTTCTTTTTCTCCTCGTTGAGTAGATATTTTCATGTTATTACATATGTAAAATATCTCTAAACAAATTAAATTTATTTTATTAATAAATTAATTTAATTGCTCATGCATCATATTGTTTTACTGTTTCTTTTTCATTTCTGCTATTGAGCGAGCATGCACATGTGGAGATTTTGGAATCGAATGAATTGTTCCTTTAAAGTCAGAGACGATTGAATTTGATTGGCCTAGATGCATGCATAGCAATTCATGTGCAGAGTATAGTTTCATCAAAACTAAAATTTTAATTTCATTCTTCCTCAAATTAGTGACTATATTATGGATATATTAGATGACATTTTGGTCTCTTTGGTGTTTATGTAGCATTTACATGATGCCTTTTGTGGAAGTTGTATGATATACTGCCATGGTTGTTTTGACCAAATACAAAGTTTAATATGCTAATGAGTTAGTTTTAGTTCCAGAGCATGCTTCTGATGATTCTTGGTGTGATGATGGGCTTCTGAATGAAATCTCAGATGCTGACTTAAACAGAGAACAGAAGAGGCGTTATGATCAATTTTATACAGTATCCTTGCAATCTATAAATGATATGCATATCCTTTGTCCAAAACTCTTCATAGTAAAACTTTTAGGGCTTTAAACTTGAGGATGTATCATATGGAACCCTTGACAAAAGTTTATATGGGTTATCGAGATGGTATATCTGCAGGAAAGGAAGCTTCTGCCCAAGAGGGCTTCAACATTGGGTTTAAGCAATCTGCAAGCAGTGGTTACAAATGGGGAATTGTTAGAGGCATCACAAGGTGAAAAGTGATAGTATTTACTGATCTCTTTCTGCAGAAGAATTTTGGTATCTTATTTTTCCTACATTATTTCGTAGTGCATTTGTAAACCTCCCAGATCAATTCAAAGAAAAGTTAGTTAAGAAGCTTGAAGACAGATGCACGTTTCAAAGTCTTTACAAGCCCGTTCAAGAGATTTCCACGGACGATGCTCTGAGAATGTATCACTTTCAACTACAACAAGAAAATAAACAATCTCATCAAAGATCAAAAGCGACAGTATCATCGGCAATCGAAGATTTTGACTGCAATAAGTTAGACTTCTTTTTCAAGGAGCTTATGTTACTTGTAAGTGAGTCTTCTGAAATCAAAGCAAGTGTTGATGTTGTAAAAGGAGAGGAAGAAGAATGACCTTGATGTTGAAGTACTTGGAGGGATCGTTCAAATTCACTTACGTCTGAATTTTCTGGACAGATTGTAATTTTTTGATGGCCTCAGATTGCAATGAAAAGAACTGAACCATTGCTCCATTGCAGCATAATATATTTTGAGATTTTGCTTCAGAAAAATAGGTTCCAAATTTCAGAGTATTGACTATTCTTCCACTGGAACTGTGCCGTCATTTTTGGGAACGTTGAAAGCACTCATGGTTTGATAATAATCTCCTTCCGAAATGCAATACTTTTTCATTGTGTTTGATGTTGAGCATGGCCTTTCTTTTTCCTCCTAGTTTTGCACACTGTAAATATAAGCATAAGATGCTTCTCCAACAATAACGATAGAATCTGATGTGAGGTTAATCAAGTAGCACTATATTGAAATGAATGAGATACTATTTTCAAACTAATACAAACAACTCTTACACTTTTTTCTTTCCTTTTTTCTGAATAAATTTCTACTTTCAGAATGCATTTACTTCAGCTTTAAATTAACATCGTATTTCATTAATTAGATTTTTTTTTACACTAAGTTAAAGTCATATGGTTGAGTTTTTCTGATCTTTCTTATGTATTTAGCAAGTCAATTCAATAGCCATAAATTTTTGATTTGCCAAATAAATCAGCAATTACCAACTTAACTCTCTTTGACCTTTAATTAATTGTAATCTTAGATGTCTAAGCATATTACAACTATGTCATGCTCCACAATATAGTATTTGTATAAATTATAAATTATAAATTATAAACTATAAGTCTCATTAAATGTATTCATGTGTATAATTCTAGATTAATTATATATTATTTTTATAATTAATTATTATTTTTGAATGTGTCGGAGAATATTAAATCATATTGTCTTAGCATCTAGTAAAATCGGAGTCAGAATATCCAATGATCTTCAAATGGTCTGATCTCCCATATGATCTTTTGTTCTCTTTAAATATCTCATGACTCTTTTAGCTACATTCCAATGATTCATTCCATGATTGCTTAAGTATCTATCTAACATTCCAACAATGTACATTATATCTTGACGCGTACAAACCTGTGCATACATTAGACTCCCTAAAGCTAATGCATAGGAAATCTTCTGCATTTCTTAAGTTTCCAGATTTTTTTTAAGGCACTAATTGAGACTGAACTTGTCTCTCTTTGTGATAGGGGTGTCTCCTGGTTTACAATCCTATATGCTAAACCTTTTGAGTACTTTATCGATATAGTTCCTTTGTAATAATCCTAGAATACCTCGCGATCTATCTCGGTGTATCTGGATTCCTAATACAAAAGGGGCATCACCAAGATCTTTCATCTCAAAATTTCTAGATAAAAATCTCTTGGTTTCGTGCAATATGTCTATATCATTAGTGGCAAGCAGAATGTCATCCATATAAAATATTAGTAAAATAAATTTGCTCCCACTGAATTTATGATACATGCAATCATCAACAACATTCATCTTAAAACCAAATGAGATAATTACTTGATGAAATTTGTGATACTACTAAAAGGATGTTTGTTTTGTTAGGATCGAAATCGGCACTAAGAGGGGGGGAGTGTGAATTAGTGCTTACGATAAAAATTACATCGATTCGAAAATTTCGTTCGATAAAATCATATTGGAAATATGTTTAACTCGAAAACGTTCATAAAAATGTAATGAGCAAGTAAAGCAGTTTGCAATAAAGGTAAAAAACAAAATATAAATACAAACTAAGTTTTATAGTGGTTCGATCATCGTGACCTGCATCCACTCCTGATTCCTCTTCACTCAAGGCCATCGGCTTTCACTATCGATCTTCTTTCAACGGAGGAAGATCAACTATCCTTTTACACCCATTTTCTCCTTTTCACCGGTTTAGGAGATAACCTTTACAACCTCACCTCTCTCTTAAACTTCATATATAATACTGAGAGCTTGAGACGAGTTTTTATAATATTACTATAGCATTTTTCTTTTCTTTAACTCACAATTGATGTGTTTACTGAGTAAGGATGAGTAGGGCTTTTTTAGGCCCCAAATGAATTCAAATTTAGGGACCAAATGATCTCATCTTGGGTTTTCGGGGTACTAGCAATACCACCGCCTGCTAGTTTGAGACTAGGTGGTACCATCGCCTAACACAGTCTGGGAGATTGTATCTGAGCAATATTATCACCTAAACTGGCAGTGTCACAGCTTGGGCCAACTATGGGTCACTAATTGGGCCTTCCACTTGGCCCAAAATAACCCCAATTCAGGCCGAGTTAACCCATAATTGAGTTGGTCTAATTACATTCTAAACAATCCAATTAGAACTAAAACTACTTCGATCTAGACAAATTATTATAAGTAAGAATTCTAAGTTATCCAACATGTCATTGGTTCATCCGATGCTTCACCCGAACCTTCGGCATATCGTCCTCTCTTATGATGTATTGCCCAATCGACATGTTGATATCCGCAACACCCGATCTCCTTAGTGCAATGTCTGATCCTTTTGGCCCGATGCTCGAACTCATGGCACGAAGCCTTCTGCTGATATGTCGACCATTCCTCCGGTCCGACATCCAATCTTCTGACATGTTCCATTTTAGCCCAACTTTTGATTCCACCGCTTTAATCAATTTATCTTTCCTGATTGAATATAGTCCTACGTCACTTAAATGTACATTAGATCGTAAACTCATTAATTGATTTCATCGTCAAAATCCAAGATTCAATATGTTTTATCTCATAGATAGATTTTATCAATTTACATATTATTTTCTTTAGGTTCTTTTGATACAAAGTATTCTGGTTGTACCATATAAATTATTTCATCAATATTTCCATTGAGAATTGTTATTTTGACATCCATCTAAAAGAGCTCCAAATCAAAATGTGTGGCTAAAGCCATAATTATTCTAAAAGAGTCATTCGTTAAAACCGGAGAGGTTTATTTAAAGTCAATCCCTTCTTTTTGAGTATAGCCCTTTGCCACAAGACGTGCATTATATCTCTCCACATTACCATTAGAATCCCCTTTGGTTTTAAAAATTCATTTACAACCAATAGGTTTCACTCCTTCTAGTAATGGGACAAGTTCTCAAACTTTATTGTCTTGTATGGACTTATACTCTTGATTCATTGCTTTAATCCACTTATCAGAATTGGAATCCTCTATGGCTTGACAGAAGTTGATTGGATCATCTTCCATCATATCACTACTTTTTTCATGTTCCCAGAGAAATACCATATAATCATATGAAATGACACTCCTCCTTACCCTAATGGATCATCACAAAGGTGCTAGCTCTTGTGGCATATGTTCTTATGGATGTTGAGTTTGATCCTCATGAATAATTTTCTTATACTATATGAGAGTTGAAATAACTATATCCTTTTGAGGTATTGAATTTACCACATCAGTGGCAACTATATAAATTGGATTAAATTGAACCAATTCTTCCTCAAACGTAAAGTCTTTAACCTTATTTCTCCCCCCAAACTCAATATCCTTGTAGCAATACTCGTCTCAAAAATATTTATTGATTTGGGATTATAAAATTTGTACCCCTTAGATCGTTCAGAATAACCAATAAAATAATTGCTTATTGTTTGGGGTTCCAATTTCTTTTCGTTAGGCCTGTAAAGCCTTGTCTTAGATAGACAACCTATGAAAGTGTCTTAGACTAGGCTTTCTTCCGGTCCAAAGCTCATAAGGTGTTTTTGTAGTTGCTTTAATTGGTACTCTATAAGAATGTAAGCTATAGTTTTTATTGCTTCTCTTCAGGGTGACTCTGGCAAAGTAGATTAAAAAATCATATTTCTTACTATGTCTTTAAGTATGCAGTTTCGTCTTTCAACTACACCATTCATGTTAGGTGACCTTGGCATTTTATACAGAGGGATAATTCCACACTCCTCTAAGCATAGAGCAAATGGTCCTCGACGTTATTCACTTGAGCCGTCATTTCTGTTGTAATATTCCCCTCCACGGTTAGATCTAATGCTTTATATATATATATATATATATATATATATATTCACTGTTGAATTAGATGCGGTCATCAAATTTGTGATCAAGATCGTAGGATCATGTGATCCTACGGCCCAGATTGAGATTTGGAGCTGGACCTGACGTTTGAATCGGATACAAAGCTTGACTAGAATGGAGTTACGAGTTGACTTAGAGTCGGTCGATTCAACTTAAGCAAGTTGGGATATAAATGTTTTGAAAAAGAAATAACGTGTCACGGCCTTCTTGGTGGTGCGCGATTGTAGGCGAACCCTAGTGGAAATACCAATCTCCAGCTCCGCAAACGAGATCAGGAATCACGGCCCACGCTCTCCTCTCCTCTCCTCCCTCTCTCTCCACCATCCTAAATACTTCACTCCTCCCTCTCCCGCGCAGCCAACCCCTTATTCCCAATGACTTGATTGAAGACGGCGGGTTTCAAAGTTGGTGAGGAGGTGCCGATGAAGGAGGAGGACGAGTTTATGCTTTTAAGAAATTGCTTCCTCGAGACCTCCTCGACATTAATCTCGTTGATAAAAGGTTCTGGTTCGATTCAAGTGATATGGATTGTTGTTATTTTGGTTTGCTCTTCATGGTATTGTTCTGTTATCGAGTGATGAGGGTTTGTTCATTTTTGTTTTCATATCCTCGTTGCCAAGAAAATAGTTCTAAGACAGAGAGAGAGCGCCGACAAACATTTCAATTCGTGTCAAAACCGACGTAGACTAACTTACCAAAAATCGAAAGCTTAAAATAAATTAATTTTTTATAAATAAAATATTAATTTGATTATGTTGTTGTAAGCTCATTTACAAGATGAGTATTTGACCCTAAGGTTTTCTCCTTTGGCAAGTACCAAGAAAAATGGCGACGCACGGACGTGAGGGGATCATTAAAACGCACGGACGGACGTGAGGGGATCATTAAATCGCACGGACGTGAGGGGATCATTAAAACGCACGGACGTGAGGGGATCATTAAAACGCACGTCCGTGCGTCGCCACCAACAGCGAAATAGGAGCGGGCGAGGAACGTGAGGGGATCATTAAAACGCACGGACGTGAGGGGATCATTAAATCGCAACTACAGAGAGAAGCAGTGTAGAACGAGGAGGTCGAGGAGCAGTGACGGCCAGGACCGAAGAGCCAAGTAAGAATCCGCCATTTCCACCGTCTCTCTCTCTCACTCTCCCTGCCTCCGGGGGTGATATGGCGAGGGCGTCTCATGCTTAGTGACGCGGTTGATATCGGATTCGGGGAGTGGCCTCCGGAGCCGTCGGATCCGGGTGGGGTTGCAGCCGCCGCCGATCTCCCTGTAGTTGCGATTTAATGATCCCCTCACGTCCGTGCGTTTTAATGATCCCCTCACGTTCCTCGCCCGCTCCTATTTCGCTGTTGGTGGCGACGCACGGACGTGCGTTTTAATGATCCCCTCACGTCCGTGCGTTTTAATGATCCCCTCACGTCCGTGCGATTTAATGATCCCCTCACGTTCGTCCGTGCGTTTTAATGATCCCCTCACGTCCGTGCGTCGCCATTTTGAGCGGAGAACGCACGGACGTGAGGGGATCATTAAAACGCACGGACGTGAGGGGATCATTAAAACGCACGTCCGTGCGTCGCCACCAACAGCGAAATAGGAGCGGGCGAGGAACGTGAGGGGATCATTAAAACGCACGGACGTGAGGGGATCATTAAATCGCAACTACAGGGAGAACGGCGGCGGCTGCAACCCCACCCGGATCCGACGGCTCCGGAGGCCACTCCCCGAATCCGATATCAATCGCGTCACTAAGCATGAGACGCCCTCGCCATATCACCCCCGGAGGCAGGGAGAGTGAGAGAGAGAGACGGTGGAAATGGCGGATTCTTACTTGGCTCTTCGGTCCTGGCCGTCACTGCTCCTCGACCTCCTCGTTCTACACTGCTTCTCTCTGTAGTTGCGATTTAATGATCCCCTCACGTCCGTGCGTCGCCACCAACAGCGAAATAGGAGCGGGCGAGGAAGACGAGATCGAGAGACGGAGCTTCACTCGTCCCACCCAGTTGTCCTGCTCGTCGAAAACCCCTACCTTTGCTCCTCAGGCGATCGATCCCGTCGTCGGGCCCTGCCCCCAGGTTTGCCTCCACTCCTTTCTCCTACCCCGTTCCTATTGCGACGCATTGATATGCTCTTGTTTCTTTTGCTATGGAGCTCGTCTCGATTTCCGTTTAATTGCTCAGGGTTGTATTTGTTCTGCGTGGATTCTCGGTTCTATTTGGATTACGCCTTTTCTTCTATGTTTCTCGTGAGGTTCATCGTGGCGGATCCTCTTGGGAAATCTCAATTAGGGTTTGGATTGTGGGGGCGTGGGGCTTTAATTTGATTAATTATGTTATTTGGATTGTTGATTGCTCGAATTTGGATGGTGAATCACGGGAAGTGCCATTGTGTAACATTTATTTATGTTTTGTAGATAAGAGTTTTTGGTCCTTCCGCAGCTACTCAAGTGCTCGGCCTATTGTCAGAGCTGGAATGGAGGGCATAAATGGTATATAAACTTGGTCTTGTTTTTCATTGTTTAGCTATAAGTTGTTGTCAACTTGTTGTCAAAGCTTTGGGAGTTGAGATGCATTAAAGAGAGTTTGCAATTTTGTTACAAGCATTGATTGAAAAGGCGCTAGGTGCCAAAAGGTGCTAAGGTCCAAAAACGTCCGAGGTGCTAGGCGTTCGTCTAAGTGAAGCGAGACGCTAAAATATAAAAATATATAATATAATTAATAAATATATTTATTTAAATAAAAATATATCATTTATTCTGAAACCTAATAATAATTTTAAATAAATAAAAATTAATAGTATTAAAATCAAAATAATATATTATTAATCTAATAAATAAAAATACTATTACTAGTATATAGTTAGTAGCAAGGTCTATCATACCGAAGCGTACCATCCGTACCCGGCGGTACGTACCGATCCGATAGGTTACCGGTATGCGGATCGCCCGATACCGCTACAGTGCTACAGTATGAAAAAAGTATAAAATTGTTCGGTACGCCCTGATGTACCGCCCGGTACACCGGTACCGTACCGTACCGTACCGAGCTCGGGTCGAAACGCCTGTACGGTACGGTACGACGAACCTTGGTTAGTAGCATATTGTTAATATATTGATAACAGTATACTATTGAAGTAAGAAGAGTGTGAGTAAGAGGAAGACTGAGGCTACTGACTGAGAGCAGCGGCAGCGGTAGCAACGAGAAGCGATAGTGGCAGCGGCAGCGGTAGCAGCGAGCGATGGCAACGGGAGCGGCGACAGTGGCAACGACAGTGGTAGTAACGAGTAGCGGGAGTAGGAGCGGCGAGCGGCGATAGTGGCAGCAGCAGCAGTAGTAGCGAGCAGAGGCAGCGGGAGCGGCAACAGTGTCAACGGGAGCAGGAGTGGCGAGCGACGATAGTGGCAGCGACAGCAGTAACAGCGAGTAGTGGCAGCGGGAGCGGCGATAGTGGCAGCGGTAGCAGCGAGCAGGGGGGAGCGAGAGCGGGAGCGGCGAGCGACGACAGTGGCAGCGGCAGCGAGAGCAAGAGCGACGAGCGACGATAGTGGCAGCGATAGCGGTAGCAGTGGCAGCGGCAGTGGGAGTGGAAGTGGCGAGCGGGGTTAGAGTTGGGGAAGTCGTGAGAAGAAGGCTGATATCGGTGCTTTAGTTGGTTCGATTGGACCAACTAAAGCACCGGAGATTGAACCAGACCTAAAACGCTGGTTCGGTCGCTGGGTTTAACCCGGGTGCTCGCCCGACGCCTGGGCTCGGGCGAGCGCCCAAGCGACGTGCTTCGGGCCTCCCCTCGCTTGGGAAGATGAACTTGACTTCGATATTTTCTGTTTCTATATCACTTTATTTCAATGCTTGGCAACACTGATATATCTAAGCTTGCATGCTGCTTTACTTCACTTAAGAGGTATATCTTTTAGAAAGCTTTAATCTGATTTTGGATTCCAATTTTAGGCTGCAGTACACTAGAAACTTGTTATGGACTGCTAACAATCTTGACATGTTTATGTTTTATCAATGAAATCAACCATAAAATTGCTTTTATTTTCATATACAACAGTTCTTAACTCTGAAAATAAAAAGTATGTAATGTCAGCAGTAGGTTGACATAAAGGAAAACTTGCATATACCTCCATAGTATAATAGCAAGAAATAATGTGTGAAGAATAGGGTTTCAGTTTCCTCACCTTCTTAACCATTTGCATTTGCAAACATGGGATAATAGTGATGGACTATTCAACTCTACTATGCAACTCTAACAATTGTGACTTGTCTGTATATATTGTGCAATTGTGACTTCACGCAAGATGCACAAGATGACACAGGAGAGTTCAAGAATGAAGATATAAAGATATCTTGATGTATTTTTTTTCGAGATGATGTGGAATTTATAATTGTCTCACTTTGATATTGATTTTTGGATAAAATAAAGATTGTAATGTGAAGTTTTAAATATCAATAATTTTATCTTGAATTTATGAAAAAGTTTTGGTATGATTTTGAAATTATTAAAAATTGATAGGTAATTAATAAAATTATTATTGACAGTATAGTGACACTCAAATAATCCATTACTAATTTTTTTTATATTTTAGTGACAGGTCAAGCCATCACTAAATTATTATTATCTTATCCATTTAATCAGTAAGAGTTAATTATATTGTCACTAAAATTGTTAGTCAATTCTTTTAGTGACAGAAGTGTTCATAACCAATTGTTGTCACAGAAATATTAATTTATCAATTTATTTATTTTTAGCGATAGAATTTAATGTTTTAGCTACAAATATAAACTATCACTAAAAACTATAATTTAATGACATATGTGTCTTTTTTTGTTACTAAAACTTTTAGCCACGAGATCTATGCTGACGGAAGCTAGTGATGGCTCATTTTGCACTAATTCTTTTAGTGACAACTTTTGTTCATGGTTAATAACTATTTTTCTTATAGTGTAGGGGGCATGTGACCTGTATGTGTGCCAATATCTCAAGGAGCAGAGGAAACCAATGGCCTCGATCGCTTCCTCGACATGGCACCACCCCACCCCCCTATTCCGATCGATTTCGATCAGCGTTGGCTTGGCTGTGTCGACGACCAATCGGGCAACGCTTCTCAACTTTAATCCATGGACCAAAGAGGTCCAGCTCTAAGTGAGAAGACCCAACCTCCCTTAGGGTAATAGAGCCATCTCAATCGGAAGGGGGTTGCTCCACACCCTTTTGGGGGTCGGCCTTGTGAGAAGAGTCCAGAAAAACAAGGGAGGAAGTCAAAGAAGTCATCGAAACTAGTGGGCAAATCCACTTTATGACCCACACAACTATACTTGAAACACACCAAAGGTAAATTCTCATATGAAACAGTTTGGAAAATTCCTTTCTTTAGGTGACCCAGTCATACTGCTTATGGGGTTTTGAAAGATCGATTTCTATACTAACCTTACATATCGACCCCTTTCAAACGAGAAAGAACATTCATCATTCTTTAGGGGACGACCTAGGAGAGAACCAAGATTAATAACACATTCTGTTCCAGTACTCCAAAGGAAGATTGACGAACTACACCTAGATAGGGACAGATGAGATCCTCTCTGTGAGAGGCTGGAAATTAGCTTTCTTGGGCATCAGATACAAAACCTCCCCTCGAATGGTCCATGGTCCCTCGGTGAGGATGCGAACAACCTCCGCTTTAGAAAAAAATTGAAAGCAAATAAAAACCTTAAGCCAAATTGATCACTTGGGACACCAAAGAACATTTCCATTAGTGAGAAACCACATATTTCAGGAAATCCAAAGTCGAAGTCGGAGGAAATGATTGATCAAACTAGATATTCAAGGTTTTTGCCATTCATGAGGAGTTTTTTCGTCAAATTCGATGAAATCCTTAGAAGCATCATAGATCCGGTTAAACAAAGAAGAAGATAGTAGTGAACTTGCATCTGGCCCATATGAAGGACCAATTAACATCAATGCCTAAGAGATGCTCTTTCCAGTGAAAGGGCCATCCAATTGGCTCTTCTTGGAAGGCGGAGGGGCATTGGAAGGATCCCGATGGAGTGGCCCATTTTTCTTGGTACTTGCCAAAGGAGAAAACCTTAGGGGTCTGGCTTGGCATCACTCCAGGAACCCTAACTGAAGGGATCGACACCACAGAAGAAGATGATGACACCCTAGGGAGGGGAACAACAATGGATGCAAGGAGAGAGCCAAGTAGGGGATGTGAAGCCAGTAGTTGGGGGCGGGGGGGGGTGGGGAAGGGTGTGGTTGGGTCGCATCAAAGGTGGAATTAAGGAGGGAGAAGGCAATGGGGTTGTCCTTATCGCCTTAGAAACCCAGAGCTTCTCTCTCTAAGGAAAGAAGAGAGTTCCCTACTCTCTCACAAATTTATTTAATGCATTACAATCGACCATATCTTGTTCAGAACTTCACGGTTAGCCCCCAATTCCCTTCTCGCACTTTTCTAGTTCGAAAACCCTAAAGAAGATGCAGTGCAAGATTCTTTTCCGCCATCAATCTGGTCCTCATGATTAATCTAGGACTATGTGTTTTTGCTGCTTATCGATCCGATTGATGTGATTCTCCCGATAAGCTCTAACTCTGATGGCTGCCCTCCCTCCGCAAGCGGACAACTTCTAGATCACCCTTGTTCTTTCCCTCAGTGAGCTTTTTTTTTCCTCATAAATTTGATACTTTTGGTCATATTTTTATATGAAAAAGGTTTACTTGGTGGAATTGGTGGCACCTGCTATTTCTATTCTTCTGTTTCTCTTTGGAACAAATTGATTTATTTGTAGGACATGCTTAGATCATCACAAGAGGATGAAGGTAAAAAGTTTGCTATGAGGTTTGTTACCAATACTAGATATTTGCAAAGTTTTTAGCATTGTGGTGAGGCACTGCGGTTATATCTCTGAGACTTATGTGATGGTATATTTAATTTTGAAGTGTTCAATATTGGTTGGCATGTAGGACGAGCAACAACAAATTACTTTCATAGTGGAGGAATAGAAAGAGAAAAGTGAAAGATAATAACTAAAAATAATAAGCAAATGTATAACTATCCAATTGGCTCAAAGATAACACTCCTAGGATAGAAGTCTTGCACCTCCGCATGCCTCACAAGGTGGGAAAGGAAAAAAACTTGATTCATGGATCCTTTTTTTATTCATACATTACAATGTTATAGCCCATTTTTATATGCTCAAGTATAAGAATAAAAAGAAAATTACAGAAATTTAAAAAATTACAATCGCATCAAATCAAATATATGATATCTTGTTCTTCGTTTCTGATTTGATTTGAGAAATAGTCTTCCTCTCTTCATGATATTTTTGATTGATAATCTTTCATCTTTATAGAGATGAATCTTTAAGATATTCAATCAAGATTTGTAATTTTCAATAATATGATTTCTTTTTTGTTGTATTTTTTCTTTCTTTTTCTCCTCGTTGAGTAGATATTTTCATGTTATTACATATGTAAAATATCTCTAAACAAATTAAATTTATTTTATTAATAAATTAATTTAATTGCTCATGCATCATATTGTTTTACTGTTTCTTTTTCATTTCTGCTATTGAGCGAGCATGCACATGTGGAGATTTTGGAATCGAATGAATTGTTCCTTTAAAGTCAGAGACGATTGAATTTGATTGGCCTAGATGCATGCATAGCAATTCATGTGCAGAGTATAGTTTCATCAAAACTAAAATTTTAATTTCATTCTTCCTCAAATTAGTGACTATATTATGGATATATTAGATGACATTTTGGTCTCTTTGGTGTTTATGTAGCATTTACATGATGCCTTTTGTGGAAGTTGTATGATATACTGCCATGGTTGTTTTGACCAAATACAAAGTTTAATATGCTAATGAGTTAGTTTTAGTTCCAGAGCATGCTTCTGATGATTCTTGGTGTGATGATGGGCTTCTGAATGAAATCTCAGATGCTGACTTAAACAGAGAACAGAAGAGGCGTTATGATCAATTTTATACAGTATCCTTGCAATCTATAAATGATATGCATATCCTTTGTCCAAAACTCTTCATAGTAAAACTTTTAGGGCTTTAAACTTGAGGATGTATCATATGGAACCCTTGACAAAAGTTTATAAGGGTTATCGAGATGGTATATCTGCAGGAAAGGAAGCTTCTGCCCAAGAGGGCTTCAACATTGGGTTTAAGCAATCTGCAAGCAGTGGTTACAAATGGGGAATTGTTAGAGGCATCACAAGGTGAAAAGTGATAGTATTTACTGATCTCTTTCTGCAGAAGAATTTTGGTATCTTATTTTTCCTACATTATTTCGTAGTGCATTTGTAAACCTCCCAGATCAATTCAAAGAAAAGTTAGTTAAGAAGCTTGAAGACAGATGCACGTTTCAAAGTCTTTACAAGCCCGTTCAAGAGATTTCCACGGACGATGCTCTGAGAATGTATCACTTTCAACTACAACAAGAAAATAAACAATCTCATCAAAGATCAAAAGCGACAGTATCATCGGCAATCGAAGATTTTGACTGCAATAAGTTAGACTTCTTTTTCAAGGAGCTTATGTTACTTGTAAGTGAGTCTTCTGAAATCAAAGCAAGTGTTGATGTTGTAAAAGGAGAGGAAGAAGAATGACCTTGATGTTGAAGTACTTGGAGGGATCGTTCAAATTCACTTACGTCTGAATTTTCTGGACAGATTGTAATTTTTTGATGGCCTTAGATTGCAATGAAAAGAACTGAACCATTGCTCCATTGCAGCATAATATATTTTGAGATTTTGCTTCAGAAAAATAGGTTCCAAATTTCAGAGTATTGACTATTCTTCCACTGGAACTGTGCCGTCATTTTTGGGAACGTTGAAAGCACTCATGGTTTGATAATAATCTCCTTCCGAAATGCAATACTTTTTCATTGTGTTTGATGTTGAGCATGGCCTTTCTTTTTCCTCCTAGTTTTGCACACTGTAAATATAAGCATAAGATGCTTCTCCGACAATAACGATAGAATCTGATGAGAGGTTAATCAAGTAGCACTATATTGAAATGAATGAGATACTATTTTCAAACTAATACAAACAACTCTTACACTTTTTTCTTTCCTTTTTTCTGAATAAATTTCTACTTTCAGAATGCATTTACTTCAGCTTTAAATTAACATCGTATTTCATTAATTAGATTTTTTTTTACACTAAGTTAAAGTCATATGGTTGAGTTTTTCTGATCTTTCTTATGTATTTAGCAAGTCAATTCAATAGCCATAAATTTTTGATTTGCCAAATAAATCAGCAATTACCAACTTAACTCTCTTTGACCTTTAATTAATTGTAATCTTAGATGTCTAAGCATATTACAACTATATCATGCTCCACAATATAGTATTTGTATAAATTATAAATTATAAAATATAAGTCTCATTAAATGTATTCATGTGTATAATTCTAGATTAATTATATATTATTTTTATAATTAATTATTATTTTTGAATGTGTCGGAGAATATTAAATCATATTGTCTTAGCATCTAGTAAAATCGGAGTCAGAATATCCAATGATCTTCAAATGGTCTGATCTCCCATATGATCTTTTGTTCTCTTTAAATATCTCATGACTCTTTTAGCTATATTCCAATGATTCATTCCATGATTGCTTAAGTATCTATCTAACATTCCAACAATGTACATTATATCTTGACGCGTACAAACCTGTGCATACATTAGACTCCCTAAAGCTAATGCATAGGAAATCTTCTGCATTTCTTAAGTTTCCAGATTTTTTTTAAGGCACTAATTGAGACTGAACTTGTCTCCCTTTGTGATAGGGGTGTCTCCTGGTTTACAATCCTATATGCTAAACCTTTTGAGTACTTTATCGATATAGTTCCTTTGTAATAATCCTAGAATACCTCGCGATCTATCTCGGTGTATCTGGATTCCTAATACAAAAGGGGCATCACCAAGATCTTTCATCTCAAAATTTCTAGATAAAAATCTCTTGGTTTCGTGCAATATGTCTATATCATTAGTGGCAAGCAGAATGTCATCCATATAAAATATTAGTAAAATAAATTTGCTCCCACTGAATTTATGATACATGCAATCATCAACAACATTCATCTTAAAACCAAATGAGATAATTACTTGATGAAATTTGTGATACTACTAAAAGGATGTTTGTTTTGTTAGGATCGAAATCGGCACTAAGAGGGGGGGAGTGTGAATTAGTGCTTACGATAAAAATTACATCGATTCGAAAATTTCGTTCGATAAAATCATATTGGAAATATGTTTAACTCGAAAACGTTCATAAAAATGTAATGAGCAAGTAAAGCAGTTTGCAATAAAGGTAAAAAACAAAATATAAATACAAACTAAGTTTTATAGTGGTTCGATCATCGTGACCTGCATCCACTCCTGATTCCTCTTCACTCAAGGCCATCGGCTTTCACTATCGATCTTCTTTCAACGGAGGAAGATCAACTATCCTTTTACACCCATTTTCTCCTTTTCACCGGTTTAGGAGATAACCTTTACAACCTCACCTCTCTCTTAAACTTCATATATAATACTGAGAGCTTGAGACGAGTTTTTATAATATTACTATAGCATTTTTCTTTTCTTTAACTCACAATTGATGTGTTTACTGAGTAAGGATGAGTAGGGCTTTTTTAGGCCCCAAATGAATTCAAATTTAGGGACCAAATGATCTCATCTTGGGTTTTCGGGGTACTAGCAATACCACCGCCTGCTAGTTTGAGACTAGGTGGTACCATCGCCTAACACAGTCTGGGAGATTGTATCTGAGCAATATTATCACCTAAACTGGCAGTGTCACAGCTTGGGCCAACTATGGGTCACTAATTGGGCCTTCCACTTGGCCCAAAATAACCCCAATTCAGGCCGAGTTAACCCATAATTGAGTTGGTCTAATTACATTCTAAACAATCCAATTAGAACTAAAACTACTTCGATCTAGACAAATTATTATAAGTAAGAATTCTAAGTTATCCAACATGTCATTGGTTCATCCGATGCTTCACCCGAACCTTCGGCATATCGTCCTCTCTTATGATGTATTGCCCAATCGACATGTTGATATCCGCAACACCCGATCTCCTTAGTGCAATGTCTGATCCTTTTGGCCCGATGCTCGAACTCATGGCACGAAGCCTTCTGCTGATATGTCGACCATTCCTCCGGTCCGACATCCAATCTTCTGACATGTTCCATTTTAGCCCAACTTTTGATTCCACCGCTTTAATCAATTTATCTTTCCTGATTGAATATAGTCCTACGTCACTTAAATGTACATTAGATCGTAAACTCATTAATTGATTTCATCGTCAAAATCCAAGATTCAATATGTTTTATCTCATAGATAGATTTTATCAATTTACATATTATTTTCTTTAGGTTCTTTTGATACAAAGTATTCTGGTTGTACCATATAAATTATTTCATCAATATTTCCATTGAGAATTGTTATTTTGACATCCATCTAAAAGAGCTCCAAATCAAAATGTGTGGCTAAAGCCATAATTATTCTAAAAGAGTCATTCGTTAAAACCGGAGAGGTTTATTTAAAGTCAATCCCTTCTTTTTGAGTATAGCCCTTTGCCACAAGACGTGCATTATATCTCTCCACATTACCATTAGAATCCCCTTTGGTTTTAAAAATTCATTTACAACCAATAGGTTTCACTCCTTCTAGTAATGGGACAAGTTCTCAAACTTTATTGTCTTGTATGGACTTATACTCTTGATTCATTGCTTTAATCCACTTATCAGAATTGGAATCCTCTATGGCTTGACAGAAGTTGATTGGATCATCTTCCATCATATCACTACTTTTTTCATGTTCCCAGAGAAATACCATATAATCATATGAAATGACACTCCTCCTTACCCTAATGGATCATCACAAAGGTGCTAGCTCTTGTGGCATATGTTCTTATGGATGTTGAGTTTGATCCTCATGAATAATTTTCTTATACTATATGAGAGTTGAAATAACTATATCCTTTTGAGGTATTGAATTTACCACATCAGTGGCAACTATATAAATTGGATTAAATTGAACCAATTCTTCCTCAAACGTAAAGTCTTTAACCTTATTTCTCCCCCCAAACTCAATATCCTTGTAGCAATACTCGTCTCAAAAATATTTATTGATTTGGGATTATAAAATTTGTACCCCTTAGATCGTTCAGAATAACCAATAAAATAATTGCTTATTGTTTGGGGTTCCAATTTCTTTTCGTTAGGCCTGTAAAGCCTTGTCTTAGATAGACAACCTATGAAAGTGTCTTAGACTAGGCTTTCTTCCGGTCCAAAGCTCATAAGGTGTTTTTGTAGTTGCTTTAATTGGTACTCTATAAGAATGTAAGCTATAGTTTTTATTGCTTCTCTTCAGGGTGACTCTGGCAAAGTAGATTAAAAAATCATATTTCTTACTATGTCTTTAAGTATGCAGTTTCGTCTTTCAACTACACCATTCATGTTAGGTGACCTTGGCATTTTATACAGAGGGATAATTCCACACTCCTCTAAGCATAGAGCAAATGGTCCTCGACGTTATTCACTTGAGCCGTCATTTCTGTTGTAATATTCCCCTCCACGGTTAGATCTAATGCTTTATATATATATATATATATATATATATATATATATATATATATATATATATATATTCACTGTTGAATTAGATGCGGTCATCAAATTTGTGATCAAGATCGTAGGATCATGTGATCCTACGGCCCAGATTGAGATTTGGAGCTGGACCTGACGTTTGAATCGGATACAAAGCTTGACTAGAATGGAGTTACGAGTTGACTTAGAGTCGGTCGATTCAACTTAAGCAAGTTGGGATATAAATGTTTTGAAAAAGAAATAACGTGTCACGGCCTTCTTGGTGGTGCGCGATTGTAGGCGAACCCTAGTGGAAATACCAATCTCCAGCTCCGCAAACGAGATCAGGAATCACGGCCCACGCTCTCCTCTCCTCTCCTCCCTCTCTCTCCACCATCCTAAATACTTCACTCCTCCCTCTCCCGCGCAGCCAACCCCTTATTCCCAATGACTTGATTGAAGACGGCGGGTTTCAAAGTTGGTGAGGAGGTGCCGATGAAGGAGGAGGACGAGTTTATGCTTTTAAGAAATTGCTTCCTCGAGACCTCCTCGACATTAATCTCGTTGATAAAAGGTTCTGGTTCGATTCAAGTGATATGGATTGTTGTTATTTTGGTTTGCTCTTCATGGTATTGTTCTGTTATCGAGTGATGAGGGTTTGTTCATTTTTGTTTTCATATCCTCGTTGCCAAGAAAATAGTTCTAAGACAGAGAGAGAGCGCCGACAAACATTTCAATTCGTGTCAAAACCGACGTAGACTAACTTACCAAAAATCGAAAGCTTAAAATAAATTAATTTTTTATAAATAAAATATTAATTTGATTATGTTGTTGTAAGCTCATTTACAAGATGAGTATTTGACCCTAAGGTTTTCTCCTTTGGCAAGTACCAAGAAAAATGGCGACGCACGGACGTGAGGGGATCATTAAAACGCACGGACGGACGTGAGGGGATCATTAAATCGCACGGACGTGAGGGGATCATTAAAACGCACGGACGTGAGGGGATCATTAAAACGCACGTCCGTGCGTCGCCACCAACAGCGAAATAGGAGCGGGCGAGGAACGTGAGGGGATCATTAAAACGCACGGACGTGAGGGGATCATTAAATCGCAACTACAGAGAGAAGCAGTGTAGAACGAGGAGGTCGAGGAGCAGTGACGGCCAGGACCGAAGAGCCAAGTAAGAATCCGCCATTTCCACCGTCTCTCTCTCTCACTCTCCCTGCCTCCGGGGGTGATATGGCGAGGGCGTCTCATGCTTAGTGACGCGGTTGATATCGGATTCGGGGAGTGGCCTCCGGAGCCGTCGGATCCTGGTGGGGTTGCAGCCGCCGCCGTTCTCCCTGTAGTTGCGATTTAATGATCCCCTCACGTCCGTGCGTTTTAATGATCCCCTCACGTTCCTCGCCCGCTCCTATTTCGCTGTTGGTGGCGACGCACGGACGTGCGTTTTAATGATCCCCTCACGTCCGTGCGTTTTAATGATCCCCTCACGTCCGTGCGATTTAATGATCCCCTCACGTCCGTCCGTGCGTTTTAATGATCCCCTCACGTCCGTGCGTCACCATTTTGAGCGGAGAACGCACGGACGTGAGGGGATCATTAAAACGCACGGACGTGAGGGGATCATTAAAACGCACGTCCGTGCGTCGCCACCAACAGCGAAATAGGAGCGGGCGAGGAACGTGAGGGGATCATTAAAACGCACGGACGTGAGGGGATCATTAAATCGCAACTACAGGGAGAACGGCGGCGGCTGCAACCCCACCCGGATCCGACGGCTCCGGAGGCCACTCCCCGAATCCGATATCAACCGCGTCACTAAGCATGAGACGCCCTCGCCATATCACCCCCGGAGGCAGGGAGAGTGAGAGAGAGAGACGGTGGGGTTCGGATTGGGTATCGAATCGGCAATAAGGAAGGATGAGTTGTGTCGACTTTAATCGTCCCAACTAGCTAAAAGGTTGAGAAAATTTAAAACTGATCTGAGTCATGTATGAAACTAAGCAAATTAGATTTGGGTTTGGTTTGATTAGACCTGATAAGTTTTGATATATCCCATAGACAAAAATTTAGGACCTTAGTTAAGTCGATTCGAATACCTTCGTTCTAGTTATAAGACATAGTTTTGTTCTGGATTGACTCATCACGGATGACCTTTATTGGCCATCTATATAGATCAGACTGATCCAACACACATGCATATACAAATAAATATTAGGTTTGGGTATCGAATTGAGGTTGAACCCAGATTGGGTCGGTGGGGTTCGGATTGAACCCAACCGCCGCTGCAGCTCTCAGGCTTATGGTCATCCACGTCTCCCATCGACAAGAATCCACGGACGAGGTTCCCTTACCTTTGCATCTTCTATATTGACGAGACCACTCTCATATCAATTTGAGACGCGCAACGCGGTCAATTGGCGTCCACGAGGCTGTCTATAATTATCATTCTTCGGTGTGATACGATGCGCTCGAGATGGGCCATATGAAGATGCAGCCAAAATTTTTTTACCGTTAGATTTACCAATCACACGAATCTCGATGCAATCACGCTGGCTTATACCCACTTCGATAGGATGCGCTCGACCTCACTGTATTGTTCCCTGGAAATACTTTTATGCACTTTAGCCCGGTACCTTACAAGCTACTCGCATTGTTATTGAAATCTTATGAACGGGGCCATTCTGGGTGGGCCATTGATGCGCTGGTATCTGCGCGGGTAACAATTTTGCATTCATGGGAATCGCTACAGATATGCCTCTCTTGTCCTCGTCTGCCTCTCCTTTCTCCGTTTCCATTTACCTCTTTATCTGTTGGTCGGAGAGGGGACCGCGAGATCCGCTTCTTCTCCATCGCCACCGCGAGATCCGCTTCTTCTCCATCGCCGCCGCCGCCTCTCTCCTCTCTCCTCTCTCACGGGGTTTCGTCGTTGCCTTCTAATCTGAGGTAGTTGTCGTGCTTGCCCTCTTGTGTTATTGGGTTTCTTCTACTTGTTTGTCTCAGAGGATGCAACCCTAGGTGTTGAATCGTCCTCGTGTGGTTAGATTCCCTTTATTGGGTTTTTTCTGGCTATGTTCTTGGATTGTTGTTTCTGCTTGCAACATCTTGTTAGTATTTTATTTTCTTGTCCTTGATTATTTGGTTGTTTCTTGGAAATCTAGGTTTTCATTTAATTGTACGCCTTTATAGCTTGCGAGTAGAATTAGCGCATAAGTTTAGGTAATATTGAGCTGAAATTGTCGCTATGCACATGATTGCTTCCAAATCTCCTTAAATGGTATCGTAATATAATACGAGAGATTAAATGGTGTGCAAATTTATATGAAATAAGGGTAATAGTTGGTGAATAATGTTTTTGATTCAATTTGTCTTAATAAATTAATTGATGTGGGATCTTTCAAGCTTATTATTACCTACCTAATTTTCTTTTTATATCTTATTTTTTGTCTGTTAGTTCGTTTCAGAATTTTTTGCCCTGGTACATGCTGTATGAGTGATTATATTACAATGAATTAGAATATCATTGACACCTTTTCAATTTTCCTATCCATCATTTAATTTTTCGACTCTGGAACATTGATGCACCTCATTTCCTTATGCATCGATTCCTTCACAATTTAATTGTTTCTTTTTTGCTGTCTTTAACTTGCTAGAAGGTATGATCCTTTCTAGATTCAAGATTAAATAAAAAAAGCAGCAGCATTAATTTGTTGTCTTTGATTGATAGATATGCACTAGGAACTCATATTTATAATGTTTATCACAAGGGACAAGACATTTAATTTAGATCGACTAGTAGAGGGACTCATCATAAGAATCGAAGGATATCTGAAGCTGGTCCTTTTTATGATTCAGTACTGTACTGTTAGCTACTTTATATTATTCAGAACTATTGATAATGATACGACTTTATAAGGAACTCCCATGTAATACGATTTATACATTTGTACACATGCAAGTGGATTGCTATGGAAGACGAAATTCCTATTTCGTGATAAGAATTTTTTATGATTGTGACAGATTATACTTTACTGGACAAACACTATAATGATATATATATATATGTATATATATATATATATATATATATATATATATATATATATATATATATATATTCACTGTTGAATTAGATGCGGTCATCAAATTTGTGATCAAGATCGTAGGATCATGTGATCCTACGGCCCAGATTGAGATTTGGAGCTGGACCTGACGTTTGAATCGGATACAAAGCTTGACTAGAATGGAGTTACGAGTTGACTTAGAGTCGGTCGATTCAACTTAAGCAAGTTGGGATATAAATGTTTTGAAAAAGAAATAACGTGTCACGGCCTTCTTGGTGGTGCGCGATTGTAGGCGAACCCTAGTGGAAATACCAATCTCCAGCTCCGCAAACGAGATCAGGAATCACGGCCCACGCTCTCCTCTCCTCTCCTCCCTCTCTCTCCACCATCCTAAATACTTCACTCCTCCCTCTCCCGCGCAGCCAACCCCTTATTCCCAATGACTTGATTGAAGACGGCGGGTTTCAAAGTTGGTGAGGAGGTGCCGATGAAGGAGGAGGACGAGTTTATGCTTTTAAGAAATTGCTTCCTCGAGACCTCCTCGACATTAATCTCGTTGATGAAAGGTTCTGGTTCGATTGAAGTGATATGGATTGTTGTTATTTTGGTTTGCTCTTCATGGTATTGTTCTGTTATCGAGTGATGAGGGTTTGTTCATTTTTGTTTTCATATCCTCGTTGCCAAGAAAATAGTTATAAGACAGAGAGAGAGCGCCGACAAACATTTCAATTCGTGTCAAAACCGACGTAGACTAACTTACCAAAAATCGAAAGCTTAAAATAAATTAATTTTTTATAAATAAAATATTAATTTGATTATGTTGTTGTAAGCTCATTTACAAGATGAGTATTTGACCCTAAGGTTTTCTCCTTTGGCAAGTACCAAGAAAAATGGCGACGCACGGACGTGAGGGGATCATTAAAACGCACGGACGGACGTGAGGGGATCATTAAATCGCACGGACGTGAGGGGATCATTAAAACGCACGGACGTGAGGGGATCATTAAAACGCACGTCCGTGCGTCGCCACCAACAGCGAAATAGGAGCGGGCGAGGAACGTGAGGGGATCATTAAAACGCACGGACGTGAGGGGATCATTAAATCGCAACTACAGAGAGAAGCAGTGTAGAACGAGGAGGTCGAGGAGCAGTGACGGCCAGGACCGAAGAGCCAAGTAAGAATCCGCCATTTCCACCGTCTCTCTCTCTCACTCTCCCTGCCTCCGGGGGTGATATGGCGAGGGCGTCTCATGCTTAGTGACGCGGTTGATATCGGATTCGGGGAGTGGCCTCCGGAGCCGTCGGATCCTGGTGGGGTTGCAGCCGCCGCCGTTCTCCCTGTAGTTGCGATTTAATGATCCCCTCACGTCCGTGCGTTTTAATGATCCCCTCACGTTCCTCGCCCGCTCCTATTTCGCTGTTGGTGGCGACGCACGGACGTGCGTTTTAATGATCCCCTCACGTCCGTGCGTTTTAATGATCCCCTCACGTCCGTGCGATTTAATGATCCCCTCACGTCCGTCCGTGCGTTTTAATGATCCCCTCACGTCCGTGCGTCACCATTTTGAGCGGAGAACGCACGGACGTGAGGGGATCATTAAAACGCACGGACGTGAGGGGATCATTAAAACGCACGTCCGTGCGTCGCCACCAACAGCGAAATAGGAGAGGGCGAGGAACGTGAGGGGATAATTAAAACGCACGGACGTGAGGGGATCATTAAATCGCAACTACAGGGAGAACGGCGGCGGCTGCAACCCCACCCGGATCCGACGGCTCCGGAGGCCACTCCCCGAATCCGATATCAACCGCGTCACTAAGCATGAGACGCCCTCGCCATATCACCCCCGGAGGCAGGGAGAGTGAGAGAGAGAGACGGTGGAAATGGCGGATTCTTACTTGGCTCTTCGGTCCTGGCCGTCACTGCTCCTCGACCTCCTCGTTCTACACTGCTTCTCTCTGTAGTTGCGATTTAATGATCCCCTCACGTCCGTGCGTCGCCACCAACAGCGAAATAGGAGCGGGCGAGGAAGACGAGATCGAGAGACGGAGCTTCACTCGTCCCACCCTGTTGTCCCGCTCGTCGAAAACCCCTACCTTTGCTCCTCAGGCGATCGATCCCGTCGTCGGGCCCTGCCCCCAGGTTTGCCTCCACTCCTTTCTCCTACCCCGTTCCTATTGCGACGCATTGATATGCTCTTGTTTCTTTTGCTATGGAGCTCGTCTCGATTTCCGTTTAATTGCTCAGGGTTGTATTTGTTCTGCGTGGATTCTCGGTTCTATTTGGATTACGCCTTTTCTTCTATGTTTCTCGTGAGGTTCATCGTGGCGGATCCTCTTGGGAAATCTCAATTAGGGTTTGGATTGTGGGGGCGTGGGGCTTTAATTTGATTAATTATGTTATTTGGATTGTTGATTGCTCGAATTTGGATGGTGAATCACGGGAAGTGCCATTGTGTAACATTTATTTATGTTTTGTAGATAAGAGTTTTTGGTCCTTCCGCAGCTACTCAAGTGCTCGGCCTATTGTCAGAGCTGGAATGGAGGGCATAAATGGTATATAAACTTGGTCTTGTTTTTCATTGTTTAGCTATAAGTTGTTGTCAACTTGTTGTCAAAGCTTTGGGAGTTGAGATGCATTAAAGAGAGTTTGCAATTTTGTTACAAGCATTGATTGAAAAGGCGCTAGGTGCCAAAAGGTGCTAAGGTCCAAAAACGTCCGAGGTGCTAGGCGTTCGTCTGAGTGAAGCGAGACGCTAAAATATAAAAATATATAATATAATTAATAAATATATTTATTTAAATAAAAATATATCATTTATTCTGAAACCTAATAATAATTTTAAATAAATAAAAATTAATAGTATTAAAATCAAAATAATATATTATTAATCTAATAAATAAAAATACTATTACTAGTATATAGTTAGTAGCAAGGTCTATCATACCGAAGCGTACCATCCGTACCCGGCGGTACGTACCGATCCGATAGGTTACCGGTATGCGGATCGCCCGATACCGCTACAGTGCTACAGTATGAAAAAAGTATAAAATTGTTCGGTACGCCCTGATGTACCGCCCGGTACACCGGTACCGTACCGTACCGTACCGAGCTCGGGTCGAAACGCCTGTACGGTACGGTACGACGAACCTTGGTTAGTAGCATATTGTTAATATATTGATAACAGTATACTATTGAAGTAAGAAGAGTGTGAGTAAGAGGAAGACTGAGGCTACTGACTGAGAGCAGCGGCAGCGGTAGCAACGAGAAGCGATAGTGGCAGCGGCAGCGGTAGCGGCGAGCGATGGCAACGGGAGCGGCGACAGTGGCAACGACAGTGGTAGTAACGAGTAGCGGGAGTAGGAGCGGCGAGCGGCGATAGTGGCAGCAGCAGCAGTAGTAGCGAGCAGAGGCAGCGGGAGCGGCAACAGTGTCAACGGGAGCAGGAGTGGCGAGCGACGATAGTGGCAGCGACAGCAGTAACAGCGAGTAGTGGCAGCGGGAGCGGCGATAGTGGCAGCGGTAGCAGCGAGCAGGGGGGAGCGAGAGCGGGAGCGGCGAGCGACGACAGTGGCAGCGGCAGCGAGAGCAAGAGCGACGAGCGACGATAGTGGCAGCGATAGCGGTAGCAGTGGCAGCGGCAGTGGGAGTGGAAGTGGCGAGCGGGGTTAGAGTTGGGGAAGTCGTGAGAAGAAGGCTGATATCGGTGCTTTAGTTGGTTCGATTGGACCAACTAAAGCACCGGAGATTGAACCAGACCTAAAACGTTGGTTCGGTCGCTGGGTTTAACCCGGGTGCTCGCCCGACGCCTGGGCTCGGGCGAGCGCCCAAGCGACGCGCTTCGGGCCTCCCCTCGCTTAGGAAGATGAACTTGACTTCGATATTTTCTGTTTCTATATCACTTTATTTCAATGCTTGGCAACACTAATATATCTAAGCTTGCATGCTGCTTTACTTCACTTAAGAGGTATATCTTTTAGAAAGCTTTAATCTGATTTTGGATTCCAATTTTAGGCTGCAGTACACTAGAAACTTGTTATGGACTGCTAACAATCTTGACATGTTTATGTTTTATCAATGAAATCAACCATAAAATTGCTTTTATTTTCATATACAACAGTTCTTAACTCTGAAAATAAAAAGTATGTAATGTCAGCAGTAGGTTGACATAAAGGAAAACTTGCATATACCTCCATAGTATAATAGCAAGAAATAATGTGTGAAGAATAGGGTTTCAGTTTCCTCACCTTCTTAACCATTTGCATTTGCAAACATGGGATAATAGTGATGGACTATTCAACTCTACTATGCAACTCTAACAATTGTGACTTGTCTGTATATATTGTGCAATTGTGACTTCACGCAAGATGCACAAGATGACACAGGAGAGTTCAAGAATGAAGATATAAAGATATCTTGATGTATTTTTTTTCGAGATGATGTGGAATTTATAATTGTCTCACTTTGATATTGATTTTTGGATAAAATAAAGATTGTAATGTGAAGTTTCAAATATCAATAATTTTATCTTGAATTTATGAAAAAGTTTTGGTATGATTTTGAAATTATTAAAAATTGATAGGTAATTAATAAAATTATTATTGACAGTATAGTGACACTCAAATAATCCATTACTAATTTTTTTTATATTTTAGTGACAGGTCAAGCCATCACTAAATTATTATTATCTTTTCCATTTAATCAGTAAGAGTTAATTATATTGTCACTAAAATTGTTAGTCAATTCTTTTAGTGACAGAAGTGTTCATAACCAATTGTTGTCACAGAAATATTAATTTATCAATTTATTTATTTTTAGCGATAGAATTTAATGTTTTAGCTACAAATATAAACTATCACTAAAAACTATAATTTAATGACATATGTGTCTTTTTTTGTTACTAAAACTTTTAGCCACGAGATCTATGCTGACGGAAGCTAGTGATGGCTCATTTTGCACTAATTCTTTTAGTGACAACTTTTGTTCATGGTTAATAACTATTTTTCTTATAGTGTAGGGGGCATGTGACCTGTATGTGTGCCAATATCTCAAGGAGCAGAGGAAACCAATGGCCTCGATCGCTTCCTCGACATGGCACCACCCCACCCCCCTATTCCGATCGATTTCGATCAGCGTTGGCTTGGCTGTGTCGACGACCAATCGGGCAACGCTTCTCAACTTTAATCCATGGACCAAAGAGGTCCAGCTCTAAGTGAGAAGACCCAACCTCCCTTAGGGTAATAGAGCCATCTAAATCGGAAGGGGGTTGCTCCACACCCTTTTGGGGGTCGGCCTTGTGAGAAGAGTCCAGAAAAACAAGGGAGGAAGTCAAAGAAGTCATCGAAACTAGAGGGCAAATCCACTTTATGACCCACACAACTATACTTGAAACACACCAAAGGTAAATTCTCATATGAAACAGTTTGGAAAATTCCTTTCTTTAGGTGACCCAGTCATACTGCTTATGGGGTTTTGAAAGATCGATTTCTATACTAACCTTACATATCGACCCCTTTCAAACGAGAAAGAACATTCATCATTCTTTAGGAGACGACCTAGGAGAGAACCAAGATTAATAACACATTCTGTTCCAGTACTCCAAAGGAAGATTGACGAACTACACCTAGATAGGGACAGATGAGATCCTCTCTGTGAGAGGCTGGAAATTAGCTTTCTTGGGCATCAGATACAAAACCTCCCCTCGAATGGTCCATGGTCCCTCGGTGAGGATGCGAACAACCTCCGCTTTAGAAAAAAATTGAAAGCAAAAAAAAACCTTAAGCCAAATTGATCACTTGGGACACCAAAGAACATTTCCATTAGTGAGAAACCACATATTTCAGGAAATCCAAAGTCGAAGTCGGAGGAAATGATTGATCAAACTAGATATTCAAGGTTTTTGCCATTCATGAGGAGTTTTTTCGTCAAATTCGATGAAATCCTTAGAAGCATCATAGATCCGGTTAAACAAAGAAGAAGATAGTAGTGAACTTGCATCTGGCCCATATGAAGGACCAATTAACATCAATGCCTAAGAGATGCTCTTTCCAGTGAAAGGGCCATCCAATTGGCTCTTCTTGGAAGGCGGAGGGGCATTGGAAGGATCCCGATGGAGTGGCCCATTTTTCTTGGTACTTGCCAAAGGAGAAAACCTTAGGGGTCTGGCTTGGCATCACTCCAGGAACCCTAACTGAAGGGATCGACACCACAGAAGAAGATGATGACACCCTAGGGAGGGGAACAACAATGGATGCAAGGAGAGAGCCAAGTAGGGGATGTGAAGCCAGTAGTTGGGGGCGGGGGGGGGGTGGGGAAGGGTGTGGTTGGGTCGCATCAAAGGTGGAATTAAGGAGGGAGAAGGCAATGGGGTTGTCCTTATCGCCTTAGAAACCCAGAGCTTCTCTCTCTAAGGAAAGAAGAGAGTTCCCTACTCTCTCACAAATTTATTTAATGCATTACAATCGACCATATCTTGTTCAGAACTTCACGGTTAGCCCCCAATTCCCTTCTCGCACTTTTCTAGTTCGAAAACCCTAAAGAAGATGCAGTGCAAGATTCTTTTCCGCCATCAATCTGGTCCTCATGATTAATCTAGGACTATGTGTTTTTGCTGCTTATCGATCCGATTGATGTGATTCTCCCGATAAGCTCTAACTCTGATGGCTGCCCTCCCTCCGCAAGCGGACAACTTCTAGATCACCCTTGTTCTTTCCCTCAGTGAGCTTTTTTTTTCCTCATAAATTTGATACTTTTGGTCATATTTTTATATGAAAAAGGTTTACTTGGTGGAATTGGTGGCACCTGCTATTTCTATTCTTCTGTTTCTCTTTGGAACAAATTGATTTATTTGTAGGACATGCTTAGATCATCACAAGAGGATGAAGGTAAAAAGTTTGCTATGAGGTTTGTTACCAATACTAGATATTTGCAAAGTTTTTAGCATTGTGGTGAGGCACTGCGGTTATATCTCTGAGACTTATGTGATGGTATATTTAATTTTGAAGTGTTCAATATTGGTTGGCATGTAGGACGAGCAACAACAAATTACTTTCATAGTGGAGGAATAGAAAGAGAAAAGTGAAAGATAATAACTAAAAATAATAAGCAAATGTATAACTATCCAATTGGCTCAAAGATAACACTCCTAGGATAGAAGTCTTGCACCTCCGCATGCCTCACAAGGTGGGAAAGGAAAAAAACTTGATTCATGGATCCTTTTTTTATTCATACATTACAATGTTATAGCCCATTTTTATATGCTCAAGTATAAGAATAAAAAGAAAATTACAGAAATTTAAAAAATTACAATCGCATCAAATCAAATATATGATATCTTGTTCTTCGTTTCTGATTTGATTTGAGAAATAGTCTTCCTCTCTTCATGATATTTTTGATTGATAATCTTTCATCTTTATAGAGATGAATCTTTAAGATATTCAATCAAGATTTGTAATTTTCAATAATATGATTTCTTTTTTGTTGTATTTTTTCTTTCTTTTTCTCCTCGTTGAGTAGATATTTTCATGTTATTACATATGTAAAATATCTCTAAACAAATTAAATTTAATTTATTAATAAATTAATTTAATTGCTCATGCATCATATTGTTTTACTGTTTCTTTTTCATTTCTGCTATTGAGCGAGCATGCACATGTGGAGATTTTGGAATCGAATGAATTGTTCCTTTAAAGTCAGAGACGATTGAATTTGATTGGCCTAGATGCATGCATAGCAATTCATGTGCAGAGTATAGTTTCATCAAAACTAAAATTTTAATTTCATTCTTCCTCAAATTAGTGACTATATTATGGATATATTAGATGACATTTTGGTCTCTTTGGTGTTTATGTAGCATTTACATGATGCCTTTTGTGGAAGTTGTATGATATACTGCCATGGTTGTTTTGACCAAATACAAAGTTTAATATGCTAATGAGTTAGTTTTAGTTCCAGAGCATGCTTCTGATGATTCTTGGTGTGATGATGGGCTTCTGAATGAAATCTCAGATGCTGACTTAAACAGAGAACAGAAGAGGCGTTATGATCAATTTTATACAGTATCCTTGCAATCTATAAATGATATGCATATCCTTTGTCCAAAACTCTTCATAGTAAAACTTTTAGGGCTTTAAACTTGAGGATGTATCATATGGAACCCTTGACAAAAGTTTATATGGGTTATCGAGATGGTATATCTGCAGGAAAGGAAGCTTCTGCCCAAGAGGGCTTCAACATTGGGTTTAAGCAATCTGCAAGCAGTGGTTACAAATGGGGAATTGTTAGAGGCATCACAAGGTGAAAAGTGATAGTATTTACTGATCTCTTTCTGCAGAAGAATTTTGGTATCTTATTTTTCCTACATTATTTCGTAGTGCATTTGTAAACCTCCCAGATCAATTCAAAGAAAAGTTAGTTAAGAAGCTTGAAGACAGATGCACGTTTCAAAGTCTTTACAAGCCCGTTCAAGAGATTTCCACGGACGATGCTCTGAGAATGTATCACTTTCAACTACAACAAGAAAATAAACAATCTCATCAAAGATCAAAAGCGACAGTATCATCGGCAATCGAAGATTTTGACTGCAATAAGTTAGACTTCTTTTTCAAGGAGCTTATGTTACTTGTAAGTGAGTCTTCTGAAATCAAAGCAAGTGTTGATGTTGTAAAAGGAGAGGAAGAAGAATGACCTTGATGTTGAAGTACTTGGAGGGATCGTTCAAATTCACTTACGTCTGAATTTTCTGGACAGATTGTAATTTTTTGATGGCCTCAGATTGCAATGAAAAGAACTGAACCATTGCTCCATTGCAGCATAATATATTTTGAGATTTTGCTTCAGAAAAATAGGTTCCAAATTTCAGAGTATTGACTATTCTTCCACTGGAACTGTGCCGTCATTTTTGGGAACGTTGAAAGCACTCATGGTTTGATAATAATCTCCTTCCGAAATGCAATACTTTTTCATTGTGTTTGATGTTGAGCATGGCCTTTCTTTTTCCTCCTAGTTTTGCACACTGTAAATATAAGCATAAGATGCTTCTCCAACAATAACGATAGAATCTGATGAGAGGTTAATCAAGTAGCACTATATTGAAATGAATGAGATACTATTTTCAAACTAATACAAACAACTCTTACACTTTTTTCTTTCCTTTTTTTGAATAAATTTCTACTTTCAGAATGCATTTACTTCAGCTTTAAATTAACATCGTATTTCATTAATTAGATTTTTTTTTACACTAAGTTAAAGTCATATGGTTGAGTTTTTCTGATCTTTCTTATGTATTTAGCAAGTCAATTCAATAGCCATAAATTTTTGATTTGCCAAATAAATCAGCAATTACCAACTTAACTCTCTTTGACCTTTAATTAATTGTAATCTTAGATGTCTAAGCATATTACAACTATGTCATGCTCCACAATATAGTATTTGTATAAATTATAAATTATAAAATATAAGTCTCATTAAATGTATTCATGTGTATAATTCTAGATTAATTATATATTATTTTTATAATTAATTATTATTTTTGAATGTGTCGGAGAATATTAAATCATATTGTCTTAGCATCTAGTAAAATCGGAGTCAGAATATCCAATGATCTTCAAATGGTCTGATCTCCCATATGATCTTTTGTTCTTTTTAAATATCTCATGACTCTTTTAGCTACATTCCAATGATTCATTCCATGATTGCTTAAGTATCTATCTAACATTCCAACAATGTACATTATATCTTGACGCGTACAAACCTGTGCATACATTAGACTCCCTAAAGCTAATGCATAGGAAATCTTCTGCATTTCTTAAGTTTCCAGATTTTTTTTAAGGCACTAATTGAGACTGAACTTGTCTCCCTTTGTGATAGGGGTGTCTCCTGGTTTACAATCCTATATGCTAAACCTTTTGAGTACTTTATCGATATAGTTCCTTTGTAATAATCCTAGAATACCTCGCGATCTATCTCGGTGTATCTTGATTCCTAATACAAAAGGGGTATCACCAAGATCTTTCATCTCAAAATTTCTAGATAAAAATCTCTTGGTTTCGTGCAATATGTCTATATCATTAGTGGCAAGCAGAATGTCATCCATATAAAATATAAGTAAAATAAATTTGCTCCCACTGAATTTATGATACATGCAATCATCAACAACATTCATCTTAAAACCAAATGAGATAATTACTTGATGAAATTTGTGATACTACTAAAAGGATGTTTGTTTTGTTAGGATCGAAATCGGCACTAAGAGGGGGGGAGTGTGAATTAGTGCTTACGATAAAAATTACATCGATTCGAAAATTTCGTTCGATAAAATCATATTGGAAATATGTTTAACTCGAAAACGTTCATAAAAATGTAATGAGCAAGTAAAGCAGTTTGCAATAAAGGTAAAAAACAAAATATAAATACAAACTAAGTTTTATAGTGGTTCGATCATCGTGACCTGCATCCACTCCTGATTCCTCTTCACTCAAGGCCATCGGCTTTCACTATCGATCTTCTTTCAACGGAGGAAGATCAACTATCCTTTTACACCCATTTTCTCCTTTTCACCGGTTTAGGAGATAACCTTTACAACCTCACCTCTCTCTTAAACTTCATATATAATACTGAGAGCTTGAGACGAGTTTTTATAATATTACTATAGCATTTTTCTTTTCTTTAACTCACAATTGATGTGTTTACTGAGTAAGGATGAGTAGGGCTTTTTTAGGCCCCAAATGAATTCAAATTTAGGGACCAAATGATCTCATCTTGGGTTTTCGGGGTACTAGCAATACCACCGCCTGCTAGTTTGAGACTAGGTGGTACCATCGCCTAACACAGTCTGGGAGATTGTATCTGAGCAATATTATCACCTAAACTGGCAGTGTCACAGCTTGGGCCAACTATGGGTCACTAATTGGGCCTTCCACTTGGCCCAAAATAACCCCAATTCAGGCCGAGTTAACCCATAATTGAGTTGGTCTAATTACATTCTAAACAATCCAATTAGAACTAAAACTACTTCGATCTAGACAAATTATTATAAGTAAGAATTCTAAGTTATCCAACATGTCATTGGTTCATCCGATGCTTCACCCGAACCTTCGGCATATCGTCCTCTCTTATGATGTATTGCCCAATCGACATGTTGATATCCGCAACACCCGATCTCCTTAGTGCAATGTCTGATCCTTTTGGCCCGATGCTCGAACTCATGGCACGAAGCCTTCTGCTGATATGTCGACCATTCCTCCGGTCCGACATCCAATCTTCTGACATGTTCCATTTTAGCCCAACTTTTGATTCCACCGCTTTAATCAATTTATCTTTCCTGATTGAATATAGTCCTACGTCACTTAAATGTACATTAGATCGTAAACTCATTAATTGATTTCATCGTCAAAATCCAAGATTCAATATGTTTTATCTCATAGATAGATTTTATCAATTTACATATTATTTTCTTTAGGTTCTTTTGATACAAAGTATTCTGGTTGTACCATATAAATTATTTCATCAATATTTCCATTGAGAATTGTTATTTTGACATCCATCTAAAAGAGCTCCAAATCAAAATGTGTGGCTAAAGCCATAATTATTCTAAAAGAGTCATTCGTTAAAACCGGAGAGGTTTATTTAAAGTCAATCCCTTCTTTTTGAGTATAGCCCTTTGCCACAAGACGTGCATTATATCTCTCCACATTACCATTAGAATCCCCTTTGGTTTTAAAAATTCATTTACAACCAATAGGTTTCACTCCTTCTAGTAATGGGACAAGTTCTCAAACTTTATTGTCTTGTATGGACTTATACTCTTGATTCATTGCTTTAATCCACTTATCAGAATTGGAATCCTCTATGGCTTGACAGAAGTTGATTGGATCATCTTCCATCATATCACTACTTTTTTCATGTTCCCAGAGAAATACCATATAATCATATGAAATGACACTCCTCCTTACCCTAATGGATCATCACAAAGGTGCTAGCTCTTGTGGCATATGTTCTTATGGATGTTGAGTTTGATCCTCATGAATAATTTTCTTATACTATATGAGAGTTGAAATAACTATATCCTTTTGAGGTATTGAATTTACCACATCAGTGGCAACTATATAAATTGGATTAAATTGAACCAATTCTTCCTCAAACGTAAAGTCTTTAACCTTATTTCTCCCCCCAAACTCAATATCCTTGTAGCAATACTCGTCTCAAAAATATTTATTGATTTGGGATTATAAAATTTGTACCCCTTAGATCGTTCAGAATAACCAATAAAATAATTGCTTATTGTTTGGGGTTCCAATTTCTTTTCGTTAGGCCTGTAAAGCCTTGTCTTAGATAGACAACCTATGAAAGTGTCTTAGACTAGGCTTTCTTCCGGTCCAAAGCTCATAAGGTGTTTTTGTAGTTGCTTTAATTGGTACTCTATAAGAATGTAAGCTATAGTTTTTATTGCTTCTCTTCAGGGTGACTCTGGCAAAGTAGATTAAAAAATCATATTTCTTACTATGTCTTTAAGTATGCAGTTTCGTCTTTCAACTACACCATTCATGTTAGGTGACCTTGGCATTTTATACAGAGGGATAATTCCACACTCCTCTAAGCATAGAGCAAATGGTCCTCGACGTTATTCACTTGAGCCGTCATTTCTGTTGTAATATTCCCCTCCACGGTTAGATCTAATGCTTTATATATATATATATATATATATATATATATATTCACTGTTGAATTAGATGCGGTCATCAAATTTGTGATCAAGATCGTAGGATCATGTGATCCTACGGCCCAGATTGAGATTTGGAGCTGGACCTGACGTTTGAATCGGATACAAAGCTTGACTAGAATGGAGTTACGAGTTGACTTAGAGTCGGTCGATTCAACTTAAGCAAGTTGGGATATAAATGTTTTGAAAAAGAAATAACGTGTCACGGCCTTCTTGGTGGTGCGCGATTGTAGGCGAACCCTAGTGGAAATACCAATCTCCAGCTCCGCAAACGAGATCAGGAATCACGGCCCACGCTCTCCTCTCCTCTCCTCCCTCTCTCTCCACCATCCTAAATACTTCACTCCTCCCTCTCCCGCGCAGCCAACCCCTTATTCCCAATGACTTGATTGAAGACGGCGGGTTTCAAAGTTGGTGAGGAGGTGCCGATGAAGGAGGAGGACGAGTTTATGCTTTTAAGAAATTGCTTCCTCGAGACCTCCTCGACATTAATCTCGTTGATGAAAGGTTCTGGTTCGATTCAAGTGATATGGATTGTTTTTATTTTGGTTTGCTCTTCATGGTATTGTTCTGTTATCGAGTGATGAGGGTTTGTTCATTTTTGTTTTCATATCCTCGTTGCCAAGAAAATAGTTCTAAGACAGAGAGAGAGCGCCGACAAACATTTCAATTCGTGTCAAAACCGACGTAGACTAACTTACCAAAAATCGAAAGCTTAAAATAAATTAATTTTTTATAAATAAAATATTAATTTGATTATGTTGTTGTAAGCTCATTTACAAGATGAGTATTTGACCCTAAGGTTTTCTCCTTTGGCAAGTACCAAGAAAAATGGCGACGCACGGACGTGAGGGGATCATTAAAACGCACGGACGGACGTGAGGGGATCATTAAATCGCACGGACGTGAGGGGATCATTAAAACGCACGGACGTGAGGGGATCATTAAAACGCACGTCCGTGCGTCGCCACCAACAGCGAAATAGGAGCGGGCGAGGAACGTGAGGGGATCATTAAAACGCACGGACGTGAGGGGATCATTAAATCGCAACTACAGAGAGAAGCAGTGTAGAACGAGGAGGTCGAGGAGCAGTGACGGCCAGGACCGAAGAGCCAAGTAAGAATCCGCCATTTCCACCGTCTCTCTCTCTCACTCTCCCTGCCTCCGGGGGTGATATGGCGAGGGCGTCTCATGCTTAGTGACGCGGTTGATATCGGATTCGGGGAGTGGCCTCCGGAGCCGTCGGATCCTGGTGGGGTTGCAGCCGCCGCCGTTCTCCCTGTAGTTGCGATTTAATGATCCCCTCACGTCCGTGCGTTTTAATGATCCCCTCACGTTCCTCGCCCGCTCCTATTTCGCTGTTGGTGGCGACGCACGGACGTGCGTTTTAATGATCCCCTCACGTCCGTGCGTTTTAATGATCCCCTCACGTCCGTGCGATTTAATGATCCCCTCACGTCCGTCCGTGCGTTTTAATGATCCCCTCACGTCCGTGCGTCACCATTTTGAGCGGAGAACGCACGGACGTGAGGGGATCATTAAAACGCACGGACGTGAGGGGATCATTAAAACGCACGGACGTGAGGGGATCATTAAATCGCAACTACAGGGAGAACGGCGGCGGCTGCAACCCCACCCGGATCCGACGGCTCCGGAGGCCACTCCCCGAATCCGATATCAACCGCGTCACTAAGCATGAGACGCCCTCGCCATATCACCCCCGGAGGCAGGGAGAGTGAGAGAGAGAGACGGTGGAAATGGCGGATTCTTACTTGGCTCTTCGGTCCTGGCCGTCACTGCTCCTCGACCTCCTCGTTCTACACTGCTTCTCTCTGTAGTTGCGATTTAATGATCCCCTCACGTCCGTGCGTCGCCACCAACAGCGAAATAGGAGCGGGCGAGGGAGACGAGATCGAGAGACGGAGCTTCACTCGTCCCACCCAGTTGTCCCGCTGGTCGAAAACCCCTACCTTTGCTCCTCAGGCGATCGATCCCGTCGTCGGGCCCTGCCCCCAGGTTTGCCTCCACTCCTTTCTCCTACCCCGTTCCTATTGCGACGCATTGATATGCTCTTGTTTCTTTTGCTATGGAGCTCGTCTCGATTTCCGTTTAATTGCTCAGGGTTGTATTTGTTCTGCGTGGATTCTCGGTTCTATTTGGATTACGCCTTTTCTTCTATGTTTCTCGTGAGGTTCATCGTGGCGGATCCTCTTGGGAAATCTCAATTAGGGTTTGGATTGTGGGGGCGTGGGGCTTTAATTTGATTAATTATGTTATTTGGATTGTTGATTGCTCGAATTTGGATGGTGAATCACGGGAAGTGCCATTGTGTAACATTTATTTATGTTTTGTAGATAAGAGTTTTTGGTCCTTCCGCAGCTACTCAAGTGCTCGGCCTATTGTCAGAGCTGGAATGGAGGGCATAAATGGTATATAAACTTGGTCTTGTTTTTCATTGTTTAGCTATAAGTTGTTGTCAACTTGTTGTCAAAGCTTTGGGAGTTGAGATGCATTAAAGAGAGTTTGCAATTTTGTTACAAGCATTGATTGAAAAGGCGCTAGGTGCCAAAAGGTGCTAAGGTCCAAAAACGTCCGAGGTGCTAGGCGTTCGTCTGAGTGAAGCGAGACGCTAAAATATAAAAATATATAATATAATTAATAAATATATTTATTTAAATAAAAATATATCATTTATTCTGAAACCTAATAATAATTTTAAATAAATAAAAATTAATAGTATTAAAATCAAAATAATATATTATTAATCTAATAAATAAAAATACTATTACTAGTATATAGTTAGTAGCAAGGTCTATCATACCGAAGCGTACCATCCGTACCCGGCGGTACGTACCGATCCGATAGGTTACCGGTATGCGGATCGCCCGATACCGCTACAGTGCTACAGTATGAAAAAAGTATAAAATTGTTCGGTACGCCCTGATGTACCGCCCGGTACACCGGTACCGTACCGTACCGTACCGAGCTCGGGTCGAAACGCCTGTACGGTACGGTACGACGAACCTTGGTTAGTAGCATATTGTTAATATATTGATAACAGTATACTATTGAAGTAAGAAGAGTGTGAGTAAGAGGAAGACTGAGGCTACTGACTGAGAGCAGCGGCAGCGGTAGCAATGAGAAGCGATAGTGGCAGCGGCAGCGGTAGCGGCGAGCGATGGCAACGGGAGCGGCGACAGTGGCAACGACAGTGGTAGTAACGAGTAGCGGGAGTAGGAGCGGCGAGCGGCGATAGTGGCAGCAGCAGTAGTAGTAGCGAGCAGAAGCAGCGGGAGCGGCAACAGTGTCAACGGGAGCAGGAGTGGCGAGCGACGATAGTGGCAGCGACAGCAGTAACAGCGAGTAGTGGCAGCGGGAGCGGCGATAGTGGCAGCGGTAGCAGCGAGCAGGGGGGAGCGAGAGCGGGAGCGGCGAGCGACGACAGTGGCAGCGGCAGCGAGAGCAAGAGCGACGAGCGACGATAGTGGCAGCGATAGCGGTAGCAGTGGCAGCGGCAGTGGGAGTGGAAGTGGCGAGCGGGGTTAGAGTTGGGGAAGTCGTGAGAAGAAGGCTGATATCGGTGCTTTAGTTGGTTCGATTGGACCAACTAAAGCACCGGAGATTGAACCAGACCTAAAACGCTGGTTCGGTCGCTGGGTTTAACCCGGGTGCTCGCCCGACGCCTGGGCTCGGGCGAGCGCCCAAGCGACGCGCTTCGGGCCTCCCCTCGCTTAGGAAGATGAACTTGACTTCGATATTTTCTGTTTCTATTTCACTTTATTTCATTGCTTGGCAACACTAATATATCTAAGCTTCCATGCTGCTTTACTTCACTTAAGAGGTATATCTTTTAGAAAGCTTTAATCTGATTTTGGATTCCAATTTTAGGTTGCAGTACACTAGAACTTGTTATGGACTGCTAACAATCTTGACATGTTTATGTTTTATCAGTGAAATCAACCATAAAATTGCTTTTATTTTCATATACAACATTTCTTAACTCTGAAAATAAAAAGTATGTAATGTCAGCAGTAGGTTGACATAAAGGAAAACTTCATATACCTCCATAGTATAATAGCAAGAAATAATGTGTGAAGAATAGGGTTTCAGTTTCCTCACCTTCTTAACCATTTGCATTTGCAAACATGGGATAATAGTGATGGACTATTCAACTCAACTATGCAACTCTAACAATTGTGACTTGTCTGTATATATTGTGCAATTGTGACTTCACTCAAGATGCACAAGATGACACAGGAGAGTTCAAGAATGAAGATATAAAGATATCTTGATGTATTTTTTTTCGAGATGATGTGGAATTTATAATTGTCTCACTTTGATATTGATTTTTGGATAAAATAAAGATTGTAATGTGAAGTTTCAAATATCAATAATTTTATCTTGAATTTATGAAAAAGTTTTGGTATGATTTTGAAATTATTAAAAATTGATAGGTAATTAATAAAATTATTATTGACAGTATAGTGACACTCAAATAATCCATTACTAATTTTTTTTATATTTTAGTGACAGGTCAAGCCATCACTAAATTATTATTATCTTTTCCATTTAATCAGTAAGAGTTAATTATATTGTCACTAAAATTGTTAGTCAATTCTTTTAGTGACAGAAGTGTTCATAACCAATTGTTGTCACAGAAATATTAATTTATCAATTTATTTATTTTTAGCGATAGAATTTAATGTTTTAGCTACAAATATAAACTATCACTAAAAACTATAATTTAATGACATATGTGTCTTTTTTTGTTACTAAAACTTTTAGCCACGAGATCTATGCTGACGGAAGCTAGTGATGGCTCATTTTGCACTAATTCTTTTAGTGACAACTTTTGTTCATGGTTAATAACTATTTTTCTTATAGTGTAGGGGGCATGTGACCTGTATGTGTGCCAATATCTCAAGGAGCAGAGGAAACCAATGGCCTCGATCGCTTCCTCGACATGGCACCACCCCACCCCCCTATTCCGATCGATTTCGATCAGCGTTGGCTTGGCTGTGCCGACGACCAATCGGGCAACGCTTCTCAACTTTAATCCATGGACCAAAGAGGTCCAGCTCTAAGTGAGAAGACCCAACCTCCCTTAGGGTAATAGAGCCATCTAAATCGGAAGGGGGTTGCTCCACACCCTTTTGGGGGTCGGCCTTGTGAGAAGAGTCCAGAAAAACAAGGGAGGAAGTCAAAGAAGTCATCGAAACTAGAGGGCAAATCCACTTTATGACCCACACAACTATACTTGAAACACACCAAAGGTAAATTCTCATATGAAACAGTTTGGAAAATTCCTTTCTTTAGGTGACCCAGTCATACTGCTTATGGGGTTTTGAAAGATCGATTTCTATACTAACCTTACATATCGACCCCTTTCAAACGAGAAAGAACATTCATCATTCTTTAGGGGACGACCTAGGAGAGAACCAAGATTAATAACACATTCTGTTCCAGTACTCCAAAGGAAGATTGACGAACTACACCTAGATAGGGACAGATGAGATCCTCTCTGTGAGAGGCTGGAAATTAGCTTTCTTGGGCATCAGATACAAAACCTCCCCTCGAATGGTCCATGGTCCCTCGGTGAGGATGCGAACAACCTCCGCTTTAGAAAAAAATTGAAAGCAAATAAAAACCTTAAGCCAAATTGATCACTTGGGACACCAAAGAACATTTCCATTAGTGAGAAACCACATATTTCAGGAAATCCAAAGTCGAAGTCGGAGGAAATGATTGATCAAACTAGATATTCAAGGTTTTTGCCATTCATGAGGAGTTTTTTCGTCAAATTCGATGAAATCCTTAGAAGCATCATAGATCCGGTTAAACAAAGAAGAAGATAGTAGTGAACTTGCATCTGGCCCATATGAAGGACCAATTAACATCAATGCCTAAGAGATGCTCTTTCCAGTGAAAGGGCCATCCAATTGGCTCTTCTTGGAAGGCGGAGGGGCATTGGAAGGATCCCGATGGAGTGGCCCATTTTTCTTGGTACTTGCCAAAGGAGAAAACCTTAGGGGTCTGGCTTGGCATCACTCCAGGAACCCTAACTGAAGGGATCGACACCACAGAAGAAGATGATGACACCCTAGGGAGGGGAACAACAATGGATGCAAGGAGAGAGCCAAGTAGGGGATGTGAAGCCAGTAGTTGGGGGCGGGGGGGGGTGGGGAAGGGTGTGGTTGGGTCGCATCAAAGGTGGAATTAAGGAGGGAGAAGGCAATGGGGTTGTCCTTATCGCCTTAGAAACCCAGAGCTTCTCTCTCTAAGGAAAGAAGAGAGTTCCCTACTCTCTCACAAATTTATTTAATGCATTACAATCGACCATATCTTGTTCAGAACTTCACGGTTAGCCCCCAATTCCCTTCTCGCACTTTTCTAGTTCGAAAACCCTAAAGAAGATGCAGTGCAAGATTCTTTTCCGCCATCAATCTGGTCCTCATGATTAATCTAGGACTATGTGTTTTTGCTGCTTATCGATCCGATTGATGTGATTCTCCCGATAAGCTCTAACTCTGATGGCTGCCCTCCCTCCGCAAGCGGACAACTTCTAGATCACCCTTGTTCTTTCCCTCAGTGAGCTTTTTTTTTCCTCATAAATTTGATACTTTTGGTCATATTTTTATATGAAAAAGGTTTACTTGGTGGAATTGGTGGCACCTGCTATTTCTATTCTTCTGTTTCTCTTTGGAACAAATTGATTTATTTGTAGGACATGCTTAGATCATCACAAGAGGATGAAGGTAAAAAGTTTGCTATGAGGTTTGTTACCAATACTAGATATTTGCAAAGTTTTTAGCATTGTGGTGAGGCACTGCGGTTATATCTCTGAGACTTATGTGATGGTATATTTAATTTTGAAGTGTTCAATATTGGTTGGCATGTAGGACGAGCAACAACAAATTACTTTCATAGTGGAGGAATAGAAAGAGAAAAGTGAAAGATAATAACTAAAAATAATAAGCAAATGTATAACTATCCAATTGGCTCAAAGATAACACTCCTAGGATAGAAGTCTTGCACCTCCGCATGCCTCACAAGGTGGGAAAGGAAAAAAACTTGATTCATGGATCCTTTTTTTATTCATACATTACAATGTTATAGCCCATTTTTATATGCTCAAGTATAAGAATAAAAAGAAAATTACAGAAATTTAAAAAATTACAATCGCATCAAATCAAATATATGATATCTTGTTCTTCGTTTCTGATTTGATTTGAGAAATAGTCTTCCTCTCTTCATGATATTTTTGATTGATAATCTTTCATCTTTATAGAGATGAATCTTTAAGATATTCAATCAAGATTTGTAATTTTCAATAATATGATTTCTTTTTTGTTGTATTTTTTCTTTCTTTTTCTCCTCGTTGAGTAGATATTTTCATGTTATTACATATGTAAAATATCTCTAAACAAATTAAATTTATTTTATTAATAAATTAATTTAATTGCTCATGCATCATATTGTTTTACTGTTTCTTTTTCATTTCTGCTATTGAGCGAGCATGCACATGTGGAGATTTTGGAATCGAATGAATTGTTCCTTTAAAGTCAGAGACGATTGAATTTGATTGGCCTAGATGCATGCATAGCAATTCATGTGCAGAGTATAGTTTCATCAAAACTAAAATTTTAATTTCATTCTTCCTCAAATTAGTGACTATATTATGGATATATTAGATGACATTTTGGTCTCTTTGGTGTTTATGTAGCATTTACATGATGCCTTTTGTGGAAGTTGTATGATATACTGCCATGGTTGTTTTGACCAAATACAAAGTTTAATATGCTAATGAGTTAGTTTTAGTTCCAGAGCATGCTTCTGATGATTCTTGGTGTGATGATGGGCTTCTGAATGAAATCTCAGATGCTGACTTAAACAGAGAACAGAAGAGGCGTTATGATCAATTTTATACAGTATCCTTGCAATCTATAAATGATATGCATATCCTTTGTCCAAAACTCTTCATAGTAAAACTTTTAGGGCTTTAAACTTGAGGATGTATCATATGGAACCCTTGACAAAAGTTTATAAGGGTTATCGAGATGGTATATCTGCAGGAAAGGAAGCTTCTGCCCAAGAGGGCTTCAACATTGGGTTTAAGCAATCTGCAAGCAGTGGTTACAAATGGGGAATTGTTAGAGGCATCACAAGGTGAAAAGTGATAGTATTTACTGATCTCTTTCTGCAGAAGAATTTTGGTATCTTATTTTTCCTACATTATTTCGTAGTGCATTTGTAAACCTCCCAGATCAATTCAAAGAAAAGTTAGTTAAGAAGCTTGAAGACAGATGCACGTTTCAAAGTCTTTACAAGCCCGTTCAAGAGATTTCCACGGACGATGCTCTGAGAATGTATCACTTTCAACTACAACAAGAAAATAAACAATCTCATCAAAGATCAAAAGCGACAGTATCATCGGCAATCGAAGATTTTGACTGCAATAAGTTAGACTTCTTTTTCAAGGAGCTTATGTTACTTGTAAGTGAGTCTTCTGAAATCAAAGCAAGTGTTGATGTTGTAAAAGGAGAGGAAGAAGAATGACCTTGATGTTGAAGTACTTGGAGGGATCGTTCAAATTCACTTACGTCTGAATTTTCTGGACAGATTGTAATTTTTTGATGGCCTCAGATTGCAATGAAAAGAACTGAACCATTGCTCCATTGCAGCATAATATATTTTGAGATTTTGCTTCAGAAAAATAGGTTCCAAATTTCAGAGTATTGACTATTCTTCCACTGGAACTGTGCCGTCATTTTTGGGAACGTTGAAAGCACTCATGGTTTGATAATAATCTCCTTCCGAAATGCAATACTTTTTCATTGTGTTTGATGTTGAGCATGGCCTTTCTTTTTCCTCCTAGTTTTGCACACTGTAAATATAAGCATAAGATGCTTCTCCGACAATAACGATAGAATCTGATGAGAGGTTAATCAAGTAGCACTATATTGAAATGAATGAGATACTATTTTCAAACTAATACAAACAACTCTTACACTTTTTTCTTTCCTTTTTTCTGAATAAATTTCTACTTTCAGAATGCATTTACTTCAGCTTTAAATTAACATCGTATTTCATTAATTAGATTTTTTTTTACACTAAGTTAAAGTCATATGGTTGAGTTTTTCTGATCTTTCTTATGTATTTAGCAAGTCAATTCAATAGCCATAAATTTTTGATTTGCCAAATAAATCAGCAATTACCAACTTAACTCTCTTTGACCTTTAATTAATTGTAATCTTAGATGTCTAAGCATATTACAACTATGTCATGCTCCACAATATAGTATTTGTATAAATTATAAATTATAAAATATAAGTCTCATTAAATGTATTCATGTGTATAATTCTAGATTAATTATATATTATTTTTATAATTAATTATTATTTTTGAATGTGTCGGAGAATATTAAATCATATTGTCTTAGCATCTAGTAAAATCGGAGTCAGAATATCCAATGATCTTCAAATGGTCTGATCTCCCATATGATCTTTTGTTCTCTTTAAATATCTCATGACTCTTTTAGCTATATTCCAATGATTCATTCCATGATTGCTTAAGTATCTATCTAACATTCCAACAATGTACATTATATCTTGACGCGTACAAACCTGTGCATACATTAGACTCCCTAAAGCTAATGCATAGGAAATCTTCTGCATTTCTTAAGTTTCCAGATTTTTTTTAAGGCACTAATTGAGACTGAACTTGTCTCCCTTTGTGATAGGGGTGTCTCCTGGTTTACAATCCTATATGCTAAACCTTTTGAGTACTTTATCGATATAGTTCCTTTGTAATAATCCTAGAATACCTCGCGATCTATCTCGGTGTATCTGGATTCCTAATACAAAAGGGGCATCACCAAGATCTTTCATCTCAAAATTTCTAGATAAAAATCTCTTGGTTTCGTGCAATATGTCTATATCATTAGTGGCAAGCAGAATGTCATCCATATAAAATATTAGTAAAATAAATTTGCTCCCACTGAATTTATGATACATGCAATCATCAACAACATTCATCTTAAAACCAAATGAGATAATTACTTGATGAAATTTGTGATACTACTAAAAGGATGTTTGTTTTGTTAGGATTGAAATCGGCACTAAGAGGGGGGGAGTGTGAATTAGTGCTTACGATAAAAATTACATCGATTCGAAAATTTCGTTCGATAAAATCATATTGGAAATATGTTTAACTCGAAAACGTTCATAAAAATGTAATGAGCAAGTAAAGCAGTTTGCAATAAAGGTAAAAAACAAAATATAAATACAAACTAAGTTTTATAGTGGTTCGATCATCGTGACCTGCATCCACTCCTGATTCCTCTTCACTCAAGGCCATCGGCTTTCACTATCGATCTTCTTTCAACGGAGGAAGATCAACTATCCTTTTACACCCATTTTCTCCTTTTCACCGGTTTAGGAGATAACCTTTACAACCTCACCTCTCTCTTAAACTTCATATATAATACTGAGAGCTTGAGACGAGTTTTTATAATATTACTATAGCATTTTTCTTTTCTTTAACTCACAATTGATGTGTTTACTGAGTAAGGATGAGTAGGGCTTTTTTAGGCCCCAAATGAATTCAAATTTAGGGACCAAATGATCTCATCTTGGGTTTTCGGGGTACTAGCAATACCACCGCCTGCTAGTTTGAGACTAGGTGGTACCATCGCCTAACACAGTCTGGGAGATTGTATCTGAGCAATATTATCACCTAAACTGGCAGTGTCACAGCTTGGGCCAACTATGGGTCACTAATTGGGCCTTCCACTTGGCCCAAAATAACCCCAATTCAGGCCGAGTTAACCCATAATTGAGTTGGTCTAATTACATTCTAAACAATCCAATTAGAACTAAAACTACTTCGATCTAGACAAATTATTATAAGTAAGAATTCTAAGTTATCCAACATGTCATTGGTTCATCCGATGCTTCACCCGAACCTTCGGCATATCGTCCTCTCTTATGATGTATTGCCCAATCGACATGTTGATATCCGCAACACCCGATCTCCTTAGTGCAATGTCTGATCCTTTTGGCCCGATGCTCGAACTCATGGCACGAAGCCTTCTGCTGATATGTCGACCATTCCTCCGGTCCGACATCCAATCTTCTGACATGTTCCATTTTAGCCCAACTTTTGATTCCACCGCTTTAATCAATTTATCTTTCCTGATTGAATATAGTCCTACGTCACTTAAATGTACATTAGATCGTAAACTCATTAATTGATTTCATCGTCAAAATCCAAGATTCAATATGTTTTATCTCATAGATAGATTTTATCAATTTACATATTATTTTCTTTAGGTTCTTTTGATACAAAGTATTCTGGTTGTACCATATAAATTATTTCATCAATATTTCCATTGAGAATTGTTATTTTGACATCCATCTAAAAGAGCTCCAAATCAAAATGTGTGGCTAAAGCCATAATTATTCTAAAAGAGTCATTCGTTAAAACCGGAGAGGTTTATTTAAAGTCAATCCCTTCTTTTTGAGTATAGCCCTTTGCCACAAGACGTGCATTATATCTCTCCACATTACCATTAGAATCCCCTTTGGTTTTAAAAATTCATTTACAACCAATAGGTTTCACTCCTTCTAGTAATGGGACAAGTTCTCAAACTTTATTGTCTTGTATGGACTTATACTCTTGATTCATTGCTTTAATCCACTTATCAGAATTGGAATCCTCTATGGCTTGACAGAAGTTGATTGGATCATCTTCCATCATATCACTACTTTTTTCATGTTCCCAGAGAAATACCATATAATCATATGAAATGACACTCCTCCTTACCCTAATGGATCATCACAAAGGTGCTAGCTCTTGTGGCATATGTTCTTATGGATGTTGAGTTTGATCCTCATGAATAATTTTCTTATACTATATGAGAGTTGAAATAACTATATCCTTTTGAGGTATTGAATTTACCACATCAGTGGCAACTATATAAATTGGATTAAATTGAACCAATTCTTCCTCAAACGTAAAGTCTTTAACCTTATTTCTCCCCCCAAACTCAATATCCTTGTAGCAATACTCGTCTCAAAAATATTTATTGATTTGGGATTATAAAATTTGTACCCCTTAGATCGTTCAGAATAACCAATAAAATAATTGCTTATTGTTTGGGGTTCCAATTTCTTTTCGTTAGGCCTGTAAAGCCTTGTCTTAGATAGACAACCTATGAAAGTGTCTTAGACTAGGCTTTCTTCCGGTCCAAAGCTCATAAGGTGTTTTTGTAGTTGCTTTAATTGGTACTCTATAAGAATGTAAGCTATAGTTTTTATTGCTTCTCTTCAGGGTGACTCTGGCAAAGTAGATTAAAAAATCATATTTCTTACTATGTCTTTAAGTATGCAGTTTCGTCTTTCAACTACACCATTCATGTTAGGTGACCTTGGCATTTTATACAGAGGGATAATTCCACACTCCTCTAAGCATAGAGCAAATGGTCCTCGACGTTATTCACTTGAGCCGTCATTTCTGTTGTAATATTCCCCTCCACGGTTAGATCTAATGCTTTATATATATATATATATATATATATATATATATATATATATATATATATATATATATATATATATATATATATATATATATATATATATATTCACTGTTGAATTAGATGCGGTCATCAAATTTGTGATCAAGATCGTAGGATCATGTGATCCTACGGCCCAGATTGAGATTTGGAGCTGGACCTGACGTTTGAATCGGATACAAAGCTTGACTAGAATGGAGTTACGAGTTGACTTAGAGTCGGTCGATTCAACTTAAGCAAGTTGGGATATAAATGTTTTGAAAAAGAAATAACGTGTCACGGCCTTCTTGGTGGTGCACGATTGTAGGCGAACCCTAGTGGAAATACCAATCTCCAGCTCCGCAAACGAGATCAGGAATCACGGCCCACGCTCTCCTCTCCTCTCCTCCCTCTCTCTCCACCATCCTAAATACTTCACTCCTCCCTCTCCCGCGCAGCCAACCCCTTATTCCCAATGACTTGATTGAAGACGGCGGGTTTCAAAGTTGGTGAGGAGGTGCCGATGAAGGAGGAGGACGAGTTTATGCTTTTAAGAAATTGCTTCCTCGAGACCTCCTCGACATTAATCTCGTTGATGAAAGGTTCTGGTTCGATTCAAGTGATATGGATTGTTGTTATTTTGGTTTGCTCTTCATGGTATTGTTCTGTTATCGAGTGATGAGGGTTTGTTCATTTTTGTTTTCATATTCTCGTTGCCAAGAAAATAGTTATAAGACAGAGAGAGAGCGCCGACAAACATTTCAATTCGTGTCAAAACCGACGTAGACTAACTTACCAAAAATCGAAAGCTTAAAATAAATTAATTTTTTACAAATAAAATATTAATTTGATTATGTTGTTGTAAGCTCATTTACAAGATGAGTATTTGACCCTAAGGTTTTCTCCTTTGGCAAGTACCAAGAAAAATGGCGACGCACGGACGTGAGGGGATCATTAAAACGCACGGACGGACGTGAGGGGATAATTAAATCGCACGGACGTGAGGGGATCATTAAAACGCACGGACGTGAGGGGATCATTAAAACGCACGTCCGTGCGTCGCCACCAACAGCGAAATAGGAGCGGGCGAGGAACGTGAGGGGATCATTAAAACGCACGGACGTGAGGGGATCATTAAATCGCAACTACAGAGAGAAGCAGTGTAGAACGAGGAGGTCGAGGAGCAGTGACGGCCAGGACCGAAGAGCCAAGTAAGAATCCGCCATTTCCACCGTCTCTCTCTCTCACTCTCCCTGCCTCTGGGGGTGATATGGCGAGGGCGTCTCATGCTTAGTGACGCGGTTGATATCGGATTCGGGGAGTGGCCTCCGGAGCCGTCGGATCCGGGTGGGGTTGCAGCCGCCGCCGTTCTCCCTGTAGTTGCGATTTAATGATCCCCTCACGTCCGTGCGTTTTAATGATCCCCTCACGTTCCTCGCCCGCTCCTATTTCGCTGTTGGTGGCGACGCACGGACGTGCGTTTTAATGATCCCCTCACGTCCGTGCGTTTTAATGATCCCCTCACGTCCGTGCGATTTAATGATCCCCTCACGTCCGTCCGTGCGTTTTAATGATCCCCTCACGTCCGTGCGTCGCCATTTTGAGCGGAGAACGCACGGACGTGAGGGGATCATTAAAACGCACGGACGTGAGGGGATCATTAAAACGCACGTCCGTGCGTCGCCACCAACAGCGAAATAGGAGCGGGCGAGGAACGTGAGGGGATCATTAAAACGCACGGACGTGAGGGGATCATTAAATCGCAACTACAGGGAGAACGGCGGCGGCTGCAACCCCACCCGGATCCGACGGCTCCGGAGGCCACTCCCCGAATCCGATATCAATCGCGTCACTAAGCATGAGACGCCCTCGCCATATCACCCCCGGAGGCAGGGAGAGTGAGAGAGAGAGACGGTGGAAATGGCGGATTCTTACTTGGCTCTTCGGTCCTGGCCGTCACTGCTCCTCGACCTCCTCGTTCTACACTGCTTCTCTCTGTAGTTGCGATTTAATGATCCCCTCACGTCCATGCGTCGCCACCAACAGCGAAATAGGAGCGGGCGAGGAAGACGAGATCGAGAGACGGAGCTTCACTCGTCCCACCCAGTTGTCCTGCTCGTCGAAAACCCCTACCTTTGCTCCTCAGGCGATCGATCCCGTCGTCGGGCCCTGCCCCCAGGTTTGCCTCCACTCCTTTCTCCTACCCCGTTCCTATTGCGACGCATTGATATGCTCTTGTTTCTTTTGCTATGGAGCTCGTCTCGATTTCCGTTTAATTGCTCAGGGTTGTATTTGTTCTGCGTGGATTCTCGGTTCTATTTGGATTACGCCTTTTCTTCTATGTTTCTCGTGAGGTTCATCGTGGCGGATCCTCTTGGGAAATCTCAATTAGGGTTTGGATTGTGGGGGCGTGGGGCTTTAATTTGATTAATTATGTTATTTGGATTGTTGATTGCTCGAATTTGGATGGTGAATCACGGGAAGTGCCATTGTGTAACATTTATTTATGTTTTGTAGATAAGAGTTTTTGGTCCTTCCGCAGCTACTCAAGTGCTCGGCCTATTGTCAGAGCTGGAATGGAGGGCATAAATGGTATATAAACTTGGTCTTGTTTTTCATTGTTTAGCTATAAGTTGTTGTCAACTTGTTGTCAAAGCTTTGGGAGTTGAGATGCATTAAAGAGAGTTTGCAATTTTGTTACAAGCATTGATTGAAAAGGCGCTAGGTGCCAAAAGGTGCTAAGGTCCAAAAACGTCCGAGGTGCTAGGCGTTCGTCTGAGTGAAGCGAGACGCTAAAATATAAAAATATATAATATAATTAATAAATATATTTATTTAAATAAAAATATATCATTTATTCTGAAACCTAATAATAATTTTAAATAAATAAAAATTAATAGTATTAAAATCAAAATAATATATTATTAATCTAATAAATAAAAATACTATTACTAGTATATAGTTAGTAGCAAGGTCTATCATACCGAAGCGTACCATCCGTACCCGGCGGTACGTACCGATCCGATAGGTTACCGGTATGCGGATCGCCCGATACCGCTACAGTGCTACAGTATGAAAAAAGTATAAAATTGTTCGGTACGCCCTGATGTACCGCCCGGTACACCGGTACCGTACCGTACCGTACCGAGCTCGGGTCGAAACGCCTGTACGGTACGGTACGACGAACCTTGGTTAGTAGCATATTGTTAATATATTGATAACAGTATACTATTGAAGTAAGAAGAGTGTGAGTAAGAGGAAGACTGAGGCTACTGACTGAGAGCAGCGGCAGCGGTAGCAACGAGAAGCGATAGTGGCAGCGGCAGCGGTAGCGGCGAGCGATGGCAACGGGAGCGGCGACAGTGGCAACGACAGTGGTAGTAACGAGTAGCGGGAGTAGGAGCGGCGAGCGGCGATAGTGGCAGCAGCAGCAGTAGTAGCGAGCAGAGGCAGCGGGAGCGGCAACAGTGTCAACGGGAGCAGGAGTGGCGAGCGACGATAGTGGCAGCGACAGCAGTAACAGCGAGTAGTGGCAGCGGGAGTGGCGATAGTGGCAGCGGTAGCAGCGAGCAGGGGGGAGCGAGAGCGGGAGCGGCGAGCGACGACAGTGGCAGCGGCAGCGAGAGCAAGAGCGACGAGCGACGATAGTGGCAGCGATAGCGGTAGCAGTGGCAGCGGCAGTGGGAGTGGAAGTGGCGAGCGGGGTTAGAGTTGGGGAAGTCGTGAGAAGAAGGCTGATATCGGTGCTTTAGTTGGTTCGATTGGACCAACTAAAGCACCGGAGATTGAACCAGACCTAAAACGCTGGTTCGGTCGCTGGGTTTAACCCGGGTGCTCGCCCGACGCCTGGGCTCGGGCGAGCGCCCAAGCGACGCGCTTCGGGCCTCCCCTCGCTTAGGAAGATGAACTTGACTTCGATATTTTCTGTTTCTATATCACTTTATTTCAATGCTTGGCAACACTGATATATCTAAGCTTGCATGCTGCTTTACTTCACTTAAGAGGTATATCTTTTAGAAAGCTTTAATCTGATTTTGGATTCCAATTTTAGGCTGCAGTACACTAGAAACTTGTTATGGACTGCTAACAATCTTGACATGTTTATGTTTTATCAATGAAATCAACCATAAAATTGCTTTTATTTTCATATACAACAGTTCTTAACTCTGAAAATAAAAAGTATGTAATGTCAGCAGTAGGTTGACATAAAGGAAAACTTGCATATACCTCCATAGTATAATAGCAAGAAATAATGTGTGAAGAATAGGGTTTCAGTTTCCTCACCTTCTTAACCATTTGCATTTGCAAACATGGGATAATAGTGATGGACTATTCAACTCTACTATGCAACTCTAACAATTGTGACTTGTCTGTATATATTGTGCAATTGTGACTTCACGCAAGATGCACAAGATGACACAGGAGAGTTCAAGAATGAAGATATAAAGATATCTTGATGTATTTTTTTTCGAGATGATGTGGAATTTATAATTGTCTCACTTTGATATTGATTTTCGGATAAAATAAAGATTGTAATGTGAAGTTTCAAATATCAATAATTTTATCTTGAATTTATGAAAAAGTTTTGGTATGATTTTGAAATTATTAAAAATTGATAGGTAATTAATAAAATTATTATTGACAGTATAGTGACACTCAAATAATCCATTACTAATTTTTTTTATATTTTAGTGACAGGTCAAGCCATCACTAAATTATTATTATCTTTTCCATTTAATCAGTAAGAGTTAATTATATTGTCACTAAAATTGTTAGTCAATTCTTTTAGTGACAGAAGTGTTCATAACCAATTGTTGTCACAGAAATATTAATTTATCAATTTATTTATTTTTAGCGATAGAATTTAATGTTTTAGCTACAAATATAAACTATCACTAAAAACTATAATTTAATGACATATGTGTCTTTTTTTGTTACTAAAACTTTTAGCCACGAGATCTATGCTGACGGAAGCTAGTGATGGCTCATTTTGCACTAATTCTTTTAGTGACAACTTTTGTTCATGGTTAATAACTATTTTTCTTATAGTGTAGGGGGCATGTGACCTGTATGTGTGCCAATATCTCAAGGAGCAGAGGAAACCAATGGCCTCGATCGCTTCCTCGACATGGCACCACCCCACCCCCCTATTCCGATCGATTTCGATCAGCGTTGGCTTGGCTGTGCCGACGACCAATCGGGCAACGCTTCTCAACTTTAATCCATGGACCAAAGAGGTCCAGCTCTAAGTGAGAAGACCCAACCTCCCTTAGGGTAATAGAGCCATCTAAATCGGAAGGGGGTTGCTCCACACCCTTTTGGGGGTCGGCCTTGTGAGAAGAGTCCAGAAAAACAAGGGAGGAAGTCAAAGAAGTCATCGAAACTAGAGGGCAAATCCACTTTATGACCCACACAACTATACTTGAAACACACCAAAGGTAAATTCTCATATGAAACAGTTTGGAAAATTCCTTTCTTTAGGTGACCCAGTCATACTGCTTATGGGGTTTTGAAAGATCGATTTCTATACTAACCTTACATATCGACCCCTTTCAAACGAGAAAGAACATTCATCATTCTTTAGGGGACGACCTAGGAGAGAACCAAGATTAATAACACATTCTGTTCCAGTACTCCAAAGGAAGATTGACGAACTACACCTAGATAGGGACAGATGAGATCCTCTCTGTGAGAGGCTGGAAATTAGCTTTCTTGGGCATCAGATACAAAACCTCCCCTCGAATGGTCCATGGTCCCTCGGTGAGGATGCGAACAACCTCCGCTTTAGAAAAAAATTGAAAGCAAATAAAAACCTTAAGCCAAATTGATCACTTGGGACACCAAAGAACATTTCCATTAGTGAGAAACCACATATTTCAGGAAATCCAAAGTCGAAGTCGGAGGAAATGATTGATCAAACTAGATATTCAAGGTTTTTGCCATTCATGAGGAGTTTTTTCGTCAAATTCGATGAAATCCTTAGAAGCATCATAGATCCGGTTAAACAAAGAAGAAGATAGTAGTGAACTTGCATCTGGCCCATATGAAGGACCAATTAACATCAATGCCTAAGAGATGCTCTTTCCAGTGAAAGGGCCATCCAATTGGCTCTTCTTGGAAGGCGGAGGGGCATTGGAAGGATCCCGATGGAGTGGCCCATTTTTCTTGGTACTTGCCAAAGGAGAAAACCTTAGGGGTCTGGCTTGGCATCACTCCAGGAACCCTAACTGAAGGGATCGACACCACAGAAGAAGATGATAACACCCTAGGGAGGGGAACAACAATGGATGCAAGGAGAGAGCCAAGTAGGGGATGTGAAGCCAGTAGTTGGGGGCGGGGGGGGGTGGGGAAGGGTGTGGTTGGGTCGCATCAAAGGTGGAATTAAGGAGGGAGAAGGCAATGGGGTTGTCCTTATCGCCTTAGAAACCCAGAGCTTCTCTCTCTAAGGAAAGAAGAGAGTTCCCTACTCTCTCACAAATTTATTTAATGCATTACAATCGACCATATCTTGTTCAGAACTTCACGGTTAGCCCCCAATTCCCTTCTCGCACTTTTCTAGTTCGAAAACCCTAAAGAAGATGCAGTGCAAGATTCTTTTCCGCCATCAATCTGGTCCTCATGATTAATCTAGGACTATGTGTTTTTGCTGCTTATCGATCCGATTGATGTGATTCTCCCGATAAGCTCTAACTCTGATGGCTGCCCTCCCTCCGCAAGCGGACAACTTCTAGATCACCCTTGTTCTTTCCCTCAGTGAGCTTTTTTTTTCCTCATAAATTTGATACTTTTGGTCATATTTTTATATGAAAAAGGTTTACTTGGTGGAATTGGTGGCACCTGCTATTTCTATTCTTCTGTTTCTCTTTGGAACAAATTGATTTATTTGTAGGACATGCTTAGATCATCACAAGAGGATGAAGGTAAAAAGTTTGCTATGAGGTTTGTTACCAATACTAGATATTTGCAAAGTTTTTAGCATTGTGGTGAGGCACTGCGGTTATATCTCTGAGACTTATGTGATGGTATATTTAATTTTGAAGTGTTCAATATTGGTTGGCATGTAGGACGAGCAACAACAAATTACTTTCATAGTGGAGGAATAGAAAGAGAAAAGTGAAAGATAATAACTAAAAATAATAAGCAAATGTATAACTATCCAATTGGCTCAAAGATAACACTCCTAGGATAGAAGTCTTGCACCTCCGCATGCCTCACAAGGTGGGAAAGGAAAAAAACTTGATTCATGGATCCTTTTTTTATTCATACATTACAATGTTATAGCCCATTTTTATATGCTCAAGTATAAGAATAAAAAGAAAATTACAGAAATTTAAAAAATTACAATCGCATCAAATCAAATATATGATATCTTGTTCTTCGTTTCTGATTTGATTTGAGAAATAGTCTTCCTCTCTTCATGATATTTTTGATTGATAATCTTTCATCTTTATAGAGATGAATCTTTAAGATATTCAATCAAGATTTGTAATTTTCAATAATATGATTTCTTTTTTGTTGTATTTTTTCTTTCTTTTTCTCCTCGTTGAGTAGATATTTTCATGTTATTACATATGTAAAATATCTCTAAACAAATTAAATTTATTTTATTAATAAATTAATTTAATTGCTCATGCATCATATTGTTTTACTGTTTCTTTTTCATTTCTGCTATTGAGCGAGCATGCACATGTGGAGATTTTGGAATCGAATGAATTGTTCCTTTAAAGTCAGAGACGATTGAATTTGATTGGCCTAGATGCATGCATAGCAATTCATGTGCAGAGTATAGTTTCATCAAAACTAAAATTTTAATTTCATTCTTCCTCAAATTAGTGACTATATTATGGATATATTAGATGACATTTTGGTCTCTTTGGTGTTTATGTAGCATTTACATGATGCCTTTTGTGGAAGTTGTATGATATACTGCCATGGTTGTTTTGACCAAATACAAAGTTTAATATGCTAATGAGTTAGTTTTAGTTCCAGAGCATGCTTCTGATGATTCTTGGTGTGATGATGGGCTTCTGAATGAAATCTCAGATGCTGACTTAAACAGAGAACAGAAGAGGCGTTATGATCAATTTTATACAGTATCCTTGCAATCTATAAATGATATGCATATCCTTTGTCCAAAACTCTTCATAGTAAAACTTTTAGGGCTTTAAACTTGAGGATGTATCATATGGAACCCTTGACAAAAGTTTATATGGGTTATCGAGATGGTATATCTGCAGGAAAGGAAGCTTCTGCCCAAGAGGGCTTCAACATTGGGTTTAAGCAATCTGCAAGCAGTGGTTACAAATGGGGAATTGTTAGAGGCATCACAAGGTGAAAAGTGATAGTATTTACTGATCTCTTTCTGCAGAAGAATTTTGGTATCTTATTTTTCCTACATTATTTCGTAGTGCATTTGTAAACCTCCCAGATCAATTCAAAGAAAAGTTAGTTAAGAAGCTTGAAGACAGATGCACGTTTCAAAGTCTTTACAAGCCCGTTCAAGAGATTTCCACGGACGATGCTCTGAGAATGTATCACTTTCAACTACAACAAGAAAATAAACAATCTCATCAAAGATCAAAAGCGACAGTATCATCGGCAATCGAAGATTTTGACTGCAATAAGTTAGACTTCTTTTTCAAGGAGCTTATGTTACTTGTAAGTGAGTCTTCTGAAATCAAAGCAAGTGTTGATGTTGTAAAAGGAGAGGAAGAAGAATGACCTTGATGTTGAAGTACTTGGAGGGATCGTTCAAATTCACTTACGTCTGAATTTTCTGGACAGATTGTAATTTTTTGATGGCCTCAGATTGCAATGAAAAGAACTGAACCATTGCTCCATTGCAGCATAATATATTTTGAGATTTTGCTTCAGAAAAATAGGTTCCAAATTTCAGAGTATTGACTATTCTTCCACTGGAACTGTGCCGTCATTTTTGGGAACGTTGAAAGCACTCATGGTTTGATAATAATCTCCTTCCGAAATGCAATACTTTTTCATTGTGTTTGATGTTGAGCATGGCCTTTCTTTTTCCTCCTAGTTTTGCACACTGTAAATATAAGCATAAGATGCTTCTCCAACAATAACGATAGAATCTGATGAGAGGTTAATCAAGTAGCACTATATTGAAATGAATGAGATACTATTTTCAAACTAATACAAACAACTCTTACACTTTTTTCTTTCCTTTTTTCTGAATAAATTTCTACTTTCAGAATGCATTTACTTCAGCTTTAAATTAACATCGTATTTCATTAATTAGATTTTTTTTTACACTAAGTTAAAGTCATATGGTTGAGTTTTTCTGATCTTTCTTATGTATTTAGCAAGTCAATTCAATAGCCATAAATTTTTGATTTGCCAAATAAATCAGCAATTACCAACTTAACTCTCTTTGACCTTTAATTAATTGTAATCTTAGATGTCTAAGCATATTACAACTATGTCATGCTCCACAATATAGTATTTGTATAAATTATAAATTATAAAATATAAGTCTCATTAAATGTATTCATGTGTATAATTCTAGATTAATTATATATTATTTTTATAATTAATTATTATTTTTGAATGTGTCGGAGAATATTAAATCATATTGTCTTAGCATCTAGTAAAATCGGAGTCAGAATATCCAATGATCTTCAAATGGTCTGATCTCCCATATGATCTTTTGTTCTCTTTAAATATCTCATGACTCTTTTAGCTACATTCCAATGATTCATTCCATGATTGCTTAAGTATCTATCTAACATTCCAACAATGTACATTATATCTTGACGCGTACAAACCTGTGCATACATTAGACTCCCTAAAGCTAATGCATAGGAAATCTTCTGCATTTCTTAAGTTTCCAGATTTTTTTTAAGGCACTAATTGAGACTGAACTTGTCTCCCTTTGTGATAGGGGTGTCTCCTGGTTTACAATCCTATATGCTAAACCTTTTGAGTACTTTATCGATATAGTTCCTTTGTAATAATCCTAGAATACCTCGCGATCTATCTCGGTGTATCTTGATTCCTAATACAAAAGGGGTATCACCAAGATCTTTCATCTCAAAATTTCTAGATAAAAATCTCTTGGTTTCGTGCAATATGTCTATATCATTAGTGGCAAGCAGAATGTCATCCATATAAAATATTAGTAAAATAAATTTGCTCCCACTGAATTTATGATACATGCAATCATCAACAACATTCATCTTAAAACCAAATGAGATAATTACTTGATGAAATTTGTGATACTACTAAAAGGATGTTTGTTTTGTTAGGATCGAAATCGGCACTAAGAGGGGGGGAGTGTGAATTAGTGCTTACGATAAAAATTACATCGATTCGAAAATTTCGTTCGATAAAATCATATTGGAAATATGTTTAACTCGAAAACGTTCATAAAAATGTAATGAGCAAGTAAAGCAGTTTGCAATAAAGGTAAAAAACAAAATATAAATACAAACTAAGTTTTATAGTGGTTCGATCATCGTGACCTGCATCCACTCCTGATTCCTCTTCACTCAAGGCCATCGGCTTTCACTATCGATCTTCTTTCAACGGAGGAAGATCAACTATCCTTTTACACCCATTTTCTCCTTTTCACCGGTTTAGGAGATAACCTTTACAACCTCACCTCTCTCTTAAACTTCATATATAATACTGAGAGCTTGAGACGAGTTTTTATAATATTACTATAGCATTTTTCTTTTCTTTAACTCACAATTGATGTGTTTACTGAGTAAGGATGAGTAGGGCTTTTTTAGGCCCCAAATGAATTCAAATTTAGGGACCAAATGATCTCATCTTGGGTTTTCGGGGTACTAGCAATACCACCGCCTGCTAGTTTGAGACTAGGTGGTACCATCGCCTAACACAGTCTGGGAGATTGTATCTGAGCAATATTATCACCTAAACTGGCAGTGTCACAGCTTGGGCCAACTATGGGTCACTAATTGGGCCTTCCACTTGGCCCAAAATAACCCCAATTCAGGCCGAGTTAACCCATAATTGAGTTGGTCTAATTACATTCTAAACAATCCAATTAGAACTAAAACTACTTCGATCTAGACAAATTATTATAAGTAAGAATTCTAAGTTATCCAACATGTCATTGGTTCATCCGATGCTTCACCCGAACCTTCGGCATATCGTCCTCTCTTATGATGTATTGCCCAATCGACATGTTGATATCCGCAACACCCGATCTCCTTAGTGCAATGTCTGATCCTTTTGGCCCGATGCTCGAACTCATGGCACGAAGCCTTCTGCTGATATGTCGACCATTCCTCCGGTCCGACATCCAATCTTCTGACATGTTCCATTTTAGCCCAACTTTTGATTCCACCGCTTTAATCAATTTATCTTTCCTGATTGAATATAGTCCTACGTCACTTAAATGTACATTAGATCGTAAACTCATTAATTGATTTCATCGTCAAAATCCAAGATTCAATATGTTTTATCTCATAGATAGATTTTATCAATTTACATATTATTTTCTTTAGGTTCTTTTGATACAAAGTATTCTGGTTGTACCATATAAATTATTTCATCAATATTTCCATTGAGAATTGTTATTTTGACATCCATCTAAAAGAGCTCCAAATCAAAATGTGTGGCTAAAGCCATAATTATTCTAAAAGAGTCATTCGTTAAAACCGGAGAGGTTTATTTAAAGTCAATCCCTTCTTTTTGAGTATAGCCCTTTGCCACAAGACGTGCATTATATCTCTCCACATTACCATTAGAATCCCCTTTGGTTTTAAAAATTCATTTACAACCAATAGGTTTCACTCCTTCTAGTAATGGGACAAGTTCTCAAACTTTATTGTCTTGTATGGACTTATACTCTTGATTCATTGCTTTAATCCACTTATCAGAATTGGAATCCTCTATGGCTTGACAGAAGTTGATTGGATCATCTTCCATCATATCACTACTTTTTTCATGTTCCCAGAGAAATACCATATAATCATATGAAATGACACTCCTCCTTACCCTAATGGATCATCACAAAGGTGCTAGCTCTTGTGGCATATGTTCTTATGGATGTTGAGTTTGATCCTCATGAATAATTTTCTTATACTATATGAGAGTTGAAATAACTATATCCTTTTGAGGTATTGAATTTACCACATCAGTGGCAACTATATAAATTGGATTAAATTGAACCAATTCTTCCTCAAACGTAAAGTCTTTAACCTTATTTCTCCCCCCAAACTCAATATCCTTGTAGCAATACTCGTCTCAAAAATATTTATTGATTTGGGATTATAAAATTTGTACCCCTTAGATCGTTCAGAATAACCAATAAAATAATTGCTTATTGTTTGGGGTTCCAATTTCTTTTCGTTAGGCCTGTAAAGCCTTGTCTTAGATAGACAACCTATGAAAGTGTCTTAGACTAGGCTTTCTTCCGGTCCAAAGCTCATAAGGTGTTTTTGTAGTTGCTTTAATTGGTACTCTATAAGAATGTAAGCTATAGTTTTTATTGCTTCTCTTCAGGGTGACTCTGGCAAAGTAGATTAAAAAATCATATTTCTTACTATGTCTTTAAGTATGCAGTTTCGTCTTTCAACTACACCATTCATGTTAGGTGACCTTGGCATTTTATACAGAGGGATAATTCCACACTCCTCTAAGCATAGAGCAAATGGTCCTCGACGTTATTCACTTGAGCCGTCATTTCTGTTGTAATATTCCCCTCCACGGTTAGATCTAATGCTTTATATATATATATATATATATATATATATATATATATATATATTCACTGTTGAATTAGATGCGGTCATCAAATTTGTGATCAAGATCGTAGGATCATGTGATCCTACGGCCCAGATTGAGATTTGGAGCTGGACCTGACGTTTGAATCGGATACAAAGCTTGACTAGAATGGAGTTACGAGTTGACTTAGAGTCGGTCGATTCAACTTAAGCAAGTTGGGATATAAATGTTTTGAAAAAGAAATAACGTGTCACGGCCTTCTTGGTGGTGCGCGATTGTAGGCGAACCCTAGTGGAAATACCAATCTCCAGCTCCGCAAACGAGATCAGGAATCACGGCCCACGCTCTCCTCTCCTCTCCTCCCTCTCTCTCCACCATCCTAAATACTTCACTCCTCCCTCTCCCGCGCAGCCAACCCCTTATTCCCAATGACTTGATTGAAGACGGCGGGTTTCAAAGTTGGTGAGGAGGTGCCGATGAAGGAGGAGGACGAGTTTATGCTTTTAAGAAATTGCTTCCTCGAGACCTCCTCGACATTAATCTCGTTGATAAAAGGTTCTGGTTCGATTCAAGTGATATGGATTGTTGTTATTTTGGTTTGCTCTTCATGGTATTGTTCTGTTATCGAGTGATGAGGGTTTGTTCATTTTTGTTTTCATATCCTCGTTGCCAAGAAAATAGTTCTAAGACAGAGAGAGAGCGCCGACAAACATTTCAATTCGTGTCAAAACCGACGTAGACTAACTTACCAAAAATCGAAAGCTTAAAATAAATTAATTTTTTATAAATAAAATATTAATTTGATTATGTTGTTGTAAGCTCATTTACAAGATGAGTATTTGACCCTAAGGTTTTCTCCTTTGGCAAGTACCAAGAAAAATGGCGACGCACGGACGTGAGGGGATCATTAAAACGCACGGACGGACGTGAGGGGATCATTAAATCGCACGGACGTGAGGGGATCATTAAAACGCACGGACGTGAGGGGATCATTAAAACGCACGTCCGTGCGTCGCCACCAACAGCGAAATAGGAGCGGGCGAGGAACGTGAGGGGATCATTAAAACGCACGGACGTGAGGGGATCATTAAATCGCAACTACAGAGAGAAGCAGTGTAGAACGAGGAGGTCGAGGAGCAGTGACGGCCAGGACCGAAGAGCCAAGTAAGAATCCGCCATTTCCACCGTCTCTCTCTCTCACTCTCCCTGCCTCCGGGGGTGATATGGCGAGGGCGTCTCATGCTTAGTGACGCGGTTGATATCGGATTCGGGGAGTGGCCTCCGGAGCCGTCGGATCCTGGTGGGGTTGCAGCCGCCGCCGTTCTCCCTGTAGTTGCGATTTAATGATCCCCTCACGTCCGTGCGTTTTAATGATCCCCTCACGTTCCTCGCCCGCTCCTATTTCGCTGTTGGTGGCGACGCACGGACGTGCGTTTTAATGATCCCCTCACGTCCGTGCGTTTTAATGATCCCCTCACGTCCGTGCGATTTAATGATCCCCTCACGTCCGTCCGTGCGTTTTAATGATCCCCTCACGTCCGTGCGTCACCATTTTGAGCGGAGAACGCACGGACGTGAGGGGATCATTAAAACGCACGGACGTGAGGGGATCATTAAAACGCACGTCCGTGCGTCGCCACCAACAGCGAAATAGGAGCGGGCGAGGAACGTGAGGGGATCATTAAAACGCACGGACGTGAGGGGATCATTAAATCGCAACTACAGGGAGAACGGCGGCGGCTGCAACCCCACCCGGATCCGACGGCTCCGGAGGCCACTCCCCGAATCCGATATCAACCGCGTCACTAAGCATGAGACGCCCTCGCCATATCACCCCCGGAGGCAGGGAGAGTGAGAGAGAGAGACGGTGGGGTTCGGATTGGGTATCGAATCGGCAATAAGGAAGGATGAGTTGTGTCGACTTTAATCGTCCCAACTAGCTAAAAGGTTGAGAAAATTTAAAACTGATCTGAGTCATGTATGAAACTAAGCAAATTAGATTTGGGTTTGGTTTGATTAGACCTGATAAGTTTTGATATATCCCATAGACAAAAATTTAGGACCTTAGTTAAGTCGATTCGAATACCTTCGTTCTAGTTATAAGACATAGTTTTGTTCTGGATTGACTCATCACGGATGACCTTTATTGGCCATCTATATAGATCAGACTGATCCAACACACATGCATATACAAATAAATATTAGGTTTGGGTATCGAATTGAGGTTGAACCCAGATTGGGTCGGTGGGGTTCGGATTGAACCCAACCGCCGCTGCAGCTCTCAGGCTTATGGTCATCCACGTCTCCCATCGACAAGAATCCACGGACGAGGTTCCCTTACCTTTGCATCTTCTATATTGACGAGACCACTCTCATATCAATTTGAGACGCGCAACGCGGTCAATTGGCGTCCACGAGGCTGTCTATAATTATCATTCTTCGGTGTGATACGATGCGCTCGAGATGGGCCATATGAAGATGCAGCCAAAATTTTTTTACCGTTAGATTTACCAATCACACGAATCTCGATGCAATCACGCTGGCTTATACCCACTTCGATAGGATGCGCTCGACCTCACTGTATTGTTCCCTGGAAATACTTTTATGCACTTTAGCCCGGTACCTTACAAGCTACTCGCATTGTTATTGAAATCTTATGAACGGGGCCATTCTGGGTGGGCCATTGATGCGCTGGTATCTGCGCGGGTAACAATTTTGCATTCATGGGAATCGCTACAGATATGCCTCTCTTGTCCTCGTCTGCCTCTCCTTTCTCCGTTTCCATTTACCTCTTTATCTGTTGGTCGGAGAGGGGACCGCGAGATCCGCTTCTTCTCCATCGCCACCGCGAGATCCGCTTCTTCTCCATCGCCGCCGCCGCCTCTCTCCTCTCTCCTCTCTCACGGGGTTTCGTCGTTGCCTTCTAATCTGAGGTAGTTGTCGTGCTTGCCCTCTTGTGTTATTGGGTTTCTTCTACTTGTTTGTCTCAGAGGATGCAACCCTAGGTGTTGAATCGTCCTCGTGTGGTTAGATTCCCTTTATTGGGTTTTTTCTGGCTATGTTCTTGGATTGTTGTTTCTGCTTGCAACATCTTGTTAGTATTTTATTTTCTTGTCCTTGATTATTTGGTTGTTTCTTGGAAATCTAGGTTTTCATTTAATTGTACGCCTTTATAGCTTGCGAGTAGAATTAGCGCATAAGTTTAGGTAATATTGAGCTGAAATTGTCGCTATGCACATGATTGCTTCCAAATCTCCTTAAATGGTATCGTAATATAATACGAGAGATTAAATGGTGTGCAAATTTATATGAAATAAGGGTAATAGTTGGTGAATAATGTTTTTGATTCAATTTGTCTTAATAAATTAATTGATGTGGGATCTTTCAAGCTTATTATTACCTACCTAATTTTCTTTTTATATCTTATTTTTTGTCTGTTAGTTCGTTTCAGAATTTTTTGCCCTGGTACATGCTGTATGAGTGATTATATTACAATGAATTAGAATATCATTGACACCTTTTCAATTTTCCTATCCATCATTTAATTTTTCGACTCTGGAACATTGATGCACCTCATTTCCTTATGCATCGATTCCTTCACAATTTAATTGTTTCTTTTTTGCTGTCTTTAACTTGCTAGAAGGTATGATCCTTTCTAGATTCAAGATTAAATAAAAAAAGCAGCAGCATTAATTTGTTGTCTTTGATTGATAGATATGCACTAGGAACTCATATTTATAATGTTTATCACAAGGGACAAGGCATTTAATTTAGATCGACTAGTAGAGGGACTCATCATAAGAATCGAAGGATATCTGAAGCTGGTCCTTTTTATGATTCAGTACTGTACTGTTAGCTACTTTATATTATTCAGAACTATTGATAATGATACGACTTTATAAGGAACTCCCATGTAATACGATTTATACATTTGTACACATGCAAGTGGATTGCTATGGAAGACGAAATTCCTATTTCGTGATAAGAATTTTTTATGATTGTGACAGATTATACTTTACTGGACAAACACTATAATGATATATATATATATGTATATATATATATATATATATATATATATATATATATATATATATATATATATATATATATATATATATATATTCACTGTTGAATTAGATGCGGTCATCAAATTTGTGATCAAGATCGTAGGATCATGTGATCCTACGGCCCAGATTGAGATTTGGAGCTGGACCTGACGTTTGAATCGGATACAAAGCTTGACTAGAATGGAGTTACGAGTTGACTTAGAGTCGGTCGATTCAACTTAAGCAAGTTGGGATATAAATGTTTTGAAAAAGAAATAACGTGTCACGGCCTTCTTGGTGGTGCGCGATTGTAGGCGAACCCTAGTGGAAATACCAATCTCCAGCTCCGCAAACGAGATCAGGAATCACGGCCCACGCTCTCCTCTCCTCTCCTCCCTCTCTCTCCACCATCCTAAATACTTCACTCCTCCCTCTCCCGCGCAGCCAACCCCTTATTCCCAATGACTTGATTGAAGACGGCGGGTTTCAAAGTTGGTGAGGAGGTGCCGATGAAGGAGGAGGACGAGTTTATGCTTTTAAGAAATTGCTTCCTTGAGACCTCCTCGACATTAATCTCGTTGATGAAAGGTTCTGGTTCGATTCAAGTGATATGGATTGTTGTTATTTTGGTTTGCTCTTCATGGTATTGTTCTGTTATCGAGTGATGAGGGTTTGTTCATTTTTGTTTTCATATCCTCGTTGCCAAGAAAATAGTTATAAGACAGAGAGAGAGCGCCGACAAACATTTCAATTCGTGTCAAAACCGACGTAGACTAACTTACCAAAAATCGAAAGCTTAAAATAAATTAATTTTTTATAAATAAAATATTAATTTGATTATGTTGTTGTAAGCTCATTTACAAGATGAGTATTTGACCCTAAGGTTTTCTCCTTTGGCAAGTACCAAGAAAAATGGCGACGCACGGACGTGAGGGGATCATTAAAACGCACGGACGGACGTGAGGGGATCATTAAATCGCACGGACGTGAGGGGATCATTAAAACGCACGTCCGTGCGTCGCCACCAACAGCGAAATAGGAGCGGGCGAGGAACGTGAGGGGATCATTAAAACGCACGGACGTGAGGGGATCATTAAATCGCAACTACAGAGAGAAGCAGTGTAGAACGAGGAGGTCGAGGAGCAGTGACGGCCAGGACCGAAGAGCCAAGTAAGAATCCGCCATTTCCACCGTCTCTCTCTCTCACTCTCCCTGCCTCCGGGGGTGATATGGCGAGGGCGTCTCATGCTTAGTGACGCGGTTGATATCGGATTCGGGGAGTGGCCTCCGGAGCCGTCGGATCCGGGTGGGGTTGCAGCCGCCGCCGTTCTCCCTGTAGTTGCGATTTAATGATCCCCTCACGTCCGTGCGTTTTAATGATCCCCTCACGTTCCTCGCCCGCTCCTATTTCGCTGTTGGTGGCGACGCACGGACGTGCGTTTTAATGATCCCCTCACGTCCGTGCGATTTAATGATCCCCTCACGTCCGTCCGTGCGTTTTAATGATCCCCTCACGTCCGTGCGTCGCCATTTTGAGCGGAGAACGCACGGACGTGAGGGGATCATTAAAACGCACGGACGTGAGGGGATCATTAAAACGCACGTCCGTGCGTCGCCACCAACAGCGAAATAGGAGCGGGCGAGGAACGTGAGGGGATCATTAAAACGCACGGACGTGAGGGGATCATTAAATCGCAACTACAGGGAGAACGGCGGCGGCTGCAACCCCACCCGGATCCGACGGCTCCGGAGGCCACTCCCCGAATCCGATATCAACCGCGTCACTAAGCATGAGACGCCCTCGCCATATCACCCCCGGAGGCAGGGAGAGTGAGAGAGAGAGACGGTGGAAATGGCGGATTCTTACTTGGCTCTTCGGTCCTGGCCGTCACTGCTCCTCGACCTCCTCGTTCTACACTGCTTCTCTCTGTAGTTGCGATTTAATGATCCCCTCACGTCCGTGCGTCGCCACCAACAGCGAAATAGGAGCGGGCGAGGAAGACGAGATCGAGAGACGGAGCTTCACTCGTCCCACCCAGTTGTCCCGCTCGTCGAAAACCCCTACCTTTGCTCCTCAGGCGATCGATCCCGTCGTCGAGCCCTGCCCCCAGGTTTGCCTCCACTCCTTTCTCCTACCCCGTTCCTATTGCGACGCATTGATATGCTCTTGTTTCTTTTGCTATGGAGCTCGTCTCGATTTCCGTTTAATTGCTCAGGGTTGTATTTGTTCTGCGTGGATTCTCGGTTCTATTTGGATTACGCCTTTTCTTCTATGTTTCTCGTGAGGTTCATCGTGGCGGATCCTCTTGGGAAATCTCAATTACGGTTTGGATTGTGGGGGCGTGGGGCTTTAATTTGATTAATTATGTTATTTGGATTGTTGATTGCTCGAATTTGGATGGTGAATCACGGGAAGTGCCATTGTGTAACATTTATTTATGTTTTGTAGATAAGAGTTTTTGGTCCTTCCGCAGCTACTCAAGTGCTCGGCCTATTGTCAGAGCTGGAATGGAGGGCATAAATGGTATATAAACTTGGTCTTGTTTTTCATTGTTTAGCTATAAGTTGTTGTGTTGTCAAAGCTTTGGGAGTTGAGATGCATTAAAGAGAGTTTGCAATTTTGTTACAAGCATTGATTGAAAAGGCGCTAGGTGCCAAAAGGTGCTAAGGTCCAAAAACGTCCGAGGTGCTAGGCGTTCGTCTGAGTGAAGCGAGACGCTAAAATATAAAAATATATAATATAATTAATAAATATATTTATTTAAATAAAAATATATCATTTATTCTGAAACCTAATAATAATTTTAAATAAATAAAAATTAATAGTATTAAAATCAAAATAATATATTATTAATCTAATAAATAAAAATACTATTACTAGTATATAGTTAGTAGCAAGGTCTATCATACCGAAGCGTACCATCCGTACCCGGCGGTACGTACCGATCCGATAGGTTACCGGTATGCGGATCGCCCGATACCGCTACAGTGCTACAGTATGAAAAAAGTATAAAATTGTTCGGTACGCCCTGATGTACCGCCCGGTACACCGGTACCGTACCGTACCGTACCGAGCTCGGGTCGAAACGCCTGTACGGTACGGTACGACGAACCTTGGTTAGTAGCATATTGTTAATATATTGATAACAGTATACTATTGAAGTAAGAAGAGTGTGAGTAAGAGGAAGACTGAGGCTACTGACTGAGAGCAGCGGCAGCGGTAGCAACGAGAAGCGATAGTGGCAGCGGCAGCGGTAGCGGCGAGCGATGGCAACGGGAGCGGCGATAGTGGCAACGACAGTGTTAGTAACGAGTAGCGGGAGTAGGAGCGGCGAGCGGCGATAGTGGCAGCAGCAGCAGTAGTAGCGAGCAGAGGCAGCGGGAGCGGCAACAGTGTCAACGGGAGCAGGAGTGGCGAGCGACGATAGTGGCAGCGACAGCAGTAACAGCGAGTAGTGGCAGCGGGAGTGGCGATAGTGGCAGCGGTAGCAGCGAGCAGGGGGGAGCGAGAGCGGGAGCGGCGAGCGACGACAGTGGCAGCGGCAGCGAGAGCAAGAGCGACGAGCGACGATAGTGGCAGCGATAGCGGTAGCAGTGGCAGCGGCAGTGGGAGTGGAAGTGGCGAGCGGGGTTAGAGTTGGGGAAGTCGTGAGAAGAAGGCTGATATCGGTGCTTTAGTTGGTTCGATTGGACCAACTAAAGCACCGGAGATTGAACCAGACCTAAAACGCTGGTTCGGTCGCTGGGTTTAACCCGGGTGCTCGCCCGACGCCTGGGCTCGGGCGAGCGCCCAAGCGACGCGCTTCGGGCCTCCCCTCGCTTAGGAAGATGAACTTGACTTCGATATTTTCTGTTTCTATATCACTTTATTTCAATGCTTGGCAACACTGATATATCTAAGCTTGCATGCTGCTTTACTTCACTTAAGAGGTATATCTTTTAGAAAGCTTTAATCTGATTTTGGATTCCAATTTTAGGCTGCAGTACACTAGAAACTTGTTATGGACTGCTAACAATCTTGACATGTTTATGTTTTATCAATGAAATCAACCATAAAATTGCTTTTATTTTCATATACAACAGTTCTTAACTCTGAAAATAAAAAGTATGTAATGTCAGCAGTAGGTTGACATAAAGGAAAACTTGCATATACCTCCATAGTATAATAGCAAGAAATAATGTGTGAAGAATAGGGTTTCAGTTTCCTCACCTTCTTAACCATTTGCATTTGCAAACATGGGATAATAGTGATGGACTATTCAACTCTACTATGCAACTCTAACAATTGTGACTTGTCTGTATATATTGTGCAATTGTGACTTCACGCAAGATGCACAAGATGACACAGGAGAGTTCAAGAATGAAGATATAAAGATATCTTGATGTATTTTTTTTCGAGATGATGTGGAATTTATAATTGTCTCACTTTGATATTGATTTTTGGATAAAATAAAGATTGTAATGTGAAGTTTCAAATATCAATAATTTTATCTTGAATTTATGAAAAAGTTTTGGTATGATTTTGAAATTATTAAAAATTGATAGGTAATTAATAAAATTATTATTGACAGTATAGTGACACTCAAATAATCCATTACTAATTTTTTTTATATTTTAGTGACAGGTCAAGCCATCACTAAATTATTATTATCTTTTCCATTTAATCAGTAAGAGTTAATTATATTGTCACTAAAATTGTTAGTCAATTCTTTTAGTGACAGAAGTGTTCATAACCAATTGTTGTCACAGAAATATTAATTTATCAATTTATTTATTTTTAGCGATAGAATTTAATGTTTTAGCTACAAATATAAACTATCACTAAAAACTATAATTTAATGACATATGTGTCTTTTTTTGTTACTAAAACTTTTAGCCACGAGATCTATGCTGACGGAAGCTAGTGATGGCTCATTTTGCACTAATTCTTTTAGTGACAACTTTTGTTCATGGTTAATAACTATTTTTCTTATAGTGTAGGGGGCATGTGACCTGTATGTGTGCCAATATCTCAAGGAGCAGAGGAAACCAATGGCCTCGATCGCTTCCTCGACATGGCACCACCCCACCCCCCTATTCCGATCGATTTCGATCAGCGTTGGCTTGGCTGTGTCGACGACCAATCGGGCAACGCTTCTCAACTTTAATCCATGGACCAAAGAGGTCCAGCTCTAAGTGAGAAGACCCAACCTCCCTTAGGGTAATAGAGCCATCTAAATCGGAAGGGGGTTGCTCCACACCCTTTTGGGGGTCGGCCTTGTGAGAAGAGTCCAGAAAAACAAGGGAGGAAGTCAAAGAAGTCATCGAAACTAGAGGGCAAATCCACTTTATGACCCACACAACTATACTTGAAACACACCAAAGGTAAATTCTCATATGAAACAGTTTGGAAAATTCCTTTCTTTAGGTGACCCAGTCATACTGCTTATGGGGTTTTGAAAGATCGATTTCTATACTAACCTTACATATCGACCCCTTTCAAACGAGAAAGAACATTCATCATTCTTTAGGGGACGACCTAGGAGAGAACCAAGATTAATAACACATTCTGTTCCAGTACTCCAAAGGAAGATTGACGAACTACACCTAGATAGGGACAGATGAGATCCTCTCTGTGAGAGGCTGGAAATTAGCTTTCTTGGGCATCAGATACAAAACCTCCCCTCGAATGGTCCATGGTCCCTCGGTGAGGATGCGAACAACCTCCGCTTTAGAAAAAAATTGAAAGCAAAAAAAAACCTTAAGCCAAATTGATCACTTGGGACACCAAAGAACATTTCCATTAGTGAGAAACCACATATTTCAGGAAATCCAAAGTCGAAGTCGGAGGAAATGATTGATCAAACTAGATATTCAAGGTTTTTGCCATTCATGAGGAGTTTTTTCGTCAAATTCGATGAAATCCTTAGAAGCATCATAGATCCGGTTAAACAAAGAAGAAGATAGTAGTGAACTTGCATCTGGCCCATATGAAGGACCAATTAACATCAATGCCTAAGAGATGCTCTTTCCAGTGAAAGGGCCATCCAATTGGCTCTTCTTGGAAGGCGGAGGGGCATTGGAAGGATCCCGATGGAGTGGCCCATTTTTCTTGGTACTTGCCAAAGGAGAAAACCTTAGGGGTCTGGCTTGGCATCACTCCAGGAACCCTAACTGAAGGGATCGACACCACAGAAGAAGATGATGACACCCTAGGGAGGGGAACAACAATGGATGCAAGGAGAGAGCCAAGTAGGGGATGTGAAGCCAGTAGTTGGGGGCGGGGGGGGGTGGGGAAGGGTGTGGTTGGGTCGCATCAAAGGTGGAATTAAGGAGGGAGAAGGCAATGGGGTTGTCCTTATCGCCTTAGAAACCCAGAGCTTCTCTCTCTAAGGAAAGAAGAGAGTTCCCTACTCTCTCACAAATTTATTTAATGCATTACAATCGACCATATCTTGTTCAGAACTTCACGGTTAGCCCCCAATTCCCTTCTCGCACTTTTCTAGTTCGAAAACCCTAAAGAAGATGCAGTGCAAGATTCTTTTCCGCCATCAATCTGGTCCTCATGATTAATCTAGGACTATGTGTTTTTGCTGCTTATCGATCCGATTGATGTGATTCTCCCGATAAGCTCTAACTCTGATGGCTGCCCTCCCTCCGCAAGCGGACAACTTCTAGATCACCCTTGTTCTTTCCCTCAGTGAGCTTTTTTTTTCCTCATAAATTTGATACTTTTGGTCATATTTTTATATGAAAAAGGTTTACTTGGTGGAATTGGTGGCACCTGCTATTTCTATTCTTCTGTTTCTCTTTGGAACAAATTGATTTATTTGTAGGACATGCTTAGATCATCACAAGAGGATGAAGGTAAAAAGTTTGCTATGAGGTTTGTTACCAATACTAGATATTTGCAAAGTTTTTAGCATTGTGGTGAGGCACTGCGGTTATATCTCTGAGACTTATGTGATGGTATATTTAATTTTGAAGTGTTCAATATTGGTTGGCATGTAGGACGAGCAACAACAAATTACTTTCATAGTGGAGGAATAGAAAGAGAAAAGTGAAAGATAATAACTAAAAATAATAAGCAAATGTATAACTATCCAATTGGCTCAAAGATAACACTCCTAGGATAGAAGTCTTGCACCTCCGCATGCCTCACAAGGTGGGAAAGGAAAAAAACTTGATTCATGGATCCTTTTTTTATTCATACATTACAATGTTATAGCCCATTTTTATATGCTCAAGTATAAGAATAAAAAGAAAATTACAGAAATTTAAAAAATTACAATCGCATCAAATCAAATATATGATATCTTGTTCTTCGTTTCTGATTTGATTTGAGAAATAGTCTTCCTCTCTTCATGATATTTTTGATTGATAATCTTTCATCTTTATAGAGATGAATCTTTAAGATATTCAATCAAGATTTGTAATTTTCAATAATATGATTTCTTTTTTGTTGTATTTTTTCTTTCTTTTTCTCCTCGTTGAGTAGATATTTTCATGTTATTACATATGTAAAATATCTCTAAACAAATTAAATTTATTTTATTAATAAATTAATTTAATTGCTCATGCATCATATTGTTTTACTGTTTCTTTTTCATTTCTGCTATTGAGCGAGCATGCACATGTGGAGATTTTGGAATCGAATGAATTGTTCCTTTAAAGTCAGAGACGATTGAATTTGATTGGCCTAGATGCATGCATAGCAATTCATGTGCAGAGTATAGTTTCATCAAAACTAAAATTTTAATTTCATTCTTCCTCAAATTAGTGACTATATTATGGATATATTAGATGACATTTTGGTCTCTTTGGTGTTTATGTAGCATTTACATGATGCCTTTTGTGGAAGTTGTATGATATACTGCCATGGTTGTTTTGACCAAATACAAAGTTTAATATGCTAATGAGTTAGTTTTAGTTCCAGAGCATGCTTCTGATGATTCTTGGTGTGATGATGGGCTTCTGAATGAAATCCCAGATGCTGACTTAAACAGAGAACAGAAGAGGCGTTATGATCAATTTTATACAGTATCCTTGCAATCTATAAATGATATGCATATCCTTTGTCCAAAACTCTTCATAGTAAAACTTTTAGGGCTTTAAACTTGAGGATGTATCATATGGAACCCTTGACAAAAGTTTATAAGGGTTATCGAGATGGTATATCTGCAGGAAAGGAAGCTTCTGCCCAAGAGGGCTTCAACATTGGGTTTAAGCAATCTGCAAGCAGTGGTTACAAATGGGGAATTGTTAGAGGCATCACAAGGTGAAAAGTGATAGTATTTACTGATCTCTTTCTGCAGAAGAATTTTGGTATCTTATTTTTCCTACATTATTTCGTAGTGCATTTGTAAACCTCCCAGATCAATTCAAAGAAAAGTTAGTTAAGAAGCTTGAAGACAGATGCACGTTTCAAAGTCTTTACAAGCCCGTTCAAGAGATTTCCACGGACGATGCTCTGAGAATGTATCACTTTCAACTACAACAAGAAAATAAACAATCTCATCAAAGATCAAAAGCGACAGTATCATCGGCAATCGAAGATTTTGACTGCAATAAGTTAGACTTCTTTTTCAAGGAGCTTATGTTACTTGTAAGTGAGTCTTCTGAAATCAAAGCAAGTGTTGATGTTGTAAAAGGAGAGGAAGAAGAATGACCTTGATGTTGAAGTACTTGGAGGGATCGTTCAAATTCACTTACGTCTGAATTTTCTGGACAGATTGTAATTTTTTGATGGCCTCAGATTGCAATGAAAAGAACTGAACCATTGCTCCATTGCAGCATAATATATTTTGAGATTTTGCTTCAGAAAAATAGGTTCCAAATTTCAGAGTATTGACTATTCTTCCACTGGAACTGTGCCGTCATTTTTGGGAACGTTGAAAGCACTCATGGTTTGATAATAATCTCCTTCCGAAATGCAATACTTTTTCATTGTGTTTGATGTTGAGCATGGCCTTTCTTTTTCCTCCTAGTTTTGCACACTGTAAATATAAGCATAAGATGCTTCTCCAACAATAACGATAGAATCTGATGAGAGGTTAATCAAGTAGCACTATATTGAAATGAATGAGATACTATTTTCAAACTAATACAAACAACTCTTACACTTTTTTCTTTCCTTTTTTCTGAATAAATTTCTACTTTCAGAATGCATTTACTTCAGCTTTAAATTAACATCGTATTTCATTAATTAGATTTTTTTTTACACTAAGTTAAAGTCATATGGTTGAGTTTTTCTGATCTTTCTTATGTATTTAGCAAGTCAATTCAATAGCCATAAATTTTTGATTTGCCAAATAAATCAGCAATTACCAACTTAACTCTCTTTGACCTTTAATTAATTGTAATCTTAGATGTCTAAGCATATTACAACTATGTCATGCTCCACAATATAGTATTTGTATAAATTATAAATTATAAAATATAAGTCTCATTAAATGTATTCATGTGTATAATTCTAGATTAATTATATATTATTTTTATAATTAATTATTATTTTTGAATGTGTCGGAGAATATTAAATCATATTGTCTTAGCATCTAGTAAAATCGGAGTCAGAATATCCAATGATCTTCAAATGGTCTGATCTCCCATATGATCTTTTGTTCTCTTTAAATATCTCATGACTCTTTTAGCTACATTCCAATGATTCATTCCATGATTGCTTAAGTATCTATCTAACATTCCAACAATGTACATTATATCTTGACGCGTACAAACCTGTGCATACATTAGACTCCCTAAAGCTAATGCATAGGAAATCTTCTGCATTTCTTAAGTTTCCAGATTTTTTTTAAGGCACTAATTGAGACTGAACTTGTCTCTCTTTGTGATAGGGGTGTCTCCTGGTTTACAATCCTATATGCTAAACCTTTTGAGTACTTTATCGATATAGTTCCTTTGTAATAATCCTAGAATACCTCGCGATCTATCTCGGTGTATCTGGATTCCTAATACAAAAGGGGCATCACCAAGATCTTTCATCTCAAAATTTCTAGATAAAAATCTCTTGGTTTCGTGCAATATGTCTATATCATTAGTGGCAAGCAGAATGTCATCCATATAAAATATTAGTAAAATAAATTTGCTCCCACTGAATTTATGATACATGCAATCATCAACAACATTCATCTTAAAACCAAATGAGATAATTACTTGATGAAATTTGTGATACTACTAAAAGGATGTTTGTTTTGTTAGGATCGAAATCGGCACTAAGAGGGGGGGAGTGTGAATTAGTGCTTACGATAAAAATTACATCGATTCGAAAATTTCGTTCGATAAAATCATATTGGAAATATGTTTAACTCGAAAACGTTCATAAAAATGTAATGAGCAAGTAAAGCAGTTTGCAATAAAGGTAAAAAACAAAATATAAATACAAACTAAGTTTTATAGTGGTTCGATCATCGTGACCTGCATCCACTCCTGATTCCTCTTCACTCAAGGCCATCGGCTTTCACTATCGATCTTCTTTCAACGGAGGAAGATCAACTATCCTTTTACACCCATTTTCTCCTTTTCACCGGTTTAGGAGATAACCTTTACAACCTCACCTCTCTCTTAAACTTCATATATAATACTGAGAGCTTGAGACGAGTTTTTATAATATTACTATAGCATTTTTCTTTTCTTTAACTCACAATTGATGTGTTTACTGAGTAAGGATGAGTAGGGCTTTTTTAGGCCCCAAATGAATTCAAATTTAGGGACCAAATGATCTCATCTTGGGTTTTCGGGGTACTAGCAATACCACCGCCTGCTAGTTTGAGACTAGGTGGTACCATCGCCTAACACAGTCTGGGAGATTGTATCTGAGCAATATTATCACCTAAACTGGCAGTGTCACAGCTTGGGCCAACTATGGGTCACTAATTGGGCCTTCCACTTGGCCCAAAATAACCCCAATTCAGGCCGAGTTAACCCATAATTGAGTTGGTCTAATTACATTCTAAACAATCCAATTAGAACTAAAACTACTTCGATCTAGACAAATTATTATAAGTAAGAATTCTAAGTTATCCAACATGTCATTGGTTCATCCGATGCTTCACCCGAACCTTCGGCATATCGTCCTCTCTTATGATGTATTGCCCAATCGACATGTTGATATCCGCAACACCCGATCTCCTTAGTGCAATGTCTGATCCTTTTGGCCCGATGCTCGAACTCATGGCACGAAGCCTTCTGCTGATATGTCGACCATTCCTCCGGTCCGACATCCAATCTTCTGACATGTTCCATTTTAGCCCAACTTTTGATTCCACCGCTTTAATCAATTTATCTTTCCTGATTGAATATAGTCCTACGTCACTTAAATGTACATTAGATCGTAAACTCATTAATTGATTTCATCGTCAAAATCCAAGATTCAATATGTTTTATCTCATAGATAGATTTTATCAATTTACATATTATTTTCTTTAGGTTCTTTTGATACAAAGTATTCTGGTTGTACCATATAAATTATTTCATCAATATTTCCATTGAGAATTGTTATTTTGACATCCATCTAAAAGAGCTCCAAATCAAAATGTGTGGCTAAAGCCATAATTATTCTAAAAGAGTCATTCGTTAAAACCGGAGAGGTTTATTTAAAGTCAATCCCTTCTTTTTGAGTATAGCCCTTTGCCACAAGACGTGCATTATATCTCTCCACATTACCATTAGAATCCCCTTTGGTTTTAAAAATTCATTTACAACCAATAGGTTTCACTCCTTCTAGTAATGGGACAAGTTCTCAAACTTTATTGTCTTGTATGGACTTATACTCTTGATTCATTGCTTTAATCCACTTATCAGAATTGGAATCCTCTATGGCTTGACAGAAGTTGATTGGATCATCTTCCATCATATCACTACTTTTTTCATGTTCCCAGAGAAATACCATATAATCATATGAAATGACACTCCTCCTTACCCTAATGGATCATCACAAAGGTGCTAGCTCTTGTGGCATATGTTCTTATGGATGTTGAGTTTGATCCTCATGAATAATTTTCTTATACTATATGAGAGTTGAAATAACTATATCCTTTTGAGGTATTGAATTTACCACATCAGTGGCAACTATATAAATTGGATTAAATTGAACCAATTCTTCCTCAAACGTAAAGTCTTTAACCTTATTTCTCCCCCCAAACTCAATATCCTTGTAGCAATACTCGTCTCAAAAATATTTATTGATTTGGGATTATAAAATTTGTACCCCTTAGATCGTTCAGAATAACCAATAAAATAATTGCTTATTGTTTGGGGTTCCAATTTCTTTTCGTTAGGCCTGTAAAGCCTTGTCTTAGATAGACAACCTATGAAAGTGTCTTAGACTAGGCTTTCTTCCGGTCCAAAGCTCATAAGGTGTTTTTGTAGTTGCTTTAATTGGTACTCTATAAGAATGTAAGCTATAGTTTTTATTGCTTCTCTTCAGGGTGACTCTGGCAAAGTAGATTAAAAAATCATATTTCTTACTATGTCTTTAAGTATGCAGTTTCGTCTTTCAACTACACCATTCATGTTAGGTGACCTTGGCATTTTATACAGAGGGATAATTCCACACTCCTCTAAGCATAGAGCAAATGGTCCTCGACGTTATTCACTTGAGCCGTCATTTCTGTTGTAATATTCCCCTCCACGGTTAGATCTAATGCTTTATATATATATATATATATATATATATATATATATATATTCACTGTTGAATTAGATGCGGTCATCAAATTTGTGATCAAGATCGTAGGATCATGTGATCCTACGGCCCAGATTGAGATTTGGAGCTGGACCTGACGTTTGAATCGGATACAAAGCTTGACTAGAATGGAGTTACGAGTTGACTTAGAGTCGGTCGATTCAACTTAAGCAAGTTGGGATATAAATGTTTTGAAAAAGAAATAACGTGTCACGGCCTTCTTGGTGGTGCGCGATTGTAGGCGAACCCTAGTGGAAATACCAATCTCCAGCTCCGCAAACGAGATCAGGAATCACGGCCCACGCTCTCCTCTCCTCTCCTCCCTCTCTCTCCACCATCCTAAATACTTCACTCCTCCCTCTCCCGCGCAGCCAACCCCTTATTCCCAATGACTTGATTGAAGACGGCGGGTTTCAAAGTTGGTGAGGAGGTGCCGATGAAGGAGGAGGACGAGTTTATGCTTTTAAGAAATTGCTTCCTCGAGACCTCCTCGACATTAATCTCGTTGATAAAAGGTTCTGGTTCGATTCAAGTGATATGGATTGTTGTTATTTTGGTTTGCTCTTCATGGTATTGTTCTGTTATCGAGTGATGAGGGTTTGTTCATTTTTGTTTTCATATCCTCGTTGCCAAGAAAATAGTTCTAAGACAGAGAGAGAGCGCCGACAAACATTTCAATTCGTGTCAAAACCGACGTAGACTAACTTACCAAAAATCGAAAGCTTAAAATAAATTAATTTTTTATAAATAAAATATTAATTTGATTATGTTGTTGTAAGCTCATTTACAAGATGAGTATTTGACCCTAAGGTTTTCTCCTTTGGCAAGTACCAAGAAAAATGGCGACGCACGGACGTGAGGGGATCATTAAAACGCACGGACGGACGTGAGGGGATCATTAAATCGCACGGACGTGAGGGGATCATTAAAACGCACGGACGTGAGGGGATCATTAAAACGCACGTCCGTGCGTCGCCACCAACAGCGAAATAGGAGCGGGCGAGGAACGTGAGGGGATCATTAAAACGCACGGACGTGAGGGGATCATTAAATCGCAACTACAGAGAGAAGCAGTGTAGAACGAGGAGGTCGAGGAGCAGTGACGGCCAGGACCGAAGAGCCAAGTAAGAATCCGCCATTTCCACCGTCTCTCTCTCTCACTCTCCCTGCCTCCGGGGGTGATATGGCGAGGGCGTCTCATGCTTAGTGACGCGGTTGATATCGGATTCGGGGAGTGGCCTCCGGAGCCGTCGGATCCTGGTGGGGTTGCAGCCGCCGCCGTTCTCCCTGTAGTTGCGATTTAATGATCCCCTCACGTCCGTGCGTTTTAATGATCCCCTCACGTTCCTCGCCCGCTCCTATTTCGCTGTTGGTGGCGACGCACGGACGTGCGTTTTAATGATCCCCTCACGTCCGTGCGTTTTAATGATCCCCTCACGTCCGTCCGTGCGTTTTAATGATCCCCTCACGTCCGTGCGTCACCATTTTGAGCGGAGAACGCACGGACGTGAGGGGATCATTAAAACGCACGGACGTGAGGGGATCATTAAAACGCACGTCCGTGCGTCGCCACCAACAGCGAAATAGGAGCGGGCGAGGAACGTGAGGGGATCATTAAAACGCACGGACGTGAGGGGATCATTAAATCGCAACTACAGGGAGAACGGCGGCGGCTGCAACCCCACCCGGATCCGACGGCTCCGGAGGCCACTCCCCGAATCCGATATCAACCGCGTCACTGAGCATGAGACGCCCTCGCCATATCACCCCCGGAGGCAGGGAGAGTGAGAGAGAGAGACGGTGGGGTTCGGATTGGGTATCGAATCGGCAATAAGGAAGGATGAGTTGTGTCGACTTTAATCGTCCCAACTAGCTAAAAGGTTGAGAAAATTTAAAACTGATCTGAGTCATGTATGAAACTAAGCAAATTAGATTTGGGTTTGGTTTGATTAGACCTGATAAGTTTTGATATATCCCATAGACAAAAATTTAGGACCTTAGTTAAGTCGATTCGAATACCTTCGTTCTAGTTATAAGACATAGTTTTGTTCTGGATTGACTCATCACGGATGACCTTTATTGGCCATCTATATAGATCAGACTGATCCAACACACATGCATATACAAATAAATATTAGGTTTGGGTATCGAATTGAGGTTGAACCCAGATTGGGTCGGTGGGGTTCGGATTGAACCCAACCGCCGCTGCAGCTCTCAGGCTTATGGTCATCCACGTCTCCCATCGACAAGAATCCACGGACGAGGTTCCCTTACCTTTGCATCTTCTATATTGACGAGACCACTCTCATATCAATTTGAGACGCGCAACGCGGTCAATTGGCGTCCACGAGGCTGTCTATAATTATCATTCTTCGGTGTGATACGATGCGCTCGAGATGGGCCATATGAAGATGCAGCCAAAATTTTTTTACCGTTAGATTTACCAATCACACGAATCTCGATGCAATCACGCTGGCTTATACCCACTTCGATAGGATGCGCTCGACCTCACTGTATTGTTCCCTGGAAATACTTTTATGCACTTTAGCCCGGTACCTTACAAGCTACTCGCATTGTTATTGAAATCTTATGAACGGGGCCATTCTGGGTGGGCCATTGATGCGCTGGTATCTGCGCGGGTAACAATTTTGCATTCATGGGAATCGCTACAGATATGCCTCTCTTGTCCTCGTCTGCCTCTCCTTTCTCCGTTTCCATTTACCTCTTTATCTGTTGGTCGGAGAGGGGACCGCGAGATCCGCTTCTTCTCCATCGCCACCGCGAGATCCGCTTCTTCTCCATCGCCGCCGCCGCCTCTCTCCTCTCTCCTCTCTCACGGGGTTTCGTCGTTGCCTTCTAATCTGAGGTAGTTGTCGTGCTTGCCCTCTTGTGTTATTGGGTTTCTTCTACTTGTTTGTCTCAGAGGATGCAACCCTAGGTGTTGAATCGTCCTCGTGTGGTTAGATTCCCTTTATTGGGTTTTTTCTGGCTATGTTCTTGGATTGTTGTTTCTGCTTGCAACATCTTGTTAGTATTTTATTTTCTTGTCCTTGATTATTTGGTTGTTTCTTGGAAATCTAGGTTTTCATTTAATTGTACGCCTTTATAGCTTGCGAGTAGAATTAGCGCATAAGTTTAGGTAATATTGAGCTGAAATTGTCGCTATGCACATGATTGCTTCCAAATCTCCTTAAATGGTATCGTAATATAATACGAGAGATTAAATGGTGTGCAAATTTATATGAAATAAGGGTAATAGTTGGTGAATAATGTTTTTGATTCAATTTGTCTTAATAAATTAATTGATGTGGGATCTTTCAAGCTTATTATTACCTACCTAATTTTCTTTTTATATCTTATTTTTTGTCTGTTAGTTCGTTTCAGAATTTTTTGCCCTGGTACATGCTGTATGAGTGATTATATTACAATGAATTAGAATATCATTGACACCTTTTCAATTTTCCTATCCATCATTTAATTTTTCGACTCTGGAACATTGATGCACCTCATTTCCTTATGCATCGATTCCTTCACAATTTAATTGTTTCTTTTTTGCTGTCTTTAACTTGCTAGAAGGTATGATCCTTTCTAGATTCAAGATTAAATAAAAAAAGCAGCAGCATTAATTTGTTGTCTTTGATTGATAGATATGCACTAGGAACTCATATTTATAATGTTTATCACAAGGGACAAGGCATTTAATTTAGATCGACTAGTAGAGGGACTCATCATAAGAATCGAAGGATATCTGAAGCTGGTCCTTTTTATGATTCAGTACTGTACTGTTAGCTACTTTATATTATTCAGAACTATTGATAATGATACGACTTTATAAGGAACTCCCATGTAATACGATTTATACATTTGTACACATGCAAGTGGATTGCTATGGAAGACGAAATTCCTATTTCGTGATAAGAATTTTTTATGATTGTGACAGATTATACTTTACTGGACAAACACTATAATGATATATATATATATGTATATATATATATATATATATATATATATATATATATATATATATATATATATATATATATATATATATATATATATATATTCACTGTTGAATTAGATGCGGTCATCAAATTTGTGATCAAGATCGTAGGATCATGTGATCCTACGGCCCAGATTGAGATTTGGAGCTGGACCTGACGTTTGAATCGGATACAAAGCTTGACTAGAATGGAGTTACGAGTTGACTTAGAGTCGGTCGATTCAACTTAAGCAAGTTGGGATATAAATGTTTTGAAAAAGAAATAACGTGTCACGGCCTTCTTGGTGGTGCGCGATTGTAGGCGAACCCTAGTGGAAATACCAATCTCCAGCTCCGCAAACGAGATCAGGAATCACGGCCCACGCTCTCCTCTCCTCTCCTCCCTCTCTCTCCACCATCCTAAATACTTCACTCCTCCCTCTCCCGCGCAGCCAACCCCTTATTCCCAATGACTTGATTGAAGACGGCGGGTTTCAAAGTTGGTGAGGAGGTGCCGATGAAGGAGGAGGACGAGTTTATGCTTTTAAGAAATTGCTTCCTTGAGACCTCCTCGACATTAATCTCGTTGATGAAAGGTTCTGGTTCGATTCAAGTGATATGGATTGTTGTTATTTTGGTTTGCTCTTCATGGTATTGTTCTGTTATCGAGTGATGAGGGTTTGTTCATTTTTGTTTTCATATCCTCGTTGCCAAGAAAATAGTTATAAGACAGAGAGAGAGCGCCGACAAACATTTCAATTCGTGTCAAAACCGACGTAGACTAACTTACCAAAAATCGAAAGCTTAAAATAAATTAATTTTTTATAAATAAAATATTAATTTGATTATGTTGTTGTAAGCTCATTTACAAGATGAGTATTTGACCCTAAGGTTTTCTCCTTTGGCAAGTACCAAGAAAAATGGCGACGCACGGACGTGAGGGGATCATTAAAACGCACGGACGGACGTGAGGGGATCATTAAATCGCACGGACGTGAGGGGATCATTAAAACGCACGTCCGTGCGTCGCCACCAACAGCGAAATAGGAGCGGGCGAGGAACGTGAGGGGATCATTAAAACGCACGGACGTGAGGGGATCATTAAATCGCAACTACAGAGAGAAGCAGTGTAGAACGAGGAGGTCGAGGAGCAGTGACGGCCAGGACCGAAGAGCCAAGTAAGAATCCGCCATTTCCACCGTCTCTCTCTCTCACTCTCCCTGCCTCCGGGGGTGATATGGCGAGGGCGTCTCATGCTTAGTGACGCGGTTGATATCGGATTCGGGGAGTGGCCTCCGGAGCCGTCGGATCCGGGTGGGGTTGCAGCCGCCGCCGTTCTCCCTGTAGTTGCGATTTAATGATCCCCTCACGTCCGTGCGTTTTAATGATCCCCTCACGTTCCTCGCCCGCTCCTATTTCGCTGTTGGTGGCGACGCACGGACGTGCGTTTTAATGATCCCCTCACGCCCGTGCGATTTAATGATCCCCTCACGTCCGTCCGTGCGTTTTAATGATCCCCTCACGTCCGTGCGTCGCCATTTTGAGCGGAGAACGCACGGACGTGAGGGGATCATTAAAACGCACGGACGTGAGGGGATCATTAAAACGCACGTCCGTGCGTCGCCACCAACAGCGAAATAGGAGCGGGCGAGGAACGTGAGGGGATCATTAAAACGCACGGACGTGAGGGGATCATTAAATCGCAACTACAGAGAGAAGCAGTGTAGAACGAGGAGGTCGAGGAGCAGTGACGGCCAGGACCGAAGAGCCAAGTAAGAATCCGCCATTTCCACCGTCTCTCTCTCTCACTCTCCCTGCCTCCGGGGGTGATATGGCGAGGGCGTCTCATGCTTAGTGACGCGGTTGATATCGGATTCGGGGAGTGGCCTCCGGAGCCGTCGGATCCTGGTGGGGTTGCAGCCGCCGCCGTTCTCCCTGTAGTTGCGATTTAATGATCCCCTCACGTCCGTGCGTTTTAATGATCCCCTCACGTTCCTCGCCCGCTCCTATTTCGCTGTTGGTGGCGACGCACGGACGTGCGTTTTAATGATCCTCTCACGTCCGTGCGTTTTAATGATCCCCTCACGTCCGTGCGATTTAATGATCCCCTCACGTCCGTCCGTGCGTTTTAATGATCCCCTCACGTCCGTGCGTCACCATTTTGAGCGGAGAACGCACGGACGTGAGGGGATCATTAAAACGCACGGACGTGAGGGGATCATTAAAACGCACGTCCGTGCGTCGCCACCAACAGCGAAATAGGAGCGGGCGAGGAACGTGAGGGGATCATTAAAACGCACGGACGTGAGGGGATCATTAAATCGCAACTACAGGGAGAACGGCGGCGGCTGCAACCCCACCCGGATCCGACGGCTCCGGAGGCCACTCCCCGAATCCGATATCAACCGCGTCACTAAGCATGAGACGCCCTCGCCATATCACCCCCGGAGGCAGGGAGAGTGAGAGAGAGAGACGGTGGAAATGGCGGATTCTTACTTGGCTCTTCGGTCCTGGCCGTCACTGCTCCTCGACCTCCTCGTTCTACACTGCTTCTCTCTGTAGTTGCGATTTAATGATCCCCTCACGTCCGTGCGTCGCCACCAACAGCGAAATAGGAGCGGGCGAGGAAGACGAGATCGAGAGACGGAGCTTCACTCGTCCCACCCAGTTGTCCCGCTCGTCGAAAACCCCTACCTTTGCTCCTCAGGCGATCGATCCCGTCGTCGGGCCCTGCCCCCAGGTTTGCCTCCACTCCTTTCTCCTACCCCGTTCCTATTGCGACGCATTGATATGCTCTTGTTTCTTTTGCTATGGAGCTCGTCTCGATTTCCGTTTAATTGCTCAGGGTTGTATTTGTTCTGCGTGGATTCTCGGTTCTATTTGGATTACGCCTTTTCTTCTATGTTTCTCGTGAGGTTCATCGTGGCGGATCCTCTTGGGAAATCTCAATTAGGGTTTGGATTGTGGGGGCGTGGGGCTTTAATTTGATTAATTATGTTATTTGGATTGTTGATTGCTCGAATTTGGATGGTGAATCACGGGAAGTGCCATTGTGTAACATTTATTTATGTTTTGTAGATAAGAGTTTTTGGTCCTTCCGCAGCTACTCAAGTGCTCGGCCTATTGTCAGAGCTGGAATGGAGGGCATAAATGGTATATAAACTTGGTCTTGTTTTTCATTGTTTAGCTATAAGTTGTTGTGTTGTCAAAGCTTTGGGAGTTGAGATGCATTAAAGAGAGTTTGCAATTTTGTTACAAGCATTGATTGAAAAGGCGCTAGGTGCCAAAAGGTGCTAAGGTCCAAAAACGTCCGAGGTGCTAGGCGTTCGTCTGAGTGAAGCGAGACGCTAAAATATAAAAATATATAATATAATTAATAAATATATTTATTTAAATAAAAATATATCATTTATTCTGAAACCTAATAATAATTTTAAATAAATAAAAATTAATAGTATTAAAATCAAAATAATATATTATTAATCTAATAAATAAAAATACTATTACTAGTATATAGTTAGTAGCAAGGTCTATCATACCGAAGCGTACCATCCGTACCCGGCGGTACGTACCGATCCGATAGGTTACCGGTATGCGGATCGCCCGATACCGCTACAGTGCTACAGTATGAAAAAAGTATAAAATTGTTCGGTACGCCCTGATGTACCGCCCGGTACACCGGTACCGTACCGTACCGTACCGAGCTCGGGTCGAAACGCCTGTACGGTACGGTACGACGAACCTTGGTTAGTAGCATATTGTTAATATATTGATAACAGTATACTATTGAAGTAAGAAGAGTGTGAGTAAGAGAAAGACTGAGGCTACTGACTGAGAGCAGCGGCAGCGGTAGCAACGAGAAGCGATAGTGGCAGCGGCAGCGGTAGCGGCGAGCGATGGCAACGGGAGCGGCGACAGTGGCAACGACAGTGGTAGTAACGAGTAGCGGGAGTAGGAGCGGCGAGCGGCGATAGTGGCAGCAGCAGCAGTAGTAGCGAGCAGAGGCAGCGGGAGCGGCAACAGTGTCAACGGGAGCAGGAGTGGCGAGCGACGATAGTGGCAGCGACAGCAGTAACAGCGAGTAGTGGCAGCGGGAGCGGCGATAGTGGCAGCGGTAGCAGCGAGCAGGGGGGAGCGAGAGCGGGAGCGGCGAGCGACGACAGTGGCAGCGGCAGCGAGAGCAAGAGCGACGAGCGACGATAGTGGCAGCGATAGCGGTAGCAGTGGCAGCGGCAGTGGGAGTGGAAGTGGCGAGCGGGGTTAGAGTTGGGGAAGTCGTGAGAAGAAGGCTGATATCGGTGCTTTAGTTGGTTCGATTGGACCAACTAAAGCACCGGAGATTGAACCAGACCTAAAACGCTGGTTCGGTCGCTGGGTTTAACCCGGGTGCTCGCCCGACGCCTGGGCTCGGGCGAGCGCCCAAGCGACGCGCTTCGGGCCTCCCCTCGCTTAGGAAGATGAACTTGACTTCGATATTTTCTGTTTCTATTTCACTTTATTTCAATGCTTGGCAACACTGATATATCTAAGCTTGCATGCTGCTTTACTTCACTTAAGAGGTATATCTTTTAGAAAGCTTTAATCTGATTTTGGATTCCAATTTTAGGCTGCAGTACACTAGAACTTGTTATGGACTGCTAACAATCTTGACATGTTTATGTTTTATCAATGAAATCAACCATAAAATTGCTTTTATTTTCATATACAACAGTTCTTAACTCTGAAAATAAAAAGTATGTAATGTCAGCAGTAGGTTGACATAAAGGAAAACTTGCATATACCTCCATAGTATAATAGCAAGAAATAATGTGTGAAGAATAGGGTTTCAGTTTCCTCACCTTCTTAACCATTTGCATTTGCAAACATGGGATAATAGTGATGGACTATTCAACTCTACTATGCAACTCTAACAATTGTGACTTGTCTGTATATATTGTGCAATTGTGACTTCACGCAAGATGCACAAGATGACACAGGAGAGTTCAAGAATGAAGATATAAAGATATCTTGATGTATTTTTTTTCGAGATGATGTGGAATTTATAATTGTCTCACTTTGATATTGATTTTTGGATAAAATAAAGATTGTAATGTGAAGTTTCAAATATCAATAATTTTATCTTGAATTTATGAAAAAGTTTTGGTATGATTTTGAAATTATTAAAAATTGATAGGTAATTAATAAAATTATTATTGACAGTATAGTGACACTCAAATAATCCATTACTAATTTTTTTTATATTTTAGTGACAGGTCAAGCCATCACTAAATTATTATTATCTTTTCCATTTAATCAGTAAGAGTTAATTATATTGTCACTAAAATTGTTAGTCAATTCTTTTAGTGACAGAAGTGTTCATAACCAATTGTTGTCACAGAAATATTAATTTATCAATTTATTTATTTTTAGCGATAGAATTTAATGTTTTAGCTACAAATATAAACTATCACTAAAAACTATAATTTAATGACATATGTGTCTTTTTTTGTTACTAAAACTTTTAGCCACGAGATCTATGCTGACGGAAGCTAGTGATGGCTCATTTTGCACTAATTCTTTTAGTGACAACTTTTGTTCATGGTTAATAACTATTTTTCTTATAGTGTAGGGGGCATGTGACCTGTATGTGTGCCAATATCTCAAGGAGCAGAGGAAACCAATGGCCTCGATCGCTTCCTCGACATGGCACCACCCCACCCCCCTATTCCGATCGATTTCGATCAGCGTTGGCTTGGCTGTGTCGACGACCAATCGGGCAACGCTTCTCAACTTTAATCCATGGACCAAAGAGGTCCAGCTCTAAGTGAGAAGACCCAACCTCCCTTAGGGTAATAGAGCCATCTAAATCGGAAGGGGGTTGCTCCACACCCTTTTGGGGGTCGGCCTTGTGAGAAGAGTCCAGAAAAACAAGGGAGGAAGTCAAAGAAGTCATCGAAACTAGAGGGCAAATCCACTTTATGACCCACACAACTATACTTGAAACACACCAAAGGTAAATTCTCATATGAAACAGTTTGGAAAATTCCTTTCTTTAGGTGACCCAGTCATACTGCTTATGGGGTTTTGAAAGATCGATTTCTATACTAACCTTACATATCGACCCCTTTCAAACGAGAAAGAACATTCATCATTCTTTAGGGGACGACCTAGGAGAGAACCAAGATTAATAACACATTCTGTTCCAGTACTCCAAAGGAAGATTGACGAACTACACCTAGATAGGGACAGATGAGATCCTCTCTGTGAGAGGCTGGAAATTAGCTTTCTTGGGCATCAGATACAAAACCTCCCCTCGAATGGTCCATGGTCCCTCGGTGAGGATGCGAACAACCTCCGCTTTAGAAAAAAATTGAAAGCAAAAAAAAACCTTAAGCCAAATTGATCACTTGGGACACCAAAGAACATTTCCATTAGTGAGAAACCACATATTTCAGGAAATCCAAAGTCGAAGTCGGAGGAAATGATTGATCAAACTAGATATTCAAGGTTTTTGCCATTCATGAGGAGTTTTTTCGTCAAATTCGATGAAATCCTTAGAAGCATCATAGATCCGGTTAAACAAAGAAGAAGATAGTAGTGAACTTGCATCTGGCCCATATGAAGGACCAATTAACATCAATGCCTAAGAGATGCTCTTTCCAGTGAAAGGGCCATCCAATTGGCTCTTCTTGGAAGGCGGAGGGGCATTGGAAGGATCCCGATGGAGTGGCCCATTTTTCTTGGTACTTGCCAAAGGAGAAAACCTTAGGGGTCTGGCTTGGCATCACTCCAGGAACCCTAACTGAAGGGATCGACACCACAGAAGAAGATGATGACACCCTAGGGAGGGGAACAACAATGGATGCAAGGAGAGAGCCAAGTAGGGGATGTGAAGCCAGTAGTTGGGGGCGGGGGGGGGTGGGGAAGGGTGTGGTTGGGTCGCATCAAAGGTGGAATTAAGGAGGGAGAAGGCAATGGGGTTGTCCTTATCGCCTTAGAAACCCAGAGCTTCTCTCTCTAAGGAAAGAAGAGAGTTCCCTACTCTCTCACAAATTTATTTAATGCATTACAATCGACCATATCTTGTTCAGAACTTCACGGTTAGCCCCCAATTCCCTTCTCGCACTTTTCTAGTTCGAAAACCCTAAAGAAGATGCAGTGCAAGATTCTTTTCCGCCATCAATCTGGTCCTCATGATTAATCTAGGACTATGTGTTTTTGCTGCTTATCGATCCGATTGATGTGATTCTCCCGATAAGCTCTAACTCTGATGGCTGCCCTCCCTCCGCAAGCGGACAACTTCTAGATCACCCTTGTTCTTTCCCTCAGTGAGCTTTTTTTTTCCTCATAAATTTGATACTTTTGGTCATATTTTTATATGAAAAAGGTTTACTTGGTGGAATTGGTGGCACCTGCTATTTCTATTCTTCTGTTTCTCTTTGGAACAAATTGATTTATTTGTAGGACATGCTTAGATCATCACAAGAGGATGAAGGTAAAAAGTTTGCTATGAGGTTTGTTACCAATACTAGATATTTGCAAAGTTTTTAGCATTGTGGTGAGGCACTGCGGTTATATCTCTGAGACTTATGTGATGGTATATTTAATTTTGAAGTGTTCAATATTGGTTGGCATGTAGGACGAGCAACAACAAATTACTTTCATAGTGGAGGAATAGAAAGAGAAAAGTGAAAGATAATAACTAAAAATAATAAGCAAATGTATAACTATCCAATTGGCTCAAAGATAACACTCCTAGGATAGAAGTCTTGCACCTCCGCATGCCTCACAAGGTGGGAAAGGAAAAAAACTTGATTCATGGATCCTTTTTTTATTCATACATTACAATGTTATAGCCCATTTTTATATGCTCAAGTATAAGAATAAAAAGAAAATTACAGAAATTTAAAAAATTACAATCGCATCAAATCAAATATATGATATCTTGTTCTTCGTTTCTGATTTGATTTGAGAAATAGTCTTCCTCTCTTCATGATATTTTTGATTGATAATCTTTCATCTTTATAGAGATGAATCTTTAAGATATTCAATCAAGATTTGTAATTTTCAATAATATGATTTCTTTTTTGTTGTATTTTTTCTTTCTTTTTCTCCTCGTTGAGTAGATATTTTCATGTTATTACATATGTAAAATATCTCTAAACAAATTAAATTTATTTTATTAATAAATTAATTTAATTGCTCATGCATCATATTGTTTTACTGTTTCTTTTTCATTTCTGCTATTGAGCGAGCATGCACATGTGGAGATTTTGGAATCGAATGAATTGTTCCTTTAAAGTCAGAGACGATTGAATTTGATTGGCCTAGATGCATGCATAGCAATTCATGTGCAGAGTATAGTTTCATCAAAACTAAAATTTTAATTTCATTCTTCCTCAAATTAGTGACTATATTATGGATATATTAGATGACATTTTGGTCTCTTTGGTGTTTATGTAGCATTTACATGATGCCTTTTGTGGAAGTTGTATGATATACTGCCATGGTTGTTTTGACCAAATACAAAGTTTAATATGCTAATGAGTTAGTTTTAGTTCCAGAGCATGCTTCTGATGATTCTTGGTGTGATGATGGGCTTCTGAATGAAATCTCAGATGCTGACTTAAACAGAGAACAGAAGAGGCGTTATGATCAATTTTATACAGTATCCTTGCAATCTATAAATGATATGCATATCCTTTGTCCAAAACTCTTCATAGTAAAACTTTTAGGGCTTTAAACTTGAGGATGTATCATATGGAACCCTTGACAAAAGTTTATAAGGGTTATCGAGATGGTATATCTGCAGGAAAGGAAGCTTCTGCCCAAGAGGGCTTCAACATTGGGTTTAAGCAATCTGCAAGCAGTGGTTACAAATGGGGAATTGTTAGAGGCATCACAAGGTGAAAAGTGATAGTATTTACTGATCTCTTTCTGCAGAAGAATTTTGGTATCTTATTTTTCCTACATTATTTCGTAGTGCATTTGTAAACCTCCCAGATCAATTCAAAGAAAAGTTAGTTAAGAAGCTTGAAGACAGATGCACGTTTCAAAGTCTTTACAAGCCCGTTCAAGAGATTTCCACGGACGATGCTCTGAGAATGTATCACTTTCAACTACAACAAGAAAATAAACAATCTCATCAAAGATCAAAAGCGACAGTATCATCGGCAATCGAAGATTTTGACTGCAATAAGTTAGACTTCTTTTTCAAGGAGCTTATGTTACTTGTAAGTGAGTCTTCTGAAATCAAAGCAAGTGTTGATGTTGTAAAAGGAGAGGAAGAAGAATGACCTTGATGTTGAAGTACTTGGAGGGATCGTTCAAATTCACTTACGTCTGAATTTTCTGGACAGATTGTAATTTTTTGATGGCCTCAGATTGCAATGAAAAGAACTGAACCATTGCTCCATTGCAGCATAATATATTTTGAGATTTTGCTTCAGAAAAATAGGTTCCAAATTTCAGAGTATTGACTATTCTTCCACTGGAACTGTGCCGTCATTTTTGGGAACGTTGAAAGCACTCATGGTTTGATAATAATCTCCTTCCGAAATGCAATACTTTTTCATTGTGTTTGATGTTGAGCATGGCCTTTCTTTTTCCTCCTAGTTTTGCACACTGTAAATATAAGCATAAGATGCTTCTCCGACAATAACGATAGAATCTGATGAGAGGTTAATCAAGTAGCACTATATTGAAATGAATGAGATACTATTTTCAAACTAATACAAACAACTCTTACACTTTTTTCTTTCCTTTTTTCTGAATAAATTTCTACTTTCAGAATGCATTTACTTCAGCTTTAAATTAACATCGTATTTCATTAATTAGATTTTTTTTTACACTAAGTTAAAGTCATATGGTTGAGTTTTTCTGATCTTTCTTATGTATTTAGCAAGTCAATTCAATAGCCATAAATTTTTGATTTGCCAAATAAATCAGCAATTACCAACTTAACTCTCTTTGACCTTTAATTAATTGTAATCTTAGATGTCTAAGCATATTACAACTATGTCATGCTCCACAATATAGTATTTGTATAAATTATAAATTATAAAATATAAGTCTCATTAAATGTATTCATGTGTATAATTCTAGATTAATTATATATTATTTTTATAATTAATTATTATTTTTGAATGTGTCGGAGAATATTAAATCATATTGTCTTAGCATCTAGTAAAATCGGAGTCAGAATATCCAATGATCTTCAAATGGTCTGATCTCCCATATGATCTTTTGTTCTCTTTAAATATCTCATGACTCTTTTAGCTATATTCCAATGATTCATTCCATGATTGCTTAAGTATCTATCTAACATTCCAACAATGTACATTATATCTTGACGCGTACAAACCTGTGCATACATTAGACTCCCTAAAGCTAATGCATAGGAAATCTTCTGCATTTCTTAAGTTTCCAGATTTTTTTTAAGGCACTAATTGAGACTGAACTTGTCTCCCTTTGTGATAGGGGTGTCTCCTGGTTTACAATCCTATATGCTAAACCTTTTGAGTACTTTATCGATATAGTTCCTTTGTAATAATCCTAGAATACCTCGCGATCTATCTCGGTGTATCTGGATTCCTAATACAAAAGGGGCATCACCAAGATCTTTCATCTCAAAATTTCTAGATAAAAATCTCTTGGTTTCGTGCAATATGTCTATATCATTAGTGGCAAGCAGAATGTCATCCATATAAAATATTAGTAAAATAAATTTGCTCCCACTGAATTTATGATACATGCAATCATCAACAACATTCATCTTAAAACCAAATGAGATAATTACTTGATGAAATTTGTGATACTACTAAAAGGATGTTTGTTTTGTTAGGATCGAAATCGGCACTAAGAGGGGGGGAGTGTGAATTAGTGCTTACGATAAAAATTACATCGATTCGAAAATTTCGTTCGATAAAATCATATTGGAAATATGTTTAACTCGAAAACGTTCATAAAAATGTAATGAGCAAGTAAAGCAGTTTGCAATAAAGGTAAAAAACAAAATATAAATACAAACTAAGTTTTATAGTGGTTCGATCATCGTGACCTGCATCCACTCCTGATTCCTCTTCACTCAAGGCCATCGGCTTTCACTATCGATCTTCTTTCAACGGAGGAAGATCAACTATCCTTTTACACCCATTTTCTCCTTTTCACCGGTTTAGGAGATAACCTTTACAACCTCACCTCTCTCTTAAACTTCATATATAATACTGAGAGCTTGAGACGAGTTTTTATAATATTACTATAGCATTTTTCTTTTCTTTAACTCACAATTGATGTGTTTACTGAGTAAGGATGAGTAGGGCTTTTTTAGGCCCCAAATGAATTCAAATTTAGGGACCAAATGATCTCATCTTGGGTTTTCGGGGTACTAGCAATACCACCGCCTGCTAGTTTGAGACTAGGTGGTACCATCGCCTAACACAGTCTGGGAGATTGTATCTGAGCAATATTATCACCTAAACTGGCAGTGTCACAGCTTGGGCCAACTATGGGTCACTAATTGGGCCTTCCACTTGGCCCAAAATAACCCCAATTCAGGCCGAGTTAACCCATAATTGAGTTGGTCTAATTACATTCTAAACAATCCAATTAGAACTAAAACTACTTCGATCTAGACAAATTATTATAAGTAAGAATTCTAAGTTATCCAACATGTCATTGGTTCATCCGATGCTTCACCCGAACCTTCGGCATATCGTCCTCTCTTATGATGTATTGCCCAATCGACATGTTGATATCCGCAACACCCGATCTCCTTAGTGCAATGTCTGATCCTTTTGGCCCGATGCTCGAACTCATGGCACGAAGCCTTCTGCTGATATGTCGACCATTCCTCCGGTCCGACATCCAATCTTCTGACATGTTCCATTTTAGCCCAACTTTTGATTCCACCGCTTTAATCAATTTATCTTTCCTGATTGAATATAGTCCTACGTCACTTAAATGTACATTAGATCGTAAACTCATTAATTGATTTCATCGTCAAAATCCAAGATTCAATATGTTTTATCTCATAGATAGATTTTATCAATTTACATATTATTTTCTTTAGGTTCTTTTGATACAAAGTATTCTGGTTGTACCATATAAATTATTTCATCAATATTTCCATTGAGAATTGTTATTTTGACATCCATCTAAAAGAGCTCCAAATCAAAATGTGTGGCTAAAGCCATAATTATTCTAAAAGAGTCATTCGTTAAAACCGGAGAGGTTTATTTAAAGTCAATCCCTTCTTTTTGAGTATAGCCCTTTGCCACAAGACGTGCATTATATCTCTCCACATTACCATTAGAATCCCCTTTGGTTTTAAAAATTCATTTACAACCAATAGGTTTCACTCCTTCTAGTAATGGGACAAGTTCTCAAACTTTATTGTCTTGTATGGACTTATACTCTTGATTCATTGCTTTAATCCACTTATCAGAATTGGAATCCTCTATGGCTTGACAGAAGTTGATTGGATCATCTTCCATCATATCACTACTTTTTTCATGTTCCCAGAGAAATACCATATAATCATATGAAATGACACTCCTCCTTACCCTAATGGATCATCACAAAGGTGCTAGCTCTTGTGGCATATGTTCTTATGGATGTTGAGTTTGATCCTCATGAATAATTTTCTTATACTATATGAGAGTTGAAATAACTATATCCTTTTGAGGTATTGAATTTACCACATCAGTGGCAACTATATAAATTGGATTAAATTGAACCAATTCTTCCTCAAACGTAAAGTCTTTAACCTTATTTCTCCCCCCAAACTCAATATCCTTGTAGCAATACTCGTCTCAAAAATATTTATTGATTTGGGATTATAAAATTTGTACCCCTTAGATCGTTCAGAATAACCAATAAAATAATTGCTTATTGTTTGGGGTTCCAATTTCTTTTCGTTAGGCCTGTAAAGCCTTGTCTTAGATAGACAACCTATGAAAGTGTCTTAGACTAGGCTTTCTTCCGGTCCAAAGCTCATAAGGTGTTTTTGTAGTTGCTTTAATTGGTACTCTATAAGAATGTAAGCTATAGTTTTTATTGCTTCTCTTCAGGGTGACTCTGGCAAAGTAGATTAAAAAATCATATTTCTTACTATGTCTTTAAGTATGCAGTTTCGTCTTTCAACTACACCATTCATGTTAGGTGACCTTGGCATTTTATACAGAGGGATAATTCCACACTCCTCTAAGCATAGAGCAAATGGTCCTCGACGTTATTCACTTGAGCCGTCATTTCTGTTGTAATATTCCCCTCCACGGTTAGATCTAATGCTTTATATATATATATATATATATATATTCACTGTTGAATTAGATGCGGTCATCAAATTTGTGATCAAGATCGTAGGATCATGTGATCCTACGGCCCAGATTGAGATTTGGAGCTGGACCTGACGTTTGAATCGGATACAAAGCTTGACTAGAATGGAGTTACGAGTTGACTTAGAGTCGGTCGATTCAACTTAAGCAAGTTGGGATATAAATGTTTTGAAAAAGAAATAACGTGTCACGGCCTTCTTGGTGGTGCGCGATTGTAGGCGAACCCTAGTGGAAATACCAATCTCCAGCTCCGCAAACGAGATCAGGAATCACGGCCCACGCTCTCCTCTCCTCTCCTCCCTCTCTCTCCACCATCCTAAATACTTCACTCCTCCCTCTCCCGCGCAGCCAACCCCTTATTCCCAATGACTTGATTGAAGACGGCGGGTTTCAAAGTTGGTGAGGAGGTGCCGATGAAGGAGGAGGACGAGTTTATGCTTTTAAGAAATTGCTTCCTCGAGACCTCCTCGACATTAATCTCGTTGATAAAAGGTTCTGGTTCGATTCAAGTGATATGGATTGTTGTTATTTTGGTTTGCTCTTCATGGTATTGTTCTGTTATCGAGTGATGAGGGTTTGTTCATTTTTGTTTTCATATCCTCGTTGCCAAGAAAATAGTTCTAAGACAGAGAGAGAGCGCCGACAAACATTTCAATTCGTGTCAAAACCGACGTAGACTAACTTACCAAAAATCGAAAGCTTAAAATAAATTAATTTTTTATAAATAAAATATTAATTTGATTATGTTGTTGTAAGCTCATTTACAAGATGAGTATTTGACCCTAAGGTTTTCTCCTTTGGCAAGTACCAAGAAAAATGGCGACGCACGGACGTGAGGGGATCATTAAAACGCACGGACGGACGTGAGGGGATCATTAAATCGCACGGACGTGAGGGGATCATTAAAACGCACGGACGTGAGGGGATCATTAAAACGCACGTCCGTGCGTCGCCACCAACAGCGAAATAGGAGCGGGCGAGGAACGTGAGGGGATCATTAAAACGCACGGACGTGAGGGGATCATTAAATCGCAACTACAGAGAGAAGCAGTGTAGAACGAGGAGGTCGAGGAGCAGTGACGGCCAGGACCGAAGAGCCAAGTAAGAATCCGCCATTTCCACCGTCTCTCTCTCTCACTCTCCCTGCCTCCGGGGGTGATATGGCGAGGGCGTCTCATGCTTAGTGACGCGGTTGATATCGGATTCGGGGAGTGGCCTCCGGAGCCGTCGGATCCTGGTGGGGTTGCAGCCGCCGCCGTTCTCCCTGTAGTTGCGATTTAATGATCCCCTCACGTCCGTGCGTTTTAATGATCCCCTCACGTTCCTCGCCCGCTCCTATTTCGCTGTTGGTGGCGACGCACGGACGTGCGTTTTAATGATCCCCTCACGTCCGTGCGTTTTAATGATCCCCTCACGTCCGTGCGATTTAATGATCCCCTCACGTCCGTCCGTGCGTTTTAATGATCCCCTCACGTCCGTGCGTCACCATTTTGAGCGGAGAACGCACGGACGTGAGGGGATCATTAAAACGCACGGACGTGAGGGGATCATTAAAACGCACGTCCGTGCGTCGCCACCAACAGCGAAATAGGAGCGGGCGAGGAACGTGAGGGGATCATTAAAACGCACGAACGTGAGGGGATCATTAAATCGCAACTACAGGGAGAACGGCGGCGGCTGCAACCCCACCCGGATCCGACGGCTCCGGAGGCCACTCCCCGAATCCGATATCAACCGCGTCACTGAGCATGAGACGCCCTCGCCATATCACCCCCGGAGGCAGGGAGAGTGAGAGAGAGAGACGGTGGGGTTCGGATTGGGTATCGAATCGGCAATAAGGAAGGATGAGTTGTGTCGACTTTAATCGTCCCAACTAGCTAAAAGGTTGAGAAAATTTAAAACTGATCTGAGTCATGTATGAAACTAAGCAAATTAGATTTGGGTTTGGTTTGATTAGACCTGATAAGTTTTGATATATCCCATAGACAAAAATTTAGGACCTTAGTTAAGTCGATTCGAATACCTTCGTTCTAGTTATAAGACATAGTTTTGTTCTGGATTGACTCATCACGGATGACCTTTATTGGCCATCTATATAGATCAGACTGATCCAACACACATGCATATACAAATAAATATTAGGTTTGGGTATCGAATTGAGGTTGAACCCAGATTGGGTCGGTGGGGTTCGGATTGAACCCAACCGCCGCTGCAGCTCTCAGGCTTATGGTCATCCACGTCTCCCATCGACAAGAATCCACGGACGAGGTTCCCTTACCTTTGCTTCTTCTATATTGACGAGACCACTCTCATATCAATTTGAGACGCGCAACGCGGTCAATTGGCGTCCACGAGGCTGTCTATAATTATCATTCTTCGGTGTGATACGATGCGCTCGAGATGGGCCATATGAAGATGCAGCCAAAATTTTTTTACCGTTAGATTTACCAATCACACGAATCTCGATGCAATCACGCTGGCTTATACCCACTTCGATAGGATGCGCTCGACCTCACTGTATTGTTCCCTGGAAATACTTTTATGCACTTTAGCCCGGTACCTTACAAGCTACTCGCATTGTTATTGAAATCTTATGAACGGGGCCATTCTGGGTGGGCCATTGATGCGCTGGTATCTGCGCGGGTAACAATTTTGCATTCATGGGAATCGCTACAGATATGCCTCTCTTGTCCTCGTCTGCCTCTCCTTTCTCCGTTTCCATTTACCTCTTTATCTGTTGGTCGGAGAGGGGACCGCGAGATCCGCTTCTTCTCCATCGCCACCGCGAGATCCGCTTCTTCTCCATCGCCGCCGCCGCCTCTCTCCTCTCTCCTCTCTCACGGGGTTTCGTCGTTGCCTTCTAATCTGAGGTAGTTGTCGTGCTTGCCCTCTTGTGTTATTGGGTTTCTTCTACTTGTTTGTCTCAGAGGATGCAACCCTAGGTGTTGAATCGTCCTCGTGTGGTTAGATTCCCTTTATTGGGTTTTTTCTGGCTATGTTCTTGGATTGTTGTTTCTGCTTGCAACATCTTGTTAGTATTTTATTTTCTTGTCCTTGATTATTTGGTTGTTTCTTGGAAATCTAGGTTTTCATTTAATTGTACGCCTTTATAGCTTGCGAGTAGAATTAGCGCATAAGTTTAGGTAATATTGAGCTGAAATTGTCGCTATGCACATGATTGCTTCCAAATCTCCTTAAATGGTATCGTAATATAATACGAGAGATTAAATGGTGTGCAAATTTATATGAAATAAGGGTAATAGTTGGTGAATAATGTTTTTGATTCAATTTGTCTTAATAAATTAATTGATGTGGGATCTTTCAAGCTTATTATTACCTACCTAATTTTCTTTTTATATCTTATTTTTTGTCTGTTAGTTCGTTTCAGAATTTTTTGCCCTGGTACATGCTGTATGAGTGATTATATTACAATGAATTAGAATATCATTGACACCTTTTCAATTTTCCTATCCATCATTTAATTTTTCGACTCTGGAACATTGATGCACCTCATTTCCTTATGCATCGATTCCTTCACAATTTAATTGTTTCTTTTTTGCTGTCTTTAACTTGCTAGAAGGTATGATCCTTTCTAGATTCAAGATTAAATAAAAAAAGCAGCAGCATTAATTTGTTGTCTTTGATTGATAGATATGCACTAGGAACTCATATTTATAATGTTTATCACAAGGGACAAGGCATTTAATTTAGATCGACTAGTAGAGGGACTCATCATAAGAATCGAAGGATATCTGAAGCTGGTCCTTTTTATGATTCAGTACTGTACTGTTAGCTACTTTATATTATTCAGAACTATTGATAATGATACGACTTTATAAGGAACTCCCATGTAATACGATTTATACATTTGTACACATGCAAGTGGATTGCTATGGAAGACGAAATTCCTATTTCGTGATAAGAATTTTTTATGATTGTGACAGATTATACTTTACTGGACAAACACTATAATGATATATATATATATATGTATATGTATATATATATATATATATATATATATATATATATATATATATATATATATATATATATATATATATATATATATATATTCACTGTTGAATTAGATGCGGTCATCAAATTTGTGATCAAGATCGTAGGATCATGTGATCCTACGGCCCAGATTGAGATTTGGAGCTGGACCTGACGTTTGAATCGGATACAAAGCTTGACTAGAATGGAGTTACGAGTTGACTTAGAGTCGGTCGATTCAACTTAAGCAAGTTGGGATATAAATGTTTTGAAAAAGAAATAACGTGTCACGGCCTTCTTGGTGGTGCGCGATTGTAGGCGAACCCTAGTGGAAATACCAATCTCCAGCTCCGCAAACGAGATCAGGAATCACGGCCCACGCTCTCCTCTCCTCTCCTCCCTCTCTCTCCACCATCCTAAATACTTCACTCCTCCCTCTCCCGCGCAGCCAACCCCTTATTCCCAATGACTTGATTGAAGACGGCGGGTTTCAAAGTTGGTGAGGAGGTGCCGATGAAGGAGGAGGACGAGTTTATGCTTTTAAGAAATTGCTTCCTTGAGACCTCCTCGACATTAATCTCGTTGATGAAAGGTTCTGGTTCGATTCAAGTGATATGGATTGTTGTTATTTTGGTTTGCTCTTCATGGTATTGTTCTGTTATCGAGTGATGAGGGTTTGTTCATTTTTGTTTTCATATCCTCGTTGCCAAGAAAATAGTTATAAGACAGAGAGAGAGCGCCGACAAACATTTCAATTCGTGTCAAAACCGACGTAGACTAACTTACCAAAAATCGAAAGCTTAAAATAAATTAATTTTTTATAAATAAAATATTAATTTGATTATGTTGTTGTAAGCTCATTTACAAGATGAGTATTTGACCCTAAGGTTTTCTCCTTTGGCAAGTACCAAGAAAAATGGCGACGCACGGACGTGAGGGGATCATTAAAACGCACGGACGGACGTGAGGGGATCATTAAATCGCACGGACGTGAGGGGATCATTAAAACGCACGTCCGTGCGTCGCCACCAACAGCGAAATAGGAGCGGGCGAGGAACGTGAGGGGATCATTAAAACGCACGGACGTGAGGGGATCATTAAATCGCAACTACAGAGAGAAGCAGTGTAGAACGAGGAGGTCGAGGAGCAGTGACGGCCAGGACCGAAGAGCCAAGTAAGAATCCGCCATTTCCACCGTCTCTCTCTCTCACTCTCCCTGCCTCCGGGGGTGATATGGCGAGGGCGTCTCATGCTTAGTGACGCGGTTGATATCGGATTCGGGGAGTGGCCTCCGGAGCCGTCGGATCCGGGTGGGGTTGCAGCCGCCGCCGTTCTCCCTGTAGTTGCGATTTAATGATCCCCTCACGTCCGTGCGTTTTAATGATCCCCTCACGTTCCTCGCCCGCTCCTATTTCGCTGTTGGTGGCGACGCACGGACGTGCGTTTTAATGATCCCCTCACGTCCGTGCGATTTAATGATCCCCTCACGTCCGTCCGTGCGTTTTAATGATCCCCTCACGTCCGTGCGTCGCCATTTTGAGCGGAGAACGCACGGACGTGAGGGGATCATTAAAACGCACGGACGTGAGGGGATCATTAAAACGCACGTCCGTGCGTCGCCACCAACAGCGAAATAGGAGCGGGCGAGGAACGTGAGGGGATCATTAAAACGCACGGACGTGAGGGGATCATTAAATCGCAACTACAGGGAGAACGGCGGCGGCTGCAACCCCACCCGGATCCGACGGCTCCGGAGGCCACTCCCCGAATCCGATATCAACCGCGTCACTAAGCATGAGACGCCCTCGCCATATCACCCCCGGAGGCAGGGAGAGTGAGAGAGAGAGACGGTGGAAATGGCGGATTCTTACTTGGCTCTTCGGTCCTGGCCGTCACTGCTCCTCGACCTCCTCGTTCTACACTGCTTCTCTCTGTAGTTGCGATTTAATGATCCCCTCACGTCCGTGCGTCGCCACCAACAGCGAAATAGGAGCGGGCGAGGAAGACGAGATCGAGAGACGGAGCTTCACTCGTCCCACCCAGTTGTCCCGCTCGTCGAAAACCCCTACCTTTGCTCCTCAGGCGATCGATCCCGTCGTCGAGCCCTGCCCCCAGGTTTGCCTCCACTCCTTTCTCCTACCCCGTTCCTATTGCGACGCATTGATATGCTCTTGTTTCTTTTGCTATGGAGCTCGTCTCGATTTCCGTTTAATTGCTCAGGGTTGTATTTGTTCTGCGTGGATTCTCGGTTCTATTTGGATTACGCCTTTTCTTCTATGTTTCTCGTGAGGTTCATCGTGGCGGATCCTCTTGGGAAATCTCAATTAGGGTTTGGATTGTGGGGGCGTGGGGCTTTAATTTGATTAATTATGTTATTTGGATTGTTGATTGCTCGAATTTGGATGGTGAATCACGGGAAGTGCCATTGTGTAACATTTATTTATGTTTTGTAGATAAGAGTTTTTGGTCCTTCCGCAGCTACTCAAGTGCTCGGCCTATTGTCAGAGCTGGAATGGAGGGCATAAATGGTATATAAACTTGGTCTTGTTTTTCATTGTTTAGCTATAAGTTGTTGTGTTGTCAAAGCTTTGGGAGTTGAGATGCATTAAAGAGAGTTTGCAATTTTGTTACAAGCATTGATTGAAAAGGCGCTAGGTGCCAAAAGGTGCTAAGGTCCAAAAACGTCCGAGGTGCTAGGCGTTCGTCTGAGTGAAGCGAGACGCTAAAATATAAAAATATATAATATAATTAATAAATATATTTATTTAAATAAAAATATATCATTTATTCTGAAACCTAATAATAATTTTAAATAAATAAAAATTAATAGTATTAAAATCAAAATAATATATTATTAATCTAATAAATAAAAATACTATTACTAGTATATAGTTAGTAGCAAGGTCTATCATACCGAAGCGTACCATCCGTACCCGGCGGTACGTACCGATCCGATAGGTTACCGGTATGCGGATCGCCCGATACCGCTACAGTGCTACAGTATGAAAAAAGTATAAAATTGTTCGGTACGCCCTGATGTACCGCCCGGTACACCGGTACCGTACCGTACCGTACCGAGCTCGGGTCGAAACGCCTGTACGGTACGGTACGACGAACCTTGGTTAGTAGCATATTGTTAATATATTGATAACAGTATACTATTGAAGTAAGAAGAGTGTGAGTAAGAGGAAGACTGAGGCTACTGACTGAGAGCAGCGGCAGCGGTAGCAACGAGAAGCGATAGTGGCAGCGGCAGCGGTAGCGGCGAGCGATGGCAACGGGAGCGGCGACAGTGGCAACGACAGTGGTAGTAACGAGTAGCGGGAGTAGGAGCGGCGAGCGGCGATAGTGGCAGCAGCAGCAGTAGTAGCGAGCAGAGGCAGCGGGAGCGGCAACAGTGTCAACGGGAGCAGGAGTGGCGAGCGACGATAGTGGCAGCGACAGCAGTAACAGCGAGTAGTGGCAGCGGGAGCGGCGATAGTGGCAGCGGTAGCAGCGAGCAGGGGGGAGCGAGAGCGGGAGCGGCGAGCGACGACAGTGGCAGCGGCAGCGAGAGCAAGAGCGACGAGCGACGATAGTGGCAGCGATAGCGGTAGCAGTGGCAGCGGCAGTGGGAGTGGAAGTGGCGAGCGGGGTTAGAGTTGGGGAAGTCGTGAGAAGAAGGCTGATATCGGTGCTTTAGTTGGTTCGATTGGACCAACTAAAGCACCGGAGATTGAACCAGACCTAAAACGCTGGTTCGGTCGCTGGGTTTAACCCGGGTGCTCGCCCGACGCCTGGGCTCGGGCGAGCGCCCAAGCGACGCGCTTCGGGCCTCCCCTCGCTTAGGAAGATGAACTTGACTTCGATATTTTCTGTTTCTATATCACTTTATTTCAATGCTTGGCAACACTGATATATCTAAGCTTGCATGCTGCTTTACTTCACTTAAGAGGTATATCTTTTAGAAAGCTTTAATCTGATTTTGGATTCCAATTTTAGGCTGCAGTACACTAGAAACTTGTTATGGACTGCTAACAATCTTGACATGTTTATGTTTTATCAATGAAATCAACCATAAAATTGCTTTTATTTTCATATACAACAGTTCTTAACTCTGAAAATAAAAAGTATGTAATGTCAGCAGTAGGTTGACATAAAGGAAAACTTGCATATACCTCCATAGTATAATAGCAAGAAATAATGTGTGAAGAATAGGGTTTCAGTTTCCTCACCTTCTTAACCATTTGCATTTGCAAACATGGGATAATAGTGATGGACTATTCAACTCTACTATGCAACTCTAACAATTGTGACTTGTCTGTATATATTGTGCAATTGTGACTTCACGCAAGATGCACAAGATGACACAGGAGAGTTCAAGAATGAAGATATAAAGATATCTTGATGTATTTTTTTTCGAGATGATGTGGAATTTATAATTGTCTCACTTTGATATTGATTTTTGGATAAAATAAAGATTGTAATGTGAAGTTTCAAATATCAATAATTTTATCTTGAATTTATGAAAAAGTTTTGGTATGATTTTGAAATTATTAAAAATTGATAGGTAATTAATAAAATTATTATTGACAGTATAGTGACACTCAAATAATCCATTACTAATTTTTTTTATATTTTAGTGACAGGTCAAGCCATCACTAAATTATTATTATCTTTTCCATTTAATCAGTAAGAGTTAATTATATTGTCACTAAAATTGTTAGTCAATTCTTTTAGTGACAGAAGTGTTCATAACCAATTGTTGTCACAGAAATATTAATTTATCAATTTATTTATTTTTAGCGATAGAATTTAATGTTTTAGCTACAAATATAAACTATCACTAAAAACTATAATTTAATGACATATGTGTCTTTTTTTGTTACTAAAACTTTTAGCCACGAGATCTATGCTGACGGAAGCTAGTGATGGCTCATTTTGCACTAATTCTTTTAGTGACAACTTTTGTTCATGGTTAATAACTATTTTTCTTATAGTGTAGGGGGCATGTGACCTGTATGTGTGCCAATATCTCAAGGAGCAGAGGAAACCAATGGCCTCGATCGCTTCCTCGACATGGCACCACCCCACCCCCCTATTCCGATCGATTTCGATCAGCGTTGGCTTGGCTGTGTCGACGACCAATCGGGCAACGCTTCTCAACTTTAATCCATGGACCAAAGAGGTCCAGCTCTAAGTGAGAAGACCCAACCTCCCTTAGGGTAATAGAGCCATCTAAATCGGAAGGGGGTTGCTCCACACCCTTTTGGGGGTCGGCCTTGTGAGAAGAGTCCAGAAAAACAAGGGAGGAAGTCAAAGAAGTCATCGAAACTAGAGGGCAAATCCACTTTATGACCCACACAACTATACTTGAAACACACCAAAGGTAAATTCTCATATGAAACAGTTTGGAAAATTCCTTTCTTTAGGTGACCCAGTCATACTGCTTATGGGGTTTTGAAAGATCGATTTCTATACTAACCTTACATATCGACCCCTTTCAAACGAGAAAGAACATTCATCATTCTTTAGGGGACGACCTAGGAGAGAACCAAGATTAATAACACATTCTGTTCCAGTACTCCAAAGGAAGATTGACGAACTACACCTAGATAGGGACAGATGAGATCCTCTCTGTGAGAGGCTGGAAATTAGCTTTCTTGGGCATCAGATACAAAACCTCCCCTCGAATGGTCCATGGTCCCTCGGTGAGGATGCGAACAACCTCCGCTTTAGAAAAAAATTGAAAGCAAAAAAAAACCTTAAGCCAAATTGATCACTTGGGACACCAAAGAACATTTCCATTAGTGAGAAACCACATATTTCAGGAAATCCAAAGTCGAAGTCGGAGGAAATGATTGATCAAACTAGATATTCAAGGTTTTTGCCATTCATGAGGAGTTTTTTCGTCAAATTCGATGAAATCCTTAGAAGCATCATAGATCCGGTTAAACAAAGAAGAAGATAGTAGTGAACTTGCATCTGGCCCATATGAAGGACCAATTAACATCAATGCCTAAGAGATGCTCTTTCCAGTGAAAGGGCCATCCAATTGGCTCTTCTTGGAAGGCGGAGGGGCATTGGAAGGATCCCGATGGAGTGGCCCATTTTTCTTGGTACTTGCCAAAGGAGAAAACCTTAGGGGTCTGGCTTGGCATCACTCCAGGAACCCTAACTGAAGGGATCGACACCACAGAAGAAGATGATGACACCCTAGGGAGGGGAACAACAATGGATGCAAGGAGAGAGCCAAGTAGGGGATGTGAAGCCAGTAGTTGGGGGCGGGGGGGGGTGGGGAAGGGTGTGGTTGGGTCGCATCAAAGGTGGAATTAAGGAGGGAGAAGGCAATGGGGTTGTCCTTATCGCCTTAGAAACCCAGAGCTTCTCTCTCTAAGGAAAGAAGAGAGTTCCCTACTCTCTCACAAATTTATTTAATGCATTACAATCGACCATATCTTGTTCAGAACTTCACGGTTAGCCCCCAATTCCCTTCTCGCACTTTTCTAGTTCGAAAACCCTAAAGAAGATGCAGTGCAAGATTCTTTTCCGCCATCAATCTGGTCCTCATGATTAATCTAGGACTATGTGTTTTTGCTGCTTATCGATCCGATTGATGTGATTCTCCCGATAAGCTCTAACTCTGATGGCTGCCCTCCCTCCGCAAGCGGACAACTTCTAGATCACCCTTGTTCTTTCCCTCAGTGAGCTTTTTTTTTCCTCATAAATTTGATACTTTTGGTCATATTTTTATATGAAAAAGGTTTACTTGGTGGAATTGGTGGCACCTGCTATTTCTATTCTTCTGTTTCTCTTTGGAACAAATTGATTTATTTGTAGGACATGCTTAGATCATCACAAGAGGATGAAGGTAAAAAGTTTGCTATGAGGTTTGTTACCAATACTAGATATTTGCAAAGTTTTTAGCATTGTGGTGAGGCACTGCGGTTATATCTCTGAGACTTATGTGATGGTATATTTAATTTTGAAGTGTTCAATATTGGTTGGCATGTAGGACGAGCAACAACAAATTACTTTCATAGTGGAGGAATAGAAAGAGAAAAGTGAAAGATAATAACTAAAAATAATAAGCAAATGTATAACTATCCAATTGGCTCAAAGATAACACTCCTAGGATAGAAGTCTTGCACCTCCGCATGCCTCACAAGGTGGGAAAGGAAAAAAACTTGATTCATGGATCCTTTTTTTATTCATACATTACAATGTTATAGCCCATTTTTATATGCTCAAGTATAAGAATAAAAAGAAAATTACAGAAATTTAAAAAATTACAATCGCATCAAATCAAATATATGATATCTTGTTCTTCGTTTCTGATTTGATTTGAGAAATAGTCTTCCTCTCTTCATGATATTTTTGATTGATAATCTTTCATCTTTATAGAGATGAATCTTTAAGATATTCAATCAAGATTTGTAATTTTCAATAATATGATTTCTTTTTTGTTGTATTTTTTCTTTCTTTTTCTCCTCGTTGAGTAGATATTTTCATGTTATTACATATGTAAAATATCTCTAAACAAATTAAATTTATTTTATTAATAAATTAATTTAATTGCTCATGCATCATATTGTTTTACTGTTTCTTTTTCATTTCTGCTATTGAGCGAGCATGCACATGTGGAGATTTTGGAATCGAATGAATTGTTCCTTTAAAGTCAGAGACGATTGAATTTGATTGGCCTAGATGCATGCATAGCAATTCATGTGCAGAGTATAGTTTCATCAAAACTAAAATTTTAATTTCATTCTTCCTCAAATTAGTGACTATATTATGGATATATTAGATGACATTTTGGTCTCTTTGGTGTTTATGTAGCATTTACATGATGCCTTTTGTGGAAGTTGTATGATATACTGCCATGGTTGTTTTGACCAAATACAAAGTTTAATATGCTAATGAGTTAGTTTTAGTTCCAGAGCATGCTTCTGATGATTCTTGGTGTGATGATGGGCTTCTGAATGAAATCTCAGATGCTGACTTAAACAGAGAACAGAAGAGGCGTTATGATCAATTTTATACAGTATCCTTGCAATCTATAAATGATATGCATATCCTTTGTCCAAAACTCTTCATAGTAAAACTTTTAGGGCTTTAAACTTGAGGATGTATCATATGGAACCCTTGACAAAAGTTTATATGGGTTATCGAGATGGTATATCTGCAGGAAAGGAAGCTTCTGCCCAAGAGGGCTTCAACATTGGGTTTAAGCAATCTGCAAGCAGTGGTTACAAATGGGGAATTGTTAGAGGCATCACAAGGTGAAAAGTGATAGTATTTACTGATCTCTTTCTGCAGAAGAATTTTGGTATCTTATTTTTCCTACATTATTTCGTAGTGCATTTGTAAACCTCCCAGATCAATTCAAAGAAAAGTTAGTTAAGAAGCTTGAAGACAGATGCACGTTTCAAAGTCTTTACAAGCCCGTTCAAGAGATTTCCACGGACGATGCTCTGAGAATGTATCACTTTCAACTACAACAAGAAAATAAACAATCTCATCAAAGATCAAAAGCGACAGTATCATCGGCAATCGAAGATTTTGACTGCAATAAGTTAGACTTCTTTTTCAAGGAGCTTATGTTACTTGTAAGTGAGTCTTCTGAAATCAAAGCAAGTGTTGATGTTGTAAAAGGAGAGGAAGAAGAATGACCTTGATGTTGAAGTACTTGGAGGGATCGTTCAAATTCACTTACGTCTGAATTTTCTGGACAGATTGTAATTTTTTGATGGCCTCAGATTGCAATGAAAAGAACTGAACCATTGCTCCATTGCAGCATAATATATTTTGAGATTTTGCTTCAGAAAAATAGGTTCCAAATTTCAGAGTATTGACTATTCTTCCACTGGAACTGTGCCGTCATTTTTGGGAACGTTGAAAGCACTCATGGTTTGATAATAATCTCCTTCCGAAATGCAATACTTTTTCATTGTGTTTGATGTTGAGCATGGCCTTTCTTTTTCCTCCTAGTTTTGCACACTGTAAATATAAGCATAAGATGCTTCTCCAACAATAACGATAGAATCTGATGAGAGGTTAATCAAGTAGCACTATATTGAAATGAATGAGATACTATTTTCAAACTAATACAAACAACTCTTACACTTTTTTCTTTCCTTTTTTCTGAATAAATTTCTACTTTCAGAATGCATTTACTTCAGCTTTAAATTAACATCGTATTTCATTAATTAGATTTTTTTTTACACTAAGTTAAAGTCATATGGTTGAGTTTTTCTGATCTTTCTTATGTATTTAGCAAGTCAATTCAATAGCCATAAATTTTTGATTTGCCAAATAAATCAGCAATTACCAACTTAACTCTCTTTGACCTTTAATTAATTGTAATCTTAGATGTCTAAGCATATTACAACTATGTCATGCTCCACAATATAGTATTTGTATAAATTATAAATTATAAAATATAAGTCTCATTAAATGTATTCATGTGTATAATTCTAGATTAATTATATATTATTTTTATAATTAATTATTATTTTTGAATGTGTCGGAGAATATTAAATCATATTGTCTTAGCATCTAGTAAAATCGGAGTCAGAATATCCAATGATCTTCAAATGGTCTGATCTCCCATATGATCTTTTGTTCTCTTTAAATATCTCATGACTCTTTTAGCTACATTCCAATGATTCATTCCATGATTGCTTAAGTATCTATCTAACATTCCAACAATGTACATTATATCTTGACGCGTACAAACCTGTGCATACATTAGACTCCCTAAAGCTAATGCATAGGAAATCTTCTGCATTTCTTAAGTTTCCAGATTTTTTTTAAGGCACTAATTGAGACTGAACTTGTCTCCCTTTGTGATAGGGGTGTCTCCTGGTTTACAATCCTATATGCTAAACCTTTTGAGTACTTTATCGATATAGTTCCTTTGTAATAATCCTAGAATACCTCGCGATCTATCTCGGTGTATCTTGATTCCTAATACAAAAGGGGTATCACCAAGATCTTTCATCTTAAAATTTCTAGATAAAAATCTCTTGGTTTCGTGCAATATGTCTATATCATTAGTGGCAAGCAGAATGTCATCCATATAAAATATTAGTAAAATAAATTTGCTCCCACTGAATTTATGATACATGCAATCATCAACAACATTCATCTTAAAACCAAATGAGATAATTACTTGATGAAATTTGTGATACTACTAAAAGGATGTTTGTTTTGTTAGGATCGAAATCGGCACTAAGAGGGGGGGAGTGTGAATTAGTGCTTACGATAAAAATTACATCGATTCGAAAATTTCGTTCGATAAAATCATATTGGAAATATGTTTAACTCGAAAACGTTCATAAAAATGTAATGAGCAAGTAAAGCAGTTTGCAATAAAGGTAAAAAACAAAATATAAATACAAACTAAGTTTTATAGTGGTTCGATCATCGTGACCTGCATCCACTCCTGATTCCTCTTCACTCAAGGCCATCGGCTTTCACTATCGATCTTCTTTCAACGGAGGAAGATCAACTATCCTTTTACACCCATTTTCTCCTTTTCACCGGTTTAGGAGATAACCTTTACAACCTCACCTCTCTCTTAAACTTCATATATAATACTGAGAGCTTGAGACGAGTTTTTATAATATTACTATAGCATTTTTCTTTTCTTTAACTCACAATTGATGTGTTTACTGAGTAAGGATGAGTAGGGCTTTTTTAGGCCCCAAATGAATTCAAATTTAGGGACCAAATGATCTCATCTTGGGTTTTCGGGGTACTAGCAATACCACCGCCTGCTAGTTTGAGACTAGGTGGTACCATCGCCTAACACAGTCTGGGAGATTGTATCTGAGCAATATTATCACCTAAACTGGCAGTGTCACAGCTTGGGCCAACTATGGGTCACTAATTGGGCCTTCCACTTGGCCCAAAATAACCCCAATTCAGGCCGAGTTAACCCATAATTGAGTTGGTCTAATTACATTCTAAACAATCCAATTAGAACTAAAACTACTTCGATCTAGACAAATTATTATAAGTAAGAATTCTAAGTTATCCAACATGTCATTGGTTCATCCGATGCTTCACCTGAACCTTCGGCATATCGTCCTCTCTTATGATGTATTGCCCAATCGACATGTTGATATCCGCAACACCCGATCTCCTTAGTGCAATGTCTGATCCTTTTGGCCCGATGCTCGAACTCATGGCACGAAGCCTTCTGCTGATATGTCGACCATTCCTCCGGTCCGACATCCAATCTTCTGACATGTTCCATTTTAGCCCAACTTTTGATTCCACCGCTTTAATCAATTTATCTTTCCTGATTGAATATAGTCCTACGTCACTTAAATGTACATTAGATCGTAAACTCATTAATTGATTTCATCGTCAAAATCCAAGATTCAATATGTTTTATCTCATAGATAGATTTTATCAATTTACATATTATTTTCTTTAGGTTCTTTTGATACAAAGTATTCTGGTTGTACCATATAAATTATTTCATCAATATTTCCATTGAGAATTGTTATTTTGACATCCATCTAAAAGAGCTCCAAATCAAAATGTGTGGCTAAAGCCATAATTATTCTAAAAGAGTCATTCGTTAAAACCGGAGAGGTTTATTTAAAGTCAATCCCTTCTTTTTGAGTATAGCCCTTTGCCACAAGACGTGCATTATATCTCTCCACATTACCATTAGAATCCCCTTTGGTTTTAAAAATTCATTTACAACCAATAGGTTTCACTCCTTCTAGTAATGGGACAAGTTCTCAAACTTTATTGTCTTGTATGGACTTATACTCTTGATTCATTGCTTTAATCCACTTATCAGAATTGGAATCCTCTATGGCTTGACAGAAGTTGATTGGATCATCTTCCATCATATCACTACTTTTTTCATGTTCCCAGAGAAATACCATATAATCATATGAAATGACACTCCTCCTTACCCTAATGGATCATCACAAAGGTGCTAGCTCTTGTGGCATATGTTCTTATGGATGTTGAGTTTGATCCTCATGAATAATTTTCTTATACTATATGAGAGTTGAAATAACTATATCCTTTTGAGGTATTGAATTTACCACATCAGTGGCAACTATATAAATTGGATTAAATTGAACCAATTCTTCCTCAAACGTAAAGTCTTTAACCTTATTTCTCCCCCCAAACTCAATATCCTTGTAGCAATACTCGTCTCAAAAATATTTATTGATTTGGGATTATAAAATTTGTACCCCTTAGATCGTTCAGAATAACCAATAAAATAATTGCTTATTGTTTGGGGTTCCAATTTCTTTTCGTTAGGCCTGTAAAGCCTTGTCTTAGATAGACAACCTATGAAAGTGTCTTAGACTAGGCTTTCTTCCGGTCCAAAGCTCATAAGGTGTTTTTGTAGTTGCTTTAATTGGTACTCTATAAGAATGTAAGCTATAGTTTTTATTGCTTCTCTTCAGGGTGACTCTGGCAAAGTAGATTAAAAAATCATATTTCTTACTATGTCTTTAAGTATGCAGTTTCGTCTTTCAACTACACCATTCATGTTAGGTGACCTTGGCATTTTATACAGAGGGATAATTCCACACTCCTCTAAGCATAGAGCAAATGGTCCTCGACGTTATTCACTTGAGCCGTCATTTCTGTTGTAATATTCCCCTCCACGGTTAGATCTAATGCTTTATATATATATATATATATATATATATATATATATATATATATTCACTGTTGAATTAGATGCGGTCATCAAATTTGTGATCAAGATCGTAGGATCATGTGATCCTACGGCCCAGATTGAGATTTGGAGCTGGACCTGACGTTTGAATCGGATACAAAGCTTGACTAGAATGGAGTTACGAGTTGACTTAGAGTCGGTCGATTCAACTTAAGCAAGTTGGGATATAAATGTTTTGAAAAAGAAATAACGTGTCACGGCCTTCTTGGTGGTGCGCGATTGTAGGCGAACCCTAGTGGAAATACCAATCTCCAGCTCCGCAAACGAGATCAGGAATCACGGCCCACGCTCTCCTCTCCTCTCCTCCCTCTCTCTCCACCATCCTAAATACTTCACTCCTCCCTCTCCCGCGCAGCCAACCCCTTATTCCCAATGACTTGATTGAAGACGGCGGGTTTCAAAGTTGGTGAGGAGGTGCCGATGAAGGAGGAGGACGAGTTTATGCTTTTAAGAAATTGCTTCCTCGAGACCTCCTCGACATTAATCTCGTTGATGAAAGGTTCTGGTTCGATTCAAGTGATATGGATTGTTGTTATTTTGGTTTGCTCTTCATGGTATTGTTCTGTTATCGAGTGATGAGGGTTTGTTCATTTTTGTTTTCATATCCTCGTTGCCAAGAAAATAGTTCTAAGACAGAGAGAGAGCGCCGACAAACATTTCAATTCGTGTCAAAACCGACGTAGACTAACTTACCAAAAATCGAAAGCTTAAAATAAATTAATTTTTTATAAATAAAATATTAATTTGATTATGTTGTTGTAAGCTCATTTACAAGATGAGTATTTGACCCTAAGGTTTTCTCCTTTGGCAAGTACCAAGAAAAATGGCGACGCACGGACGTGAGGGGATCATTAAAACGCACGGACGGACGTGAGGGGATCATTAAATCGCACGGACGTGAGGGGATCATTAAAACGCACGGACGTGAGGGGATCATTAAAACGCACGTCCGTGCGTCGCCACCAACAGCGAAATAGGAGCGGGCGAGGAACGTGAGGGGATCATTAAAACGCACGGACGTGAGGGGATCATTAAATCGCAACTACAGAGAGAAGCAGTGTAGAACGAGGAGGTCGAGGAGCAGTGACGGCCAGGACCGAAGAGCCAAGTAAGAATCCGCCATTTCCACCGTCTCTCTCTCTCACTCTCCCTGCCTCCGGGGGTGATATGGCGAGGGCGTCTCATGCTTAGTGACGCGGTTGATATCGGATTCGGGGAGTGGCCTCCGGAGCCGTCGGATCCTGGTGGGGTTGCAGCCGCCGCCGTTCTCCCTGTAGTTGCGATTTAATGATCCCCTCACGTCCGTGCGTTTTAATGATCCCCTCACGTTCCTCGCCCGCTCCTATTTCGCTGTTGGTGGCGACGCACGGACGTGCGTTTTAATGATCCTCTCACGTCCGTGCGTTTTAATGATCCCCTCACGTCCGTGCGATTTAATGATCCCCTCACGTCCGTCCGTGCGTTTTAATGATCCCCTCACGTCCGTGCGTCACCATTTTGAGCGGAGAACGCACGGACGTGAGGGGATCATTAAAACGCACGGACGTGAGGGGATCATTAAAACGCACGTCCGTGCGTCGCCACCAACAGCGAAATAGGAGCGGGCGAGGAACGTGAGGGGATCATTAAAACGCACGGACGTGAGGGGATCATTAAATCGCAACTACAGGGAGAACGGCGGCGGCTGCAACCCCACCCGGATCCGACGGCTCCGGAGGCCACTCCCCGAATCCGATATCAACCGCGTCACTAAGCATGAGACGCCCTCGCCATATCACCCCCGGAGGCAGGGAGAGTGAGAGAGAGAGACGGTGGAAATGGCGGATTCTTACTTGGCTCTTCGGTCCTGGCCGTCACTGCTCCTCGACCTCCTCGTTCTACACTGCTTCTCTCTGTAGTTGCGATTTAATGATCCCCTCACGTCCGTGCGTCGCCACCAACAGCGAAATAGGAGCGGGCGAGGAAGACGAGATCGAGAGACGGAGCTTCACTCGTCCCACCCAGTTGTCCCGCTCGTCGAAAACCCCTACCTTTGCTCCTCAGGCGATCGATCCCGTCGTCGGGCCCTGCCCCCAGGTTTGCCTCCACTCCTTTCTCCTACCCCGTTCCTATTGCGACGCATTGATATGCTCTTGTTTCTTTTGCTATGGAGCTCGTCTCGATTTCCGTTTAATTGCTCAGGGTTGTATTTGTTCTGCGTGGATTCTCGGTTCTATTTGGATTACGCCTTTTCTTCTATGTTTCTCGTGAGGTTCATCGTGGCGGATCCTCTTGGGAAATCTCAATTAGGGTTTGGATTGTGGGGGCGTGGGGCTTTAATTTGATTAATTATGTTATTTGGATTGTTGATTGCTCGAATTTGGATGGTGAATCACGGGAAGTGCCATTGTGTAACATTTATTTATGTTTTGTAGATAAGAGTTTTTGGTCCTTCCGCAGCTACTCAAGTGCTCGGCCTATTGTCAGAGCTGGAATGGAGGGCATAAATGGTATATAAACTTGGTCTTGTTTTTCATTGTTTAGCTATAAGTTGTTGTGTTGTCAAAGCTTTGGGAGTTGAGATGCATTAAAGAGAGTTTGCAATTTTGTTACAAGCATTGATTGAAAAGGCGCTAGGTGCCAAAAGGTGCTAAGGTCCAAAAACGTCCGAGGTGCTAGGCGTTCGTCTGAGTGAAGCGAGACGCTAAAATATAAAAATATATAATATAATTAATAAATATATTTATTTAAATAAAAATATATCATTTATTCTGAAACCTAATAATAATTTTAAATAAATAAAAATTAATAGTATTAAAATCAAAATAATATATTATTAATCTAATAAATAAAAATACTATTACTAGTATATAGTTAGTAGCAAGGTCTATCATACCGAAGCGTACCATCCGTACCCGGCGGTACGTACCGATCCGATAGGTTACCGGTATGCGGATCGCCCGATACCGCTACAGTGCTACAGTATGAAAAAAGTATAAAATTGTTCGGTACGCCCTGATGTACCGCCCGGTACACCGGTACCGTACCGTACCGTACCGAGCTCGGGTCGAAACGCCTGTACGGTACGGTACGACGAACCTTGGTTAGTAGCATATTGTTAATATATTGATAACAGTATACTATTGAAGTAAGAAGAGTGTGAGTAAGAGGAAGACTGAGGCTACTGACTGAGAGCAGCGGCAGCGGTAGCAACGAGAAGCGATAGTGGCAGCGGCAGCGGTAGCGGCGAGCGATGGCAACGGGAGCGGCGACAGTGGCAACGACAGTGGTAGTAACGAGTAGCGGGAGTAGGAGCGGCGAGCGGCGATAGTGGCAGCAGCAGCAGTAGTAGCGAGCAGAGGCAGCGGGAGCGGCAACAGTGTCAACGGGAGCAGGAGTGGCGAGCGACGATAGTGGCAGCGACAGCAGTAACAGCGAGTAGTGGCAGCGGGAGCGGCGATAGTGGCAGCGGTAGCAGCGAGCAGGGGGGAGCGAGAGCGGGAGCGGCGAGCGACGACAGTGGCAGCGGCAGCGAGAGCAAGAGCGACGAGCGACGATAGTGGCAGCGATAGCGGTAGCAGTGGCAGCGGCAGTGGGAGTGGAAGTGGCGAGCGGGGTTAGAGTTGGGGAAGTCGTGAGAAGAAGGCTGATATCGGTGCTTTAGTTGGTTCGATTGGACCAACTAAAGCACCGGAGATTGAACCAGACCTAAAACGCTGGTTCGGTCGCTGGGTTTAACCCGGGTGCTCGCCCGACGCCTGGGCTCGGGCGAGCGCCCAAGCGACGCGCTTCGGGCCTCCCCTCGCTTAGGAAGATGAACTTGACTTCGATATTTTCTGTTTCTATTTCACTTTATTTCAATGCTTGGCAACACTGATATATCTAAGCTTGCATGCTGCTTTACTTCACTTAAGAGGTATATCTTTTAGAAAGCTTTAATCTGATTTTGGATTCCAATTTTAGGCTGCAGTACACTAGAACTTGTTATGGACTGCTAACAATCTTGACATGTTTATGTTTTATCAATGAAATCAACCATAAAATTGCTTTTATTTTCATATACAACAGTTCTTAACTCTGAAAATAAAAAGTATGTAATGTCAGCAGTAGGTTGACATAAAGGAAAACTTGCATATACCTCCATAGTATAATAGCAAGAAATAATGTGTGAAGAATAGGGTTTCAGTTTCCTCACCTTCTTAACCATTTGCATTTGCAAACATGGGATAATAGTGATGGACTATTCAACTCTACTATGCAACTCTAACAATTGTGACTTGTCTGTATATATTGTGCAATTGTGACTTCACGCAAGATGCACAAGATGACACAGGAGAGTTCAAGAATGAAGATATAAAGATATCTTGATGTATTTTTTTTCGAGATGATGTGGAATTTATAATTGTCTCACTTTGATATTGATTTTTGGATAAAATAAAGATTGTAATGTGAAGTTTCAAATATCAATAATTTTATCTTGAATTTATGAAAAAGTTTTGGTATGATTTTGAAATTATTAAAAATTGATAGGTAATTAATAAAATTATTATTGACAGTATAGTGACACTCAAATAATCCATTACTAATTTTTTTTATATTTTAGTGACAGGTCAAGCCATCACTAAATTATTATTATCTTTTCCATTTAATCAGTAAGAGTTAATTATATTGTCACTAAAATTGTTAGTCAATTCTTTTAGTGACAGAAGTGTTCATAACCAATTGTTGTCACAGAAATATTAATTTATCAATTTATTTATTTTTAGCGATAGAATTTAATGTTTTAGCTACAAATATAAACTATCACTAAAAACTATAATTTAATGACATATGTGTCTTTTTTTGTTACTAAAACTTTTAGCCACGAGATCTATGCTGACGGAAGCTAGTGATGGCTCATTTTGCACTAATTCTTTTAGTGACAACTTTTGTTCATGGTTAATAACTATTTTTCTTATAGTGTAGGGGGCATGTGACCTGTATGTGTGCCAATATCTCAAGGAGCAGAGGAAACCAATGGCCTCGATCGCTTCCTCGACATGGCACCACCCCACCCCCCTATTCCGATCGATTTCGATCAGCGTTGGCTTGGCTGTGTCGACGACCAATCGGGCAACGCTTCTCAACTTTAATCCATGGACCAAAGAGGTCCAGCTCTAAGTGAGAAGACCCAACCTCCCTTAGGGTAATAGAGCCATCTAAATCGGAAGGGGGTTGCTCCACACCCTTTTGGGGGTCGGCCTTGTGAGAAGAGTCCAGAAAAACAAGGGAGGAAGTCAAAGAAGTCATCGAAACTAGAGGGCAAATCCACTTTATGACCCACACAACTATACTTGAAACACACCAAAGGTAAATTCTCATATGAAACAGTTTGGAAAATTCCTTTCTTTAGGTGACCCAGTCATACTGCTTATGGGGTTTTGAAAGATCGATTTCTATACTAACCTTACATATCGACCCCTTTCAAACGAGAAAGAACATTCATCATTCTTTAGGGGACGACCTAGGAGAGAACCAAGATTAATAACACATTCTGTTCCAGTACTCCAAAGGAAGATTGACGAACTACACCTAGATAGGGACAGATGAGATCCTCTCTGTGAGAGGCTGGAAATTAGCTTTCTTGGGCATCAGATACAAAACCTCCCCTCGAATGGTCCATGGTCCCTCGGTGAGGATGCGAACAACCTCCGCTTTAGAAAAAAATTGAAAGCAAAAAAAAACCTTAAGCCAAATTGATCACTTGGGACACCAAAGAACATTTCCATTAGTGAGAAACCACATATTTCAGGAAATCCAAAGTCGAAGTCGGAGGAAATGATTGATCAAACTAGATATTCAAGGTTTTTGCCATTCATGAGGAGTTTTTTCGTCAAATTCGATGAAATCCTTAGAAGCATCATAGATCCGGTTAAACAAAGAAGAAGATAGTAGTGAACTTGCATCTGGCCCATATGAAGGACCAATTAACATCAATGCCTAAGAGATGCTCTTTCCAGTGAAAGGGCCATCCAATTGGCTCTTCTTGGAAGGCGGAGGGGCATTGGAAGGATCCCGATGGAGTGGCCCATTTTTCTTGGTACTTGCCAAAGGAGAAAACCTTAGGGGTCTGGCTTGGCATCACTCCAGGAACCCTAACTGAAGGGATCGACACCACAGAAGAAGATGATGACACCCTAGGGAGGGGAACAACAATGGATGCAAGGAGAGAGCCAAGTAGGGGATGTGAAGCCAGTAGTTGGGGGCGGGGGGGGGTGGGGAAGGGTGTGGTTGGGTCGCATCAAAGGTGGAATTAAGGAGGGAGAAGGCAATGGGGTTGTCCTTATCGCCTTAGAAACCCAGAGCTTCTCTCTCTAAGGAAAGAAGAGAGTTCCCTACTCTCTCACAAATTTATTTAATGCATTACAATCGACCATATCTTGTTCAGAACTTCACGGTTAGCCCCCAATTCCCTTCTCGCACTTTTCTAGTTCGAAAACCCTAAAGAAGATGCAGTGCAAGATTCTTTTCCGCCATCAATCTGGTCCTCATGATTAATCTAGGACTATGTGTTTTTGCTGCTTATCGATCCGATTGATGTGATTCTCCCGATAAGCTCTAACTCTGATGGCTGCCCTCCCTCCGCAAGCGGACAACTTCTAGATCACCCTTGTTCTTTCCCTCAGTGAGCTTTTTTTTTCCTCATAAATTTGATACTTTTGGTCATATTTTTATATGAAAAAGGTTTACTTGGTGGAATTGGTGGCACCTGCTATTTCTATTCTTCTGTTTCTCTTTGGAATAAATTGATTTATTTGTAGGACATGCTTAGATCATCACAAGAGGATGAAGGTAAAAAGTTTGCTATGAGGTTTGTTACCAATACTAGATATTTGCAAAGTTTTTAGCATTGTGGTGAGGCACTGCGGTTATATCTCTGAGACTTATGTGATGGTATATTTAATTTTGAAGTGTTCAATATTGGTTGGCATGTAGGACGAGCAACAACAAATTACTTTCATAGTGGAGGAATAGAAAGAGAAAAGTGAAAGATAATAACTAAAAATAATAAGCAAATGTATAACTATCCAATTGGCTCAAAGATAACACTCCTAGGATAGAAGTCTTGCACCTCCGCATGCCTCACAAGGTGGGAAAGGAAAAAAACTTGATTCATGGATCCTTTTTTTATTCATACATTACAATGTTATAGCCCATTTTTATATGCTCAAGTATAAGAATAAAAAGAAAATTACAGAAATTTAAAAAATTACAATCGCATCAAATCAAATATATGATATCTTGTTCTTCGTTTCTGATTTGATTTGAGAAATAGTCTTCCTCTCTTCATGATATTTTTGATTGATAATCTTTCATCTTTATAGAGATGAATCTTTAAGATATTCAATCAAGATTTGTAATTTTCAATAATATGATTTCTTTTTTGTTGTATTTTTTCTTTCTTTTTCTCCTCGTTGAGTAGATATTTTCATGTTATTACATATGTAAAATATCTCTAAACAAATTAAATTTATTTTATTAATAAATTAATTTAATTGCTCATGCATCATATTGTTTTACTGTTTCTTTTTCATTTCTGCTATTGAGCGAGCATGCACATGTGGAGATTTTGGAATCGAATGAATTGTTCCTTTAAAGTCAGAGACGATTGAATTTGATTGGCCTAGATGCATGCATAGCAATTCATGTGCAGAGTATAGTTTCATCAAAACTAAAATTTTAATTTCATTCTTCCTCAAATTAGTGACTATATTATGGATATATTAGATGACATTTTGGTCTCTTTGGTGTTTATGTAGCATTTACATGATGCCTTTTGTGGAAGTTGTATGATATACTGCCATGGTTGTTTTGACCAAATACAAAGTTTAATATGCTAATGAGTTAGTTTTAGTTCCAGAGCATGCTTCTGATGATTCTTGGTGTGATGATGGGCTTCTGAATGAAATCTCAGATGCTGACTTAAACAGAGAACAGAAGAGGCGTTATGATCAATTTTATACAGTATCCTTGCAATCTATAAATGATATGCATATCCTTTGTCCAAAACTCTTCATAGTAAAACTTTTAGGGCTTTAAACTTGAGGATGTATCATATGGAACCCTTGACAAAAGTTTATATGGGTTATCGAGATGGTATATCTGCAGGAAAGGAAGCTTCTGCCCAAGAGGGCTTCAACATTGGGTTTAAGCAATCTGCAAGCAGTGGTTACAAATGGGGAATTGTTAGAGGCATCACAAGGTGAAAAGTGATAGTATTTACTGATCTCTTTCTGCAGAAGAATTTTGGTATCTTATTTTTCCTACATTATTTCGTAGTGCATTTGTAAACCTCCCAGATCAATTCAAAGAAAAGTTAGTTAAGAAGCTTGAAGACAGATGCACGTTTCAAAGTCTTTACAAGCCCGTTCAAGAGATTTCCACGGACGATGCTCTGAGAATGTATCACTTTCAACTACAACAAGAAAATAAACAATCTCATCAAAGATCAAAAGCGACAGTATCATCGGCAATCGAAGATTTTGACTGCAATAAGTTAGACTTCTTTTTCAAGGAGCTTATGTTACTTGTAAGTGAGTCTTCTGAAATCAAAGCAAGTGTTGATGTTGTAAAAGGAGAGGAAGAAGAATGACCTTGATGTTGAAGTACTTGGAGGGATCGTTCAAATTCACTTACGTCTGAATTTTCTGGACAGATTGTAATTTTTTGATGGCCTCAGATTGCAATGAAAAGAACTGAACCATTGCTCCATTGCAGCATAATATATTTTGAGATTTTGCTTCAGAAAAATAGGTTCCAAATTTCAGAGTATTGACTATTCTTCCACTGGAACTGTGCCGTCATTTTTGGGAACGTTGAAAGCACTCATGGTTTGATAATAATCTCCTTCCGAAATGCAATACTTTTTCATTGTGTTTGATGTTGAGCATGGCCTTTCTTTTTCCTCCTAGTTTTGCACACTGTAAATATAAGCATAAGATGCTTCTCCAACAATAACGATATAATCTGATGAGAGGTTAATCAAGTAGCACTATATTGAAATGAATGAGATACTATTTTCAAACTAATACAAACAACTCTTACACTTTTTTCTTTCCTTTTTTCTGAATAAATTTCTACTTTCAGAATGCATTTACTTCAGCTTTAAATTAACATCGTATTTCATTAATTAGATTTTTTTTTACACTAAGTTAAAGTCATATGGTTGAGTTTTTCTGATCTTTCTTATGTATTTAGCAAGTCAATTCAATAGCCATAAATTTTTGATTTGCCAAATAAATCAGCAATTACCAACTTAACTCTCTTTGACCTTTAATTAATTGTAATCTTAGATGTCTAAGCATATTACAACTATGTCATGCTCCACAATATAGTATTTGTATAAATTATAAATTATAAAATATAAGTCTCATTAAATGTATTCATGTGTATAATTCTAGATTAATTATATATTATTTTTATAATTAATTATTATTTTTGAATGTGTCGGAGAATATTAAATCATATTGTCTTAGCATCTAGTAAAATCGGAGTCAGAATATCCAATGATCTTCAAATGGTCTGATCTCCCATATGATCTTTTGTTCTCTTTAAATATCTCATGACTCTTTTAGCTACATTCCAATGATTCATTCCATGATTGCTTAAGTATCTATCTAACATTTCAACAATGTACATTATATCTTGACGCGTACAAACCTGTGCATACATTAGACTCCCTAAAGCTAATGCATAGGAAATCTTCTGCATTTCTTAAGTTTCTAGATTTTTTTTAAGGCACTAATTGAGACTGAACTTGTCTCCCTTTGTGATAGGGGTGTCTCCTGGTTTACAATCCTATATGCTAAACCTTTTGAGTACTTTATCGATATAGTTCCTTTGTAATAATCCTAGAATACCTCGCGATCTATCTCGGTGTATCTGGATTCCTAATACAAAAGGGGCATCACCAAGATCTTTCATCTCAAAATTTCTAGATAAAAATCTCTTGGTTTCGTGCAATATGTCTATATCATTAGTGGCAAGCAGAATGTCATCCATATAAAATATTAGTAAAATAAATTTGCTCCCACTGAATTTATGATACATGCAATCATCAACAACATTCATCTTAAAACCAAATGAGATAATTACTTGATGAAATTTGTGATACTACTAAAAGGATGTTTGTTTTGTTAGGATCGAAATCGGCACTAAGAGGGGGGGAGTGTGAATTAGTGCTTACGATAAAAATTACATCGATTCGAAAATTTCGTTCGATAAAATCATATTGGAAATATGTTTAACTCGAAAACGTTCATAAAAATGTAATGAGCAAGTAAAGCAGTTTGCAATAAAGGTAAAAAACAAAATATAAATACAAACTAAGTTTTATAGTGGTTCGATCATCGTGACCTGCATCCACTCCTGATTCCTCTTCACTCAAGGCCATCGGCTTTCACTATCGATCTTCTTTCAACGGAGGAAGATCAACTATCCTTTTACACCCATTTTCTCCTTTTCACCGGTTTAGGAGATAACCTTTACAACCTCACCTCTCTCTTAAACTTCATATATAATACTGAGAGCTTGAGACGAGTTTTTATAATATTACTATAGCATTTTTCTTTTCTTTAACTCACAATTGATGTGTTTACTGAGTAAGGATGAGTAGGGCTTTTTTAGGCCCCAAATGAATTCAAATTTAGGGACCAAATGATCTCATCTTGGGTTTTCGGGGTACTAGCAATACCACCGCCTGCTAGTTTGAGACTAGGTGGTACCATCGCCTAACACAGTCTGGGAGATTGTATCTGAGCAATATTATCACCTAAACTGGCAGTGTCACAGCTTGGGCCAACTATGGGTCACTAATTGGGCCTTCCACTTGGCCCAAAATAACCCCAATTCAGGCCGAGTTAACCCATAATTGAGTTGGTCTAATTACATTCTAAACAATCCAATTAGAACTAAAACTACTTCGATCTAGACAAATTATTATAAGTAAGAATTCTAAGTTATCCAACATGTCATTGGTTCATCCGATGCTTCACCCGAACCTTCGGCATATCGTCCTCTCTTATGATGTATTGCCCAATCGACATGTTGATATCCGCAACACCCGATCTCCTTAGTGCAATGTCTGATCCTTTTGGCCCGATGCTCGAACTCATGGCACGAAGCCTTCTGCTGATATGTCGACCATTCCTCCGGTCCGACATCCAATCTTCTGACATGTTCCATTTTAGCCCAACTTTTGATTCCACCGCTTTAATCAATTTATCTTTCCTGATTGAATATAGTCCTACGTCACTTAAATGTACATTAGATCGTAAACTCATTAATTGATTTCATCGTCAAAATCCAAGATTCAATATGTTTTATCTCATAGATAGATTTTATCAATTTACATATTATTTTCTTTAGGTTCTTTTGATACAAAGTATTCTGGTTGTACCATATAAATTATTTCATCAATATTTCCATTGAGAATTGTTATTTTGACATCCATCTAAAAGAGCTCCAAATCAAAATGTGTGGCTAAAGCCATAATTATTCTAAAAGAGTCATTCGTTAAAACCGGAGAGGTTTATTTAAAGTCAATCCCTTCTTTTTGAGTATAGCCCTTTGCCACAAGACGTGCATTATATCTCTCCACATTACCATTAGAATCCCCTTTGGTTTTAAAAATTCATTTACAACCAATAGGTTTCACTCCTTCTAGTAATGGGACAAGTTCTCAAACTTTATTGTCTTGTATGGACTTATACTCTTGATTCATTGCTTTAATCCACTTATCAGAATTGGAATCCTCTATGGCTTGACAGAAGTTGATTGGATCATCTTCCATCATATCACTACTTTTTTCATGTTCCCAGAGAAATACCATATAATCATATGAAATGACACTCCTCCTTACCCTAATGGATCATCACAAAGGTGCTAGCTCTTGTGGCATATGTTCTTATGGATGTTGAGTTTGATCCTCATGAATAATTTTCTTATACTATATGAGAGTTGAAATAACTATATCCTTTTGAGGTATTGAATTTACCACATCAGTGGCAACTATATAAATTGGATTAAATTGAACCAATTCTTCCTCAAACGTAAAGTCTTTAACCTTATTTCTCCCCCCAAACTCAATATCCTTGTAGCAATACTCGTCTCAAAAATATTTATTGATTTGGGATTATAAAATTTGTACCCCTTAGATCGTTCAGAATAACCAATAAAATAATTGCTTATTATTTGGGGTTCCAATTTCTTTTCGTTAGGCCTGTAAAGCCTTGTCTTAGATAGACAACCTATGAAAGTGTCTTAGACTAGGCTTTCTTCCGGTCCAAAGCTCATAAGGTGTTTTTGTAGTTGCTTTAATTGGTACTCTATAAGAATGTAAGCTATAGTTTTTATTGCTTCTCTTCAGGGTGACTCTGGCAAAGTAGATTAAAAAATCATATTTCTTACTATGTCTTTAAGTATGCAGTTTCGTCTTTCAACTACACCATTCATGTTAGGTGACCTTGGCATTTTATACAGAGGGATAATTCCACACTCCTCTAAGCATAGAGCAAATGGTCCTCGACGTTATTCACTTGAGCCGTCATTTCTGTTGTAATATTCCCCTCCACGGTTAGATCTAATGCTTTATATATATATATATATATATATTCACTGTTGAATTAGATGCGGTCATCAAATTTGTGATCAAGATCGTAGGATCATGTGATCCTACGGCCCAGATTGAGATTTGGAGCTGGACCTGACGTTTGAATCGGATACAAAGCTTGACTAGAATGGAGTTACGAGTTGACTTAGAGTCGGTCGATTCAACTTAAGCAAGTTGGGATATAAATGTTTTGAAAAAGAAATAACGTGTCACGGCCTTCTTGGTGGTGCGCGATTGTAGGCGAACCCTAGTGGAAATACCAATCTCCAGCTCCGCAAACGAGATCAGGAATCACGGCCCACGCTCTCCTCTCCTCTCCTCCCTCTCTCTCCACCATCCTAAATACTTCACTCCTCCCTCTCCCGCGCAGCCAACCCCTTATTCCCAATGACTTGATTGAAGACGGCGGGTTTCAAAGTTGGTGAGGAGGTGCCGATGAAGGAGGAGGACGAGTTTATGCTTTTAAGAAATTGCTTCCTCGAGACCTCCTCGACATTAATCTCGTTGATGAAAGGTTCTGGTTCGATTGAAGTGATATGGATTGTTGTTATTTTGGTTTGCTCTTCATGGTATTGTTCTGTTATCGAGTGATGAGGGTTTGTTCATTTTTGTTTTCATATCCTCGTTGCCAAGAAAATAGTTCTAAGACAGAGAGAGAGCGCCGACAAACATTTCAATTCGTGTCAAAACCGACGTAGACTAACTTACCAAAAATCGAAAGCTTAAAATAAATTAATTTTTTATAAATAAAATATTAATTTGATTATGTTGTTGTAAGCTCATTTACAAGATGAGTATTTGACCCTAAGGTTTTCTCCTTTGGCAAGTACCAAGAAAAATGGCGACGCACGGACGTGAGGGGATCATTAAAACGCACGGACGGACGTGAGGGGATCATTAAATCGCACGGACGTGAGGGGATCATTAAAACGCACGGACGTGAGGGGATCATTAAAACGCACGTCCGTGCGTCGCCACCAACAGCGAAATAGGAGCGGGCGAGGAACGTGAGGGGATCATTAAAACGCACGGACGTGAGGGGATCATTAAATCGCAACTACAGAGAGAAGCAGTGTAGAACGAGGAGGTCGAGGAGCAGTGACGGCCAGGACCGAAGAGCCAAGTAAGAATCCGCCATTTCCACCGTCTCTCTCTCTCACTCTCCCTGCCTCCGGGGGTGATATGGCGAGGGCGTCTCATGCTTAGTGACGCGGTTGATATCGGATTCGGGGAGTGGCCTCCGGAGCCGTCGGATCCTGGTGGGGTTGCAGCCGCCGCCGTTCTCCCTGTAGTTGCGATTTAATGATCCCCTCACGTCCGTGAGTTTTAATGATCCCCTCACGTTCCTCGCCCGCTCCTATTTCGCTGTTAGTGGCGACGCACGGACGTGCGTTTTAATGATCCCCTCACGTCCGTGCGTTTTAATGATCCCCTCACGTCCGTGCGATTTAATGATCCCCTCACGTCCGTCCGTGCGTTTTAATGATCCCCTCACGTCCGTGCGTCACCATTTTGAGCGGAGAACGCACGGACGTGAGGGGATCATTAAAACGCACGGACGTGAGGGGATCATTAAAACGCACGTCCGTGCGTCGCCACCAACAGCGAAATAGGAGCGGGCGAGGAACGTGAGGGGATCATTAAAACGCACGGACGTGAGGGGATCATTAAATCGCAACTACAGGGAGAACGGCGGCGGCTGCAACCCCACCCGGATCCGACGGCTCCGGAGGCCACTCCCCGAATCCGATATCAACCGCGTCACTAAGCATGAGACGCCCTCGCCATATCACCCCCGGAGGCAGGGAGAGTGAGAGAGAGAGACGGTGGAAATGGCGGATTCTTACTTGGCTCTTCGGTCCTGGCCGTCACTGCTCCTCGACCTCCTCGTTCTACACTGCTTCTCTCTGTAGTTGCGATTTAATGATCCCCTCACGTCCGTGCGTCGCCACCAACAGCGAAATAGGAGCGGGCGAGGAAGACGAGATCGAGAGACGGAGCTTCACTCGTCCCACCCAGTTGTCCCGCTCGTCGAAAACCCCTACCTTTGCTCCTCAGGCGATCGATCCCGTCGTCGGGCCCTGCCCCCAGGTTTGCCTCCACTCCTTTCTCCTACCCCGTTCCTATTGCGACGCATTGATATGCTCTTGTTTCTTTTGCTATGGAGCTCGTCTCGATTTCCGTTTAATTGCTCAGGGTTGTATTTGTTCTGCGTGGATTCTCGGTTCTATTTGGATTACGCCTTTTCTTCTATGTTTCTCGTGAGGTTCATCGTGGCGGATCCTCTTGGGAAATCTCAATTAGGGTTTGGATTGTGGGGGCGTGGGGCTTTAATTTGATTAATTATGTTATTTGGATTGTTGATTGCTCGAATTTGGATGGTGAATCACGGGAAGTGCCATTGTGTAACATTTATTTATGTTTTGTAGATAAGAGTTTTTGGTCCTTCCGCAGCTACTCAAGTGCTCGGCCTATTGTCAGAGCTGGAATGGAGGGCATAAATGGTATATAAACTTGGTCTTGTTTTTCATTGTTTAGCTATAAGTTGTTGTGTTGTCAAAGCTTTGGGAGTTGAGATGCATTAAAGAGAGTTTGCAATTTTGTTACAAGCATTGATTGAAAAGGCGCTAGGTGCCAAAAGGTGCTAAGGTCCAAAAACGTCCGAGGTGCTAGGCGTTCGTCTGAGTGAAGCGAGACGCTAAAATATAAAAATATATAATATAATTAATAAATATATTTATTTAAATAAAAATATATCATTTATTCTGAAACCTAATAATAATTATAAATAAAAAAAAATTAATAGTATTAAAATCAAAATAATATATTATTAATCTAATAAATAAAAATACTATTACTAGTATATAGTTAGTAGCAAGGTCTATCATACCGAAGCGTACCATCCGTACCCGGCGGTACGTACCGATCTGATAGGTTACCGGTATGCGGATCGCCCGATACCGCTACAGTGCTACAGTATGAAAAAAGTATAAAATTGTTCGGTACGCCCTGATGTACCGCCCGGTACACCGGTACCGTACCGTACCGTACCGAGCTCGGGTCGAAACGCCTGTACGGTACGGTACGACGAACCTTGGTTAGTAGCATATTGTTAATATATTGATAACAGTATACTATTGAAGTAAGAAGAGTGTGAGTAAGAGGAAGACTGAGGCTACTGACTGAGAGCAGCGGCAGCGGTAGCAACGAGAAGCGATAGTGGCAGCGGCAGCGGTAGCGGCGAGCGATGGCAACGGGAGCGGCGACAGTGGCAACGACAGTGGTAGTAACGAGTAGCGGGAGTAGGAGCGGCGAGCGGCGATAGTGGCAGCAGCAGCAGTAGTAGCGAGCAGAAGCAGCGGGAGCGGCAACAGTGTCAACGGGAGCAGGAGTGGCGAGCGACGATAGTGGCAGCGACAGTAGTAACAGCGAGTAGTGGCAGCGGGAGCGGCGATAGTGGCAGCGGTAGCAGCGAGCAGGGGGGAGCGAGAGCGGGAGCGGCGAGCGACGACAGTGGCAGCGGCAGCGAGAGCAAGAGCGACGAGCGACGATAGTGGCAGCGATAGCGGTAGCAGTGGCAGCGGCAGTGGGAGTGGAAGTGGCGAGCGGGGTTAGAGTTGGGGAAGTCGTGAGAAGAAGGCTGATATCGGTGCTTTAGTTGGTTCGATTGGACCAACTAAAGCACCGGAGATTGAACCAGACCTAAAACGCTGGTTCGGTCGCTGGGTTTAACCCGGGTGCTCGCCCGACGCCTGGGCTCGGGCGAGCGCCCAAGCGACGCGCTTCGGGCCTCCCCTCGCTTAGGAAGATGAACTTGACTTCGATATTTTCTGTTTCTATATCACTTTATTTCAATGCTTGGCAACACTGATATATCTAAGCTTGCATGCTGCTTTACTTCACTTAAGAGGTATATCTTTTAGAAAGCTTTAATCTGATTTTGGATTCCAATTTTAGGCTGCAGTACACTAGAAACTTGTTATGGACTGCTAACAATCTTGACATGTTTATGTTTTATCAATGAAATCAACCATAAAATTGCTTTTATTTTCATATACAACAGTTCTTAACTCTGAAAATAAAAAGTATGTAATGTCAGCAGTAGGTTGACATAAAGGAAAACTTGCATATACCTCCATAGTATAATAGCAAGAAATAATGTGTGAAGAATAGGGTTTCAGTTTCCTCACCTTCTTAACCATTTGCATTTGCAAACATGGGATAATAGTGATGGACTATTCAACTCTACTATGCAACTCTAACAATTGTGACTTGTCTGTATATATTGTGCAATTGTGACTTCACGCAAGATGCACAAGATGACAAAGGAGAGTTCAAGAATGAAGATATAAAGATATCTTGATGTATTTTTTTTCGAGATGATGTGGAATTTATAATTGTCTCACTTTGATATTGATTTTTGGATAAAATAAAGATTGTAATGTGAAGTTTCAAATATCAATAATTTTATCTTGAATTTATGAAAAAGTTTTGGTATGATTTTGAAATTATTAAAAATTGATAGGTAATTAATAAAATTATTATTGACAGTATAGTGACACTCAAATAATCCATTACTAATTTTTTTTATATTTTAGTGACAGGTCAAGCCATCACTAAATTATTATTATCTTTTCCATTTAATCAGTAAGAGTTAATTATATTGTCACTAAAATTGTTAGTCAATTCTTTTAGTGACAGAAGTGTTCATAACCAATTGTTGTCACAGAAATATTAATTTATCAATTTATTTATTTTTAGCGATAGAATTTAATGTTTTAGCTACAAATATAAACTATCACTAAAAACTATAATTTAATGACATATGTGTCTTTTTTTGTTACTAAAACTTTTAGCCACGAGATCTATGCTGACGGAAGCTAGTGATGGCTCATTTTGCACTAATTCTTTTAGTGACAACTTTTGTTCATGGTTAATAACTATTTTTCTTATAGTGTAGGGGGCATGTGACCTGTATGTGTGCCAATATCTCAAGGAGCAGAGGAAACCAATGGCCTCGATCGCTTCCTCGACATGGCACCACGCCACCCCCCTATTCCGATCGATTTCGATCAGCGTTGGCTTGGCTGTGCCGACGACCAATCGGGCAACGCTTCTCAACTTTAATCCATGGACCAAAGAGGTCCAGCTCTAAGTGAGAAGACCCAACCTCCCTTAGGGTAATAGAGCCATCTAAATCGGAAGGGGGTTGCTCCACACCCTTTTGGGGGTCGGCCTTGTGAGAAGAGTCCAGAAAAACAAGGGAGGAAGTCAAAGAAGTCATCGAAACTAGAGGGCAAATCCACTTTATGACCCACACAACTATACTTGAAACACACCAAAGGTAAATTCTCATATGAAACAGTTTGGAAAATTCCTTTCTTTAGGTGACCCAGTCATACTGCTTATGGGGTTTTGAAAGATCGATTTCTATACTAACCTTACATATCGACCCCTTTCAAACGAGAAAGAACATTCATCATTCTTTAGGGGACGACCTAGGAGAGAACCAAGATTAATAACACATTCTGTTCCAGTACTCCAAAGGAAGATTGACGAACTACACCTAGATAGGGACAGATGAGATCCTCTCTGTGAGAGGCTGGAAATTAGCTTTCTTGGGCATCAGATACAAAACCTCCCCTCGAATGGTCCATGGTCCCTCGGTGAGGATGCGAACAACCTCCGCTTTAGAAAAAAATTGAAAGCAAATAAAAACCTTAAGCCAAATTGATCACTTGGGACACCAAAGAACATTTCCATTAGTGAGAAACCACATATTTCAGGAAATCCAAAGTCGAAGTCGGAGGAAATGATTGATCAATCTAGATATTCAAGGTTTTTGCCATTCATGAGGAGTTTTTTCGTCAAATTCGATGAAATCCTTAGAAGCATCATAGATCCGGTTAAACAAAGAAGAAGATAGTAGTGAACTTGCATCTGGCCCATATGAAGGACCAATTAACATCAATGCCTAAGAGATGCTCTTTCCAGTGAAAGGGCCATCCAATTGGCTCTTCTTGGAAGGCGGAGGGGCATTGGAAGGATCCCGATGGAGTGGCCCATTTTTCTTGGTACTTGCCAAAGGAGAAAACCTTAGGGGTCTGGCTTGGCATCACTCTAGGAACCCTAACTGAAGGGATCGACACCACAGAAGAAGATGATGACACCCTAGGGAGGGGAACAACAATGGATGCAAGGAGAGAGCCAAGTAGGGGATGTGAAGCCAGTAGTTGGGGGCGGGGGGGGGTGGGGAAGGGTGTGGTTGGGTCGCATCAAAGGTGGAATTAAGGAGGGAGAAGGCAATGGGGTTGTCCTTATCGCCTTAGAAACCCAGAGCTTCTCTCTCTAAGGAAAGAAGAGAGTTCCCTACTCTCTCACAAATTTATTTAATGCATTACAATCGACCATATCTTGTTCAGAACTTCACGGTTAGCCCCCAATTCCCTTCTCGCACTTTTCTAGTTCGAAAACCCTAAAGAAGATGCAGTGCAAGATTCTTTTCCGCCATCAATCTGGTCCTCATGATTAATCTAGGACTATGTGTTTTTGCTGCTTATCGATCCGATTGATGTGATTCTCCCGATAAGCTCTAACTCTGATGGCTGCCCTCCCTCCGCAAGCGGACAACTTCTAGATCACCCTTGTTCTTTCCCTCAGTGAGCTTTTTTTTTCCTCATAAATTTGATACTTTTGGTCATATTTTTATATGAAAAAGGTTTACTTGGTGGAATTGGTGGCACCTGCTATTTCTATTCTTCTGTTTCTCTTTGGAACAAATTGATTTATTTGTAGGACATGCTTAGATCATCACAAGAGGATGAAGGTAAAAAGTTTGCTATGAGGTTTGTTACCAATACTAGATATTTGCAAAGTTTTTAGCATTGTGGTGAGGCACTGCGGTTATATCTCTGAGACTTATGTGATGGTATATTTAATTTTGAAGTGTTCAATATTGGTTGGCATGTAGGACGAGCAACAACAAATTACTTTCATAGTGGAGGAATAGAAAGAGAAAAGTGAAAGATAATAACTAAAAATAATAAGCAAATGTATAACTATCCAATTGGCTCAAAGATAACACTCCTAGGATAGAAGTCTTGCACCTCCGCATGCCTCACAAGGTGGGAAAGGAAAAAAACTTGATTCATGGATCCTTTTTTTATTCATACATTACAATGTTATAGCCCATTTTTATATGCTCAAGTATAAGAATAAAAAGAAAATTACAGAAATTTAAAAAATTACAATCGCATCAAATCAAATATATGATATCTTGTTCTTCGTTTCTGATTTGATTTGAGAAATAGTCTTCCTCTCTTCATGATATTTTTGATTGATAATCTTTCATCTTTATAGAGATGAATCTTTAAGATATTCAATCAAGATTTGTAATTTTCAATAATATGATTTCTTTTTTGTTGTATTTTTTCTTTCTTTTTCTCCTCGTTGAGTAGATATTTTCATGTTATTACATATGTAAAATATCTCTAAACAAATTAAATTTATTTTATTAATAAATTAATTTAATTGCTCATGCATCATATTGTTTTACTGTTTCTTTTTCATTTCTGCTATTGAGCGAGCATGCACATGTGGAGATTTTGGAATCGAATGAATTGTTCCTTTAAAGTCAGAGACGATTGAATTTGATTGGCCTAGATGCATGCATAGCAATTCATGTGCAGAGTATAGTTTCATCAAAACTAAAATTTTAATTTCATTCTTCCTCAAATTAGTGACTATATTATGGATATATTAGATGACATTTTGGTCTCTTTGGTGTTTATGTAGCATTTACATGATGCCTTTTGTGGAAGTTGTATGATATACTGCCATGGTTGTTTTGACCAAATACAAAGTTTAATATGCTAATGAGTTAGTTTTAGTTCCAGAGCATGCTTCTGATGATTCTTGGTGTGATGATGGGCTTCTGAATGAAATCTCAGATGCTGACTTAAACAGAGAACAGAAGAGGCGTTATGATCAATTTTATACAGTATCCTTGCAATCTATAAATGATATGCATATCCTTTGTCCAAAACTCTTCATAGTAAAACTTTTAGGGCTTTAAACTTGAGGATGTATCATATGGAACCCTTGACAAAAGTTTATATGGGTTATCGAGATGGTATATCTGCAGGAAAGGAAGCTTCTGCCCAAGAGGGCTTCAACATTGGGTTTAAGCAATCTGCAAGCAGTGGTTACAAATGGGGAATTGTTAGAGGCATCACAAGGTGAAAAGTGATAGTATTTACTGATCTCTTTCTGCAGAAGAATTTTGGTATCTTATTTTTCCTACATTATTTCGTAGTGCATTTGTAAACCTCCCAGATCAATTCAAAGAAAAGTTAGTTAAGAAGCTTGAAGACAGATGCACGTTTCAAAGTCTTTACAAGCCCGTTCAAGAGATTTCCACGGACGATGCTCTGAGAATGTATCACTTTCAACTACAACAAGAAAATAAACAATCTCATCAAAGATCAAAAGCGACAGTATCATCGGCAATCGAAGATTTTGACTGCAATAAGTTAGACTTCTTTTTCAAGGAGCTTATGTTACTTGTAAGTGAGTCTTCTGAAATCAAAGCAAGTGTTGATGTTGTAAAAGGAGAGGAAGAAGAATGACCTTGATGTTGAAGTACTTGGAGGGATCGTTCAAATTCACTTACGTCTGAATTTTCTGGACAGATTGTAATTTTTTGATGGCCTCAGATTGCAATGAAAAGAACTGAACCATTGCTCCATTGCAGCATAATATATTTTGAGATTTTGCTTCAGAAAAATAGGTTCCAAATTTCAGAGTATTGACTATTCTTCCACTGGAACTGTGCCGTCATTTTTGGGAACGTTGAAAGCACTCATGGTTTGATAATAATCTCCTTCCGAAATGCAATACTTTTTCATTGTGTTTGATGTTGAGCATGGCCTTTCTTTTTCCTCCTAGTTTTGCACACTGTAAATATAAGCATAAGATGCTTCTCCAACAATAACGATAGAATCTGATGAGAGGTTAATCAAGTAGCACTATATTGAAATGAATGAGATACTATTTTCAAACTAATACAAACAACTCTTACACTTTTTTCTTTCCTTTTTTCTGAATAAATTTCTACTTTCAGAATGCATTTACTTCAGCTTTAAATTAACATCGTATTTCATTAATTAGATTTTTTTTTACACTAAGTTAAAGTCATATGGTTGAGTTTTTCTGATCTTTCTTATGTATTTAGCAAGTCAATTCAATAGCCATAAATTTTTGATTTGCCAAATAAATCAGCAATTACCAACTTAACTCTCTTTGACCTTTAATTAATTGTAATCTTAGATGTCTAAGCATATTACAACTATGTCATGCTCCACAATATAGTATTTGTATAAATTATAAATTATAAAATATAAGTCTCATTAAATGTATTCATGTGTATAATTCTAGATTAATTATATATTATTTTTATAATTAATTATTATTTTTGAATGTGTCGGAGAATATTAAATCATATTGTCTTAGCATCTAGTAAAATCGGAGTCAGAATATCCAATGATCTTCAAATGGTCTGATCTCCCATATGATCTTTTGTTCTCTTTAAATATCTCATGACTCTTTTAGCTACATTCCAATGATTCATTCCATGATTGCTTAAGTATCTATCTAACATTCCAACAATGTACATTATATCTTGACGCGTACAAACCTGTGCATACATTAGACTCCCTAAAGCTAATGCATAGGAAATCTTCTGCATTTCTTAAGTTTCCAGATTTTTTTTAAGGCACTAATTGAGACTGAACTTGTCTCCCTTTGTGATAGGGGTGTCTCCTGGTTTACAATCCTATATGCTAAACCTTTTGAGTACTTTATCGATATAGTTCCTTTGTAATAATCCTAGAATACCTCGCGATCTATCTCGGTGTATCTGGATTCCTAATACAAAAGGGGCATCACCAAGATCTTTCATCTCAAAATTTCTAGATAAAAATCTCTTGGTTTCGTGCAATATGTCTATATCATTAGTGGCAAGCAGAATGTCATCCATATAAAATATTAGTAAAATAAATTTGCTCCCACTGAATTTATGATACATGCAATCATCAACAACATTCATCTTAAAACCAAATGAGATAATTACTTGATGAAATTTGTGATACTACTAAAAGGATGTTTGTTTTGTTAGGATCGAAATCGGCACTAAGAGGGGGGGAGTGTGAATTAGTGCTTACGATAAAAATTACATCGATTCGAAAATTTCGTTCGATAAAATCATATTGGAAATATGTTTAACTCGAAAACGTTCATAAAAATGTAATGAGCAAGTAAAGCAGTTTGCAATAAAGGTAAAAAACAAAATATAAATACAAACTAAGTTTTATAGTGGTTCGATCATCGTGACCTGCATCCACTCCTGATTCCTCTTCACTCAAGGCCATCGGCTTTCACTATCGATCTTCTTTCAACGGAGGAAGATCAACTATCCTTTTACACCCATTTTCTCCTTTTCACCGGTTTAGGAGATAACCTTTACAACCTCACCTCTCTCTTAAACTTCATATATAATACTGAGAGCTTGAGACGAGTTTTTATAATATTACTATAGCATTTTTCTTTTCTTTAACTCACAATTGATGTGTTTACTGAGTAAGGATGAGTAGGGCTTTTTTAGGCCCCAAATGAATTCAAATTTAGGGACCAAATGATCTCATCTTGGGTTTTCGGGGTACTAGCAATACCACCGCCTGCTAGTTTGAGACTAGGTGGTACCATCGCCTAACACAGTCTGGGAGATTGTATCTGAGCAATATTATCACCTAAACTGGCAGTGTCACAGCTTGGGCCAACTATGGGTCACTAATTGGGCCTTCCACTTGGCCCAAAATAACCCCAATTCAGGCCGAGTTAACCCATAATTGAGTTGGTCTAATTACATTCTAAACAATCCAATTAGAACTAAAACTACTTCGATCTAGACAAATTATTATAAGTAAGAATTCTAAGTTATCCAACATGTCATTGGTTCATCCGATGCTTCACCCGAACCTTCGGCATATCGTCCTCTCTTATGATGTATTGCCCAATCGACATGTTGATATCCGCAACACCCGATCTCCTTAGTGCAATGTCTGATCCTTTTGGCCCGATGCTCGAACTCATGGCACGAAGCCTTCTGCTGATATGTCGACCATTCCTCCGGTCCGACATCCAATCTTCTAACATGTTCCATTTTAGCCCAACTTTTGATTCCACCGCTTTAATCAATTTATCTTTCCTGATTGAATATAGTCCTACGTCACTTAAATGTACATTAGATCGTAAACTCATTAATTGATTTCATCGTCAAAATCCAAGATTCAATATGTTTTATCTCATAGATAGATTTTATCAATTTACATATTATTTTCTTTAGGTTCTTTTGATACAAAGTATTCTGGTTGTACCATATAAATTATTTCATCAATATTTCCATTGAGAATTGTTATTTTGACATCCATCTAAAAGAGCTCCAAATCAAAATGTGTGGCTAAAGCCATAATTATTCTAAAAGAGTCATTCGTTAAAACCGGAGAGGTTTATTTAAAGTCAATCCCTTCTTTTTGAGTATAGCCCTTTGCCACAAGACGTGCATTATATCTCTCCACATTACCATTAGAATCCCCTTTGGTTTTAAAAATTCATTTACAACCAATAGGTTTCACTCCTTCTAGTAATGGGACAAGTTCTCAAACTTTATTGTCTTGTATGGACTTATACTCTTGATTCATTGCTTTAATCCACTTATCAGAATTGGAATCCTCTATGGCTTGACAGAAGTTGATTGGATCATCTTCCATCATATCACTACTTTTTTCATGTTCCCAGAGAAATACCATATAATCATATGAAATGACACTCCTCCTTACCCTAATGGATCATCACAAAGGTGCTAGCTCTTGTGGCATATGTTCTTATGGATGTTGAGTTTGATCCTCATGAATAATTTTCTTATACTATATGAGAGTTGAAATAACTATATCCTTTTGAGGTATTGAATTTACCACATCAGTGGCAACTATATAAATTGGATTAAATTGAACCAATTCTTCCTCAAACGTAAAGTCTTTAACCTTATTTCTCCCCCCAAACTCAATATCCTTGTAGCAATACTCGTCTCAAAAATATTTATTGATTTGGGATTATAAAATTTGTACCCCTTAGATCGTTCAGAATAACCAATAAAATAATTGCTTATTGTTTGGGGTTCCAATTTCTTTTCGTTAGGCCTGTAAAGCCTTGTCTTAGATAGACAACCTATGAAAGTGTCTTAGACTAGGCTTTCTTCCGGTCCAAAGCTCATAAGGTGTTTTTGTAGTTGCTTTAATTGGTACTCTATAAGAATGTAAGCTATAGTTTTTATTGCTTCTCTTCAGGGTGACTCTGGTAAAGTAGATTAAAAAATCATATTTCTTACTATGTCTTTAAGTATGCAGTTTCGTCTTTCAACTACACCATTCATGTTAGGTGACCTTGGCATTTTATACAGAGGGATAATTCCACACTCCTCTAAGCATAGAGCAAATGGTCCTCGACGTTATTCACTTGAGCCGTCATTTCTGTTGTAATATTCCCCTCCACGGTTAGATCTAATGCTTTATATATATATATTCACTGTTGAATTAGATGCGGTCATCAAATTTGTGATCAAGATCGTAGGATCATGTGATCCTACGGCCCAGATTGAGATTTGGAGCTGGACCTGACGTTTGAATCGGATACAAAGCTTGACTAGAATGGAGTTACGAGTTGACTTAGAGTCGGTCGATTCAACTTAAGCAAGTTGGGATATAAATGTTTTGAAAAAGAAATAACGTGTCACGGCCTTCTTGGTGGTGCACGATTGTAGGCGAACCCTAGTGGAAATACCAATCTCCAGCTCCGCAAACGAGATCAGGAATCACGGCCCACGCTCTCCTCTCCTCTCCTCCCTCTCTCTCCACCATCCTAAATACTTCACTCCTCCCTCTCCCGCGCAGCCAACCCCTTATTCCCAATGACTTGATTGAAGACGGCGGGTTTCAAAGTTGGTGAGGAGGTGCCGATGAAGGAGGAGGACGAGTTTATGCTTTTAAGAAATTGCTTCCTCGAGACCTCCTCGACATTAATCTCGTTGATGAAAGGTTCTGGTTCGATTCAAGTGATATGGATTGTTGTTATTTTGGTTTGCTCTTCATGGTATTGTTCTGTTATCGAGTGATGAGGGTTTGTTCATTTTTGTTTTCATATTCTCGTTGCCAAGAAAATAGTTATAAGACAGAGAGAGAGCGCCGACAAACATTTCAATTCGTGTCAAAACCGACGTAGACTAACTTACCAAAAATCGAAAGCTTAAAATAAATTAATTTTTTATAAATAAAATATTAATTTGATTATGTTGTTGTAAGCTCATTTACAAGATGAGTATTTGACCCTAAGGTTTTCTCCTTTGGCAAGTACCAAGAAAAATGGCGACGCACGGACGTGAGGGGATCATTAAAACGCACGGACGGACGTGAGGGGATCATTAAATCGCACGGACGTGAGGGGATCATTAAAACGCACGGACGTGAGGGGATCATTAAAACGCACGTCCGTGCGTCGCCACCAACAGCGAAATAGGAGCGGGCGAGGAACGTGAGGGGATCATTAAAACGCACGGACGTGAGGGGATCATTAAATCGCAACTACAGAGAGAAGCAGTGTAGAACGAGGAGGTCGAGGAGCAGTGACGGCCAGGACCGAAGAGCCAAGTAAGAATCCGCCATTTCCACCGTCTCTCTCTCTCACTCTCCCTGCCTCCGGGGGTGATATGGCGAGGGCGTCTCATGCTTAGTGACGCGGTTGATATCGGATTCGGGGAGTGGCCTCCGGAGCCGTCGGATCCGGGTGGGGTTGCAGCCGCCGCCGTTCTCCCTGTAGTTGCGATTTAATGATCCCCTCACGTCCGTGCGTTTTAATGATCCCCTCACGTTCCTCGCCCGCTCCTATTTCGCTGTTGGTGGCGACGCACGGACGTGCGTTTTAATGATCCCCTCACGTCCGTGCGTTTTAATGATCCCCTCACGTCCGTGCGATTTAATGATCCCCTCACGTCCGTCCGTGCGTTTTAATGATCCCCTCACGTCCGTGCGTCGCCATTTTGAGCGGAGAACGCACGGACGTGAGGGGATCATTAAAACGCACGGACGTGAGGGGATCATTAAAACGCACGTCCGTGCGTCGCCACCAACAGCGAAATAGGAGCGGGCGAGGAACGTGAGGGGATCATTAAAACGCACGGACGTGAGGGGATCATTAAATTGCAACTACAGGGAGAACGGCGGCGACTGCAACCCCACCCGGATCCGACGGCTCCGGAGGCCACTCCCCGAATCCGATATCAATCGCGTCACTAAGCATGAGACGCCCTCGCCATATCACCCCCGGAGGCAGGGAGAGTGAGAGAGAGAGACGGTGGAAATGGCGGATTCTTACTTGGCTCTTCGGTCCTGGCCGTCACTGCTCCTCGACCTCCTCGTTCTACACTGCTTCTCTCTGTAGTTGCGATTTAATGATCCCCTCACGTCCGTGCGTCGCCACCAACAGCGAAATAGGAGCGGGCGAGGAAGACGAGATCGAGAGACGGAGCTTCACTCGTCCCACCCAGTTGTCCCGCTCGTCGAAAACCCCTACCTTTGCTCCTCAGGCGATCGATCCCGTCGTCGGGCCCTGCCCCCAGGTTTGCCTCCACTCCTTTCTCCTACCCCGTTCCTATTGCGACGCATTGATATGCTCTTGTTTCTTTTGCTATGGAGCTCGTCTCGATTTCCGTTTAATTGCTCAGGGTTGTATTTGTTCTGCGTGGATTCTCGGTTCTATTTGGATTACGCCTTTTCTTCTATGTTTCTCGTGAGGTTCATCGTGGCGGATCCTCTTGGGAAATCTCAATTAGGGTTTGGATTGTGGGGGCGTGGGGCTTTAATTTGATTAATTATGTTATTTGGATTGTTGATTGCTCGAATTTGGATGGTGAATCACGGGAAGTGCCATTGTGTAACATTTATTTATGTTTTGTAGATAAGAGTTTTTGGTCCTTCCGCAGCTACTCAAGTGCTCGGCCTATTGTCAGAGCTGGAATGGAGGGCATAAATGGTATATAAACTTGGTCTTGTTTTTCATTGTTTAGCTATAAGTTGTTCTCAACTTGTTGTCAAAGCTTTGGGAGTTGAGATGCATTAAAGAGAGTTTGCAATTTTGTTACAAGCATTGATTGAAAAGGCGCTAGGTGCCAAAAGGTGCTTAGGTCCAAAAACGTCCGAGGTGCTAGGCGTTCGTCTGAGTGAAGCGAGACGCTAAAATATAAAAATATATAATATAATTAATAAATATATTTATTTAAATAAAAATATATCATTTATTCTGAAACCTAATAATAATTTTAAATAAATAAAAATTAATAGTATTAAAATCAAAATAATATATTATTAATCTAATAAATAAAAATACTATTACTAGTATATAGTTAGTAGCAAGGTCTATCATACCGAAGCGTACCATCCGTACCCGGCGGTACGTACCGATCCGATAGGTTACCGGTATGCGGATCGCCCGATACCGCTACAGTGCTACAGTATGAAAAAAGTATAAAATTGTTCGGTACGCCCTGATGTACCGCCCGGTACACCGGTACCGTACCGTACCGTACCGAGCTCGGGTCGAAACGCCTGTACGGTACGGTACGACGAACCTTGGTTAGTAGCATATTGTTAATATATTGATAACAGTATACTATTGAAGTAAGAAGAGTGTGAGTAAGAGGAAGACTGAGGCTACTGACTGAGAGCAGCGGCAGCGGTAGCAACGAGAAGCGATAGTGGCAGCGGCAGCGGTAGCAGCGAGCGATGGCAACGGGAGCGGCGACAGTGGCAACGACAGTGGTAGTAACGAGTAGCGGGAGTAGGAGCGGCGAGCGGCGATAGTGGCAGCAGCAGCAGTAGTAGCGAGCAGAGGCAGCGGGAGCGGCAACAGTGTCAACGGGAGCAGGAGTGGCGAGCGACGATAGTGGCAGCGACAGTAGTAACAGCGAGTAGTGGCAGCGGGAGCGGCGATAGTGGCAGCGGTAGCAGCGAGCAGGGGGGAGCGAGAGCGGGAGCGGCGAGCGACGACAGTGGCAGCGGCAGCGAGAGCAAGAGCGACGAGCGACGATAGTGGCAGCGATAGCGGTAGCAGTGGCAGCGGCAGTGGGAGTGGAAGTGGCGAGCGGGGTTAGAGTTGGGGAAGTCGTGAGAAGAAGGCTGATATCGGTGCTTTAGTTGGTTCGATTGGACCAACTAAAGCACCGGAGATTGAACCAGACCTAAAACGCTGGTTCGGTCGCTGGGTTTAACCCGGGTGCTCGCCCGACGCCTGGGCTCGGGCGAGCGCCCAAGCGACGCGCTTCGGGCCTCCCCTCGCTTAGGAAGATGAACTTGACTTCGATATTTTCTGTTTCTATATCACTTTATTTCAATGCTTGGCAACACTGATATATCTAAGCTTGCATGCTGCTTTACTTCACTTAAGAGGTATATCTTTTAGAAAGCTTTAATCTGATTTTGGATTCCAATTTTAGGCTGCAGTACACTAGAAACTTGTTATGGACTGCTAACAATCTTGACATGTTTATGTTTTATCAATGAAATCAACCATAAAATTGCTTTTATTTTCATATACAACAGTTCTTAACTCTGAAAATAAAAAGTATGTAATGTCAGCAGTAGGTTGACATAAAGGAAAACTTGCATATACCTCCATAGTATAATAGCAAGAAATAATGTGTGAAGAATAGGGTTTCAGTTTCCTCACCTTCTTAACCATTTGCATTTGCAAACATGGGATAATAGTGATGGACTATTCAACTCTACTATGCAACTCTAACAATTGTGACTTGTCTGTATATATTGTGCAATTGTGACTTCACGCAAGATGCACAAGATGACACAGGAGAGTTCAAGAATGAAGATATAAAGATATCTTGATGTATTTTTTTTCGAGATGATGTGAAATTTATAATTGTCTCACTTTGATATTGATTTTTGGATAAAATAAAGATTGTAATGTGAAGTTTCAAATATCAATAATTTTATCTTGAATTTATGAAAAAGTTTTGGTATGATTTTGAAATTATTAAAAATTGATAGGTAATTAATAAAATTATTATTGACAGTATAGTGACACTCAAATAATCCATTACTAATTTTTTTTATATTTTAGTGACAGGTCAAGCCATCACTAAATTATTATTATCTTTTCCATTTAATCAGTAAGAGTTAATTATATTGTCACTAAAATTGTTAGTCAATTCTTTTAGTGACAGAAGTGTTCATAACCAATTGTTGTCACAGAAATATTAATTTATCAATTTATTTATTTTTAGCGATAGAATTTAATGTTTTAGCTACAAATATAAACTATCACTAAAAACTATAATTTAATGACATATGTGTCTTTTTTTGTTACTAAAACTTTTAGCCACGAGATCTATGCTGACGGAAGCTAGTGATGGCTCATTTTGCACTAATTCTTTTAGTGACAACTTTTGTTCATGGTTAATAACTATTTTTCTTATAGTGTAGGGGGCATGTGACCTGTATGTGTGCCAATATCTCAAGGAGCAGAGGAAACCAATGGCCTCGATCGCTTCCTCGACATGGCACCACGCCACCCCCCTATTCCGATCGATTTCGATCAGCGTTGGCTTGGCTGTGCCGACGACCAATCGGGCAACGCTTCTCAACTTTAATCCATGGACCAAAGAGGTCCAGCTCTAAGTGAGAAGACCCAACCTCCCTTAGGGTAATAGAGCCATCTAAATCGGAAGGGGGTTGCTCCACACCCTTTTGGGGGTCGGCCTTGTGAGAAGAGTCCAGAAAAACAAGGGAGGAAGTCAAAGAAGTCATCGAAACTAGAGGGCAAATCCACTTTATGACCCACACAACTATACTTGAAACACACCAAAGGTAAATTCTCATATGAAACAGTTTGGAAAATTCCTTTCTTTAGGTGACCCAGTCATACTGCTTATGGGGTTTTGAAAGATCGATTTCTATACTAACCTTACATATCGACCCCTTTCAAACGAGAAAGAACATTCATCATTCTTTAGGGGACGACCTAGGAGAGAACCAAGATTAATAACACATTCTGTTCCAGTACTCCAAAGGAAGATTGACGAACTACACCTAGATAGGGACAGATGAGATCCTCTCTGTGAGAGGCTGGAAATTAGCTTTCTTGGGCATCAGATACAAAACCTCCCCTCGAATGGTCCATGGTCCCTCGGTGAGGATGCGAACAACCTCCGCTTTAGAAAAAAATTGAAAGCAAATAAAAACCTTAAGCCAAATTGATCACTTGGGACACCAAAGAACATTTCCATTAGTGAGAAACCACATATTTCAGGAAATCCAAAGTCGAAGTCGGAGGAAATGATTGATCAAACTAGATATTCAAGGTTTTTGCCATTCATGAGGAGTTTTTTCGTCAAATTCGATGAAATCCTTAGAAGCATCATAGATCCGGTTAAACAAAGAAGAAGATAGTAGTGAACTTGCATCTGGCCCATATGAAGGACCAATTAACATCAATGCCTAAGAGATGCTCTTTCCAGTGAAAGGGCCATCCAATTGGCTCTTCTTGGAAGGCGGAGGGGCATTGGAAGGATCCCGATGGAGTGGCCCATTTTTCTTGGTACTTGCCAAAGGAGAAAACCTTAGGGGTCTGGCTTGGCATCACTCTAGGAACCCTAACTGAAGGGATCGACACCACAGAAGAAGATGATGACACCCTAGGGAGGGGAACAACAATGGATGCAAGGAGAGAGCCAAGTAGGGGATGTGAAGCCAGTAGTTGGGGGCGGGGGGGGGTGGGGAAGGGTGTGGTTGGGTCGCATCAAAGGTGGAATTAAGGAGGGAGAAGGCAATGGGGTTGTCCTTATCGCCTTAGAAACCCAGAGCTTCTCTCTCTAAGGAAAGAAGAGAGTTCCCTACTCTCTCACAAATTTATTTAATGCATTACAATCGACCATATCTTGTTCAGAACTTCACGGTTAGCCCCCAATTCCCTTCTCGCACTTTTCTAGTTCGAAAACCCTAAAGAAGATGCAGTGCAAGATTCTTTTCCGCCATCAATCTGGTCCTCATGATTAATCTAGGACTATGTGTTTTTGCTGCTTATCGATCCGATTGATGTGATTCTCCCGATAAGCTCTAACTCTGATGGCTGCCCTCCCTCCGCAAGCGGACAACTTCTAGATCACCCTTGTTCTTTCCCTCAGTGAGCTTTTTTTTTCCTCATAAATTTGATACTTTTGGTCATATTTTTATATGAAAAAGGTTTACTTGGTGGAATTGGTGGCACCTGCTATTTCTATTCTTCTGTTTCTCTTTGGAACAAATTGATTTATTTGTAGGACATGCTTAGATCATCACAAGAGGATGAAGGTAAAAAGTTTGCTATGAGGTTTGTTACCAATACTAGATATTTGCAAAGTTTTTAGCATTGTGGTGAGGCACTGCGGTTATATCTCTGAGACTTATGTGATGGTATATTTAATTTTGAAGTGTTCAATATTGGTTGGCATGTAGGACGAGCAACAACAAATTACTTTCATAGTGGAGGAATAGAAAGAGAAAAGTGAAAGATAATAACTAAAAATAATAAGCAAATGTATAACTATCCAATTGGCTCAAAGATAACACTCCTAGGATAGAAGTCTTGCACCTCCGCATGCCTCACAAGGTGGGAAAGGAAAAAAACTTGATTCATGGATCCTTTTTTTATTCATACATTACAATGTTATAGCCCATTTTTATATGCTCAAGTATAAGAATAAAAAGAAAATTACAGAAATTTAAAAAATTACAATCGCATCAAATCAAATATATGATATCTTGTTCTTCGTTTCTGATTTGATTTGAGAAATAGTCTTCCTCTCTTCATGATATTTTTGATTGATAATCTTTCATCTTTATAGAGATGAATCTTTAAGATATTCAATCAAGATTTGTAATTTTCAATAATATGATTTCTTTTTTGTTGTATTTTTTCTTTCTTTTTCTCCTCGTTGAGTAGATATTTTCATGTTATTACATATGTAAAATATCTCTAAACAAATTAAATTTATTTTATTAATAAATTAATTTAATTGCTCATGCATCATATTGTTTTACTGTTTCTTTTTCATTTCTGCTATTGAGCGAGCATGCACATGTGGAGATTTTGGAATCGAATGAATTGTTCCTTTAAAGTCAGAGACGATTGAATTTGATTGGCCTAGATGCATGCATAGCAATTCATGTGCAGAGTATAGTTTCATCAAAACTAAAATTTTAATTTCATTCTTCCTCAAATTAGTGACTATATTATGGATATATTAGATGACATTTTGGTCTCTTTGGTGTTTATGTAGCATTTACATGATGCCTTTTGTGGAAGTTGTATGATATACTGCCATGGTTGTTTTGACCAAATACAAAGTTTAATATGCTAATGAGTTAGTTTTAGTTCCAGAGCATGCTTCTGATGATTCTTGGTGTGATGATGGGCTTCTGAATGAAATCTCAGATGCTGACTTAAACAGAGAACAGAAGAGGCGTTATGATCAATTTTATACAGTATCCTTGCAATCTATAAATGATATGCATATCCTTTGTCCAAAACTCTTCATAGTAAAACTTTTAGGGCTTTAAACTTGAGGATGTATCATATGGAACCCTTGACAAAAGTTTATATGGGTTATCGAGATGGTATATCTGCAGGAAAGGAAGCTTCTGCCCAAGAGGGCTTCAACATTGGGTTTAAGCAATCTGCAAGCAGTGGTTACAAATGGGGAATTGTTAGAGGCATCACAAGGTGAAAAGTGATAGTATTTACTGATCTCTTTCTGCAGAAGAATTTTGGTATCTTATTTTTCCTACATTATTTCGTAGTGCATTTGTAAACCTCCCAGATCAATTCAAAGAAAAGTTAGTTAAGAAGCTTGAAGACAGATGCACGTTTCAAAGTCTTTACAAGCCCGTTCAAGAGATTTCCACGGACGATGCTCTGAGAATGTATCACTTTCAACTACAACAAGAAAATAAACAATCTCATCAAAGATCAAAAGCGACAGTATCATCGGCAATCGAAGATTTTGACTGCAATAAGTTAGACTTCTTTTTCAAGGAGCTTATGTTACTTGTAAGTGAGTCTTCTGAAATCAAAGCAAGTGTTGATGTTGTAAAAGGAGAGGAAGAAGAATGACCTTGATGTTGAAGTACTTGGAGGGATCGTTCAAATTCACTTACGTCTGAATTTTCTGGACAGATTGTAATTTTTTGATGGCCTCAGATTGCAATGAAAAGAACTGAACCATTGCTCCATTGCAGCATAATATATTTTGAGATTTTGCTTCAGAAAAATAGGTTCCAAATTTCAGAGTATTGACTATTCTTCCACTGGAACTGTGCCGTCATTTTTGGGAACGTTGAAAGCACTCATGGTTTGATAATAATCTCCTTCCGAAATGCAATACTTTTTCATTGTGTTTGATGTTGAGCATGGCCTTTCTTTTTCCTCCTAGTTTTGCACACTGTAAATATAAGCATAAGATGCTTCTCCAACAATAACGATAGAATCTGATGAGAGGTTAATCAAGTAGCACTATATTGAAATGAATGAGATACTATTTTCAAACTAATACAAACAACTCTTACACTTTTTTCTTTCCTTTTTTCTGAATAAATTTCTACTTTCAGAATGCATTTACTTCAGCTTTAAATTAACATCGTATTTCATTAATTAGATTTTTTTTTACACTAAGTTAAAGTCATATGGTTGAGTTTTTCTGATCTTTCTTATGTATTTAGCAAGTCAATTCAATAGCCATAAATTTTTGATTTGCCAAATAAATCAGCAATTACCAACTTAACTCTCTTTGACCTTTAATTAATTGTAATCTTAGATGTCTAAGCATATTACAACTATGTCATGCTCCACAATATAGTATTTGTATAAATTATAAATTATAAAATATAAGTCTCATTAAATGTATTCATGTGTATAATTCTAGATTAATTATATATTATTTTTATAATTAATTATTATTTTTGAATGTGTCGGAGAATATTAAATCATATTGTCTTAGCATCTAGTAAAATCGGAGTCAGAATATCCAATGATCTTCAAATGGTCTGATCTCCCATATGATCTTTTGTTCTCTTTAAATATCTCATGACTCTTTTAGCTACATTCCAATGATTCATTCCATGATTGCTTAAGTATCTATCTAACATTCCAACAATGTACATTATATCTTGACGCGTACAAACCTGTGCATACATTAGACTCCCTAAAGCTAATGCATAGGAAATCTTCTGCATTTCTTAAGTTTCCAGATTTTTTTTAAGGCACTAATTGAGACTGAACTTGTCTCCCTTTGTGATAGGGGTGTCTCCTGGTTTACAATCCTATATGCTAAACCTTTTGAGTACTTTATCGATATAGTTCCTTTGTAATAATCCTAGAATACCTCGCGATCTATCTCGGTGTATCTGGATTCCTAATACAAAAGGGGCATCACCAAGATCTTTCATCTCAAAATTTCTAGATAAAAATCTCTTGGTTTCGTGCAATATGTCTATATCATTAGTGGCAAGCAGAATGTCATCCATATAAAATATTAGTAAAATAAATTTGCTCCCACTGAATTTATGATACATGCAATCATCAACAACATTCATCTTAAAACCAAATGAGATAATTACTTGATGAAATTTGTGATACTACTAAAAGGATGTTTGTTTTGTTAGGATCGAAATCGGCACTAAGAGGGGGGGAGTGTGAATTAGTGCTTACGATAAAAATTACATCGATTCGAAAATTTCGTTCGATAAAATCATATTGGAAATATGTTTAACTCGAAAACGTTCATAAAAATGTAATGAGCAAGTAAAGCAGTTTGCAATAAAGGTAAAAAACAAAATATAAATACAAACTAAGTTTTATAGTGGTTCGATCATCGTGACCTGCATCCACTCCTGATTCCTCTTCACTCAAGGCCATCGGCTTTCACTATCGATCTTCTTTCAACGGAGGAAGATCAACTATCCTTTTACACCCATTTTCTCCTTTTCACCGGTTTAGGAGATAACCTTTACAACCTCACCTCTCTCTTAAACTTCATATATAATACTGAGAGCTTGAGACGAGTTTTTATAATATTACTATAGCATTTTTCTTTTCTTTAACTCACAATTGATGTGTTTACTGAGTAAGGATGAGTAGGGCTTTTTTAGGCCCCAAATGAATTCAAATTTAGGGACCAAATGATCTCATCTTGGGTTTTCGGGGTACTAGCAATACCACCGCCTGCTAGTTTGAGACTAGGTGGTACCATCGCCTAACACAGTCTGGGAGATTGTATCTGAGCAATATTATCACCTAAACTGGCAGTGTCACAGCTTGGGCCAACTATGGGTCACTAATTGGGCCTTCCACTTGGCCCAAAATAACCCCAATTCAGGCCGAGTTAACCCATAATTGAGTTGGTCTAATTACATTCTAAACAATCCAATTAGAACTAAAACTACTTCGATCTAGACAAATTATTATAAGTAAGAATTCTAAGTTATCCAACATGTCATTGGTTCATCCGATGCTTCACCCGAACCTTCGGCATATCGTCCTCTCTTATGATGTATTGCCCAATCGACATGTTGATATCCGCAACACCCGATCTCCTTAGTGCAATGTCTGATCCTTTTGGCCCGATGCTCGAACTCATGGCACGAAGCCTTCTGCTGATATGTCGACCATTCCTCCGGTCCGACATCCAATCTTCTGACATGTTCCATTTTAGCCCAACTTTTGATTCCACCGCTTTAATCAATTTATCTTTCCTGATTGAATATAGTCCTACGTCACTTAAATGTACATTAGATCGTAAACTCATTAATTGATTTCATCGTCAAAATCCAAGATTCAATATGTTTTATCTCATAGATAGATTTTATCAATTTACATATTATTTTCTTTAGGTTCTTTTGATACAAAGTATTCTGGTTGTACCATATAAATTATTTCATCAATATTTCCATTGAGAATTGTTATTTTGACATCCATCTAAAAGAGCTCCAAATCAAAATGTGTGGCTAAAGCCATAATTATTCTAAAAGAGTCATTCGTTAAAACCGGAGAGGTTTATTTAAAGTCAATCCCTTCTTTTTGAGTATAGCCCTTTGCCACAAGACGTGCATTATATCTCTCCACATTACCATTAGAATCCCCTTTGGTTTTAAAAATTCATTTACAACCAATAGGTTTCACTCCTTCTAGTAATGGGACAAGTTCTCAAACTTTATTGTCTTGTATGGACTTATACTCTTGATTCATTGCTTTAATCCACTTATCAGAATTGGAATCCTCTATGGCTTGACAGAAGTTGATTGGATCATCTTCCATCATATCACTACTTTTTTCATGTTCCCAGAGAAATACCATATAATCATATGAAATGACACTCCTCCTTACCCTAATGGATCATCACAAAGGTGCTAGCTCTTGTGGCATATGTTCTTATGGATGTTGAGTTTGATCCTCATGAATAATTTTCTTATACTATATGAGAGTTGAAATAACTATATCCTTTTGAGGTATTGAATTTACCACATCAGTGGCAACTATATAAATTGGATTAAATTGAACCAATTCTTCCTCAAACGTAAAGTCTTTAACCTTATTTCTCCCCCCAAACTCAATATCCTTGTAGCAATACTCGTCTCAAAAATATTTATTGATTTGGGATTATAAAATTTGTACCCCTTAGATCGTTCAGAATAACCAATAAAATAATTGCTTATTGTTTGGGGTTCCAATTTCTTTTCGTTAGGCCTGTAAAGCCTTGTCTTAGATAGACAACCTATGAAAGTGTCTTAGACTAGGCTTTCTTCCGGTCCAAAGCTCATAAGGTGTTTTTGTAGTTGCTTTAATTGGTACTCTATAAGAATGTAAGCTATAGTTTTTATTGCTTCTCTTCAGGGTGACTCTGGCAAAGTAGATTAAAAAATCATATTTCTTACTATGTCTTTAAGTATGCAGTTTCGTCTTTCAACTACACCATTCATGTTAGGTGACCTTGGCATTTTATACAGAGGGATAATTCCACACTCCTCTAAGCATAGAGCAAATGGTCCTCGACGTTATTCACTTGAGCCGTCATTTCTGTTGTAATATTCCCCTCCACGGTTAGATCTAATGCTTTATATATATATATTCACTGTTGAATTAGATGCGGTCATCAAATTTGTGATCAAGATCGTAGGATCATGTGATCCTACGGCCCAGATTGAGATTTGGAGCTGGACCTGACGTTTGAATCGGATACAAAGCTTGACTAGAATGGAGTTACGAGTTGACTTAGAGTCGGTCGATTCAACTTAAGCAAGTTGGGATATAAATGTTTTGAAAAAGAAATAACGTGTCACGGCCTTCTTGGTGGTGCACGATTGTAGGCGAACCCTAGTGGAAATACCAATCTCCAGCTCCGCAAACGAGATCAGGAATCACGGCCCACGCTCTCCTCTCCTCTCCTCCCTCTCTCTCCACCATCCTAAATACTTCACTCCTCCCTCTCCCGCGCAGCCAACCCCTTATTCCCAATGACTTGATTGAAGACGGCGGGTTTCAAAGTTGGTGAGGAGGTGCCGATGAAGGAGGAGGACGAGTTTATGCTTTTAAGAAATTGCTTCCTCGAGACCTCCTCGACATTAATCTCGTTGATGAAAGGTTCTGGTTCGATTCAAGTGATATGGATTGTTGTTATTTTGGTTTGCTCTTCATGGTATTGTTCTGTTATCGAGTGATGAGGGTTTGTTCATTTTTGTTTTCATATTCTCGTTGCCAAGAAAATAGTTATAAGACAGAGAGAGAGCGCCGACAAACATTTCAATTCGTGTCAAAACCGACGTAGACTAACTTACCAAAAATCGAAAGCTTAAAATAAATTAATTTTTTATAAATAAAATATTAATTTGATTATGTTGTTGTAAGCTCATTTACAAGATGAGTATTTGACCCTAAGGTTTTCTCCTTTGGCAAGTACCAAGAAAAATGGCGACGCACGGACGTGAGGGGATCATTAAAACGCACGGACGGACGTGAGGGGATCATTAAATCGCACGGACGTGAGGGGATCATTAAAACGCACGGACGTGAGGGGATCATTAAAACGCACGTCCGTGCGTCGCCACCAACAGCGAAATAGGAGCGGGCGAGGAACGTGAGGGGATCATTAAAACGCACGGACGTGAGGGGATCATTAAATCGCAACTACAGAGAGAAGCAGTGTAGAACGAGGAGGTCGAGGAGCAGTGACGGCCAGGACCGAAGAGCCAAGTAAGAATCCGCCATTTCCACCGTCTCTCTCTCTCACTCTCCCTGCCTCCGGGGGTGATATGGCGAGGGCGTCTCATGCTTAGTGACGCGGTTGATATCGGATTCGGGGAGTGGCCTCCGGAGCCGTCGGATCCGGGTGGGGTTGCAGCCGCCGCCGTTCTCCCTGTAGTTGCGATTTAATGATCCCCTCACGTCCGTGCGTTTTAATGATCCCCTCACGTTCCTCGCCCGCTCCTATTTCGCTGTTGGTGGCGACGCACGGACGTGCGTTTTAATGATCCCCTCACGTCCGTGCGTTTTAATGATCCCCTCACGTCCGTGCGATTTAATGATCCCCTCACGTCCGTCCGTGCGTTTTAATGATCCCCTCACGTCCGTGCGTCGCCATTTTGAGCGGAGAACGCACGGACGTGAGGGGATCATTAAAACGCACGGACGTGAGGGGATCATTAAAACGCACGTCCGTGCGTCGCCACCAACAGCGAAATAGGAGCGGGCGAGGAACGTGAGGGGATCATTAAAACGCACGGACGTGAGGGGATCATTAAATTGCAACTACAGGGAGAACGGCGGCGACTGCAACCCCACCCGGATCCGACGGCTCCGGAGGCCACTCCCCGAATCCGATATCAATCGCGTCACTAAGCATGAGACGCCCTCGCCATATCACCCCCGGAGGCAGGGAGAGTGAGAGAGAGAGACGGTGGAAATGGCGGATTCTTACTTGGCTCTTCGGTCCTGGCCGTCACTGCTCCTCGACCTCCTCGTTCTACACTGCTTCTCTCTGTAGTTGCGATTTAATGATCCCCTCACGTCCGTGCGTCGCCACCAACAGCGAAATAGGAGCGGGCGAGGAAGACGAGATCGAGAGACGGAGCTTCACTCGTCCCACCCAGTTGTCCCGCTCGTCGAAAACCCCTACCTTTGCTCCTCAGGCGATCGATCCCGTCGTCGGGCCCTGCCCCCAGGTTTGCCTCCACTCCTTTCTCCTACCCCGTTCCTATTGCGACGCATTGATATGCTCTTGTTTCTTTTGCTATGGAGCTCGTCTCGATTTCCGTTTAATTGCTCAGGGTTGTATTTGTTCTGCGTGGATTCTCGGTTCTATTTGGATTACGCCTTTTCTTCTATGTTTCTCGTGAGGTTCATCGTGGCGGATCCTCTTGGGAAATCTCAATTAGGGTTTGGATTGTGGGGGCGTGGGGCTTTAATTTGATTAATTATGTTATTTGGATTGTTGATTGCTCGAATTTGGATGGTGAATCACGGGAAGTGCCATTGTGTAACATTTATTTATGTTTTGTAGATAAGAGTTTTTGGTCCTTCCGCAGCTACTCAAGTGCTCGGCCTATTGTCAGAGCTGGAATGGAGGGCATAAATGGTATATAAACTTGGTCTTGTTTTTCATTGTTTAGCTATAAGTTGTTCTCAACTTGTTGTCAAAGCTTTGGGAGTTGAGATGCATTAAAGAGAGTTTGCAATTTTGTTACAAGCATTGATTGAAAAGGCGCTAGGTGCCAAAAGGTGCTCAGGTCCAAAAACGTCCGAGGTGCTAGGCGTTCGTCTGAGTGAAGCGAGACGCTAAAATATAAAAATATATAATATAATTAATAAATATATTTATTTAAATAAAAATATATCATTTATTCTGAAACCTAATAATAATTTTAAATAAATAAAAATTAATAGTATTAAAATCAAAATAATATATTATTAATCTAATAAATAAAAATACTATTACTAGTATATAGTTAGTAGCAAGGTCTATCATACCGAAGCGTACCATCCGTACCCGGCGGTACGTACCGATCCGATAGGTTACCGGTATGCGGATCGCCCGATACCGCTACAGTGCTACAGTATGAAAAAAGTATAAAATTGTTCGGTACGCCCTGATGTACCGCCCGGTACACCGGTACCGTACCGTACCGTACCGAGCTCGGGTCGAAACGCCTGTACGGTACGGTACGACGAACCTTGGTTAGTAGCATATTGTTAATATATTGATAACAGTATACTATTGAAGTAAGAAGAGTGTGAGTAAGAGGAAGACTGAGGCTACTGACTGAGAGCAGCGGCAGCGGTAGCAACGAGAAGCGATAGTGGCAGCGGCAGCGGTAGCAGCGAGCGATGGCAACGGGAGCGGCGACAGTGGCAACGACAGTGGTAGTAACGAGTAGCGGGAGTAGGAGCGGCGAGCGGCGATAGTGGCAGCAGCAGCAGTAGTAGCGAGCAGAGGCAGCGGGAGCGGCAACAGTGTCAACGGGAGCAGGAGTGGCGAGCGACGATAGTGGCAGCGACAGTAGTAACAGCGAGTAGTGGCAGCGGGAGCGGCGATAGTGGCAGCGGTAGCAGCGAGCAGGGGGGAGCGAGAGCGGGAGCGGCGAGCGACGACAGTGGCAGCGGCAGCGAGAGCAAGAGCGACGAGCGACGATAGTGGCAGCGATAGCGGTAGCAGTGGCAGCGGCAGTGGGAGTGGAAGTGGCGAGCGGGGTTAGAGTTGGGGAAGTCGTGAGAAGAAGGCTGATATCGGTGCTTTAGTTGGTTCGATTGGACCAACTAAAGCACCGGAGATTGAACCAGACCTAAAACGCTGGTTCGGTCGCTGGGTTTAACCCGGGTGCTCGCCCGACGCCTGGGCTCGGGCGAGCGCCCAAGCGACGCGCTTCGGGCCTCCCCTCGCTTAGGAAGATGAACTTGACTTCGATATTTTCTGTTTCTATATCACTTTATTTCAATGCTTGGCAACACTGATATATCTAAGCTTGCATGCTGCTTTACTTCACTTAAGAGGTATATCTTTTAGAAAGCTTTAATCTGATTTTGGATTCCAATTTTAGGCTGCAGTACACTAGAAACTTGTTATGGACTGCTAACAATCTTGACATGTTTATGTTTTATCAATGAAATCAACCATAAAATTGCTTTTATTTTCATATACAACAGTTCTTAACTCTGAAAATAAAAAGTATGTAATGTCAGCAGTAGGTTGACATAAAGGAAAACTTGCATATACCTCCATAGTATAATAGCAAGAAATAATGTGTGAAGAATAGGGTTTCAGTTTCCTCACCTTCTTAACCATTTGCATTTGCAAACATGGGATAATAGTGATGGACTATTCAACTCTACTATGCAACTCTAACAATTGTGACTTGTCTGTATATATTGTGCAATTGTGACTTCACGCAAGATGCACAAGATGACACAGGAGAGTTCAAGAATGAAGATATAAAGATATCTTGATGTATTTTTTTTCGAGATGATGTGGAATTTATAATTGTCTCACTTTGATATTGATTTTTGGATAAAATAAAGATTGTAATGTGAAGTTTCAAATATCAATAATTTTATCTTGAATTTATGAAAAAGTTTTGGTATGATTTTGAAATTATTAAAAATTGATAGGTAATTAATAAAATTATTATTGACAGTATAGTGACACTCAAATAATCCATTACTAATTTTTTTTATATTTTAGTGACAGGTCAAGCCATCACTAAATTATTATTATCTTTTCCATTTAATCAGTAAGAGTTAATTATATTGTCACTAAAATTGTTAGTCAATTCTTTTAGTGACAGAAGTGTTCATAACCAATTGTTGTCACAGAAATATTAATTTATCAATTTATTTATTTTTAGCGATAGAATTTAATGTTTTAGCTACAAATATAAACTATCACTAAAAACTATAATTTAATGACATATGTGTCTTTTTTTGTTACTAAAACTTTTAGCCACGAGATCTATGCTGACGGAAGCTAGTGATGGCTCATTTTGCACTAATTCTTTTAGTGACAACTTTTGTTCATGGTTAATAACTATTTTTCTTATAGTGTAGGGGGCATGTGACCTGTATGTGTGCCAATATCTCAAGGAGCAGAGGAAACCAATGGCCTCGATCGCTTCCTCGACATGGCACCACGCCACCCCCCTATTCCGATCGATTTCGATCAGCGTTGGCTTGGCTGTGCCGACGACCAATCGGGCAACGCTTCTCAACTTTAATCCATGGACCAAAGAGGTCCAGCTCTAAGTGAGAAGACCCAACCTCCCTTAGGGTAATAGAGCCATCTAAATCGGAAGGGGGTTGCTCCACACCCTTTTGGGGGTCGGCCTTGTGAGAAGAGTCCAGAAAAACAAGGGAGGAAGTCAAAGAAGTCATCGAAACTAGAGGGCAAATCCACTTTATGACCCACACAACTATACTTGAAACACACCAAAGGTAAATTCTCATATGAAACAGTTTGGAAAATTCCTTTCTTTAGGTGACCCAGTCATACTGCTTATGGGGTTTTGAAAGATCGATTTCTATACTAACCTTACATATCGACCCCTTTCAAACGAGAAAGAACATTCATCATTCTTTAGGGGACGACCTAGGAGAGAACCAAGATTAATAACACATTCTGTTCCAGTACTCCAAAGGAAGATTGACGAACTACACCTAGATAGGGACAGATGAGATCCTCTCTGTGAGAGGCTGGAAATTAGCTTTCTTGGGCATCAGATACAAAACCTCCCCTCGAATGGTCCATGGTCCCTCGGTGAGGATGCGAACAACCTCCGCTTTAGAAAAAAATTGAAAGCAAATAAAAACCTTAAGCCAAATTGATCACTTGGGACACCAAAGAACATTTCCATTAGTGAGAAACCACATATTTCAGGAAATCCAAAGTCGAAGTCGGAGGAAATGATTGATCAAACTAGATATTCAAGGTTTTTGCCATTCATGAGGAGTTTTTTCGTCAAATTCGATGAAATCCTTAGAAGCATCATAGATCCGGTTAAACAAAGAAGAAGATAGTAGTGAACTTGCATCTGGCCCATATGAAGGACCAATTAACATCAATGCCTAAGAGATGCTCTTTCCAGTGAAAGGGCCATCCAATTGGCTCTTCTTGGAAGGCGGAGGGGCATTGGAAGGATCCCGATGGAGTGGCCCATTTTTCTTGGTACTTGCCAAAGGAGAAAACCTTAGGGGTCTGGCTTGGCATCACTCTAGGAACCCTAACTGAAGGGATCGACACCACAGAAGAAGATGATGACACCCTAGGGAGGGGAACAACAATGGATGCAAGGAGAGAGCCAAGTAGGGGATGTGAAGCCAGTAGTTGGGGGCGGGGGGGGGTGGGGAAGGGTGTGGTTGGGTCGCATCAAAGGTGGAATTAAGGAGGGAGAAGGCAATGGGGTTGTCCTTATCGCCTTAGAAACCCAGAGCTTCTCTCTCTAAGGAAAGAAGAGAGTTCCCTACTCTCTCACAAATTTATTTAATGCATTACAATCGACCATATCTTGTTCAGAACTTCACGGTTAGCCCCCAATTCCCTTCTCGCACTTTTCTAGTTCGAAAACCCTAAAGAAGATGCAGTGCAAGATTCTTTTCCGCCATCAATCTGGTCCTCATGATTAATCTAGGACTATGTGTTTTTGCTGCTTATCGATCCGATTGATGTGATTCTCCCGATAAGCTCTAACTCTGATGGCTGCCCTCCCTCCGCAAGCGGACAACTTCTAGATCACCCTTGTTCTTTCCCTCAGTGAGCTTTTTTTTTCCTCATAAATTTGATACTTTTGGTCATATTTTTATATGAAAAAGGTTTACTTGGTGGAATTGGTGGCACCTGCTATTTCTATTCTTCTGTTTCTCTTTGGAACAAATTGATTTATTTGTAGGACATGCTTAGATCATCACAAGAGGATGAAGGTAAAAAGTTTGCTATGAGGTTTGTTACCAATACTAGATATTTGCAAAGTTTTTAGCATTGTGGTGAGGCACTGCGGTTATATCTCTGAGACTTATGTGATGGTATATTTAATTTTGAAGTGTTCAATATTGGTTGGCATGTAGGACGAGCAACAACAAATTACTTTCATAGTGGAGGAATAGAAAGAGAAAAGTGAAAGATAATAACTAAAAATAATAAGCAAATGTATAACTATCCAATTGGCTCAAAGATAACACTCCTAGGATAGAAGTCTTGCACCTCCGCATGCCTCACAAGGTGGGAAAGGAAAAAAACTTGATTCATGGATCCTTTTTTTATTCATACATTACAATGTTATAGCCCATTTTTATATGCTCAAGTATAAGAATAAAAAGAAAATTACAGAAATTTAAAAAATTACAATCGCATCAAATCAAATATATGATATCTTGTTCTTCGTTTCTGATTTGATTTGAGAAATAGTCTTCCTCTCTTCATGATATTTTTGATTGATAATCTTTCATCTTTATAGAGATGAATCTTTAAGATATTCAATCAAGATTTGTAATTTTCAATAATATGATTTCTTTTTTGTTGTATTTTTTCTTTCTTTTTCTCCTCGTTGAGTAGATATTTTCATGTTATTACATATGTAAAATATCTCTAAACAAATTAAATTTATTTTATTAATAAATTAATTTAATTGCTCATGCATCATATTGTTTTACTGTTTCTTTTTCATTTCTGCTATTGAGCTAGCATGCACATGTGGAGATTTTGGAATCGAATGAATTGTTCCTTTAAAGTCAGAGACGATTGAATTTGATTGGCCTAGATGCATGCATAGCAATTCATGTGCAGAGTATAGTTTCATCAAAACTAAAATTTTAATTTCATTCTTCCTCAAATTAGTGACTATATTATGGATATATTAGATGACATTTTGGTCTCTTTGGTGTTTATGTAGCATTTACATGATGCCTTTTGTGGAAGTTGTATGATATACTGCCATGGTTGTTTTGACCAAATACAAAGTTTAATATGCTAATGAGTTAGTTTTAGTTCCAGAGCATGCTTCTGATGATTCTTGGTGTGATGATGGGCTTCTGAATGAAATCTCAGATGCTGACTTAAACAGAGAACAGAAGAGGCGTTATGATCAATTTTATACAGTATCCTTGCAATCTATAAATGATATGCATATCCTTTGTCCAAAACTCTTCATAGTAAAACTTTTAGGGCTTTAAACTTGAGGATGTATCATATGGAACCCTTGACAAAAGTTTATATGGGTTATCGAGATGGTATATCTGCAGGAAAGGAAGCTTCTGCCCAAGAGGGCTTCAACATTGGGTTTAAGCAATCTGCAAGCAGTGGTTACAAATGGGGAATTGTTAGAGGCATCACAAGGTGAAAAGTGATAGTATTTACTGATCTCTTTCTGCAGAAGAATTTTGGTATCTTATTTTTCCTACATTATTTCGTAGTGCATTTGTAAACCTCCCAGATCAATTCAAAGAAAAGTTAGTTAAGAAGCTTGAAGACAGATGCACGTTTCAAAGTCTTTACAAGCCCGTTCAAGAGATTTCCACGGACGATGCTCTGAGAATGTATCACTTTCAACTACAACAAGAAAATAAACAATCTCATCAAAGATCAAAAGCGACAGTATCATCGGCAATCGAAGATTTTGACTGCAATAAGTTAGACTTCTTTTTCAAGGAGCTTATGTTACTTGTAAGTGAGTCTTCTGAAATCAAAGCAAGTGTTGATGTTGTAAAAGGAGAGGAAGAAGAATGACCTTGATGTTGAAGTACTTGGAGGGATCGTTCAAATTCACTTACGTCTGAATTTTCTGGACAGATTGTAATTTTTTGATGGCCTCAGATTGCAATGAAAAGAACTGAACCATTGCTCCATTGCAGCATAATATATTTTGAGATTTTGCTTCAGAAAAATAGGTTCCAAATTTCAGAGTATTGACTATTCTTCCACTGGAACTGTGCCGTCATTTTTGGGAACGTTGAAAGCACTCATGGTTTGATAATAATCTCCTTCCGAAATGCAATACTTTTTCATTGTGTTTGATGTTGAGCATGGCCTTTCTTTTTCCTCCTAGTTTTGCACACTGTAAATATAAGCATAAGATGCTTCTCCAACAATAACGATAGAATCTGATGAGAGGTTAATCAAGTAGCACTATATTGAAATGAATGAGATACTATTTTCAAACTAATACAAACAACTCTTACACTTTTTTCTTTCCTTTTTTCTGAATAAATTTCTACTTTCAGAATGCATTTACTTCAGCTTTAAATTAACATCGTATTTCATTAATTAGATTTTTTTTTACACTAAGTTAAAGTCATATGGTTGAGTTTTTCTGATCTTTCTTATGTATTTAGCAAGTCAATTCAATAGCCATAAATTTTTGATTTGCCAAATAAATCAGCAATTACCAACTTAACTCTCTTTGACCTTTAATTAATTGTAATCTTAGATGTCTAAGCATATTACAACTATGTCATGCTCCACAATATAGTATTTGTATAAATTATAAATTATAAAATATAAGTCTCATTAAATGTATTCATGTGTATAATTCTAGATTAATTATATATTATTTTTATAATTAATTATTATTTTTGAATGTGTCGGAGAATATTAAATCATATTGTCTTAGCATCTAGTAAAATCGGAGTCAGAATATCCAATGATCTTCAAATGGTCTGATCTCCCATATGATCTTTTGTTCTCTTTAAATATCTCATGACTCTTTTAGCTACATTCCAATGATTCATTCCATGATTGCTTAAGTATCTATCTAACATTCCAACAATGTACATTATATCTTGACGCGTACAAACCTGTGCATACATTAGACTCCCTAAAGCTAATGCATAGGAAATCTTCTGCATTTCTTAAGTTTCCAGATTTTTTTTAAGGCACTAATTGAGACTGAACTTGTCTCCCTTTCTGATAGGGGTGTCTCCTGGTTTACAATCCTATATGCTAAACCTTTTGAGTACTTTATCGATATAGTTCCTTTGTAATAATCCTAGAATACCTCGCGATCTATCTCGGTGTATCTGGATTCCTAATACAAAAGGGGCATCACCAAGATCTTTCATCTCAAAATTTCTAGATAAAAATCTCTTGGTTTCGTGCAATATGTCTATATCATTAGTGGCAAGCAGAATGTCATCCATATAAAATATTAGTAAAATAAATTTGCTCCCACTGAATTTATGATACATGCAATCATCAACAACATTCATCTTAAAACCAAATGAGATAATTACTTGATGAAATTTGTGATACTACTAAAAGGATGTTTGTTTTGTTAGGATCGAAATCGGCACTAAGAGGGGGGGAGTGTGAATTAGTGCTTACGATAAAAATTACATCGATTCGAAAATTTCGTTCGATAAAATCATATTGGAAATATGTTTAACTCGAAAACGTTCATAAAAATGTAATGAGCAAGTAAAGCAGTTTGCAATAAAGGTAAAAAACAAAATATAAATACAAACTAAGTTTTATAGTGGTTCGATCATCGTGACCTGCATCCACTCCTGATTCCTCTTCACTCAAGGCCATCGGCTTTCACTATCGATCTTCTTTCAACGGAGGAAGATCAACTATCCTTTTACACCCATTTTCTCCTTTTCACCGGTTTAGGAGATAACCTTTACAACCTCACCTCTCTCTTAAACTTCATATATAATACTGAGAGCTTGAGACGAGTTTTTATAATATTACTATAGCATTTTTCTTTTCTTTAACTCACAATTGATGTGTTTACTGAGTAAGGATGAGTAGGGCTTTTTTAGGCCCCAAATGAATTCAAATTTAGGGACCAAATGATCTCATCTTGGGTTTTCGGGGTACTAGCAATACCACCGCCTGCTAGTTTGAGACTAGGTGGTACCATCGCCTAACACAGTCTGGGAGATTGTATCTGAGCAATATTATCACCTAAACTGGCAGTGTCACAGCTTGGGCCAACTATGGGTCACTAATTGGGCCTTCCACTTGGCCCAAAATAACCTCAATTCAGGCCGAGTTAACCCTTAATTGAGTTGGTCTAATTACATTCTAAACAATCCAATTAGAACTAAAACTACTTCGATCTAGACAAATTATTATAAGTAAGAATTCTAAGTTATCCAACATGTCATTGGTTCATCCGATGCTTCACCCGAACCTTCGGCATATCGTCCTCTCTTATGATGTATTGCCCAATCGACATGTTGATATCCGCAACACCCGATCTCCTTAGTGCAATGTCTGATCCTTTTGGCCCGATGCTCGAACTCATGGCACGAAGCCTTCTGCTGATATGTCGACCATTCCTCCGGTCCGACATCCAATCTTCTGACATGTTCCATTTTAGCCCAACTTTTGATTCCACCGCTTTAATCAATTTATCTTTCCTGATTGAATATAGTCCTACGTCACTTAAATGTACATTAGATCGTAAACTCATTAATTGATTTCATCGTCAAAATCCAAGATTCAATATGTTTTATCTCATAGATAGATTTTATCAATTTACATATTATTTTCTTTAGGTTCTTTTGATACAAAGTATTCTGGTTGTACCATATAAATTATTTCATCAATATTTCCATTGAGAATTGTTATTTTGACATCCATCTAAAAGAGCTCCAAATCAAAATGTGTGGCTAAAGCCATAATTATTCTAAAAGAGTCATTCGTTAAAACCGGAGAGGTTTATTTAAAGTCAATCCCTTCTTTTTGAGTATAGCCCTTTGCCACAAGACGTGCATTATATCTCTCCACATTACCATTAGAATCCCCTTTGGTTTTAAAAATTCATTTACAACCAATAGGTTTCACTCCTTCTAGTAATGGGACAAGTTCTCAAACTTTATTGTCTTGTATGGACTTATACTCTTGATTCATTGCTTTAATCCACTTATCAGAATTGGAATCCTCTATGGCTTGACAGAAGTTGATTGGATCATCTTCCATCATATCACTACTTTTTTCATGTTCCCAGAGAAATACCATATAATCATATGAAATGACACTCCTCCTTACCCTAATGGATCATCACAAAGGTGCTAGCTCTTGTGGCATATGTTCTTATGGATGTTGAGTTTGATCCTCATGAATAATTTTCTTATACTATATGAGAGTTGAAATAACTATATCCTTTTGAGGTATTGAATTTACCACATCAGTGGCAACTATATAAATTGGATTAAATTGAACCAATTCTTCCTCAAACGTAAAGTCTTTAACCTTATTTCTCCCCCCAAACTCAATATCCTTGTAGCAATACTCGTCTCAAAAATATTTATTGATTTGGGATTATAAAATTTGTACCCCTTAGATCGTTCAGAATAACCAATAAAATAATTGCTTATTGTTTGGGGTTCCAATTTCTTTTCGTTAGGCCTGTAAAGCCTTGTCTTAGATAGACAACCTATGAAAGTGTCTTAGACTAGGCTTTCTTCCGGTCCAAAGCTCATAAGGTGTTTTTGTAGTTGCTTTAATTGGTACTCTATAAGAATGTAAGCTATAGTTTTTATTGCTTCTCTTCAGGGTGACTCTGGCAAAGTAGATTAAAAAATCATATTTCTTACTATGTCTTTAAGTATGCAGTTTCGTCTTTCAACTACACCATTCATGTTAGGTGACCTTGGCATTTTATACAGAGGGATAATTCCACACTCCTCTAAGCATAGAGCAAATGGTCCTCGACGTTATTCACTTGAGCCGTCATTTCTGTTGTAATATTCCCCTCCACGGTTAGATCTAATGCTTTATATATATATATTCACTGTTGAATTAGATGCGGTCATCAAATTTGTGATCAAGATCGTAGGATCATGTGATCCTACGGCCCAGATTGAGATTTGGAGCTGGACCTGACGTTTGAATCGGATACAAAGCTTGACTAGAATGGAGTTACGAGTTGACTTAGAGTCGGTCGATTCAACTTAAGCAAGTTGGGATATAAATGTTTTGAAAAAGAAATAACGTGTCACGGCCTTCTTGGTGGTGCACGATTGTAGGCGAACCCTAGTGGAAATACCAATCTCCAGCTCCGCAAACGAGATCAGGAATCACGGCCCACGCTCTCCTCTCCTCTCCTCCCTCTCTCTCCACCATCCTAAATACTTCACTCCTCCCTCTCCCGCGCAGCCAACCCCTTATTCCCAATGACTTGATTGAAGACGGCGGGTTTCAAAGTTGGTGAGGAGGTGCCGATGAAGGAGGAGGACGAGTTTATGCTTTTAAGAAATTGCTTCCTCGAGACCTCCTCGACATTAATCTCGTTGATGAAAGGTTCTGGTTCGATTCAAGTGATATGGATTGTTGTTATTTTGGTTTGCTCTTCATGGTATTGTTCTGTTATCGAGTGATGAGGGTTTGTTCATTTTTGTTTTCATATTCTCGTTGCCAAGAAAATAGTTATAAGACAGAGAGAGAGCGCCGACAAACATTTCAATTCGTGTCAAAACCGACGTAGACTAACTTACCAAAAATCGAAAGCTTAAAATAAATTAATTTTTTATAAATAAAATATTAATTTGATAATGTTGTTGTAAGCTCATTTACAAGATGAGTATTTGACCCTAAGGTTTTCTCCTTTGGCAAGTACCAAGAAAAATGGCGACGCACGGACGTGAGGGGATCATTAAAACGCACGGACGGACGTGAGGGGATCATTAAATCGCACGGACGTGAGGGGATCATTAAAACGCACGGACGTGAGGGGATCATTAAAACGCACGTCCGTGCGTCGCCACCAACAGCGAAATAGGAGCGGGCGAGGAACGTGAGGGGATCATTAAAACGCACGGACGTGAGGGGATCATTAAATCGCAACTACAGAGAGAAGCAGTGTAGAACGAGGAGGTCGAGGAGCAGTGACGGCCAGGACCGAAGAGCCAAGTAAGAATCCGCCATTTCCACCGTCTCTCTCTCTCACTCTCCCTGCCTCCGGGGGTGATATGGCGAGGGCGTCTCATGCTTAGTGACGCGGTTGATATCGGATTCGGGGAGTGGCCTCCGGAGCCGTCGGATCCGGGTGGGGTTGCAGCCACCGCCGTTCTCCCTGTAGTTGCGATTTAATGATCCCCTCACGTCCGTGCGTTTTAATGATCCCCTCACGTTCCTCGCCCGCTCCTATTTCGCTGTTGGTGGCGACGCACGGACGTGCGTTTTAATGATCCCCTCACGTCCGTGCGTTTTAATGATCCCCTCACGTCCGTGCGATTTAATGATCCCCTCACGTCCGTCCGTGCGTTTTAATGATCCCCTCACGTCCGTGCGTCGCCATTTTGAGCGGAGAACGCACGGACGTGAGGGGATCATTAAAACGCACGGACGTGAGGGGATCATTAAAACGCACGTCCGTGCGTCGCCACCAACAGCGAAATAGGAGCGGGCGAGGAACGTGAGGGGATCATTAAAACGCACGGACGTGAGGGGATCATTAAATCGCAACTACAGGGAGAACGGCGGCGGCTGCAACCCCACCCGGATCCGACGGCTCCGGAGGCCACTCCCCGAATCCGATATCAATCGCGTCACTAAGCATGAGACGCCCTCGCCATATCACCCCCGGAGGCAGGGAGAGTGAGAGAGAGAGACGGTGGAAATGGCGGATTCTTACTTGGCTCTTCGGTCCTGGCCGTCACTGCTCCTCGACCTCCTCGTTCTACACTGCTTCTCTCTGTAGTTGCGATTTAATGATCCCCTCACGTCCGTGCGTCGCCACCAACAGCGAAATAGGAGCGGGCGAGGAAGACGAGATCGAGAGACGGAGCTTCACTCGTCCCACCCAGTTGTCCCGCTCGTCGAAAACCCCTACCTTTGCTCCTCAGGCGATCGATCCCGTCGTCGGGCCCTGCCCCCAGGTTTGCCTCCACTCCTTTCTCCTACCCCGTTCCTATTGCGACGCATTGATATGCTCTTGTTTCTTTTGCTATGGAGCTCGTCTCGATTTCCGTTTAATTGCTCAGGGTTGTATTTGTTCTGCGTGGATTCTCGGTTCTATTTGGATTACGCCTTTTCTTCTATGTTTCTCGTGAGGTTCATCGTGGCGGATCCTCTTGGGAAATCTCAATTAGGGTTTGGATTGTGGGGGCGTGGGGCTTTAATTTGATTAATTATGTTATTTGGATTGTTGATTGCTCGAATTTGGATGGTGAATCACGGGAAGTGCCATTGTGTAACATTTATTTATGTTTTGTAGATAAGAGTTTTTGGTCCTTCCGCAGCTACTCAAGTGCTTGGCCTATTGTCAGAGCTGGAATGGAGGGCATAAATGGTATATAAACTTGGTCTTGTTTTTCATTGTTTAGCTATAAGTTGTTGTCAACTTGTTGTCAAAGCTTTGGGAGTTGAGATGCATTAAAGAGAGTTTGCAATTTTGTTACAAGCATTGATTGAAAAGGCGCTAGGTGCCAAAAGGTGCTCAGGTCCAAAAACGTCCGAGGTGCTAGGCGTTCGTCTGAGTGAAGCGAGACGCTAAAATATAAAAATATATAATATAATTAATAAATATATTTATTTAAATAAAAATATATCATTTATTCTGAAACCTAATAATAATTTTAAATAAATAAAAATTAATAGTATTAAAATCAAAATAATATATTATTAATCTAATAAATAAAAATACTATTACTAGTATATAGTTAGTAGCAAGGTCTATCATACCGAAGCGTACCATCCGTACCCGGCGGTACGTACCGATCCGATAGGTTACCGGTATGCGGATCGCCCGATACCGCTACAGTGCTACAGTATGAAAAAAGTATAAAATTGTTCGGTACGCCCTGATGTACCGCCCGGTACACCGGTACCGTACCGTACCGTACCGAGCTCGGGTCGAAACGCCTGTACGGTACGGTACGACGAACCTTGGTTAGTAGCATATTGTTAATATATTGATAACAGTATACTATTGAAGTAAGAAGAGTGTGAGTAAGAGGAAGACTGAGGCTACTGACTGAGAGCAGCGGCAGCGGTAGCAACGAGAAGCGATAGTGGCAGCGGCAGCGGTAGCGGCGAGCGATGGCAACGGGAGCGGCGACAGTGGCAACGACAGTGGTAGTAACGAGTAGCGGGAGTAGGAGCGGCGAGCGGCGATAGTGGCAGCAGCAGCAGTAGTAGCGAGCAGAGGCAGCGGGAGCGGCAACAGTGTCAACGGGAGCAGGAGTGGCGAGCGACGATAGTGGCAGCGACAGCAGTAACAGCGAGTAGTGGCAGCGGGAGCGGCGATAGTGGCAGCGGTAGCAGCGAGCAGGGGGGAGCGAGAGCAGGAGCGGCGAGCGACGACAGTGGCAGCGGCAGCGAGAGCAAGAGCGACGAGCGACGATAGTGGCAGCGATAGCGGTAGCAGTGGCAGCGGCAGTGGGAGTGGAAGTGGCGAGCGGGGTTAGAGTTGGGGAAGTCGTGAGAAGAAGGCTGATATCGGTGCTTTAGTTGGTTCGATTGGACCAACTAAAGCACCGGAGATTGAACCAGACCTAAAACGCTGGTTCGGTCGCTGGGTTTAACCCGGGTGCTCGCCCGACGCCTGGGCTCGGGCGAGCGCCCAAGCGACGCGCTTCGGGCCTCCCCTCGCTTAGGAAGATGAACTTGACTTCGATATTTTCTGTTTCTATATCACTTTATTTCAATGCTTGGCAACACTGATATATCTAAGCTTGCATGCTGCTTTACTTCACTTAAGAGGTATATCTTTTAGAAAGCTTTAATCTGATTTTGGATTCCAATTTTAGGCTGCAGTACACTAGAAACTTGTTATGGACTGCTAACAATCTTGACATGTTTATGTTTTATCAATGAAATCAACCATAAAATTGCTTTTATTTTCATATACAACAGTTCTTAACTCTGAAAATAAAAAGTATGTAATGTCAGCAGTAGGTTGACATAAAGGAAAACTTGCATATACCTCCATAGTATAATAGCAAGAAATAATGTGTGAAGAATAGGGTTTCAGTTTCCTCACCTTCTTAACCATTTGCATTTGCAAACATGGGATAATAGTGATGGACTATTCAACTCTACTATGCAACTCTAACAATTGTGACTTGTCTGTATATATTGTGCAATTGTGACTTCACGCAAGATGCACAAGATGACACAGGAGAGTTCAAGAATGAAGATATAAAGATATCTTGATGTATTTTTTTTCGAGATGATGTGGAATTTATAATTGTCTCACTTTGATATTGATTTTTGGATAAAATAAAGATTGTAATGTGAAGTTTCAAATATCAATAATTTTATCTTGAATTTATGAAAAAGTTTTGGTATGATTTTGAAATTATTAAAAATTGATAGGTAATTAATAAAATTATTATTGACAGTATAGTGACACTCAAATAATCCATTACTAATTTTTTTTATATTTTAGTGACAGGTCAAGCCATCACTAAATTATTATTATCTTTTCCATTTAATCAGTAAGAGTTAATTATATTGTCACTAAAATTGTTAGTCAATTCTTTTAGTGACAGAAGTGTTCATAACCAATTGTTGTCACAGAAATATTAATTTATCAATTTATTTATTTTTAGCGATAGAATTTAATGTTTTAGCTACAAATATAAACTATCACTAAAAACTATAATTTAATGACATATGTGTCTTTTTTTGTTACTAAAACTTTTAGCCACGAGATCTATGCTGACGGAAGCTAGTGATGGCTCATTTTGCACTAATTCTTTTAGTGACAACTTTTGTTCATGGTTAATAACTATTTTTCTTATAGTGTAGGGGGCATGTGACCTGTATGTGTGCCAATATCTCAAGGAGCAGAGGAAACCAATGGCCTCGATCGCTTCCTCGACATGGCACCACCCCACCCCCCTATTCCGATCGATTTCGATCAGCGTTGGCTTGGCTGTGCCGACGACCAATCGGGCAACGCTTCTCAACTTTAATCCATGGACCAAAGAGGTCCAGCTCTAAGTGAGAAGACCCAACCTCCCTTAGGGTAATAGAGCCATCTAAATCGGAAGGGGGTTGCTCCACACCCTTTTGGGGGTCGGCCTTGTGAGAAGAGTCCAGAAAAACAAGGGAGGAAGTCAAAGAAGTCATCGAAACTAGAGGGCAAATCCACTTTATGACCCACACAACTATACTTGAAACACACCAAAGGTAAATTCTCATATGAAACAGTTTGGAAAATTCCTTTCTTTAGGTGACCCAGTCATACTGCTTATGGGGTTTTGAAAGATCGATTTCTATACTAACCTTACATATCGACCCCTTTCAAACGAGAAAGAACATTCATCATTCTTTAGGGGACGACCTAGGAGAGAACCAAGATTAATAACACATTCTGTTCCAGTACTCCAAAGGAAGATTGACGAACTACACCTAGATAGGGACAGATGAGATCCTCTCTGTGAGAGGCTGGAAATTAGCTTTCTTGGGCATCAGATACAAAACCTCCCCTCGAATGGTCCATGGTCCCTCGGTGAGGATGCGAACAACCTCCGCTTTAGAAAAAAATTGAAAGCAAATAAAAACCTTAAGCCAAATTGATCACTTGGGACACCAAAGAACATTTCCATTAGTGAGAAACCACATATTTCAGGAAATCCAAAGTCGAAGTCGGAGGAAATGATTGATCAAACTAGATATTCAAGGTTTTTGCCATTCATGAGGAGTTTTTTCGTCAAATTCGATGAAATCCTTAGAAGCATCATAGATCCGGTTAAACAAAGAAGAAGATAGTAGTGAACTTGCATCTGGCCCATATGAAGGACCAATTAACATCAATGCCTAAGAGATGCTCTTTCCAGTGAAAGGGCCATCCAATTGGCTCTTCTTGGAAGGCGGAGGGGCATTGGAAGGATCCCGATGGAGTGGCCCATTTTTCTTGGTACTTGCCAAAGGAGAAAACCTTAGGGGTCTGGCTTGGCATCACTCCAGGAACCCTAACTGAAGGGATCGACACCACAGAAGAAGATGATGACACCCTAGGGAGGGGAACAACAATGGATGCAAGGAGAGAGCCAAGTAGGGGATGTGAAGCCAGTAGTTGGGGGCGGGGGGGGGTGGGGAAGGGTGTGGTTGGGTCGCATCAAAGGTGGAATTAAGGAGGGAGAAGGCAATGGGGTTGTCCTTATCGCCTTAGAAACCCAGAGCTTCTCTCTCTAAGGAAAGAAGAGAGTTCCCTACTCTCTCACAAATTTATTTAATGCATTACAATCGACCATATCTTGTTCAGAACTTCACGGTTAGCCCTCAATTCCCTTCTCGCACTTTTCTAGTTCGAAAACCCTAAAGAAGATGCAGTGCAAGATTCTTTTCCGCCATCAATCTGGTCCTCATGATTAATCTAGGACTATGTGTTTTTGCTGCTTATCGATCCGATTGATGTGATTCTCCCGATAAGCTCTAACTCTGATGGCTGCCCTCCCTCCGCAAGCGGACAACTTCTAGATCACCCTTGTTCTTTCCCTCAGTGAGCTTTTTTTTTCCTCATAAATTTGATACTTTTGGTCATATTTTTATATGAAAAAGGTTTACTTGGTGGAATTGGTGGCACCTGCTATTTCTATTCTTCTGTTTCTCTTTGGAACAAATTGATTTATTTGTAGGACATGCTTAGATCATCACAAGAGGATGAAGGTAAAAAGTTTGCTATGAGGTTTGTTACCAATACTAGATATTTGCAAAGTTTTTAGCATTGTGGTGAGGCACTGCGGTTATATCTCTGAGACTTATGTGATGGTATATTTAATTTTGAAGTGTTCAATATTGGTTGGCATGTAGGACGAGCAACAACAAATTACTTTCATAGTGGAGGAATAGAAAGAGAAAAGTGAAAGATAATAACTAAAAATAATAAGCAAATGTATAACTATCCAATTGGCTCAAAGATAACACTCCTAGGATAGAAGTCTTGCACCTCCGCATACCTCACAAGGTGGGAAAGGAAAAAAACTTGATTCATGGATCCTTTTTTTATTCATACATTACAATGTTATAGCCCATTTTTATATGCTCAAGTATAAGAATAAAAAGAAAATTACAGAAATTTAAAAAATTACAATCGCATCAAATCAAATATATGATATCTTGTTCTTCGTTTCTGATTTGATTTGAGAAATAGTCTTCCTCTCTTCATGATATTTTTGATTGATAATCTTTCATCTTTATAGAGATGAATCTTTAAGATATTCAATCAAGATTTGTAATTTTCAATAATATGATTTCTTTTTTGTTGTATTTTTTCTTTCTTTTTCTCCTCGTTGAGTAGATATTTTCATGTTATTACATATGTAAAATATCTCTAAACAAATTAAATTTATTTTATTAATAAATTAATTTAATTGCTCATGCATCATATTGTTTTACTGTTTCTTTTTCATTTCTGCTATTGAGCGAGCATGCACATGTGGAGATTTTGGAATCGAATGAATTGTTCCTTTAAAGTCAGAGACGATTGAATTTGATTGGCCTAGATGCATGCATAGCAATTCATGTGCAGAGTATAGTTTCATCAAAACTAAAATTTTAATTTCATTCTTCCTCAAATTAGTGACTATATTATGGATATATTAGATGACATTTTGGTCTCTTTGGTGTTTATGTAGCATTTACATGATGCCTTTTGTGGAAGTTGTATGATATACTGCCATGGTTGTTTTGACCAAATACAAAGTTTAATATGCTAATGAGTTAGTTTTAGTTCCAGAGCATGCTTCTGATGATTCTTGGTGTGATGATGGGCTTCTGAATGAAATCTCAGATGCTGACTTAAACAGAGAACAGAAGAGGCGTTATGATCAATTTTATACAGTATCCTTGCAATCTATAAATGATATGCATATCCTTTGTCCAAAACTCTTCATAGTAAAACTTTTAGGGCTTTAAACTTGAGGATGTATCATATGGAACCCTTGACAAAAGTTTATATGGGTTATCGAGATGGTATATCTGCAGGAAAGGAAGCTTCTGCCCAAGAGGGCTTCAACATTGGGTTTAAGCAATCTGCAAGCAGTGGTTACAAATGGGGAATTGTTAGAGGCATCACAAGGTGAAAAGTGATAGTATTTACTGATCTCTTTCTGCAGAAGAATTTTGGTATCTTATTTTTCCTACATTATTTCGTAGTGCATTTGTAAACCTCCCAGATCAATTCAAAGAAAAGTTAGTTAAGAAGCTTGAAGACAGATGCACGTTTCAAAGTCTTTACAAGCCCGTTCAAGAGATTTCCACGGACGATGCTCTGAGAATGTATCACTTTCAACTACAACAAGAAAATAAACAATCTCATCAAAGATCAAAAGCGACAGTATCATCGGCAATCGAAGATTTTGACTGCAATAAGTTAGACTTCTTTTTCAAGGAGCTTATGTTACTTGTAAGTGAGTCTTCTGAAATCAAAGCAAGTGTTGATGTTGTAAAAGGAGAGGAAGAAGAATGACCTTGATGTTGAAGTACTTGGAGGGATCGTTCAAATTCACTTACGTCTGAATTTTCTGGACAGATTGTAATTTTTTGATGGCCTCAGATTGCAATGAAAAGAACTGAACCATTGCTCCATTGCAGCATAATATATTTTGAGATTTTGCTTCAGAAAAATAGGTTCCAAATTTCAGAGTATTGACTATTCTTCCACTGGAACTGTGCCGTCATTTTTGGGAACGTTGAAAGCACTCATGGTTTGATAATAATCTCCTTCCGAAATGCAATACTTTTTCATTGTGTTTGATGTTGAGCATGGCCTTTCTTTTTCCTCCTAGTTTTGCACACTGTAAATATAAGCATAAGATGCTTCTCCAACAATAACGATAGAATCTGATGAGAGGTTAATCAAGTAGCACTATATTGAAATGAATGAGATACTATTTTCAAACTAATACAAACAACTCTTACACTTTTTTCTTTCCTTTTTTCTGAATAAATTTCTACTTTCAGAATGCATTTACTTCAGCTTTAAATTAACATCGTATTTCATTAATTAGATTTTTTTTTACACTAAGTTAAAGTCATATGGTTGAGTTTTTCTGATCTTTCTTATGTATTTAGCAAGTCAATTCAATAGCCATAAATTTTTGATTTGCCAAATAAATCAGCAATTACCAACTTAACTCTCTTTGACCTTTAATTAATTGTAATCTTAGATGTCTAAGCATATTACAACTATGTCATGCTCCACAATATAGTATTTGTATAAATTATAAATTATAAAATATAAGTCTCATTAAATGTATTCATGTGTATAATTCTAGATTAATTATATATTATTTTTATAATTAATTATTATTTTTGAATGTGTCGGAGAATATTAAATCATATTGTCTTAGCATCTAGTAAAATCGGAGTCAGAATATCCAATGATCTTCAAATGGTCTGATCTCCCATATGATCTTTTGTTCTCTTTAAATATCTCATGACTCTTTTAGCTACATTCCAATGATTCATTCCATGATTGCTTAAGTATCTATCTAACATTCCAACAATGTACATTATATCTTGACGCGTACAAACCTGTGCATACATTAGACTCCCTAAAGCTAATGCATAGGAAATCTTCTGCATTTCTTAAGTTTCCAGATTTTTTTTAAGGCACTAATTGAGACTGAACTTGTCTCCCTTTGTGATAGGGGTGTCTCCTGGTTTACAATCCTATATGCTAAACCTTTTGAGTACTTTATCGATATAGTTCCTTTGTAATAATCCTAGAATACCTCGCGATCTATCTCGGTGTATCTTGATTCCTAATACAAAAGGGGTATCACCAAGATCTTTCATCTCAAAATTTCTAGATAAAAATCTCTTGGTTTCGTGCAATATGTCTATATCATTAGTGGCAAGCAGAATGTCATCCGTATAAAATATAAGTAAAATAAATTTGCTCCCACTGAATTTATGATACATGCAATCATCAACAACATTCATCTTAAAACCAAATGAGATAATTACTTGATGAAATTTGTGATACTACTAAAAGGATGTTTGTTTTGTTAGGATCGAAATCGGCACTAAGAGGGGGGGAGTGTGAATTAGTGCTTACGATAAAAATTACATCGATTCGAAAATTTCGTTCGATAAAATCATATTGGAAATATGTTTAACTCGAAAACGTTCATAAAAATGTAATGAGCAAGTAAAGCAGTTTGCAATAAAGGTAAACAACAAAATATAAATACAAACTAAGTTTTATAGTGGTTCGATCATCGTGACCTGCATCCACTCCTGATTCCTCTTCACTCAAGGCCATCGGCTTTCACTATCGATCTTCTTTCAACGGAGGAAGATCAACTATCCTTTTACACCCATTTTCTCCTTTTCACCGGTTTAGGAGATAACCTTTACAACCTCACCTCTCTCTTAAACTTCATATATAATACTGAGAGCTTGAGACGAGTTTTTATAATATTACTATAGCATTTTTCTTTTCTTTAACTCACAATTGATGTGTTTACTGAGTAAGGATGAGTAGGGCTTTTTTAGGCCCCAAATGAATTCAAATTTAGGGACCAAATGATCTCATCTTGGGTTTTCGGGGTACTAGCAATACCACCGCCTGCTAGTTTGAGACTAGGTGGTACCATCGCCTAACACAGTCTGGGAGATTGTATCTGAGCAATATTATCACCTAAACTGGCAGTGTCACAGCTTGGGCCAACTATGGGTCACTAATTGGGCCTTCCACTTGGCCCAAAATAACCCCAATTCAGGCCGAGTTAACCCATAATTGAGTTGGTCTAATTATATTCTAAACAATCCAATTAGAACTAAAACTACTTCGATCTAGACAAATTATTATAAGTAAGAATTCTAAGTTATCCAACATGTCATTGGTTCATCCGATGCTTCACCCGAACCTTCGGCATATCGTCCTCTCTTATGATGTATTGCCCAATCGACATGTTGATATCCGCAACACCCGATCTCCTTAGTGCAATGTCTGATCCTTTTGGCCCGATGCTCGAACTCATGGCACGAAGCCTTCTGCTGATATGTCGACCATTCCTCCGGTCCGACATCCAATCTTCTGACATGTTCCATTTTAGCCCAACTTTTGATTCCACCGCTTTAATCAATTTATCTTTCCTGATTGAATATAGTCCTACATCACTTAAATGTACATTAGATCGTAAACTCATTAATTGATTTCATCGTCAAAATCCAAGATTCAATATGTTTTATCTCATAGATAGATTTTATCAATTTACATATTATTTTCTTTAGGTTCTTTTGATACAAAGTATTCTGGTTGTACCATATAAATTATTTCATCAATATTTCCATTGAGAATTGTTATTTTGACATCCATCTAAAAGAGCTCCAAATCAAAATGTGTGGCTAAAGCCATAATTATTCTAAAAGAGTCATTCGTTAAAACCGGAGAGGTTTATTTAAAGTCAATCCCTTCTTTTTGAGTATAGCCCTTTGCCACAAGACGTGCATTATATCTCTCCACATTACCATTAGAATCCCCTTTGGTTTTAAAAATTCATTTACAACCAATAGGTTTCACTCCTTCTAGTAATGGGACAAGTTCTCAAACTTTATTGTCTTGTATGGACTTATACTCTTGATTCATTGCTTTAATCCACTTATCAGAATTGGAATCCTCTATGGCTTGACAGAAGTTGATTGGATCATCTTCCATCATATCACTACTTTTTTCATGTTCCCAGAGAAATACCATATAATCATATGAAATGACACTCCTCCTTACCCTAATGGATCATCACAAAGGTGCTAGCTCTTGTGGCATATGTTCTTATGGATGTTGAGTTTGATCCTCATGAATAATTTTCTTATACTATATGAGAGTTGAAATAACTATATCCTTTTGAGGTATTGAATTTACCACATCAGTGGCAACTATATAAATTGGATTAAATTGAACCAATTCTTCCTCAAACGTAAAGTCTTTAACCTTATTTCTCCCCCCAAACTCAATATCCTTGTAGCAATACTCGTCTCAAAAATATTTATTGATTTGGGATTATAAAATTTGTACCCCTTAGATCGTTCAGAATAACCAATAAAATAATTGCTTATTGTTTGGGGTTCCAATTTCTTTTCGTTAGGCCTGTAAAGCCTTGTCTTAGATAGACAACCTATGAAAGTGTCTTAGACTAGGCTTTCTTCCGGTCCAAAGCTCATAAGGTGTTTTTGTAGTTGCTTTAATTGGTACTCTATAAGAATGTAAGCTATAGTTTTTATTGCTTCTCTTCAGGGTGACTCTGGCAAAGTAGATTAAAAAATCATATTTCTTACTATGTCTTTAAGTATGCAGTTTCGTCTTTCAACTACACCATTCATGTTAGGTGACCTTGGCATTTTATACAGAGGGATAATTCCACACTCCTCTAAGCATAGAGCAAATGGTCCTCGACGTTATTCACTTGAGCCGTCATTTCTGTTGTAATATTCCCCTCCACGGTTAGATCTAATGCTTTATATATATATATATATATATATATATATATATATATATATATATATATATATTCACTGTTGAATTAGATGCGGTCATCAAATTTGTGATCAAGATCGTAGGATCATGTGATCCTACGGCCCAGATTGAGATTTGGAGCTGGACCTGACGTTTGAATCGGATACAAAGCTTGACTAGAATGGAGTTACGAGTTGACTTAGAGTCGGTCGATTCAACTTAAGCAAGTTGGGATATAAATGTTTTGAAAAAGAAATAACGTGTCACGGCCTTCTTGGTGGTGCGCGATTGTAGGCGAACCCTAGTGGAAATACCAATCTCCAGCTCCGCAAACGAGATCAGGAATCACGGCCCACGCTCTCCTCTCCTCTCCTCCCTCTCTCTCCACCATCCTAAATACTTCACTCCTCCCTCTCCCGCGCAGCCAACCCCTTATTCCCAATGACTTGATTGAAGACGGCGGGTTTCAAAGTTGGTGAGGAGGTGCCGATGAAGGAGGAGGACGAGTTTATGCTTTTAAGAAATTGCTTCCTCGAGACCTCCTCGACATTAATCTCGTTGATGAAAGGTTCTGGTTCGATTCAAGTGATATGGATTGTTGTTATTTTGGTTTGCTCTTCATGGTATTGTTCTGTTATCGAGTGATGAGGGTTTGTTCATTTTTGTTTTCATATCCTCGTTGCCAAGAAAATAGTTCTAAGACAGAGAGAGAGCGCCGACAAACATTTCAATTCGTGTCAAAACCGACGTAGACTAACTTACCAAAAATCGAAAGCTTAAAATAAATTAATTTTTTATAAATAAAATATTAATTTGATTATGTTGTTGTAAGCTCATTTACAAGATGAGTATTTGACCCTAAGGTTTTCTCCTTTGGCAAGTACCAAGAAAAATGGCGACGCACGGACGTGAGGGGATCATTAAAACGCACGGACGGACGTGAGGGGATCATTAAATCGCACGGACGTGAGGGGATCATTAAAACGCACGGACGTGAGGGGATCATTAAAACGCACGTCCGTGCGTCGCCACCAATAGCGAAATAGGAGCGGGCGAGGAACGTGAGGGGATCATTAAAACGCACGGACGTGAGGGGATCATTAAATCGCAACTACAGAGAGAAGCAGTGTAGAACGAGGAGGTCGAGGAGCAGTGACGGCCAGGACCGAAGAGCCAAGTAAGAATCCGCCATTTCCACCGTCTCTCTCTCTCACTCTCCCTGCCTCCGGGGGTGATATGGCGAGGGCGTCTCATGCTTAGTGACGCGGTTGATATCGGATTCGGGGAGTGGCCTCCGGAGCCGTCGGATCCTGGTGGGGTTGCAGCCGCCGCCGTTCTCCCTGTAGTTGCGATTTAATGATCCCCTCACGTCCGTGCGTTTTAATGATCCCCTCACGTTCCTCGCCCGCTCCTATTTCGCTGTTGGTGGCGACGCACGGACGTGCGTTTTAATGATCCCCTCACGTCCGTGCGTTTTAATGATCCCCTCACGTCCGTGCGATTTAATGATCCCCTCACGTCCGTCCGTGCGTTTTAATGATCCCCTCACGTCCGTGCGTCACCATTTTGAGCGGAGAACGCACGGACGTGAGGGGATCATTAAAACGCACGGACGTGAGGGGATCATTAAAACGCACGTCCGTGCGTCGCCACCAACAGCGAAATAGGAGCGGGCGAGGAACGTGAGGGGATCATTAAAACGCACGGACGTGAGGGGATCATTAAATCGCAACTACAGGGAGAACGGCGGCGGCTGCAACCCCACCCGGATCCGACGGCTCCGGAGGCCACTCCCCGAATCCGATATCAACCGCGTCACTAAGCATGAGACGCCCTCGCCATATCACCCCCGGAGGCAGGGAGAGTGAGAGAGAGAGACGGTGGGGTTCGGATTGGGTATCGAATCGGCAATAAGGAAGGATGAGTTGTGTCGACTTTAATCGTCCCAACTAGCTAAAAGGTTGAGAAAATTTAAAACTGATCTGAGTCATGTATGAAACTAAGCAAATTAGATTTGGGTTTGGTTTGATTAGACCTGATAAGTTTTGATATATCCCATAGACAAAAATTTAGGACCTTAGTTAAGTCGATTCGAATACCTTCGTTCTAGTTATAAGACATAGTTTTGTTCTGGATTGACTCATCACGGATGACCTTTATTGGCCATCTATATAGATCAGACTGATCCAACACACATGCATATACAAATAAATATTAGGTTTGGGTATCGAATTGAGGTTGAACCCAGATTGGGTCGGTGGGGTTCGGATTGAACCCAACCGCCGCTGCAGCTCTCAGGCTTATGGTCATCCACGTCTCCCATCGACAAGAATCCACGGACGAGGTTCCCTTACCTTTGCATCTTCTATATTGACGAGACCACTCTCATATCAATTTGAGACGCGCAACGCGGTCAATTGGCGTCCACGAGGCTGTCTATAATTATCATTCTTCGGTGTGATACGATGCGCTCGAGATGGGCCATATGAAGATGCAGCCAAAATTTTTTTACCGTTAGATTTACCAATCACACGAATCTCGATGCAATCACGCTGGCTTATACCCACTTCGATAGGATGCGCTCGACCTCACTGTATTGTTCCCTGGAAATACTTTTATGCACTTTAGCCCGGTACCTTACAAGCTACTCGCATTGTTATTGAAATCTTATGAACGGGGCCATTCTGGGTGGGCCATTGATGCGCTGGTATCTGCGCGGGTAACAATTTTGCATTCATGGGAATCGCTACAGATATGCCTCTCTTGTCCTCGTCTGCCTCTCCTTTCTCCGTTTCCATTTACCTCTTTATCTGTTGGTCGGAGAGGGGACCGCGAGATCCGCTTCTTCTCCATCGCCACCGCGAGATCCGCTTCTTCTCCATCGCCGCCGCCGCCTCTCTCCTCTCTCCTCTCTCACGGGGTTTCGTCGTTGCCTTCTAATCTGAGGTAGTTGTCGTGCTTGCCCTCTTGTGTTATTGGGTTTCTTCTACTTGTTTGTCTCAGAGGATGCAACCCTAGGTGTCGAATCGTCCTCGTGTGGTTAGATTCCCTTTATTGGGTTTTTTCTGGCTATGTTCTTGGATTGTTGTTTCTGCTTGCAACATCTTGTTAGTATTTTATTTTCTTGTCCTTGATTATTTGGTTGTTTCTTGGAAATCTAGGTTTTCATTTAATTGTACGCCTTTATAGCTTGCGAGTAGAATTAGCGCATAAGTTTAGGTAATATTGAGCTGAAATTGTCGCTATGCACATGATTGCTTCCAAATCTCCTTAAATGGTATCGTAATATAATACGAGAGATTAAATGGTGTGCAAATTTATATGAAATAAGGGTAATAGTTGGTGAATAATGTTTTTGATTCAATTTGTCTTAATAAATTAATTGATGTGGGATCTTTCAAGCTTATTATTACCTACCTAATTTTCTTTTTATATCTTATTTTTTGTCTGTTAGTTCGTTTCAGAATTTTTTGCCCTGGTACATGCTGTATGAGTGATTATATTACAATGAATTAGAATATCATTGACACCTTTTCAATTTTCCTATCCATCATTTAATTTTTCGACTCTGGAACATTGATGCACCTCATTTCCTTATGCATCGATTCCTTCACAATTTAATTGTTTCTTTTTTGCTGTCTTTAACTTGCTAGAAGGTATGATCCTTTCTAGATTCAAGATTAAATAAAAAAAGCAGCAGCATTAATTTGTTGTCTTTGATTGATAGATATGCACTAGGAACTCATATTTATAATGTTTATCACAAGGGACAAGGCATTTAATTTAGATCGACTAGTAGAGGGACTCATCATAAGAATCGAAGGATATCTGAAGCTGGTCCTTTTTATGATTCAGTACTGTACTGTTAGCTACTTTATATTATTCAGAACTATTGATAATGATACGACTTTATAAGGAACTCCCATGTAATACGATTTATACATTTGTACACATGCAAGTGGATTGCTATGGAAGACGAAATTCCTATTTCGTGATAAGAATTTTTTTTGATTGTGACAGATTATACTTTACTTGACAAACACTATAATGATATATATATATATGTATATATATATATATATATATATATATATATATATATATATATATATATATATATATATATATATATATATATATATATATATATATATATATATATATATATATATATATATATATTCACTGTTGAATTAGATGCGGTCATCAAATTTGTGATCAAGATCGTAGGATCATGTGATCCTACGGCCCAGATTGAGATTTGGAGCTGGACCTGACGTTTGAATCGGATACAAAGCTTGACTAGAATGGAGTTACGAGTTGACTTAGAGTCGGTCGATTCAACTTAAGCAAGTTGGGATATAAATGTTTTGAAAAAGAAATAACGTGTCACGGCCTTCTTGGTGGTGCGCGATTGTAGGCGAACCCTAGTGGAAATACCAATCTCCAGCTCCGCAAACGAGATCAGGAATCACGGCCCACGCTCTCCTCTCCTCTCCTCCCTCTCTCTCCACCATCCTAAATACTTCACTCCTCCCTCTCCCGCGCAGCCAACCCCTTATTCCCAATGACTTGATTGAAGACGGCGGGTTTCAAAGTTGGTGAGGAGGTGCCGATGAAGGAGGAGGACGAGTTTATGCTTTTAAGAAATTGCTTCCTCGAGACCTCCTCGACATTAATCTCGTTGATGAAAGGTTCTGGTTCGATTCAAGTGATATGGATTGTTGTTATTTTGGTTTGCTCTTCATGGTATTGTTCTGTTATCGAGTGATGAGGGTTTGTTCATTTTTGTTTTCATATCCTCGTTGCCAAGAAAATAGTTCTAAGACAGAGAGAGAGCGCCGACAAACATTTCAATTCGTGTCAAAACCGACGTAGACTAACTTACCAAAAATCGAAAGCTTAAAATAAATTAATTTTTTATAAATAAAATATTAATTTGATTATGTTGTTGTAAGCTCATTTACAAGATGAGTATTTGACCCTAAGGTTTTCTCCTTTGGCAAGTACCAAGAAAAATGGCGACGCACGGACGTGAGGGGATCATTAAAACGCACGGACGGACGTGAGGGGATCATTAAATCGCACGGACGTGAGGGGATCATTAAAACGCACGGACGTGAGGGGATCATTAAAACGCACGTCCGTGCGTCGCCACCAACAGCGAAATAGGAGCGGGCGAGGAACGTGAGGGGATCATTAAAACGCACGGACGTGAGGGGATCATTAAATCGCAACTACAGAGAGAAGCAGTGTAGAACGAGGAGGTCGAGGAGCAGTGACGGCCAGGACCGAAGAGCCAAGTAAGAATCCGCCATTTCCACCGTCTCTCTCTCTCACTCTCCCTGCCTCCGGGGGTGATATGGCGAGGGCGTCTCATGCTTAGTGACGCGGTTGATATCGGATTCGGGGAGTGGCCTCCGGAGCCGTCGGATCCGGGTGGGGTTGCAGCCGCCGCCGTTCTCCCTGTAGTTGCGATTTAATGATCCCCTCACGTCCGTGCGTTTTAATGATCCCCTCACGTTCCTCGCCCGCTCCTATTTCGCTGTTGGTGGCGACGCACGGACGTGCGTTTTAATGATCCCCTCACGTCCGTGCGTTTTAATGATCCCCTCACGTCCGTGCGATTTAATGATCCCCTCACGTCCGTCCGTGCGTTTTAATGATCCCCTCACGTCCGTGCGTCACCATTTTGAGCGGAGAACGCACGGACGTGAGGGGATCATTAAAACGCACGGACGTGAGGGGATCATTAAAACGCACGTCCGTGCGTCGCCACCAACAGCGAAATAGGAGCGGGCGAGGAACGTGAGGGGATCATTAAAACGCACGGACGTGAGGGGATCATTAAATCGCAACTACAGGGAGAACGGCGGCGGCTGCAACCCCACCCGGATCCGACGGCTCCGGAGGCCACTCCCCGAATCCGATATCAACCGCGTCACTAAGCATGAGACGCCCTCGCCATATCACCCCCGGAGGCAGGGAGAGTGAGAGAGAGAGACGGTGGAAATGGCGGATTCTTACTTGGCTCTTCGGTCCTGGCCGTCACTGCTCCTCGACCTCCTCGTTCTACACTGCTTCTCTCTGTAGTTGCGATTTAATGATCCCCTCACGTCCGTGCGTCGCCACCAACAGCGAAATAGGAGCGGGCGAGGAAGACGAGATCGAGAGACGGAGCTTCACTCGTCCCACCCAGTTGTCCCGCTCGTCGAAAACCCCTACCTTTGCTCCTCAGGCGATCGATCCCGTCGTCGGGCCCTGCCCCCAGGTTTGCCTCCACTCCTTTCTCCTACCCCGTTCCTATTGCGACGCATTGATATGCTCTTGTTTCTTTTGCTATGGAGCTCGTCTCGATTTCCGTTTAATTGCTCAGGGTTGTATTTGTTCTGCGTGGATTCTCGGTTCTATTTGGATTACGCCTTTTCTTCTATGTTTCTCGTGAGGTTCATCGTGGCGGATCCTCTTGGGAAATCTCAATTAGGGTTTGGATTGTGGGGGCGTGGGGCTTTAATTTGATTAATTATGTTATTTGGATTGTTGATTGCTCGAATTTGGATGGTGAATCACGGGAAGTGCCATTGTGTAACATTTATTTATGTTTTGTAGATAAGAGTTTTTGGTCCTTCCGCAGCTACTCAAGTGCTCGGCCTATTGTCAGAGCTGGAATGGAGGGCATAAATGGTATATAAACTTGGTCTTGTTTTTCATTGTTTAGCTATAAGTTGTTCTCAACTTGTTGTCAAAGCTTTGGGAGTTGAGATGCATTAAAGAGAGTTTGCAATTTTGTTACAAGCATTGATTGAAAAGGCGCTAGGTGCCAAAAGGTGCTCAGGTCCAAAAACGTCCGAGGTGCTAGGCGTTCGTCTGAGTGAAGCGAGACGCTAAAATATAAAAATATATAATATAATTAATAAATATATTTATTTAAATAAAAATATATCATTTATTCTGAAACCTAATAATAATTTTAAATAAATAAAAATTAATAGTATTAAAATCAAAATAATATATTATTAATCTAATAAATAAAAATACTATTACTAGTATATAGTTAGTAGCAAGGTCTATCATACCGAAGCGTACCATCCGTACCCGGCGGTACGTACCGATCCGATAGGTTACCGGTATGCGGATCGCCCGAATACCGCTACAGTGCTACAGTATGAAAAAAGTATAAAATTGTTCGGTACGCCCTGATGTACCGCCCGGTACACCGGTACCGTACCGTACCGTACCGAGCTCGGGTCGAAACGCCTGTACGGTACGGTACGACGAACCTTGGTTAGTAGCATATTGTTAATATATTGATAACAGTATACTATTGAAGTAAGAAGAGTGTGAGTAAGAGGAAGACTGAGGCTACTGACTGAGAGCAGCGGCAGCGGTAGCAACGAGAAGCGATAGTGGCAGCGGCAGCGGTAGCGGCGAGCGATGGCAACGGGAGCGGCGACAGTGGCAACGACAGTGGTAGTAACGAGTAGCGGGAGTAGGAGCGGCGAGCGGCGATAGTGGCAGCAGCAGCAGTAGTAGCGAGCAGAGGCAGCGGGAGCGGCAACAGTGTCAACGGGAGCAGGAGTGGCGAGCGACGATAGTGGCAGCGACAGCAGTAACAGCGAGTAGTGGCAGCGGGAGCGGCGATAGTGGCAGCGGTAGCAGCGAGCAGGGGGGAGCGAGAGCAGGAGCGGCGAGCGACGACAGTGGCAGCGGCAGCGAGAGCAAGAGCGACGAGCGACGATAGTGGCAGCGATAGCGGTAGCAGTGGCAGCGGCAGTGGGAGTGGAAGTGGCGAGCGGGGTTAGAGTTGGGGAAGTCGTGAGAAGAAGGCTGATATCGGTGCTTTAGTTGGTTCGATTGGACCAACTAAAGCACCGGAGATTGAACCAGACCTAAAACGCTGGTTCGGTCGCTGGGTTTAACCCGGGTGCTCGCCCGACGCCTGGGCTCGGGCGAGCGCCCAAGCGACGCGCTTCGGGCCTCCCCTCGCTTAGGAAGATGAACTTGACTTCGATATTTTCTGTTTCTATATCACTTTATTTCAATGCTTGGCAACACTGATATATCTAAGCTTGCATGCTGCTTTACTTCACTTAAGAGGTATATCTTTTAGAAAGCTTTAATCTGATTTTGGATTCCAATTTTAGGCTGCAGTACACTAGAAACTTGTTATGGACTGCTAACAATCTTGACATGTTTATGTTTTATCAATGAAATCAACCATAAAATTGCTTTTATTTTCATATACAACAGTTCTTAACTCTGAAAATAAAAAGTATGTAATGTCAGCAGTAGGTTGACATAAAGGAAAACTTGCATATACCTCCATAGTATAATAGCAAGAAATAATGTGTGAAGAATAGGGTTTCAGTTTCCTCACCTTCTTAACCATTTGCATTTGCAAACATGGGATAATAGTGATGGACTATTCAACTCTACTATGCAACTCTAACAATTGTGACTTGTCTGTATATATTGTGCAATTGTGACTTCACGCAAGATGCACAAGATGACACAGGAGAGTTCAAGAATGAAGATATAAAGATATCTTGATGTATTTTTTTTCGAGATGATGTGGAATTTATAATTGTCTCACTTTGATATTGATTTTTGGATAAAATAAAGATTGTAATGTGAAGTTTCAAATATCAATAATTTTATCTTGAATTTATGAAAAAGTTTTGGTATGATTTTGAAATTATTAAAAATTGATAGGTAATTAATAAAATTATTATTGACAGTATAGTGACACTCAAATAATCCATTACTAATTTTTTTTATATTTTAGTGACAGGTCAAGCCATCACTAAATTATTATTATCTTTTCCATTTAATCAGTAAGAGTTAATTATATTGTCACTAAAATTGTTAGTCAATTCTTTTAGTGACAGAAGTGTTCATAACCAATTGTTGTCACAGAAATATTAATTTATCAATTTATTTATTTTTAGCGATAGAATTTAATGTTTTAGCTACAAATATAAACTATCACTAAAAACTATAATTTAATGACATATGTGTCTTTTTTTGTTACTAAAACTTTTAGCCACGAGATCTATGCTGACGGAAGCTAGTGATGGCTCATTTTGCACTAATTCTTTTAGTGACAACTTTTGTTCATGGTTAATAACTATTTTTCTTATAGTGTAGGGGGCATGTGACCTGTATGTGTGCCAATATCTCAAGGAGCAGAGGAAACCAATGGCCTCGATCGCTTCCTCGACATGGCACCACCCCACCCCCCTATTCCGATCGATTTCGATCAGCGTTGGCTTGGCTGTGCCGACGACCAATCGGGCAACGCTTCTCAACTTTAATCCATGGACCAAAGAGGTCCAGCTCTAAGTGAGAAGACCCAACCTCCCTTAGGGTAATAGAGCCATCTAAATCGGAAGGGGGTTGCTCCACACCCTTTTGGGGGTCGGCCTTGTGAGAAGAGTCCAGAAAAACAAGGGAGGAAGTCAAAGAAGTCATCGAAACTAGAGGGCAAATCCACTTTATGACCCACACAACTATACTTGAAACACACCAAAGGTAAATTCTCATATGAAACAGTTTGGAAAATTCCTTTCTTTAGGTGACCCAGTCATACTGCTTATGGGGTTTTGAAAGATCGATTTCTATACTAACCTTACATATCGACCCCTTTCAAACGAGAAAGAACATTCATCATTCTTTAGGGGACGACCTAGGAGAGAACCAAGATTAATAACACATTCTGTTCCAGTACTCCAAAGGAAGATTGACGAACTACACCTAGATAGGGACAGATGAGATCCTCTCTGTGAGAGGCTGGAAATTAGCTTTCTTGGGCATCAGATACAAAACCTCCCCTCGAATGGTCCATGGTCCCTCGGTGAGGATGCGAACAACCTCCGCTTTAGAAAAAAATTGAAAGCAAATAAAAACCTTAAGCCAAATTGATCACTTGGGACACCAAAGAACATTTCCATTAGTGAGAAACCACATATTTCAGGAAATCCAAAGTCGAAGTCGGAGGAAATGATTGATCAAACTAGATATTCAAGGTTTTTGCCATTCATGAGGAGTTTTTTCGTCAAATTCGATGAAATCCTTAGAAGCATCATAGATCCGGTTAAACAAAGAAGAAGATAGTAGTGAACTTGCATCTGGCCCATATGAAGGACCAATTAACATCAATGCCTAAGAGATGCTCTTTCCAGTGAAAGGGCCATCCAATTGGCTCTTCTTGGAAGGCGGAGGGGCATTGGAAGGATCCCGATGGAGTGGCCCATTTTTCTTGGTACTTGCCAAAGGAGAAAACCTTAGGGGTCTGGCTTGGCATCACTCCAGGAACCCTAACTGAAGGGATCGACACCACAGAAGAAGATGATGACACCCTAGGGAGGGGAACAACAATGGATGCAAGGAGAGAGCCAAGTAGGGGATGTGAAGCCAGTAGTTGGGGGCGGGGGGGGGGTGGGGAAGGGTGTGGTTGGGTCGCATCAAAGGTGGAATTAAGGAGGGAGAAGGCAATGGGGTTGTCCTTATCGCCTTAGAAACCCAGAGCTTCTCTCTCTAAGGAAAGAAGAGAGTTCCCTACTCTCTCACAAATTTATTTAATGCATTACAATCGACCATATCTTGTTCAGAACTTCACGGTTAGCCCCCAATTCCCTTCTCGCACTTTTCTAGTTCGAAAACCCTAAAGAAGATGCAGTGCAAGATTCTTTTCCGCCATCAATCTGGTCCTCATGATTAATCTAGGACTATGTGTTTTTGCTGCTTATCGATCCGATTGATGTGATTCTCCCGATAAGCTCTAACTCTGATGGCTGCCCTCCCTCCGCAAGCGGACAACTTCTAGATCACCCTTGTTCTTTCCCTCAGTGAGCTTTTTTTTTCCTCATAAATTTGATACTTTTGGTCATATTTTTATATGAAAAAGGTTTACTTGGTGGAATTGGTGGCACCTGCTATTTCTATTCTTCTGTTTCTCTTTGGAACAAATTGATTTATTTGTAGGACATGCTTAGATCATCACAAGAGGATGAAGGTAAAAAGTTTGCTATGAGGTTTGTTACCAATACTAGATATTTGCAAAGTTTTTAGCATTGTGGTGAGGCACTGCGGTTATATCTCTGAGACTTATGTGATGGTATATTTAATTTTGAAGTGTTCAATATTGGTTGGCATGTAGGACGAGCAACAACAAATTACTTTCATAGTGGAGGAATAGAAAGAGAAAAGTGAAAGATAATAACTAAAAATAATAAGCAAATGTATAACTATCCAATTGGCTCAAAGATAACACTCCTAGGATAGAAGTCTTGCACCTCCGCATGCCTCACAAGGTGGGAAAGGAAAAAAACTTGATTCATGGATCCTTTTTTTATTCATACATTACAATGTTATAGCCCATTTTTATATGCTCAAGTATAAGAATAAAAAGAAAATTACAGAAATTTAAAAAATTACAATCGCATCAAATCAAATATATGATATCTTGTTCTTCGTTTCTGATTTGATTTGAGAAATAGTCTTCCTCTCTTCATGATATTTTTGATTGATAATCTTTCATCTTTATAGAGATGAATCTTTAAGATATTCAATCAAGATTTGTAATTTTCAATAATATGATTTCTTTTTTGTTGTATTTTTTCTTTCTTTTTCTCCTCGTTGAGTAGATATTTTCATGTTATTACATATGTAAAATATCTCTAAACAAATTAAATTTATTTTATTAATAAATTAATTTAATTGCTCATGCATCATATTGTTTTACTGTTTCTTTTTCATTTCTGCTATTGAGCGAGCATGCACATGTGGAGATTTTGGAATCGAATGAATTGTTCCTTTAAAGTCAGAGACGATTGAATTTGATTGGCCTAGATGCATGCATAGCAATTCATGTGCAGAGTATAGTTTCATCAAAACTAAAATTTTAATTTCATTCTTCCTCAAATTAGTGACTATATTATGGATATATTAGATGACATTTTGGTCTCTTTGGTGTTTATGTAGCATTTACATGATGCCTTTTGTGGAAGTTGTATGATATACTGCCATGGTTGTTTTGACCAAATACAAAGTTTAATATGCTAATGAGTTAGTTTTAGTTCCAGAGCATGCTTCTGATGATTCTTGGTGTGATGATGGGCTTCTGAATGAAATCTCAGATGCTGACTTAAACAGAGAACAGAAGAGGCGTTATGATCAATTTTATACAGTATCCTTGCAATCTATAAATGATATGCATATCCTTTGTCCAAAACTCTTCATAGTAAAACTTTTAGGGCTTTAAACTTGAGGATGTATCATATGGAACCCTTGACAAAAGTTTATATGGGTTATCGAGATGGTATATCTGCAGGAAAGGAAGCTTCTGCCCAAGAGGGCTTCAACATTGGGTTTAAGCAATCTGCAAGCAGTGGTTACAAATGGGGAATTGTTAGAGGCATCACAAGGTGAAAAGTGATAGTATTTACTGATCTCTTTCTGCAGAAGAATTTTGGTATCTTATTTTTCCTACATTATTTCGTAGTGCATTTGTAAACCTCCCAGATCAATTCAAAGAAAAGTTAGTTAAGAAGCTTGAAGACAGATGCACGTTTCAAAGTCTTTACAAGCCCGTTCAAGAGATTTCCACGGACGATGCTCTGAGAATGTATCACTTTCAACTACAACAAGAAAATAAACAATCTCATCAAAGATCAAAAGCGACAGTATCATCGGCAATCGAAGATTTTGACTGCAATAAGTTAGACTTCTTTTTCAAGGAGCTTATGTTACTTGTAAGTGAGTCTTCTGAAATCAAAGCAAGTGTTGATGTTGTAAAAGGAGAGGAAGAAGAATGACCTTGATGTTGAAGTACTTGGAGGGATCGTTCAAATTCACTTACGTCTGAATTTTCTGGACAGATTGTAATTTTTTGATGGCCTCAGATTGCAATGAAAAGAACTGAACCATTGCTCCATTGCAGCATAATATATTTTGAGATTTTGCTTCAGAAAAATAGGTTCCAAATTTCAGAGTATTGACTATTCTTCCACTGGAACTGTGCCGTCATTTTTGGGAACGTTGAAAGCACTCATGGTTTGATAATAATCTCCTTCCGAAATGCAATACTTTTTCATTGTGTTTGATGTTGAGCATGGCCTTTCTTTTTCCTCCTAGTTTTGCACACTGTAAATATAAGCATAAGATGCTTCTCCAACAATAACGATAGAATCTGATGAGAGGTTAATCAAGTAGCACTATATTGAAATGAATGAGATACTATTTTCAAACTAATACAAACAACTCTTACACTTTTTTCTTTCCTTTTTTCTGAATAAATTTCTACTTTCAGAATGCATTTACTTCAGCTTTAAATTAACATCGTATTTCATTAATTAGATTTTTTTTTACACTAAGTTAAAGTCATATGGTTGAGTTTTTCTGATCTTTCTTATGTATTTAGCAAGTCAATTCAATAGCCATAAATTTTTGATTTGCCAAATAAATCAGCAATTACCAACTTAACTCTCTTTGACCTTTAATTAATTGTAATCTTAGATGTCTAAGCATATTACAACTATGTCATGCTCCACAATATAGTATTTGTATAAATTATAAATTATAAAATATAAGTCTCATTAAATGTATTCATGTGTATAATTCTAGATTAATTATATATTATTTTTATAATTAATTATTATTTTTGAATGTGTCGGAGAATATTAAATCATATTGTCTTAGCATCTAGTAAAATCGGAGTCAGAATATCCAATGATCTTCAAATGGTCTGATCTCCCATATGATCTTTTGTTCTCTTTAAATATCTCATGACTCTTTTAGCTACATTCCAATGATTCATTCCATGATTGCTTAAGTATCTATCTAACATTCCAACAATGTACATTATATCGTGACGCGTACAAACCTGTGCATACATTAGACTCCCTAAAGCTAATGCATAGGAAATCTTCTGCATTTCTTAAGTTTCCAGATTTTTTTTAAGGCACTAATTGAGACTGAACTTGTCTCCCTTTGTGATAGGGGTGTCTCCTGGTTTACAATCCTATATGCTAAACCTTTTGAGTACTTTATCGATATAGTTCCTTTGTAATAATCCTAGAATACCTCGCGATCTATCTCGGTGTATCTTGATTCCTAATACAAAAGGGGTATCACCAAGATCTTTCATCTCAAAATTTCTAGATAAAAATCTCTTGGTTTCGTGCAATATGTCTATATCATTAGTGGCAAGCAGAATGTCATCCGTATAAAATATAAGTAAAATAAATTTGCTCCCACTGAATTTATGATACATGCAATCATCAACAACATTCATCTTAAAACCAAATGAGATAATTACTTGATGAAATTTGTGATACTACTAAAAGGATGTTTGTTTTGTTAGGATCGAAATCGGCACTAAGAGGGGGGGAGTGTGAATTAGTGCTTACGATAAAAATTACATCGATTCGAAAATTTCGTTCGATAAAATCATATTGGAAATATGTTTAACTCGAAAACGTTCATAAAAATGTAATGAGCAAGTAAAGCAGTTTGCAATAAAGGTAAACAACAAAATATAAATACAAACTAAGTTTTATAGTGGTTCGATCATCGTGACCTGCATCCACTCCTGATTCCTCTTCACTCAAGGCCATCGGCTTTCACTATCGATCTTCTTTCAACGGAGGAAGATCAACTATCCTTTTACACCCATTTTCTCCTTTTCACCGGTTTAGGAGATAACCTTTACAACCTCACCTCTCTCTTAAACTTCATATATAATACTGAGAGCTTGAGACGAGTTTTTATAATATTACTATAGCATTTTTCTTTTCTTTAACTCACAATTGATGTGTTTACTGAGTAAGGATGAGTAGGGCTTTTTTAGGCCCCAAATGAATTCAAATTTAGGGACCAAATGATCTCATCTTGGGTTTTCGGGGTACTAGCAATACCACCGCCTGCTAGTTTGAGACTAGGTGGTACCATCGCCTAACACAGTCTGGGAGATTGTATCTGAGCAATATTATCACCTAAACTGGCAGTGTCACAGCTTGGGCCAACTATGGGTCACTAATTGGGCCTTCCACTTGGCCCAAAATAACCCCAATTCAGGCCGAGTTAACCCATAATTGAGTTGGTCTAATTACATTCTAAACAATCCAATTAGAACTAAAACTACTTCGATCTAGACAAATTATTATAAGTAAGAATTCTAAGTTATCCAACATGTCATTGGTTCATCCGATGCTTCACCCGAACCTTCGGCATATCGTCCTCTCTTATGATGTATTGCCCAATCGACATGTTGATATCCGCAACACCCGATCTCCTTAGTGCAATGTCTGATCCTTTTGGCCCGATGCTCGAACTCATGGCACGAAGCCTTCTGCTGATATGTCGACCATTCCTCCGGTCCGACATCCAATCTTCTGACATGTTCCATTTTAGCCCAACTTTTGATTCCACCGCTTTAATCAATTTATCTTTCCTGATTGAATATAGTCCTACGTCACTTAAATGTACATTAGATCGTAAACTCATTAATTGATTTCATCGTCAAAATCCAAGATTCAATATGTTTTATCTCATAGATAGATTTTATCAATTTACATATTATTTTCTTTAGGTTCTTTTGATACAAAGTATTCTGGTTGTACCATATAAATTATTTCATCAATATTTCCATTGAGAATTGTTATTTTGACATCCATCTAAAAGAGCTCCAAATCAAAATGTGTGGCTAAAGCCATAATTATTCTAAAAGAGTCATTCGTTAAAACCGGAGAGGTTTATTTAAAGTCAATCCCTTCTTTTTGAGTATAGCCCTTTGCCACAAGACGTGCATTATATCTCTCCACATTACCATTAGAATCCCCTTTGGTTTTAAAAATTCATTTACAACCAATAGGTTTCACTCCTTCTAGTAATGGGACAAGTTCTCAAACTTTATTGTCTTGTATGGACTTATACTCTTGATTCATTGCTTTAATCCACTTATCAGAATTGGAATCCTCTATGGCTTGACAGAAGTTGATTGGATCATCTTCCATCATATCACTACTTTTTTCATGTTCCCAGAGAAATACCATATAATCATATGAAATGACACTCCTCCTTACCCTAATGGATCATCACAAAGGTGCTAGCTCTTGTGGCATATGTTCTTATGGATGTTGAGTTTGATCCTCATGAATAATTTTCTTATACTATATGAGAGTTGAAATAACTATATCCTTTTGAGGTATTGAATTTACCACATCAGTGGCAACTATATAAATTGGATTAAATTGAACCAATTCTTCCTCAAACGTAAAGTCTTTAACCTTATTTCTCCCCCCAAACTCAATATCCTTGTAGCAATACTCGTCTCAAAAATATTTATTGATTTGAGATTATAAAATTTGTACCCCTTAGATCGTTCAGAATAACCAATAAAATAATTGCTTATTGTTTGGGGTTCCAATTTCTTTTCGTTAGGCCTGTAAAGCCTTGTCTTAGATAGACAACCTATGAAAGTGTCTTAGACTAGGCTTTCTTCCGGTCCAAAGCTCATAAGGTGTTTTTGTAGTTGCTTTAATTGGTACTCTATAAGAATGTAAGCTATAGTTTTTATTGCTTCTCTTCAGGGTGACTCTGGCAAAGTAGATTAAAAAATCATATTTCTTACTATGTCTTTAAGTATGCAGTTTCGTCTTTCAACTACACCATTCATGTTAGGTGACCTTGGCATTTTATACAGAGGGATAATTCCACACTCCTCTAAGCATAGAGCAAATGGTCCTCGACGTTATTCACTTGAGCCGTCATTTCTGTTGTAATATTCCCCTCCACGGTTAGATCTAATGCTTTATATATATATATATATATATATATATATATATATATATATATATATATATATATATATATATATTCACTGTTGAATTAGATGCGGTCATCAAATTTGTGATCAAGATCGTAGGATCATGTGATCCTACGGCCCAGATTGAGATTTGGAGCTGGACCTGACGTTTGAATCGGATACAAAGCTTGACTAGAATGGAGTTACGAGTTGACTTAGAGTCGGTCGATTCAACTTAAGCAAGTTGGGATATAAATGTTTTGAAAAAGAAATAACGTGTCACGGCCTTCTTGGTGGTGCACGATTGTAGGCGAACCCTAGTGGAAATACCAATCTCCAGCTCCGCAAACGAGATCAGGAATCACGGCCCACGCTCTCCTCTCCTCTCCTCCCTCTCTCTCCACCATCCTAAATACTTCACTCCTCCCTCTCCCGCGCAGCCAACCCCTTATTCCCAATGACTTGATTGAAGACGGCGGGTTTCAAAGTTGGTGAGGAGGTGCCGATGAAGGAGGAGGACGAGTTTATGCTTTTAAGAAATTGCTTCCTCGAGACCTCCTCGACATTAATCTCGTTGATGAAAGGTTCTGGTTCGATTCAAGTGATATGGATTGTTGTTATTTTGGTTTGCTCTTCATGGTATTGTTCTGTTATCGAGTGATGAGGGTTTGTTCATTTTTGTTTTCATATTCTCGTTGCCAAGAAAATAGTTATAAGACAGAGAGAGAGCGCCGACAAACATTTCAATTCGTGTCAAAACCGACGTAGACTAACTTACCAAAAATCGAAAGCTTAAAATAAATTAATTTTTTATAAATAAAATATTAATTTGATTATGTTGTTGTAAGCTCATTTACAAGATGAGTATTTGACCCTAAGGTTTTCTCCTTTGGCAAGTACCAAGAAAAATGGCGACGCACGGACGTGAGGGGATCATTAAAACGCACGGACGGACGTGAGGGGATCATTAAATCGCACGGACGTGAGGGGATCATTAAAACGCACGGACGTGAGGGGATCATTAAAACGCACGTCCGTGCGTCGCCACCAACAGCGAAATAGGAGCGGGCGAGGAACGTGAGGGGATCATTAAAACGCACGGACGTGAGGGGATCATTAAATCGCAACTACAGAGAGAAGCAGTGTAGAACGAGGAGGTCGAGGAGCAGTGACGGCCAGGACCGAAGAGCCAAGTAAGAATCCGCCATTTCCACCGTCTCTCTCTCTCACTCTCCCTGACTCCGGGGGTGATATGGCGAGGGCGTCTCATGCTTAGTGACGCGGTTGATATCGGATTCGGGGAGTGGCCTCCGGAGCCGTCGGATCCGGGTGGGGTTGCAGCCGCCGCCGTTCTCCCTGTAGTTGCGATTTAATGATCCCCTCACGTCCGTGCGTTTTAATGATCCCCTCACGTTCCTCGCCCGCTCCTATTTCGCTGTTGGTGGCGACGCACGGACGTGCGTTTTAATGATCCCCTCACGTCCGTGCGTTTTAATGATCCCCTCACGTCCGTGCGATTTAATGATCCCCTCACGTCCGTCCGTGCGTTTTAATGATCCCCTCACGTCCGTGCGTCGCCATTTTGAGCGGAGAACGCACGGACGTGAGGGGATCATTAAAACGCACGGACGTGAGGGGATCATTAAAACGCACGTCCGTGCGTCGCCACCAACAGCGAAATAGGAGCGGGCGAGGAACGTGAGGGGATCATTAAAACGCACGGACGTGAGGGGATCATTAAATCGCAACTACAGGGAGAACGGCGGCGGCTGCAACCCCACCCGGATCCGACGGCTCCGGAGGCCACTCCCCGAATCCGATATCAACCGCGTCACTAAGCATGAGACGCCCTCGCCATATCACCCCCGGAGGCAGGGAGAGTGAGAGAGAGAGACGGTGGAAATGGCGGATTCTTACTTGGCTCTTCGGTCCTGGCCGTCACTGCTCCTCGACCTCCTCGTTCTACACTGCTTCTCTCTGTAGTTGCGATTTAATGATCCCCTCACGTCCGTGCGTCGCCACTAACAGCGAAATAGGAGCGGGCGAGGAAGACGAGATCGAGAGACGGAGCTTCACTCGTCCCACCCAGTTGTCCCGCTCGTCGAAAACCCCTACCTTTGCTCCTCAGGCGATCGATCCCGTCGTCGAGCCCTGCCCCCAGGTTTGCCTCCACTCCTTTCTCCTACCCCGTTCCTATTGCGACGCATTGATATGCTCTTGTTTCTTTTGCTATGGAGCTCGTCTCGATTTCCGTTTAATTGCTCAGGGTTGTATTTGTTCTGCGTGGATTCTCGGTTCTATTTGGATTACGCCTTTTCTTCTATGTTTCTCGTGAGGTTCATCGTGGCGGATCCTCTTGGGAAATCTCAATTAGGGTTTGGATTGTGGGGGCGTGGGGCTTTAATTTGATTAATTATGTTATTTGGATTGTTGATTGCTCGAATTTGGATGGTGAATCACGGGAAGTGCCATTGTGTAACATTTATTTATGTTTTGTAGATAAGAGTTTTTGGTCCTTCCGCAGCTACTCAAGTGCTCGGCCTATTGTCAGAGCTGGAATGGAGGGCATAAATGGTATATAAACTTGGTCTTGTTTTTCATTGTTTAGCTATAAGTTGTTGTCAACTTGTTGTCAAAGCTTTGGGAGTTGAGATGCATTAAAGAGAGTTTGCAATTTTGTTACAAGCATTGATTGAAAAGGCGCTAGGTGCCAAAAGGTGCTCAGGTCCAAAAACGTCCGAGGTGCTAGGCGTTCGTCTGAGTGAAGCGAGACGCTAAAATATAAAAATATATAATATAATTAATAAATATATTTATTTAAATAAAAATATATCATTTATTCTGAAACCTAATAATAATTTTAAATAAATAAAAATTAATAGTATTAAAATCAAAATAATATATTATTAATCTAATAAATAAAAATACTATTACTAGTATATAGTTAGTAGCAAGGTCTATCATACCGAAGCGTACCATCCGTACCCGGCGGTACGTACCGATCCGATAGGTTACCGGTATGCGGATCGCCCGATACCGCTACAGTGCTACAGTATGAAAAAAGTATAAAATTGTTCGGTACGCCCTGATGTACCGCCCGGTACACCGGTACCGTACCGTACCGTACCGAGCTCGGGTCGAAACGCCTGTACGGTACGGTACGACGAACCTTGGTTAGTAGCATATTGTTAATATATTGATAACAGTATACTATTGAAGTAAGAAGAGTGTGAGTAAGAGGAAGACTGAGGCTACTGACTGAGAGCAGCGGCAGCGGTAGCAACGAGAAGCGATAGTGGCAGCGGCAGCGGTAGCGGCGAGCGATGGCAACGGGAGCGGCGACAGTGGCAACGACAGTGGTAGTAACGAGTAGCGGGAGTAGGAGCGGCGAGCGGCGATAGTGGCAGCAGCAGCAGTAGTAGCGAGCAGAGGCAGCGGGAGCGGCAACAGTGTCAACGGGAGCAGGAGTGGCGAGCGACGATAGTGGCAGCGACAGCAGTAACAGCGAGTAGTGGCAGCGGGAGCGGCGATAGTGGCAGCGGTAGCAGCGAGCAGGGGGGAGCGAGAGCGGGAGCGGCGAGCGACGACAGTGGCAGCGGCAGCGAGAGCAAGAGCGACGAGCGACGATAGTGGCAGCGATAGCGGTAGCAGTGGCAGCGGCAGTGGGAGTGGAAGTGGCGAGCGGGGTTAGAGTTGGGGAAGTCGTGAGAAGAAGGCTGATATCGGTGCTTTAGTTGGTTCGATTGGACCAACTAAAGCACCGGAGATTGAACCAGACCTAAAACGCTGGTTCGGTCGCTGGGTTTAACCCGGGTGCTCGCCCGACGCCTGGGCTCGGGCGAGCGCCCAAGCGACGCGCTTCGGGCCTCCCCTCGCTTAGGAAGATGAACTTGACTTCGATATTTTCTGTTTCTATATCACTTTATTTCAATGCTTGGCAACACTGATATATCTAAGCTTGCATGCTGCTTTACTTCACTTAAGAGGTATATCTTTTAGAAAGCTTTAATCTGATTTTGGATTCCAATTTTAGGCTGCAGTACACTAGAAACTTGTTATGGACTGCTAACAATCTTGACATGTTTATGTTTTATCAATGAAATCAACCATAAAATTGCTTTTATTTTCATATACAACAGTTCTTAACTCTGAAAATAAAAAGTATGTAATGTCAGCAGTAGGTTGACATAAAGGAAAACTTGCATATACCTCCATAGTATAATAGCAAGAAATAATGTGTGAAGAATAGGGTTTCAGTTTCCTCACCTTCTTAACCATTTGCATTTGCAAACATGGGATAATAGTGATGGACTATTCAACTCTACTATGCAACTCTAACAATTGTGACTTGTCTGTATATATTGTGCAATTGTGACTTCACGCAAGATGCACAAGATGACACAGGAGAGTTCAAGAATGAAGATATAAAGATATCTTGATGTATTTTTTTTCGAGATGATGTGGAATTTATAATTGTCTCACTTTGATATTGATTTTTGGATAAAATAAAGATTGTAATGTGAAGTTTCAAATATCAATAATTTTATCTTGAATTTATGAAAAAGTTTTGGTATGATTTTGAAATTATTAAAAATTGATAGGTAATTAATAAAATTATTATTGACAGTATAGTGACACTCAAATAATCCATTACTAATTTTTTTTATATTTTAGTGACAGGTCAAGCCATCACTAAATTATTATTATCTTTTCCATTTAATCAGTAAGAGTTAATTATATTGTCACTAAAATTGTTAGTCAATTCTTTTAGTGACAGAAGTGTTCATAACCAATTGTTGTCACAGAAATATTAATTTATCAATTTATTTATTTTTAGCGATAGAATTTAATGTTTTAGCTACAAATATAAACTATCACTAAAAACTATAATTTAATGACATATGTGTCTTTTTTTGTTACTAAAACTTTTAGCCACGAGATCTATGCTGACGGAAGCTAGTGATGGCTCATTTTGCACTAATTCTTTTAGTGACAACTTTTGTTCATGGTTAATAACTATTTTTCTTATAGTGTAGGGGGCATGTGACCTGTATGTGTGCCGATATCTCAAGGAGCAGAGGAAACCAATGGCCTCGATCGCTTCCTCGACATGGCACCACCCCACCCCCCTATTCCGATCGATTTCGATCAGCGTTGGCTTGGCTGTGCCGACGACCAATCGGGCAACGCTTCTCAACTTTAATCCATGGACCAAAGAGGTCCAGCTCTAAGTGAGAAGACCCAACCTCCCTTAGGGTAATAGAGCCATCTAAATCGGAAGGGGGTTGCTCCACACCCTTTTGGGGGTCGGCCTTGTGAGAAGAGTCCAGAAAAACAAGGGAGGAAGTCAAAGAAGTCATCGAAACTAGAGGGCAAATCCACTTTATGACCCACACAACTATACTTGAAACACACCAAAGGTAAATTCTCATATGAAACAGTTTGGAAAATTCCTTTCTTTAGGTGACCCAGTCATACTGCTTATGGGGTTTTGAAAGATCGATTTCTATACTAACCTTACATATCGACCCCTTTCAAACGAGAAAGAACATTCATCATTCTTTAGGGGACGACCTAGGAGAGAACCAAGATTAATAACACATTCTGTTCCAGTACTCCAAAGGAAGATTGACGAACTACACCTAGATAGGGACAGATGAGATCCTCTCTGTGAGAGGCTGGAAATTAGCTTTCTTGGGCATCAGATACAAAACCTCCCCTCGAATGGTCCATGGTCCCTCGGTGAGGATGCGAACAACCTCCGCTTTAGAAAAAAATTGAAAGCAAATAAAAACCTTAAGCCAAATTGATCACTTGGGACACTAAAGAACATTTCCATTAGTGAGAAACCACATATTTCAGGAAATCCAAAGTCGAAGTCGGAGGAAATGATTGATCAAACTAGATATTCAAGGTTTTTGCCATTCATGAGGAGTTTTTTCGTCAAATTCGATGAAATCCTTAGAAGCATCATAGATCCGGTTAAACAAAGAAGAAGATAGTAGTGAACTTGCATCTGGCCCATATGAAGGACCAATTAACATCAATGCCTAAGAGATGCTCTTTCCAGTGAAAGGGCCATCCAATTGGCTCTTCTTGGAAGGCGGAGGGGCATTGGAAGGATCCCGATGGAGTGGCCCATTTTTCTTGGTACTTGCCAAAGGAGAAAACCTTAGGGGTCTGGCTTGGCATCACTCCAGGAACCCTAACTGAAGGGATCGACACCACAGAAGAAGATGATGACACCCTAGGGAGGGGAACAACAATGGATGCAAGGAGAGAGCCAAGTAGGGGATGTGAAGCCAGTAGTTGGGGGCGGGGGGGGGTGGGGAAGGGTGTGGTTGGGTCGCATCAAAGGTGGAATTAAGGAGGGAGAAGGCAATGGGGTTGTCCTTATCGCCTTAGAAACCCAGAGCTTCTCTCTCTAAGGAAAGAAGAGAGTTCCCTACTCTCTCACAAATTTATTTAATGCATTACAATCGACCATATCTTGTTCAGAACTTCACGGTTAGCCCTCAATTCCCTTCTCGCACTTTTCTAGTTCGAAAACCCTAAAGAAGATGCAGTGCAAGATTCTTTTCCGCCATCAATCTGGTCCTCATGATTAATCTAGGACTATGTGTTTTTGCTGCTTATCGATCCGATTGATGTGATTCTCCCGATAAGCTCTAACTCTGATGGCTGCCCTCCCTCCGCAAGCGGACAACTTCTAGATCACCCTTGTTCTTTCCCTCAGTGAGCTTTTTTTTTCCTCATAAATTTGATACTTTTGGTCATATTTTTATATGAAAAAGGTTTACTTGGTGGAATTGGTGGCACCTGCTATTTCTATTCTTCTGTTTCTCTTTGGAACAAATTGATTTATTTGTAGGACATGCTTAGATCATCACAAGAGGATGAAGGTAAAAAGTTTGCTATGAGGTTTGTTACCAATACTAGATATTTGCAAAGTTTTTAGCATTGTAGTGAGGCACTGCGGTTATATCTCTGAGACTTATGTGATGGTATATTTAATTTTGAAGTGTTCAATATTGGTTGGCATGTAGGACGAGCAACAACAAATTACTTTCATAGTGGAGGAATAGAAAGAGAAAAGTGAAAGATAATAACTAAAAATAATAAGCAAATGTATAACTATCCAATTGGCTCAAAGATAACACTCCTAGGATAGAAGTCTTGCACCTCCGCATACCTCACAAGGTGGGAAAGGAAAAAAACTTGATTCATGGATCCTTTTTTTATTCATACATTACAATGTTATAGCCCATTTTTATATGCTCAAGTATAAGAATAAAAAGAAAATTACAGAAATTTAAAAAATTACAATCGCATCAAATCAAATATATGATATCTTGTTCTTCGTTTCTGATTTGATTTGAGAAATAGTCTTCCTCTCTTCATGATATTTTTGATTGATAATCTTTCATCTTTATAGAGATGAATCTTTAAGATATTCAATCAAGATTTGTAATTTTCAATAATATGATTTCTTTTTTGTTGTATTTTTTCTTTCTTTTTCTCCTCGTTGAGTAGATATTTTCATGTTATTACATATGTAAAATATCTCTAAACAAATTAAATTTATTTTATTAATAAATTAATTTAATTGCTCATGCATCATATTGTTTTACTGTTTCTTTTTCATTTCTGCTATTGAGCGAGCATGCACATGTGGAGATTTTGGAATCGAATGAATTGTTCCTTTAAAGTCAGAGACGATTGAATTTGATTGGCCTAGATGCATGCATAGCAATTCATGTGCAGAGTATAGTTTCATCAAAACTAAAATTTTAATTTCATTCTTCCTCAAATTAGTGACTATATTATGGATATATTAGATGACATTTTGGTCTCTTTGGTGTTTATGTAGCATTTACATGATGCCTTTTGTGGAAGTTGTATGATATACTGCCATGGTTGTTTTGACCAAATACAAAGTTTAATATGCTAATGAGTTAGTTTTAGTTCCAGAGCATGCTTCTGATGATTCTTGGTGTGATGATGGGCTTCTGAATGAAATCTCAGATGCTGACTTAAACAGAGAACAGAAGAGGCGTTATGATCAATTTTATACAGTATCCTTGCAATCTATAAATGATATGCATATCCTTTGTCCAAAACTCTTCATAGTAAAACTTTTAGGGCTTTAAACTTGAGGATGTATCATATGGAACCCTTGACAAAAGTTTATATGGGTTATCGAGATGGTATATCTGCAGGAAAGGAAGCTTCTGCCCAAGAGGGCTTCAACATTGGGTTTAAGCAATCTGCAAGCAGTGGTTACAAATGGGGAATTGTTAGAGGCATCACAAGGTGAAAAGTGATAGTATTTACTGATCTCTTTCTGCAGAAGAATTTTGGTATCTTATTTTTCCTACATTATTTCGTAGTGCATTTGTAAACCTCCCAGATCAATTCAAAGAAAAGTTAGTTAAGAAGCTTGAAGACAGATGCACGTTTCAAAGTCTTTACAAGCCCGTTCAAGAGATTTCCACGGACGATGCTCTGAGAATGTATCACTTTCAACTACAACAAGAAAATAAACAATCTCATCAAAGATCAAAAGCGACAGTATCATCGGCAATCGAAGATTTTGACTGCAATAAGTTAGACTTCTTTTTCAAGGAGCTTATGTTACTTGTAAGTGAGTCTTCTGAAATCAAAGCAAGTGTTGATGTTGTAAAAGGAGAGGAAGAAGAATGACCTTGATGTTGAAGTACTTGGAGGGATCGTTCAAATTCACTTACGTCTGAATTTTCTGGACAGATTGTAATTTTTTGATGGCCTCAGATTGCAATGAAAAGAACTGAACCATTGCTCCATTGCAGCATAATATATTTTGAGATTTTGCTTCAGAAAAATAGGTTCCAAATTTCAGAGTATTGACTATTCTTCCACTGGAACTGTGCCGTCATTTTTGGGAACGTTGAAAGCACTCATGGTTTGATAATAATCTCCTTCCGAAATGCAATACTTTTTCATTGTGTTTGATGTTGAGCATGGCCTTTCTTTTTCCTCCTAGTTTTGCACACTGTAAATATAAGCATAAGATGCTTCTCCAACAATAACGATAGAATCTGATGAGAGGTTAATCAAGTAGCACTATATTGAAATGAATGAGATACTATTTTCAAACTAATACAAACAACTCTTACACTTTTTTCTTTCCTTTTTTCTGAATAAATTTCTACTTTCAGAATGCATTTACTTCAGCTTTAAATTAACATCGTATTTCATTAATTAGATTTTTTTTTACACTAAGTTAAAGTCATATGGTTGAGTTTTTCTGATCTTTCTTATGTATTTAGCAAGTCAATTCAATAGCCATAAATTTTTGATTTGCCAAATAAATCAGCAATTACCAACTTAACTCTCTTTGACCTTTAATTAATTGTAATCTTAGATGTCTAAGCATATTACAACTATGTCATGCTCCACAATATAGTATTTGTATAAATTATAAATTATAAATTATAAAATATAAGTCTCATTAAATGTATTCATGTGTATAATTCTAGATTAATTATATATTATTTTTATAATTAATTATTATTTTTGAATGTGTCGGAGAATATTAAATCATATTGTCTTAGCATCTAGTAAAATCGGAGTCAGAATATCCAATGATCTTCAAATGGTCTGATCTCCCATATGATCTTTTGTTCTCTTTAAATATCTCATGACTCTTTTAGCTACATTCCAATGATTCATTCCATGATTGCTTAAGTATCTATCTAACATTCCAACAATGTACATTATATCTTGACGCGTACAAACCTGTGCATACATTAGACTCCCTAAAGCTAATGCATAGGAAATCTTCTGCATTTCTTAAGTTTCCAGATTTTTTTTAAGGCACTAATTGAGACTGAACTTGTCTCCCTTTGTGATAGGGGTGTCTCCTGGTTTACAATCCTATATGCTAAACCTTTTGAGTACTTTATCGATATAGTTCCTTTGTAATAATCCTAGAATACCTTGCGATCTATCTCGGTGTATCTTGATTCCTAATACAAAAGGGGTATCACCAAGATCTTTCATCTCAAAATTTCTAGATAAAAATCTCTTGGTTTCGTGCAATATGTCTATATCATTAGTGGCAAGCAGAATGTCATCCATATAAAATATAAGTAAAATAAATTTGCTCCCACTGAATTTATGATACATGCAATCATCAACAACATTCATCTTAAAACCAAATGAGATAATTACTTGATGAAATTTGTGATACTACTAAAAGGATGTTTGTTTTGTTAGGATCGAAATCGGCACTAAGAGGGGGGGAGTGTGAATTAGTGCTTACGATAAAAATTACATCGATTCGAAAATTTCGTTCGATAAAATCATATTGGAAATATGTTTAACTCGAAAACGTTCATAAAAATGTAATGAGCAAGTAAAGCAGTTTGCAATAAAGGTAAACAACAAAATATAAATACAAACTAAGTTTTATAGTGGTTCGATCATCGTGACCTGCATCCACTCCTGATTCCTCTTCACTCAAGGCCATCGGCTTTCACTATCGATCTTCTTTCAACGGAGGAAGATCAACTATCCTTTTACACCCATTTTCTCCTTTTCACCGGTTTAGGAGATAACCTTTACAACCTCACCTCTCTCTTAAACTTCATATATAATACTGAGAGCTTGAGACGAGTTTTTATAATATTACTATAGCATTTTTCTTTTCTTTAACTCACAATTGATGTGTTTACTGAGTAAGGATGAGTAGGGCTTTTTTAGGCCCCAAATGAATTCAAATTTAGGGACCAAATGATCTCATCTTGGGTTTTCGGGGTACTAGCAATACCACCGCCTGCTAGTTTGAGACTAGGTGGTACCATCGCCTAACACAGTCTGGGAGATTGTATCTGAGCAATATTATCACCTAAACTGGCAGTGTCACAGCTTGGGCCAACTATGGGTCACTAATTGGGCCTTCCACTTGGCCCAAAATAACCCCAATTCAGGCCGAGTTAACCCATAATTGAGTTGGTCTAATTACATTCTAAACAATCCAATTAGAACTAAAACTACTTCGATCTAGACAAATTATTATAAGTAAGAATTCTAAGTTATCCAACATGTCATTGGTTCATCCGATGCTTCACCCGAACCTTCGGCATATCGTCCTCTCTTATGATGTATTGCCCAATCGACATGTTGATATCCGCAACACCCGATCTCCTTAGTGCAATGTCTGATCCTTTTGGCCCGATGCTCGAACTCATGGCACGAAGCCTTCTGCTGATATGTCGACCATTCCTCCGGTCCGACATCCAATCTTCTGACATGTTCCATTTTAGCCCAACTTTTGATTCCACCGCTTTAATCAATTTATCTTTCCTGATTGAATATAGTCCTACGTCACTTAAATGTACATTAGATCGTAAACTCATTAATTGATTTCATCGTCAAAATCCAAGATTCAATATGTTTTATCTCATAGATAGATTTTATCAATTTACATATTATTTTCTTTAGGTTCTTTTGATACAAAGTATTCTGGTTGTACCATATAAATTATTTCATCAATATTTCCATTGAGAATTGTTATTTTGACATCCATCTAAAAGAGCTCCAAATCAAAATGTGTGGCTAAAGCCATAATTATTCTAAAAGAGTCATTCGTTAAAACCGGAGAGGTTTATTTAAAGTCAATCCCTTCTTTTTGAGTATAGCCCTTTGCCACAAGACGTGCATTATATCTCTCCACATTACCATTAGAATCCCCTTTGGTTTTAAAAATTCATTTACAACCAATAGGTTTCACTCCTTCTAGTAATGGGACAAGTTCTCAAACTTTATTGTCTTGTATGGACTTATACTCTTGATTCATTGCTTTAATCCACTTATCAGAATTGGAATCCTCTATGGCTTGACAGAAGTTGATTGGATCATCTTCCATCATATCACTACTTTTTTCATGTTCCCAGAGAAATACCATATAATCATATGAAATGACACTCCTCCTTACCCTAATGGATCATCACAAAGGTGCTAGCTCTTGTGGCATATGTTCTTATGGATGTTGAGTTTGATCCTCATGAATAATTTTCTTATACTATATGAGAGTTGAAATAACTATATCCTTTTGAGGTATTGAATTTACCACATCAGTGGCAACTATATAAATTGGATTAAATTGAACCAATTCTTCCTCAAACGTAAAGTCTTTAACCTTATTTCTCCCCCCAAACTCAATATCCTTGTAGCAATACTCGTCTCAAAAATATTTATTGATTTGGGATTATAAAATTTGTACCCCTTAGATCGTTCAGAATAACCAATAAAATAATTGCTTATTGTTTGGGGTTCCAATTTCTTTTCGTTAGGCCTGTAAAGCCTTGTCTTAGATAGACAACCTATGAAAGTGTCTTAGACTAGGCTTTCTTCCGGTCCAAAGCTCATAAGGTGTTTTTGTAGTTGCTTTAATTGGTACTCTATAAGAATGTAAGCTATAGTTTTTATTGCTTCTCTTCAGGGTGACTCTGGCAAAGTAGATTAAAAAATCATATTTCTTACTATGTCTTTAAGTATGCAGTTTCGTCTTTCAACTACACCATTCATGTTAGGTGACCTTGGCATTTTATACAGAGGGATAATTCCACACTCCTCTAAGCATAGAGCAAATGGTCCTCGACGTTATTCACTTGAGCCGTCATTTCTGTTGTAATATTCCCCTCCACGGTTAGATCTAATGCTTTATATATATATATATATATATATATTCACTGTTGAATTAGATGCGGTCATCAAATTTGTGATCAAGATCGTAGGATCATGTGATCCTACGGCCCAGATTGAGATTTGGAGCTGGACCTGACGTTTGAATCGGATACAAAGCTTGACTAGAATGGAGTTACGAGTTGACTTAGAGTCGGTCGATTCAACTTAAGCAAGTTGGGATATAAATGTTTTGAAAAAGAAATAACGTGTCACGGCCTTCTTGGTGGTGCGCGATTGTAGGCGAACCCTAGTGGAAATACCAATCTCCAGCTCCGCAAACGAGATCAGGAATCACGGCCCACGCTCTCCTCTCCTCTCCTCCCTCTCTCTCCACCATCCTAAATACTTCACTCCTCCCTCTCCCGCGCAGCCAACCCCTTATTCCCAATGACTTGATTGAAGACGGCGGGTTTCAAAGTTGGTGAGGAGGTGCCGATGAAGGAGGAGGACGAGTTTATGCTTTTAAGAAATTGCTTCCTCGAGACCTCCTCGACATTAATCTCGTTGATGAAAGGTTCTGGTTCGATTCAAGTGATATGGATTGTTGTTATTTTGGTTTGCTCTTCATGGTATTGTTCTGTTATCGAGTGATGAGGGTTTGTTCATTTTTGTTTTCATATCCTCGTTGCCAAGAAAATAGTTATAAGACAGAGAGAGAGCGCCGACAAACATTTCAATTCGTGTCAAAACCGACGTAGACTAACTTACCAAAAATCGAAAGCTTAAAATAAATTAATTTTTTATAAATAAAATATTAATTTGATTATGTTGTTGTAAGCTCATTTACAAGATGAGTATTTGACCCTAAGGTTTTCTCCTTTGGCAAGTACCAAGAAAAATGGCGACGCACGGACGTGAGGGGATCATTAAAACGCACGGACGGACGTGAGGGGATCATTAAATCGCACGGACGTGAGGGGATCATTAAAACGCACGGACGTGAGGGGATCATTAAAACACACGTCCGTGCGTCGCCACCAACAGCGAAATAGGAGCGGGCGAGGAACGTGAGGGGATCATTAAAACGCACGGACGTGAGGGGATCATTAAATCGCAACTACAGAGAGAAGCAGTGTAGAACGAGGAGGTCGAGGAGCAGTGACGGCCAGGACCGAAGAGCCAAGTAAGAATCCGCCATTTCCACCGTCTCTCTCTCTCACTCTCCCTGCCTCCGGGGGTGATATGGCGAGGGCGTCTCATGCTTAGTGACGCGGTTGATATCGGATTCGGGGAGTGGCCTCCGGAGCCGTCGGATCCGGGTGGGGTTGCAGCCGCCGCCGTTCTCCCTGTAGTTGCGATTTAATGATCCCCTCACGTCCGTGCGTTTTAATGATCCCCTCACGTTCCTCGCCCGCTCCTATTTCGCTGTTGGTGGCGACGCACGGACGTGCGTTTTAATGATCCCCTCATGTCCGTGCGTTTTAATGATCCCCTCACGTCCGTGCGATTTAATGATCCCCTCACGTCCGTCCGTGCGTTTTAATGATCCCCTCACGTCCGTGCGTCGCCATTTTGAGCGGAGAACGCACGGACGTGAGGGGATCATTAAAACGCACGGACGTGAGGGGATCATTAAAACGCACGTCCGTGCGTCGCCACCAACAGCGAAATAGGAGCGGGCGAGGAACGTGAGGGGATCATTAAAACGCACGGACGTGAGGGGATCATTAAATCGCAACTACAGGGAGAACGGCGGCGGCTGCAACCCCACCCGGATCCGACGGCTCCGGAGGCCACTCCCCGAATCCGATATCAACCGCGTCACTAAGCATGAGACGCCCTCGCCATATCACCCCCGGAGGCAGGGAGAGTGAGAGAGAGAGACGGTGGAAATGGCGGATTCTTACTTGGCTCTTCGGTCCTGGCCGTCACTGCTCCTCGACCTCCTCGTTCTACACTGCTTCTCTCTGTAGTTGCGATTTAATGATCCCCTCACGTCCGTGCGTCGCCACCAACAGCGAAATAGGAGCGGGCGAGGAAGACGAGATCGAGAGACGGAGCTTCACTCGTCCCACCCAGTTGTCCCGCTCGTCGAAAACCCCTACCTTTGCTCCTCAGGCGATCGATCCCGTCGTCGGGCCCTGCCCCCAGGTTTGCCTCCACTCCTTTCTCCTACCCCGTTCCTATTGCGACGCATTGATATGCTCTTGTTTCTTTTGCTATGGAGCTCGTCTCGATTTCCGTTTAATTGCTCAGGGTTGTATTTGTTCTGCGTGGATTCTCGGTTCTATTTGGATTACGCCTTTTCTTCTATGTTTCTCGTGAGGTTCATCGTGGCGGATCCTCTTGGGAAATCTCAATTAGGGTTTGGATTGTGGGGGCGTGGGGCTTTAATTTGATTAATTATGTTATTTGGATTGTTGATTGCTCGAATTTGGATGGTGAATCACGGGAAGTGCCATTGTGTAACATTTATTTATGTTTTGTAGATAAGAGTTTTTGGTCCTTCCGTAGCTACTCAAGTGCTCGGCCTATTGTCAGAGCTGGAATGGAGGGCATAAATGGTATATAAACTTGGTCTTGTTTTTCATTGTTTAGCTATAAGTTGTTGTCAACTTGTTGTCAAAGCTTTGGGAGTTGAGATGCATTAAAGAGAGTTTGCAATTTTGTTACAAGCATTGATTGAAAAGGCGCTAGGTGCCAAAAGGTGCTAAGGTCCAAAAACGTCCGAGGTGCTAGGCGTTCGTCTGAGTGAAGCGAGACGCTAAAATATAAAAATATATAATATAATTAATAAATATATTTATTTAAATAAAAATATATCATTTATTCTGAAACCTAATAATAATTTTAAATAAATAAAAATTAATAGTATTAAAATCAAAATAATATATTATTAATCTAATAAATAAAAATACTATTACTAGTATATAGTTAGTAGCAAGGTCTATCATACCGAAGCGTACCATCCGTACCCGGCGGTACGTACCGATCCGATAGGTTACCGGTATGCGGATCGCCCGATACCGCTACAGTGCTACAGTATGAAAAAAGTATAAAATTGTTCGGTACGCCCTGATGTACCGCCCGGTACACCGGTACCGTACCGTACCGTACCGAGCTCGGGTCGAAACGCCTGTACGGTACGGTACGACGAACCTTGGTTAGTAGCATATTGTTAATATATTGATAACAGTATACTATTGAAGTAAGAAGAGTGTGAGTAAGAGGAAGACTGAGGCTACTGACTGAGAGCAGCGGCAGCGGTAGCAACGAGAAGCGATAGTGGCAGCGGCAGCGGTAGCGGCGAGCGATGGCAACGGGAGCGGCGACAGTGGCAACGACAGTGGTAGTAACGAGTAGCGGGAGTAGGAGCGGCGAGCGGCGATAGTGGCAGCAGCAGCAGTAGTAGCGAGCAGAGGCAGCGGGAGCGGCAACAGTGTCAACGGGAGCAGGAGTGGCGAGCGACGATAGTGGCAGCGACAGCAGTAACAGCGAGTAGTGGCAGCGGGAGCGGCGATAGTGGCAGCGGTAGCAGCGAGCAGGGGGGAGCGAGAGCGGGAGCGGCGAGCGACGACAGTGGCAGCGGCAGCGAGAGCAAGAGCGACGAGCGACGATAGTGGCAGCGATAGCGGTAGCAGTGGCAGCGGCAGTGGGAGTGGAAGTGGCGAGCGGGGTTAGAGTTGGGGAAGTCGTGAGAAGAAGGCTGATATCGGTGCTTTAGTTGGTTCGATTGGACCAACTAAAGCACCGGAGATTGAACCAGACCTAAAACGCTGGTTCGGTCGCTGGGTTTAACCCGGGTGCTCGCCCGACGCCTGGGCTCGGGCGAGCGCCCAAGCGACGCGCTTCGGGCCTCCCCTCGCTTAGGAAGATGAACTTGACTTCGATATTTTCTGTTTCTATATCACTTTATTTCAATGCTTGGCAACACTGATATATCTAAGCTTGCATGCTGCTTTACTTCACTTAAGAGGTATATCTTTTAGAAAGCTTTAATCTGATTTTGGATTCCAATTTTAGGCTGCAGTACACTAGAAACTTGTTATGGACTGCTAACAATCTTGACATGTTTATGTTTTATCAATGAAATCAACCATAAAATTGCTTTTATTTTCATATACAACAGTTCTTAACTCTGAAAATAAAAAGTATGTAATGTCAGCAGTAGGTTGACATAAAGGAAAACTTGCATATACCTCCATAGTATAATAGCAAGAAATAATGTGTGAAGAATAGGGTTTCAGTTTCCTCACCTTCTTAACCATTTGCATTTGCAAACATGGGATAATAGTGATGGACTATTCAACTCTACTATGCAACTCTAACAATTGTGACTTGTCTGTATATATTGTGCAATTGTGACTTCACGCAAGATGCACAAGATGACACAGGAGAGTTCAAGAATGAAGATATAAAGATATCTTGATGTATTTTTTTTCGAGATGATGTGGAATTTATAATTGTCTCACTTTGATATTGATTTTTGGATAAAATAAAGATTGTAATGTGAAGTTTCAAATATCAATAATTTTATCTTGAATTTATGAAAAAGTTTTGGTATGATTTTGAAATTATTAAAAATTGATAGGTAATTAATAAAATTATTATTGACAGTATAGTGACACTCAAATAATCCATTACTAATTTTTTTTATATTTTAGTGACAGGTCAAGCCATCACTAAATTATTATTATCTTTTCCATTTAATCAGTAAGAGTTAATTATATTGTCACTAAAATTGTTAGTCAATTCTTTTAGTGACAGAAGTGTTCATAACCAATTGTTGTCACAGAAATATTAATTTATCAATTTATTTATTTTTAGCGATAGAATTTAATGTTTTAGCTACAAATATAAACTATCACTAAAAACTATAATTTAATGACATATGTGTCTTTTTTTGTTACTAAAACTTTTAGCCACGAGATCTATGCTGACGGAAGCTAGTGATGGCTCATTTTGCACTAATTCTTTTAGTGACAACTTTTGTTCATGGTTAATAACTATTTTTCTTATAGTGTAGGGGGCATGTGACCTGTATGTGTGCCAATATCTCAAGGAGCAGAGGAAACCAATGGCCTCGATCGCTTCCTCGACATGGCACCACCCCACCCCCCTATTCCGATCGATTTCGATCAGCGTTGGCTTGGCTGTGCCGACGACCAATCGGGCAACGCTTCTCAACTTTAATCCATGGACCAAAGAGGTCCAGCTCTAAGTGAGAAGACCCAACCTCCCTTAGGGTAATAGAGCCATCTAAATCGGAAGGGGGTTGCTCCACACCCTTTTGGGGGTCGGCCTTGTGAGAAGAGTCCAGAAAAACAAGGGAGGAAGTCAAAGAAGTCATCGAAACTAGAGGGCAAATCCACTTTATGACCCACACAACTATACTTGAAACACACCAAAGGTAAATTCTCATATGAAACAGTTTGGAAAATTCCTTTCTTTAGGTGACCCAGTCATACTGCTTATGGGGTTTTGAAAGATCGATTTCTATACTAACCTTACATATCGACCCCTTTCAAACGAGAAAGAACATTCATCATTCTTTAGGGGACGACCTAGGAGAGAACCAAGATTAATAACACATTCTGTTCCAGTACTCCAAAGGAAGATTGACGAACTACACCTAGATAGGGACAGATGAGATCCTCTCTGTGAGAGGCTGGAAATTAGCTTTCTTGGGCATCAGATACAAAACCTCCCCTCGAATGGTCCATGGTCCCTCGGTGAGGATGCGAACAACCTCCGCTTTAGAAAAAAATTGAAAGCAAATAAAAACCTTAAGCCAAATTGATCACTTGGGACACCAAAGAACATTTCCATTAGTGAGAAACCACATATTTCAGGAAATCCAAAGTCGAAGTCGGAGGAAATGATTGATCAAACTAGATATTCAAGGTTTTTGCCATTCATGAGGAGTTTTTTCGTCAAATTCGATGAAATCCTTAGAAGCATCATAGATCCGGTTAAACAAAGAAGAAGATAGTAGTGAACTTGCATCTGGCCCATATGAAGGACCAATTAACATCAATGCCTAAGAGATGCTCTTTCCAGTGAAAGGGCCATCCAATTGGCTCTTCTTGGAAGGCGGAGGGGCATTGGAAGGATCCCGATGGAGTGGCCCATTTTTCTTGGTACTTGCCAAAGGAGAAAACCTTAGGGGTCTGGCTTGGCATCACTCCAGGAACCCTAACTGAAGGGATCGACACCACAGAAGAAGATGATGACACCCTAGGGAGGGGAACAACAATGGATGCAAGGAGAGAGCCAAGTAGGGGATGTGAAGCCAGTAGTTGGGGGCGGGGGGGGGTGGGGAAGGGTGTGGTTGGGTCGCATCAAAGGTGGAATTAAGGAGGGAGAAGGCAATGGGGTTGTCCTTATCGCCTTAGAAACCCAGAGCTTCTCTCTCTAAGGAAAGAAGAGAGTTCCCTACTCTCTCACAAATTTATTTAATGCATTACAATCGACCATATCTTGTTCAGAACTTCACGGTTAGCCCCCAATTCCCTTCTCGCACTTTTCTAGTTCGAAAACCCTAAAGAAGATGCAGTGCAAGATTCTTTTCCGCCATCAATCTGGTCCTCATGATTAATCTAGGACTATGTGTTTTTGCTGCTTATCGATCCGATTGATGTGATTCTCCCGATAAGCTCTAACTCTGATGGCTGCCCTCCCTCCGCAAGCGGACAACTTCTAGATCACCCTTGTTCTTTCCCTCAGTGAGCTTTTTTTTTCCTCATAAATTTGATACTTTTGGTCATATTTTTATATGAAAAAGGTTTACTTGGTGGAATTGGTGGCACCTGCTATTTCTATTCTTCTGTTTCTCTTTGGAACAAATTGATTTATTTGTAGGACATGCTTAGATCATCACAAGAGGATGAAGGTAAAAAGTTTGCTATGAGGTTTGTTACCAATACTAGATATTTGCAAAGTTTTTAGCATTGTGGTGAGGCACTGCGGTTATATCTCTGAGACTTATGTGATGGTATATTTAATTTTGAAGTGTTCAATATTGGTTGGCATGTAGGACAAGCAACAACAAATTACTTTCATAGTGGAGGAATAGAAAGAGAAAAGTGAAAGATAATAACTAAAAATAATAAGCAAATGTATAACTATCCAATTGGCTCAAAGATAACACTCCTAGGATAGAAGTCTTGCACCTCCGCATGCCTCACAAGGTGGGAAAGGAAAAAAACTTGATTCATGGATCCTTTTTTTATTCATACATTACAATGTTATAGCCCATTTTTATATGCTCAAGTATAAGAATAAAAAGAAAATTACAGAAATTTAAAAAATTACAATCGTATCAAATCAAATATATGATATCTTGTTCTTCGTTTCTGATTTGATTTGAGAAATAGTCTTCCTCTCTTCATGATATTTTTGATTGATAATCTTTCATCTTTATAGAGATGAATCTTTAAGATATTCAATCAAGATTTGTAATTTTCAATAATATGATTTCTTTTTTGTTGTATTTTTTCTTTCTTTTTCTCCTCGTTGAGTAGATATTTTCATGTTATTACATATGTAAAATATCTCTAAACAAATTAAATTTATTTTATTAATAAATTAATTTAATTGCTCATGCATCATATTGTTTTACTGTTTCTTTTTCATTTCTGCTATTGAGCGAGCATGCACATGTGGAGATTTTGGAATCGAATGAATTGTTCCTTTAAAGTCAGAGACGATTGAATTTGATTGGCCTAGATGCATGCATAGCAATTCATGTGCAGAGTATAGTTTCATCAAAACTAAAATTTTAATTTCATTCTTCCTCAAATTAGTGACTATATTATGGATATATTAGATGACATTTTGGTCTCTTTGGTGTTTATGTAGCATTTACATGATGCCTTTTGTGGAAGTTGTATGATATACTGCCATGGTTGTTTTGACCAAATACAAAGTTTAATATGCTAATGAGTTAGTTTTAGTTCCAGAGCATGCTTCTGATGATTCTTGGTGTGATGATGGGCTTCTGAATGAAATCTCAGATGCTGACTTAAACAGAGAACAGAAGAGGCGTTATGATCAATTTTATACAGTATCCTTGCAATCTATAAATGATATGCATATCCTTTGTCCAAAACTCTTCATAGTAAAACTTTTAGGGCTTTAAACTTGAGGATGTATCATATGGAACCCTTGACAAAAGTTTATATGGGTTATCGAGATGGTATATCTGCAGGAAAGGAAGCTTCTGCCCAAGAGGGCTTCAACATTGGGTTTAAGCAATCTGCAAGCAGTGGTTACAAATGGGGAATTGTTAGAGGCATCACAAGGTGAAAAGTGATAGTATTTACTGATCTCTTTCTGCAGAAGAATTTTGGTATCTTATTTTTCCTACATTATTTCGTAGTGCATTTGTAAACCTCCCAGATCAATTCAAAGAAAAGTTAGTTAAGAAGCTTGAAGACAGATGCACGTTTCAAAGTCTTTACAAGCCCGTTCAAGAGATTTCCACGGACGATGCTCTGAGAATGTATCACTTTCAACTACAACAAGAAAATAAACAATCTCATCAAAGATCAAAAGCGACAGTATCATCGGCAATCGAAGATTTTGACTGCAATAAGTTAGACTTCTTTTTCAAGGAGCTTATGTTACTTGTAAGTGAGTCTTCTGAAATCAAAGCAAGTGTTGATGTTGTAAAAGGAGAGGAAGAAGAATGACCTTGATGTTGAAGTACTTGGAGGGATCGTTCAAATTCACTTACGTCTGAATTTTCTGGACAGATTGTAATTTTTTGATGGCCTCAGATTGCAATGAAAAGAACTGAACCATTGCTCCGTTGCAGCATAATATATTTTGAGATTTTGCTTCAGAAAAATAGGTTCCAAATTTCAGAGTATTGACTATTCTTCCACTGGAACTGTGCCGTCATTTTTGGGAACGTTGAAAGCACTCATGGTTTGATAATAATCTCCTTCCGAAATGCAATACTTTTTCATTGTGTTTGATGTTGAGCATGGCCTTTCTTTTTCCTCCTAGTTTTGCACACTGTAAATATAAGCATAAGATGCTTCTCCAACAATAACGATAGAATCTGATGAGAGGTTAATCAAGTAGCACTATATTGAAATGAATGAGATACTATTTTCAAACTAATACAAACAACTCTTACACTTTTTTCTTTCCTTTTTTCTGAATAAATTTCTACTTTCAGAATGCATTTACTTCAGCTTTAAATTAACATCGTATTTCATTAATTAGATTTTTTTTTACACTAAGTTAAAGTCATATGGTTGAGTTTTTCTGATCTTTCTTATGTATTTAGCAAGTCAATTCAATAGCCATAAATTTTTGATTTGCCAAATAAATCAGCAATTACCAACTTAACTCTCTTTGACCTTTAATTAATTGTAATCTTAGATGTCTAAGCATATTACAACTATGTCATGCTCCACAATATAGTATTTGTATAAATTATAAATTATAAATTATAAAATATAAGTCTCATTAAATGTATTCATGTGTATAATTCTAGATTAATTATATATTATTTTTATAATTAATTATTATTTTTGAATGTGTCGGAGAATATTAAATCATATTGTCTTAGCATCTAGTAAAATCGGAGTCAGAATATCCAATGATCTTCAAATGGTCTGATCTCCCATATGATCTTTTGTTCTCTTTAAATATCTCATGACTCTTTTAGCTACATTCCAATGATTCATTCCATGATTGCTTAAGTATCTATCTAACATTCCAACAATGTACATTATATCTTGACGCGTACAAACCTGTGCATACATTAGACTCCCTAAAGCTAATGCATAGGAAATCTTCTGCATTTCTTAAGTTTCCAGATTTTTTTTAAGGCACTAATTGAGACTGAACTTGTCTCCCTTTGTGATAGGGGTGTCTCCTGGTTTACAATCCTATATGCTAAACCTTTTGAGTACTTTATCGATATAGTTCCTTTGTAATAATCCTAGAATACCTTGCGATCTATCTCGGTGTATCTTGATTCCTAATACAAAAGGGGTATCACCAAGATCTTTCATCTCAAAATTTCTAGATAAAAATCTCTTGGTTTCGTGCAATATGTCTATATCATTAGTGGCAAGCAGAATGTCATCCATATAAAATATAAGTAAAATAAATTTGCTCCCACTGAATTTATGATACATGCAATCATCAACAACATTCATCTTAAAACCAAATGAGATAATTACTTGATGAAATTTGTGATACTACTAAAAGGATGTTTGTTTTGTTAGGATCGAAATCGGCACTAAGAGGGGGGGAGTGTGAATTAGTGCTTACGATAAAAATTACATCGATTCGAAAATTTCGTTCGATAAAATCATATTGGAAATATGTTTAACTCGAAAACGTTCATAAAAATGTAATGAGCAAGTAAAGCAGTTTGCAATAAAGGTAAACAACAAAATATAAATACAAACTAAGTTTTATAGTGGTTCGATCATCGTGACCTGCATCCACTCCTGATTCCTCTTCACTCAAGGCCATCGGCTTTCACTATCGATCTTCTTTCAACGGAGGAAGATCAACTATCCTTTTACACCCATTTTCTCCTTTTCACCGGTTTAGGAGATAACCTTTACAACCTCACCTCTCTCTTAAACTTCATATATAATACTGAGAGCTTGAGACGAGTTTTTATAATATTACTATAGCATTTTTCTTTTCTTTAACTCACAATTGATGTGTTTACTGAGTAAGGATGAGTAGGGCTTTTTTAGGCCCCAAATGAATTCAAATTTAGGGACCAAATGATCTCATCTTGGGTTTTCGGGGTACTAGCAATACCACCGCCTGCTAGTTTGAGACTAGGTGGTACCATCGCCTAACACAGTCTGGGAGATTGTATCTGAGCAATATTATCACCTAAACTGGCAGTGTCACAGCTTGGGCCAACTATGGGTCACTAATTGGGCCTTCCACTTGGCCCAAAATAACCCCAATTCAGGCCGAGTTAACCCATAATTGAGTTGGTCTAATTACATTCTAAACAATCCAATTAGAACTAAAACTACTTCGATCTAGACAAATTATTATAAGTAAGAATTCTAAGTTATCCAACATGTCATTGGTTCATCCGATGCTTCACCCGAACCTTCGGCATATCGTCCTCTCTTATGATGTATTGCCCAATCGACATGTTGATATCCGCAACACCCGATCTCCTTAGTGCAATGTCTGATCCTTTTGGCCCGATGCTCGAACTCATGGCACGAAGCCTTCTGCTGATATGTCGACCATTCCTCCGGTCCGACATCCAATCTTCTGACATGTTCCATTTTAGCCCAACTTTTGATTCCACCGCTTTAATCAATTTATCTTTCCTGATTGAATATAGTCCTACGTCACTTAAATGTACATTAGATCGTAAACTCATTAATTGATTTCATCGTCAAAATCCAAGATTCAATATGTTTTATCTCATAGATAGATTTTATCAATTTACATATTATTTTCTTTAGGTTCTTTTGATACAAAGTATTCTGGTTGTACCATATAAATTATTTCATCAATATTTCCATTGAGAATTGTTATTTTGACATCCATCTAAAAGAGCTCCAAATCAAAATGTGTGGCTAAAGCCATAATTATTCTAAAAGAGTCATTCGTTAAAACCGGAGAGGTTTATTTAAAGTCAATCCCTTCTTTTTGAGTATAGCCCTTTGCCACAAGACGTGCATTATATCTCTCCACATTACCATTAGAATCCCCTTTGGTTTTAAAAATTCATTTACAACCAATAGGTTTCACTCCTTCTAGTAATGGGACAAGTTCTCAAACTTTATTGTCTTGTATGGACTTATACTCTTGATTCATTGCTTTAATCCACTTATCAGAATTGGAATCCTCTATGGCTTGACAGAAGTTGATTGGATCATCTTCCATCATATCACTACTTTTTTCATGTTCCCAGAGAAATACCATATAATCATATGAAATGACACTCCTCCTTACCCTAATGGATCATCACAAAGGTGCTAGCTCTTGTGGCATATGTTCTTATGGATGTTGAGTTTGATCCTCATGAATAATTTTCTTATACTATATGAGAGTTGAAATAACTATATCCTTTTGAGGTATTGAATTTACCACATCAGTGGCAACTATATAAATTGGATTAAATTGAACCAATTCTTCCTCAAACGTAAAGTCTTTAACCTTATTTCTCCCCCCAAACTCAATATCCTTGTAGCAATACTCGTCTCAAAAATATTTATTGATTTGGGATTATAAAATTTGTACCCCTTAGATCGTTCAGAATAACCAATAAAATAATTGCTTATTGTTTGGGGTTCCAATTTCTTTTCGTTAGGCCTGTAAAGCCTTGTCTTAGATAGACAACCTATGAAAGTGTCTTAGACTAGGCTTTCTTCCGGTCCAAAGCTCATAAGGTGTTTTTGTAGTTGCTTTAATTGGTACTCTATAAGAATGTAAGCTATAGTTTTTATTGCTTCTCTTCAGGGTGACTCTGGCAAAGTAGATTAAAAAATCATATTTCTTACTATGTCTTTAAGTATGCAGTTTCGTCTTTCAACTACACCATTCATGTTAGGTGACCTTGGCATTTTATACAGAGGGATAATTCCACACTCCTCTAAGCATAGAGCAAATGGTCCTCGACGTTATTCACTTGAGCCGTCATTTCTGTTGTAATATTCCCCTCCACGGTTAGATCTAATGCTTTATATATATATATATATATATATATATATATATATTCACTGTTGAATTAGATGCGGTCATCAAATTTGTGATCAAGATCGTAGGATCATGTGATCCTACGGCCCAGATTGAGATTTGGAGCTGGACCTGACGTTTGAATCGGATACAAAGCTTGACTAGAATGGAGTTACGAGTTGACTTAGAGTCGGTCGATTCAACTTAAGCAAGTTGGGATATAAATGTTTTGAAAAAGAAATAACGTGTCACGGCCTTCTTGGTGGTGCGCGATTGTAGGCGAACCCTAGTGGAAATACCAATCTCCAGCTCCGCAAACGAGATCAGGAATCACGGCCCACGCTCTCCTCTCCTCTCCTCCCTCTCTCTCCACCATCCTAAATACTTCACTCCTCCCTCTCCCGCGCAGCCAACCCCTTATTCCCAATGACTTGATTGAAGACGGCGGGTTTCAAAGTTGGTGAGGAGGTGCCGATGAAGGAGGAGGACGAGTTTATGCTTTTAAGAAATTGCTTCCTCGAGACCTCCTCGACATTAATCTCGTTGATGAAAGGTTCTGGTTCGATTCAAGTGATATGGATTGTTGTTATTTTGGTTTGCTCTTCATGGTATTGTTCTGTTATCGAGTGATGAGGGTTTGTTCATTTTTGTTTTCATATCCTCGTTGCCAAGAAAATAGTTATAAGACAGAGAGAGAGCGCCGACAAACATTTCAATTCGTGTCAAAACCGACGTAGACTAACTTACCAAAAATCGAAAGCTTAAAATAAATTAATTTTTTATAAATAAAATATTAATTTGATTATGTTGTTGTAAGCTCATTTACAAGATGAGTATTTGACCCTAAGGTTTTCTCCTTTGGCAAGTACCAAGAAAAATGGCGACGCACGGACGTGAGGGGATCATTAAAACGCACGGACGGACGTGAGGGGATCATTAAATCGCACGGACGTGAGGGGATCATTAAAACGCACGGACGTGAGGGGATCATTAAAACACACGTCCGTGCGTCGCCACCAACAGCGAAATAGGAGCGGGCGAGGAACGTGAGGGGATCATTAAAACGCACGGACGTGAGGGGATCATTAAATCGCAACTACAGAGAGAAGCAGTGTAGAACGAGGAGGTCGAGGAGCAGTGACGGCCAGGACCGAAGAGCCAAGTAAGAATCCGCCATTTCCACCGTCTCTCTCTCTCACTCTCCCTGCCTCCGGGGGTGATATGGCGAGGGCGTCTCATGCTTAGTGACGCGGTTGATATCGGATTCGGGGAGTGGCCTCCGGAGCCGTCGGATCCGGGTGGGGTTGCAGCCGCCGCCGTTCTCCCTGTAGTTGCGATTTAATGATCCCCTCACGTCCGTGCGTTTTAATGATCCCCTCACGTTCCTCGCCCGCTCCTATTTCGCTGTTGGTGGCGACGCACGGACGTGCGTTTTAATGATCCCCTCACGTCCGTGCGTTTTAATGATCCCCTCACGTCCGTGCGATTTAATGATCCCCTCACGTCCGTCCGTGCGTTTTAATGATCCCCTCACGTCCGTGCGTCGCCATTTTGAGCGGAGAACGCACGGACGTGAGGGGATCATTAAAACGCACGGACGTGAGGGGATCATTAAAACGCACGTCCGTGCGTCGCCACCAACAGCGAAATAGGAGCGGGCGAGGAACGTGAGGGGATCATTAAAACGCACGGACGTGAGGGGATCATTAAATCGCAACTACAGGGAGAACGGCGGCGGCTGCAACCCCACCCGGATCCGACGGCTCCGGAGGCCACTCCCCGAATCCGATATCAACCGCGTCACTAAGCATGAGACGCCCTCGCCATATCACCCCCGGAGGCAGGGAGAGTGAGAGAGAGAGACGGTGGAAATGGCGGATTCTTACTTGGCTCTTCGGTCCTGGCCGTCACTGCTCCTCGACCTCCTCGTTCTACACTGCTTCTCTCTGTAGTTGCGATTTAATGATCCCCTCACGTCCGTGCGTCGCCACCAACAGCGAAATAGGAGCGGGCGAGGAAGACGAGATCGAGAGACGGAGCTTCACTCGTCCCACCCAGTTGTCCCGCTCGTCGAAAACCCCTACCTTTGCTCCTCAGGCGATCGATCCCGTCGTCGAGCCCTGCCCCCAGGTTTGCCTCCACTCCTTTCTCCTACCCCGTTCCTATTGCGACGCATTGATATGCTCTTGTTTCTTTTGCTATGGAGCTCGTCTCGATTTCCGTTTAATTGCTCAGGGTTGTATTTGTTCTGCGTGGATTCTCGGTTCTATTTGGATTACGCCTTTTCTTCTATGTTTCTCGTGAGGTTCATCGTGGCGGATCCTCTTGGGAAATCTCAATTAGGGTTTGGATTGTGGGGGCGTGGGGCTTTAATTTGATTAATTATGTTATTTGGATTGTTGATTGCTCGAATTTGGATGGTGAATCACGGGAAGTGCCATTGTGTAACATTTATTTATGTTTTGTAGATAAGAGTTTTTGGTCCTTCCGTAGCTACTCAAGTGCTCGGCCTATTGTCAGAGCTGGAATAGAGGGCATAAATGGTATATAAACTTGGTCTTGTTTTTCATTGTTTAGCTATAAGTTGTTGTCAACTTGTTGTCAAAGCTTTGGGAGTTGAGATGCATTAAAGAGAGTTTGCAATTTTGTTACAAGCATTGATTGAAAAGGCGCTAGGTGCCAAAAGGTGCTAAGGTCCAAAAACGTCCGAGGTGCTAGGCGTTCGTCTGAGTGAAGCGAGACGCTAAAATATAAAAATATATAATATAATTAATAAATATATTTATTTAAATAAAAATATATCATTTATTCTGAAACCTAATAATAATTTTAAATAAATAAAAATTAATAGTATTAAAATCAAAATAATATATTATTAATCTAATAAATAAAAATACTATTACTAGTATATAGTTAGTAGCAAGGTCTATCATACCGAAGCGTACCATCCGTACCCGGCGGTACGTACCGATCCGATAGGTTACCGGTATGCGGATCGCCCGATACCGCTACAGTGCTACAGTATGAAAAAAGTATAAAATTGTTCGGTACGCCCTGATGTACCGCCCGGTACACCGGTACCGTACCGTACCGTACCGAGCTCGGGTCGAAACGCCTGTACGGTACGGTACGACGAACCTTGGTTAGTAGCATATTGTTAATATATTGATAACAGTATACTATTGAAGTAAGAAGAGTGTGAGTAAGAGGAAGACTGAGGCTACTGACTGAGAGCAGCGGCAGCGGTAGCAACGAGAAGCGATAGTGGCAGCGGCAGCGGTAGCGGCGAGCGATGGCAACGGGAGCGGCGACAGTGGCAACGACAGTGGTAGTAACGAGTAGCGGGAGTAGGAGCGGCGAGCGGCGATAGTGGCAGCAGCAGCAGTAGTAGCGAGCAGAGGCAGCGGGAGCGGCAACAGTGTCAACGGGAGCAGGAGTGGCGAGCGACGATAGTGGCAGCGACAGCAGTAACAGCGAGTAGTGGCAGCGGGAGCGGCGATAGTGGCAGCGGTAGCAGCGAGCAGGGGGGAGCGAGAGCGGGAGCGGCGAGCGACGACAGTGGCAGCGGCAGCGAGAGCAAGAGCGACGAGCGACGATAGTGGCAGCGATAGCGGTAGCAGTGGCAGCGGCAGTGGGAGTGGAAGTGGCGAGCGGGGTTAGAGTTGGGGAAGTCGTGAGAAGAAGGCTGATATCGGTGCTTTAGTTGGTTCGATTGGACCAACTAAAGCACCGGAGATTGAACCAGACCTAAAACGCTGGTTCGGTCGCTGGGTTTAACCCGGGTGCTCGCCCGACGCCTGGGCTCGGGCGAGCGCCCAAGCGACGCGCTTCGGGCCTCCCCTCGCTTAGGAAGATGAACTTGACTTCGATATTTTCTGTTTCTATATCACTTTATTTCAATGCTTGGCAACACTGATATATCTAAGCTTGCATGCTGCTTTACTTCACTTAAGAGGTATATCTTTTAGAAAGCTTTAATCTGATTTTGGATTCCAATTTTAGGCTGCAGTACACTAGAAACTTGTTATGGACTGCTAACAATCTTGACATGTTTATGTTTTATCAATGAAATCAACCATAAAATTGCTTTTATTTTCATATACAACAGTTCTTAACTCTGAAAATAAAAAGTATGTAATGTCAGCAGTAGGTTGACATAAAGGAAAACTTGCATATACCTCCATAGTATAATAGCAAGAAATAATGTGTGAAGAATAGGGTTTCAGTTTCCTCACCTTCTTAACCATTTGCATTTGCAAACATGGGATAATAGTGATGGACTATTCAACTCTACTATGCAACTCTAACAATTGTGACTTGTCTGTATATATTGTGCAATTGTGACTTCACGCAAGATGCACAAGATGACACAGGAGAGTTCAAGAATGAAGATATAAAGATATCTTGATGTATTTTTTTTCGAGATGATGTGGAATTTATAATTGTCTCACTTTGATATTGATTTTTGGATAAAATAAAGATTGTAATGTGAAGTTTCAAATATCAATAATTTTATCTTGAATTTATGAAAAAGTTTTGGTATGATTTTGAAATTATTAAAAATTGATAGGTAATTAATAAAATTATTATTGACAGTATAGTGACACTCAAATAATCCATTACTAATTTTTTTTATATTTTAGTGACAGGTCAAGCCATCACTAAATTATTATTATCTTTTCCATTTAATCAGTAAGAGTTAATTATATTGTCACTAAAATTGTTAGTCAATTCTTTTAGTGACAGAAGTGTTCATAACCAATTGTTGTCACAGAAATATTAATTTATCAATTTATTTATTTTTAGCGATAGAATTTAATGTTTTAGCTACAAATATAAACTATCACTAAAAACTATAATTTAATGACATATGTGTCTTTTTTTGTTACTAAAACTTTTAGCCACGAGATCTATGCTGACGGAAGCTAGTGATGGCTCATTTTGCACTAATTCTTTTAGTGACAACTTTTGTTCATGGTTAATAACTATTTTTCTTATAGTGTAGGGGGCATGTGACCTGTATGTGTGCCAATATCTCAAGGAGCAGAGGAAACCAATGGCCTCGATCACTTCCTCGACATGGCACCACCCCACCCCCCTATTCCGATCGATTTCGATCAGCGTTGGCTTGGCTGTGCCGACGACCAATCGGGCAACGCTTCTCAACTTTAATCCATGGACCAAAGAGGTCCAGCTCTAAGTGAGAAGACCCAACCTCCCTTAGGGTAATAGAGCCATCTAAATCGGAAGGGGGTTGCTCCACACCCTTTTGGGGGTCGGCCTTGTGAGAAGAGTCCAGAAAAACAAGGGAGGAAGTCAAAGAAGTCATCGAAACTAGAGGGCAAATCCACTTTATGACCCACACAACTATACTTGAAACACACCAAAGGTAAATTCTCATATGAAACAGTTTGGAAAATTCCTTTCTTTAGGTGACCCAGTCATACTGCTTATGGGGTTTTGAAAGATCGATTTCTATACTAACCTTACATATCGACCCCTTTCAAACGAGAAAGAACATTCATCATTCTTTAGGGGACGACCTAGGAGAGAACCAAGATTAATAACACATTCTGTTCCAGTACTCCAAAGGAAGATTGACGAACTACACCTAGATAGGGACAGATGAGATCCTCTCTGTGAGAGGCTGGAAATTAGCTTTCTTGGGCATCAGATACAAAACCTCCCCTCGAATGGTCCATGGTCCCTCGGTGAGGATGCGAACAACCTCCGCTTTAGAAAAAAATTGAAAGCAAAAAAAAACCTTAAGCCAAATTGATCACTTGGGACACCAAAGAACATTTCCATTAGTGAGAAACCACATATTTCAGGAAATCCAAAGTCGAAGTCGGAGGAAATGATTGATCAAACTAGATATTCAAGGTTTTTGCCATTCATGAGGAGTTTTTTCGTCAAATTCGATGAAATCCTTAGAAGCATCATAGATCCGGTTAAACAAAGAAGAAGATAGTAGTGAACTTGCATCTGGCCCATATGAAGGACCAATTAACATCAATGCCTAAGAGATGCTCTTTCCAGTGAAAGGGCCATCCAATTGGCTCTTCTTGGAAGGCGGAGGGGCATTGGAAGGATCCCGATGGAGTGGCCCATTTTTCTTGGTACTTGCCAAAGGAGAAAACCTTAGGGGTCTGGCTTGGCATCACTCCAGGAACCCTAACTGAAGGGATCGACACCACAGAAGAAGATGATGACACCCTAGGGAGGGGAACAACAATGGATGCAAGGAGAGAGCCAAGTAGGGGATGTGAAGCCAGTAGTTGGGGGCGGGGGGGGGTGGGGAAGGGTGTGGTTGGGTCGCATCAAAGGTGGAATTAAGGAGGGAGAAGGCAATGGGGTTGTCCTTATCGCCTTAGAAACCCAGAGCTTCTCTCTCTAAGGAAAGAAGAGAGTTCCCTACTCTCTCACAAATTTATTTAATGCATTACAATCGACCATATCTTGTTCAGAACTTCACGGTTAGCCCCCAATTCCCTTCTCGCACTTTTCTAGTTCGAAAACCCTAAAGAAGATGCAGTGCAAGATTCTTTTCCGCCATCAATCTGGTCCTCATGATTAATCTAGGACTATGTGTTTTTGCTGCTTATCGATCCGATTGATGTGATTCTCCCGATAAGCTCTAACTCTGATGGCTGCCCTCCCTCCGCAAGCGGACAACTTCTAGATCACCCTTGTTCTTTCCCTCAGTGAGCTTTTTTTTTCCTCATAAATTTGATACTTTTGGTCATATTTTTATATGAAAAAGGTTTACTTGGTGGAATTGGTGGCACCTGCTATTTCTATTCTTCTGTTTCTCTTTGGAACAAATTGATTTATTTGTAGGACATGCTTAGATCATCACAAGAGGATGAAGGTAAAAAGTTTGCTATGAGGTTTGTTACCAATACTAGATATTTGCAAAGTTTTTAGCATTGTGGTGAGGCACTGCGGTTATATCTCTGAGACTTATGTGATGGTATATTTAATTTTGAAGTGTTCAATATTGGTTGGCATGTAGGACAAGCAACAACAAATTACTTTCATAGTGGAGGAATAGAAAGAGAAAAGTGAAAGATAATAACTAAAAATAATAAGCAAATGTATAACTATCCAATTGGCTCAAAGATAACACTCCTAGGATAGAAGTCTTGCACCTCCGCATGCCTCACAAGGTGGGAAAGGAAAAAAACTTGATTCATGGATCCTTTTTTTATTCATACATTACAATGTTATAGCCCATTTTTATATGCTCAAGTATAAGAATAAAAAGAAAATTACAGAAATTTAAAAAATTACAATCGTATCAAATCAAATATATGATATCTTGTTCTTCGTTTCTGATTTGATTTGAGAAATAGTCTTCCTCTCTTCATGATATTTTTGATTGATAATCTTTCATCTTTATAGAGATGAATCTTTAAGATATTCAATCAAGATTTGTAATTTTCAATAATATGATTTCTTTTTTGTTGTATTTTTTCTTTCTTTTTCTCCTCGTTGAGTAGATATTTTCATGTTATTACATATGTAAAATATCTCTAAACAAATTAAATTTATTTTATTAATAAATTAATTTAATTGCTCATGCATCATATTGTTTTACTGTTTCTTTTTCATTTCTGCTATTGAGCGAGCATGCACATGTGGAGATTTTGGAATCGAATGAATTGTTCCTTTAAAGTCAGAGACGATTGAATTTGATTGGCCTAGATGCATGCATAGCAATTCATGTGCAGAGTATAGTTTCATCAAAACTAAAATTTTAATTTCATTCTTCCTCAAATTAGTGACTATATTATGGATATATTAGATGACATTTTGGTCTCTTTGGTGTTTATGTAGCATTTACATGATGCCTTTTGTGGAAGTTGTATGATATACTGCCATGGTTGTTTTGACCAAATACAAAGTTTAATATGCTAATGAGTTAGTTTTAGTTCCAGAGCATGCTTCTGATGATTCTTGGTGTGATGATGGGCTTCTGAATGAAATCTCAGATGCTGACTTAAACAGAGAACAGAAGAGGCGTTATGATCAATTTTATACAGTATCCTTGCAATCTATAAATGATATGCATATCCTTTGTCCAAAACTCTTCATAGTAAAACTTTTAGGGCTTTAAACTTGAGGATGTATCATATGGAACCCTTGACAAAAGTTTATATGGGTTATCGAGATGGTATATCTGCAGGAAAGGAAGCTTCTGCCCAAGAGGGCTTCAACATTGGGTTTAAGCAATCTGCAAGCAGTGGTTACAAATGGGGAATTGTTAGAGGCATCACAAGGTGAAAAGTGATAGTATTTACTGATCTCTTTCTGCAGAAGAATTTTGGTATCTTATTTTTCCTACATTATTTCGTAGTGCATTTGTAAACCTCCCAGATCAATTCAAAGAAAAGTTAGTTAAGAAGCTTGAAGACAGATGCACGTTTCAAAGTCTTTACAAGCCCGTTCAAGAGATTTCCACGGACGATGCTCTGAGAATGTATCACTTTCAACTACAACAAGAAAATAAACAATCTCATCAAAGATCAAAAGCGACAGTATCATCGGCAATCGAAGATTTTGACTGCAATAAGTTAGACTTCTTTTTCAAGGAGCTTATGTTACTTGTAAGTGAGTCTTCTGAAATCAAAGCAAGTGTTGATGTTGTAAAAGGAGAGGAAGAAGAATGACCTTGATGTTGAAGTACTTGGAGGGATCGTTCAAATTCACTTACGTCTGAATTTTCTGGACAGATTGTAATTTTTTGATGGCCTCAGATTGCAATGAAAAGAACTGAACCATTGCTCCATTGCAGCATAATATATTTTGAGATTTTGCTTCAGAAAAATAGGTTCCAAATTTCAGAGTATTGACTATTCTTCCACTGGAACTGTGCCGTCATTTTTGGGAACGTTGAAAGCACTCATGGTTTGATAATAATCTCCTTCCGAAATGCAATACTTTTTCATTGTGTTTGATGTTGAGCATGGCCTTTCTTTTTCCTCCTAGTTTTGCACACTGTAAATATAAGCATAAGATGCTTCTCCAACAATAACGATAGAATCTGATGAGAGGTTAATCAAGTAGCACTATATTGAAATGAATGAGATACTATTTTCAAACTAATACAAACAACTCTTACACTTTTTTCTTTCCTTTTTTCTGAATAAATTTCTACTTTCAGAATGCATTTACTTCAGCTTTAAATTAACATCGTATTTCATTAATTAGATTTTTTTTTACACTAAGTTAAAGTCATATGGTTGAGTTTTTCTGATCTTTCTTATGTATTTAGCAAGTCAATTCAATAGCCATAAATTTTTGATTTGCCAAATAAATCAGCAATTACCAACTTAACTCTCTTTGACCTTTAATTAATTGTAATCTTAGATGTCTAAGCATATTACAACTATGTCATGCTCCACAATATAGTATTTGTATAAATTATAAATTATAAATTATAAAATATAAGTCTCATTAAATGTATTCATGTGTATAATTTTAGATTAATTATATATTATTTTTATAATTAATTATTATTTTTGAATGTGTCGGAGAATATTAAATCATATTGTCTTAGCATCTAGTAAAATCGGAGTCAGAATATCCAATGATCTTCAAATGGTCTGATCTCCCATATGATCTTTTGTTCTCTTTAAATATCTCATGACTCTTTTAGCTACATTCCAATGATTCATTCCATGATTGCTTAAGTATCTATCTAACATTCCAACAATGTACATTATATCTTGACGCGTACAAACCTGTGCATACATTAGACTCCCTAAAGCTAATGCATAGGAAATCTTCTGCATTTCTTAAGTTTCCAGATTTTTTTTAAGGCACTAATTGAGACTGAACTTGTCTCCCTTTGTGATAGGGGTGTCTCCTGGTTTACAATCCTATATGCTAAACCTTTTGAGTACTTTATCGATATAGTTCCTTTGTAATAATCCTAGAATACCTCGCGATCTATCTCGGTGTATCTTGATTCCTAATACAAAAGGGGTATCACCAAGATCTTTCATCTCAAAATTTCTAGATAAAAATCTCTTGGTTTCGTGCAATATGTCTATATCATTAGTGGCAAGCAGAATGTCATCCATATAAAATATTAGTAAAATAAATTTGCTCCCACTGAATTTATGATACATGCAATCATCAACAACATTCATCTTAAAACCAAATGAGATAATTACTTGATGAAATTTGTGATACTACTAAAAGGATGTTTGTTTTGTTAGGATCGAAATCGGCACTAAGAGGGGGGGAGTGTGAATTAGTGCTTACGATAAAAATTACATCGATTCGAAAATTTCGTTCGATAAAATCATATTGGAAATATGTTTAACTCGAAAACGTTCATAAAAATGTAATGAGCAAGTAAAGCAGTTTGCAATAAAGGTAAAAAACAAAATATAAATACAAACTAAGTTTTATAGTGGTTCGATCATCGTGACCTGCATCCACTCCTGATTCCTCTTCACTCAAGGCCATCGGCTTTCACTATCGATCTTCTTTCAACGGAGGAAGATCAACTATCCTTTTACACCCATTTTCTCCTTTTCACCGGTTTAGGAGATAACCTTTACAACCTCACCTCTCTCTTAAACTTCATATATAATACTGAGAGCTTGAGACGAGTTTTTATAATATTACTATAGCATTTTTTTTTTCTTTAACTCACAATTGATGTGTTTACTGAGGAAGGATGAGTAGGGCTTTTTTAGGCCCCAAATGAATTCAAATTTAGGGACCAAATGATCTCATCTTGGGTTTTCGGGGTACTAGCAATACCACCGCCTGCTAGTTTGAGACTAGGTGGTACCATCGCCTAACACAGTCTGGGAGATTGTATCTGAGCAATATTATCACCTAAACTGGCAGTGTCACAGCTTGGGCCAACTATGGGTCACTAATTGGGCCTTCCACTTGGCCCAAAATAACCCCAATTCAGGCCGAGTTAACCCATAATTGAGTTGGTCTAATTACATTCTAAACAATCCAATTAGAACTAAAACTACTTCGATCTAGACAAATTATTATAAGTAAGAATTCTAAGTTATCCAACATGTCATTGGTTCATCCGATGCTTCACCCGAACCTTCGGCATATCGTCCTCTCTTATGATGTATTGCCCAATCGACATGTTGATATCCGCAACACCCGATCTCCTTAGTGCAATGTCTGATCCTTTTGGCCCGATGCTCGAACTCATGGCACGAAGCCTTCTGCTGATATGTCGACCATTCCTCCGGTCCGACATCCAATCTTCTGACATGTTCCATTTTAGCCCAACTTTTGATTCCACCGCTTTAATCAATTTATCTTTCCTGATTGAATATAGTCCTACGTCACTTAAATGTACATTAGATCGTAAACTCATTAATTGATTTCATCGTCAAAATCCAAGATTCAATATGTTTTATCTCATAGATAGATTTTATCAATTTACATATTATTTTCTTTAGGTTCTTTTGATACAAAGTATTCTGGTTGTACCATATAAATTATTTCATCAATATTTCCATTGAGAATTGTTATTTTGACATCCATCTAAAAGAGCTCCAAATCAAAATGTGTGGCTAAAGCCATAATTATTCTAAAAGAGTCATTCGTTAAAACCGGAGAGGTTTATTTAAAGTCAATCCCTTCTTTTTGAGTATAGCCCTTTGCCACAAGACGTGCATTATATCTCTCCACATTACCATTAGAATCCCCTTTGGTTTTAAAAATTCATTTACAACCAATAGGTTTCACTCCTTCTAGTAATGGGACAAGTTCTCAAACTTTATTGTCTTGTATGGACTTATACTCTTGATTCATTGCTTTAATCCACTTATCAGAATTGGAATCCTCTATGGCTTGACAGAAGTTGATTGGATCATCTTCCATCATATCACTACTTTTTTCATGTTCCCAGAGAAATACCATATAATCATATGAAATGACACTCCTCCTTACCCTAATGGATCATCACAAAGGTGCTAGCTCTTGTGGCATATGTTCTTATGGATGTTGAGTTTGATCCTCATGAATAATTTTCTTATACTATATGAGAGTTGAAATAACTATATCCTTTTGAGGTATTGAATTTACCACATCAGTGGCAACTATATAAATTGGATTAAATTGAACCAATTCTTCCTCAAACGTAAAGTCTTTAACCTTATTTCTCCCCCCAAACTCAATATCCTTGTAGCAATACTCGTCTCAAAAATATTTATTGATTTGGGATTATAAAATTTGTACCCCTTAGATCGTTCAGAATAACCAATAAAATAATTGCTTATTGTTTGGGGTTCCAATTTCTTTTCGTTAGGCCTGTAAAGCCTTGTCTTAGATAGACAACCTATGAAAGTGTCTTAGACTAGGCTTTCTTCCGGTCCAAAGCTCATAAGGTGTTTTTGTAGTTGCTTTAATTGGTACTCTATAAGAATGTAAGCTATAGTTTTTATTGCTTCTCTTCAGGGTGACTCTGGCAAAGTAGATTAAAAAATCATATTTCTTACTATGTCTTTAAGTATGCAGTTTCGTCTTTCAACTACACCATTCATGTTAGGTGACCTTGGCATTTTATACAGAGGGATAATTCCACACTCCTCTAAGCATAGAGCAAATGGTCCTCGACGTTATTCACTTGAGCCGTCATTTCTGTTGTAATATTCCCCTCCACGGTTAGATCTAATGCTTTATATATATATATATATATATTCACTGTTGAATTAGATGCGGTCATCAAATTTGTGATCAAGATCGTAGGATCATGTGATCCTACGGCCCAGATTGAGATTTGGAGCTGGACCTGACGTTTGAATCGGATACAAAGCTTGACTAGAATGGAGTTACGAGTTGACTTAGAGTCGGTCGATTCAACTTAAGCAAGTTGGGATATAAATGTTTTGAAAAAGAAATAACGTGTCACGGCCTTCTTGGTGGTGCGCGATTGTAGGCGAACCCTAGTGGAAATACCAATCTCCAGCTCCGCAAACGAGATCAGGAATCACGGCCCACGCTCTCCTCTCCTCTCCTCCCTCTCTCTCCACCATCCTAAATACTTCACTCCTCCCTCTCCCGCGCAGCCAACCCCTTATTCCCAATGACTTGATTGAAGACGGCGGGTTTCAAAGTTGGTGAGGAGGTGCCGATGAAGGAGGAGGACGAGTTTATGCTTTTAAGAAATTGCTTCCTCGAGACCTCCTCGACATTAATCTCGTTGATGAAAGGTTCTGGTTCGATTCAAGTGATATGGATTGTTGTTATTTTGGTTTGCTCTTCATGGTATTGTTCTGTTATCGAGTGATGAGGGTTTGTTCATTTTTGTTTTCATATCCTCGTTGCCAAGAAAATAGTTCTAAGACAGAGAGAGAGCGCCGACAAACATTTCAATTCGTGTCAAAACCGACGTAGACTAACTTACCAAAAATCGAAAGCTTAAAATAAATTAATTTTTTATAAATAAAATATTAATTTGATTATGTTGTTGTAAGCTCATTTACAAGATGAGTATTTGACCCTAAGGTTTTCTCCTTTGGCAAGTACCAAGAAAAATGGCGACGCACGGACGTGAGGGGATCATTAAAACGCACGGACGGACGTGAGGGGATCATTAAATCGCACGGACGTGAGGGGATCATTAAAACGCACGGACGTGAGGGGATCATTAAAACGCACGTCCGTGCGTCGCCACCAACAGCGAAATAGGAGCGGGCGAAGAACGTGAGGGGATCATTAAAACGCACGGACGTGAGGGGATCATTAAATCGCAACTACAGAGAGAAGCAGTGTAGAACGAGGAGGTCGAGGAGCAGTGACGGCCAGGACCGAAGAGCCAAGTAAGAATCCGCCATTTCCACCGTCTCTCTCTCTCACTCTCCCTGCCTCCGGGGGTGATATGGCGAGGGCGTCTCATGCTTAGTGACGCGGTTGATATCGGATTCGGGGAGTGGCCTCCGGAGCCGTCGGATCCTGGTGGGGTTGCAGCCGCCGCCGTTCTCCCTGTAGTTGCGATTTAATGATCCCCTCACGTCCGTGCGTTTTAATGATCCCCTCACGTTCCTCGCCCGCTCCTATTTCGCTGTTGGTGGCGACGCACGGACGTGCGTTTTAATGATCCCCTCACGTCCGTGCGTTTTAATGATCCCCTCACGTCCGTGCGATTTAATGATCCCCTCACGTCCGTCCGTGCGTTTTAATGATCCCCTCACGTCCGTGCGTCACCATTTTGAGCGGAGAACGCACGGACGTGAGGGGATCATTAAAACGCATGGACGTGAGGGGATCATTAAAACGCACGTCCGTGCGTCGCCACCAACAGCGAAATAGGAGCGGGCGAGGAACGTGAGGGGATCATTAAAACGCACGGACGTGAGGGGATCATTAAATCGCAACTACAGGGAGAACGGCGGCGGCTGCAACCCCACCCGGATCCGACGGCTCCGGAGGCCACTCCCCGAATCCGATATCAACCGCGTCACTAAGCATGAGACGCCCTCGCCATATCACCCCCGGAGGCAGGGAGAGTGAGAGAGAGAGACGGTGGAAATGGCGGATTCTTACTTGGCTCTTCGGTCCTGGCCGTCACTGCTCCTCGACCTCCTCGTTCTACACTGCTTCTCTCTGTAGTTGCGATTTAATGATCCCCTCACGTCCGTGCGTCGCCACCAACAGCGAAATAGGAGCGGGCGAGGAAGACGAGATCGAGAGACGGAGCTTCACTCGTCCCACCCAGTTGTCCCGCTCGTCGAAAACCCCTACCTTTGCTCCTCAGGCGATCGATCCCGTCGTCGGGCCCTGCCCCCAGGTTTGCCTCCACTCCTTTCTCCTACCCCGTTCCTATTGCGACGCATTGATATGCTCTTGTTTCTTTTGCTATGGAGCTCGTCTCGATTTCCGTTTAATTGCTCAGGGTTGTATTTGTTCTGCGTGGATTCTCGGTTCTATTTGGATTACGCCTTTTCTTCTATGTTTCTCGTGAGGTTCATCGTGGCGGATCCTCTTGGGAAATCTCAATTAGGGTTTGGATTGTGGGGGCGTGGGGCTTTAATTTGATTAATTATGTTATTTGGATTGTTGATTGCTCGAATTTGGATGGTGAATCACGGGAAGTGCCATTGTGTAACATTTATTTATGTTTTGTAGATAAGAGTTTTTGGTCCTTCCGCAGCTACTCAAGTGCTCGGCCTATTGTCAGAGCTGGAATGGAGGGCATAAATGGTATATAAACTTGGTCTTGTTTTTCATTGTTTAGCTATAAGTTGTTGTGTTGTCAAAGCTTTGGGAGTTGAGATGCATTAAAGAGAGTTTGCAATTTTGTTACAAGCATTGATTGAAAAGGCGCTAGGTGCCAAAAGGTGCTAAGGTCCAAAAACGTCCGAGGTGCTAGGCGTTCGTCTGAGTGAAGCGAGACGCTAAAATATAAAAATATATAATATAATTAATAAATATATTTATTTAAATAAAAATATATCATTTATTCTGAAACCTAATAATAATTTTAAATAAATAAAAATTAATAGTATTAAAATCAAAATAATATATTATTAATCTAATAAATAAAAATACTATTACTAGTATATAGTTAGTAGCAAGGTCTATCATACCGAAGCGTACCATCCGTACCCGGCGGTACGTACCGATCCGATAGGTTACCGGTATGCGGATCGCCCGATACCGCTACAGTGCTACAGTATGAAAAAAGTATAAAATTGTTCGGTACGCCCTGATGTACCGCCCGGTACACCGGTACCGTACCGTACCGTACCGAGCTCGGGTCGAAACGCCTGTACGGTACGGTACGACGAACCTTGGTTAGTAGCATATTGTTAATATATTGATAACAGTATACTATTGAAGTAAGAAGAGTGTGAGTAAGAGGAAGACTGAGGCTACTGACTGAGAGCAGCGGCAGCGGTAGCAACGAGAAGCGATAGTGGCAGCGGCAGCGGTAGCGGCGAGCGATGGCAACGGGAGCGGCGACAGTGGCAACGACAGTGGTAGTAACGAGTAGCGGGAGTAGGAGCGGCGAGCGGCGATAGTGGCAGCAGCAGCAGTAGTAGCGAGCAGAGGCAGCGGGAGCGGCAACAGTGTCAACGGGAGCAGGAGTGGCGAGCGACGATAGTGGCAGCGACAGCAGTAACAGCGAGTAGTGGCAGCGGGAGCGGCGATAGTGGCAGCGGTAGCAGCGAGCAGGGGGGAGCGAGAGCGGGAGCGGCGAGCGACGACAGTGGCAGCGGCAGCGAGAGCAAGAGCGACGAGCGACGATAGTGGCAGCGATAGCGGTAGCAGTGGCAGCGGCAGTGGGAGTGGAAGTGGCGAGCGGGGTTAGAGTTGGGGAAGTCGTGAGAAGAAGGCTGATATCGGTGCTTTAGTTGGTTCGATTGGACCAACTAAAGCACCGGAGATTGAACCAGACCTAAAACGCTGGTTCGGTCGCTGGGTTTAACCCGGGTGCTCGCCCGACGCCTAGGCTCGGGCGAGCGCCCAAGCGACGCGCTTCGGGCCTCCCCTCGCTTAGGAAGATGAACTTGACTTCGATATTTTCTGTTTCTATATCACTTTATTTCAATGCTTGGCAACACTGATATATCTAAGCTTGCATGCTGCTTTACTTCACTTAAGAGGTATATCTTTTAGAAAGCTTTAATCTGATTTTGGATTCCAATTTTAGGCTGCAGTACACTAGAAACTTGTTATGGACTGCTAACAATCTTGACATGTTTATGTTTTATCAATGAAATCAACCATAAAATTGCTTTTATTTTCATATACAACAGTTCTTAACTCTGAAAATAAAAAGTATGTAATGTCAGCAGTAGGTTGACATAAAGGAAAACTTGCATATACCTCCATAGTATAATAGCAAGAAATAATGTGTGAAGAATAGGGTTTCAGTTTCCTCACCTTCTTAACCATTTGCATTTGCAAACATGGGATAATAGTGATGGACTATTCAACTCTACTATGCAACTCTAACAATTGTGACTTGTCTGTATATATTGTGCAATTGTGACTTCACGCAAGATGCACAAGATGACACAGGAGAGTTCAAGAATGAAGATATAAAGATATCTTGATGTATTTTTTTTCGAGATGATGTGGAATTTATAATTGTCTCACTTTGATATTGATTTTTGGATAAAATAAAGATTGTAATGTGAAGTTTCAAATATCAATAATTTTATCTTGAATTTATGAAAAAGTTTTGGTATGATTTTGAAATTATTAAAAATTGATAGGTAATTAATAAAATTATTATTGACAGTATAGTGACACTCAAATAATCCATTACTAATTTTTGTTATATTTTAGTGACAGGTCAAGCCATCACTAAATTATTATTATCTTTTCCATTTAATCAGTAAGAGTTAATTATATTGTCACTAAAATTGTTAGTCAATTCTTTTAGTGACAGAAGTGTTCATAACCAATTGTTGTCACAGAAATATTAATTTATCAATTTATTTATTTTTAGCGATAGAATTTAATGTTTTAGCTACAAATATAAACTATCACTAAAAACTATAATTTAATGACATATGTGTCTTTTTTTGTTACTAAAACTTTTAGCCACGAGATCTATGCTGACGGAAGCTAGTGATGGCTCATTTTGCACTAATTCTTTTAGTGACAACTTTTGTTCATGGTTAATAACTATTTTTCTTATAGTGTAGGGGGCATGTGACCTGTATGTGTGCCAATATCTCAAGGAGCAGAGGAAACCAATGGCCTCGATCGCTTCCTCGACATGGCACCACCCCACCCCCCTATTCCGATCGATTTCGATCAGCGTTGGCTTGGCTGTGCCGACGACCAATCGGGCAACGCTTCTCAACTTTAATCCATGGACCAAAGAGGTCCAGCTCTAAGTGAGAAGACCCAACCTCCCTTAGGGTAATAGAGCCATCTAAATCGGAAGGGGGTTGCTCCACACCCTTTTGGGGGTCGGCCTTGTGAGAAGAGTCCAGAAAAACAAGGGAGGAAGTCAAAGAAGTCATCGAAACTAGAGGGCAAATCCACTTTATGACCCACACAACTATACTTGAAACACACCAAAGGTAAATTCTCATATGAAACAGTTTGGAAAATTCCTTTCTTTAGGTGACCCAGTCATACTGCTTATGGGGTTTTGAAAGATCGATTTCTATACTAACCTTACATATCGACCCCTTTCAAACGAGAAAGAACATTCATCATTCTTTAGGGGACGACCTAGGAGAGAACCAAGATTAATAACACATTCTGTTCCAGTACTCCAAAGGAAGATTGACGAACTACACCTAGATAGGGACAGATGAGATCCTCTCTGTGAGAGGCTGGAAATTAGCTTTCTTGGGCATCAGATACAAAACCTCCCCTCGAATGGTCCATGGTCCCTCGGTGAGGATGCGAACAACCTCCGCTTTAGAAAAAAATTGAAAGCAAAAAAAAACCTTAAGCCAAATTGATCACTTGGGACACCAAAGAACATTTCCATTAGTGAGAAACCACATATTTCAGGAAATCCAAAGTCGAAGTCGGAGGAAATGATTGATCAAACTAGATATTCAAGGTTTTTGCCATTCATGAGGAGTTTTTTCGTCAAATTCAATGAAATCCTTAGAAGCATCATAGATCCGGTTAAACAAAGAAGAAGATAGTAGTGAACTTGCATCTGGCCCATATGAAGGACCAATTAACATCAATGCCTAAGAGATGCTCTTTCCAGTGAAAGGGCCATCCAATTGGCTCTTCTTGGAAGGCGGAGGGGCATTGGAAGGATCCCGATGGAGTGGCCCATTTTTCTTGGTACTTGCCAAAGGAGAAAACCTTAGGGGTCTGGCTTGGCATCACTCCAGGAACCCTAACTGAAGGGATCGACACCACAGAAGAAGATGATGACACCCTAGGGAGGGGAACAACAATGGATGCAAGGAGAGAGCCAAGTAGGGGATGTGAAGCCAGTAGTTGGGGGCGGGGGGGGGTGGGGAAGGGTGTGGTTGGGTCGCATCAAAGGTGGAATTAAGGAGGGAGAAGGCAATGGGGTTGTCCTTATCGCCTTAGAAACCCAGAGCTTCTCTCTCTAAGGAAAGAAGAGAGTTCCCTACTCTCTCACAAATTTATTTAATGCATTACAATCGACCATATCTTGTTCAGAACTTCACGGTTAGCCCCCAATTCCCTTCTCGCACTTTTCTAGTTCGAAAACCCTAAAGAAGATGCAGTGCAAGATTCTTTTCCGCCATCAATCTGGTCCTCATGATTAATCTAGGACTATGTGTTTTTGCTGCTTATCGATCCGATTGATGTGATTCTCCCGATAAGCTCTAACTCTGATGGCTGCCCTCCCTCCGCAAGCGGACAACTTCTAGATCACCCTTGTTCTTTCCCTCAGTGAGCTTTTTTTTTCCTCATAAATTTGATACTTTTGGTCATATTTTTATATGAAAAAGGTTTACTTGGTGGAATTGGTGGCACCTGCTATTTCTATTCTTCTGTTTCTCTTTGGAACAAATTGATTTATTTGTAGGACATGCTTAGATCATCACAAGAGGATGAAGGTAAAAAGTTTGCTATGAGGTTTGTTACCAATACTAGATATTTGCAAAGTTTTTAGCATTGTGGTGAGGCACTGCGGTTATATCTCTGAGACTTATGTGATGGTATATTTAATTTTGAAGTGTTCAATATTGGTTGGCATGTAGGACGAGCAACAACAAATTACTTTCATAGTGGAGGAATAGAAAGAGAAAAGTGAAAGATAATAACTAAAAATAATAAGCAAATGTATAACTATCCAATTGGCTCAAAGATAACACTCCTAGGATAGAAGTCTTGCACCTCCGCATGCCTCACAAGGTGGGAAAGGAAAAAAACTTGATTCATGGATCCTTTTTTTATTCATCCATTACAATGTTATAGCCCATTTTTATATGCTCAAGTATAAGAATAAAAAGAAAATTACAGAAATTTAAAAAATTACAATCGCATCAAATCAAATATATGATATCTTGTTCTTCGTTTCTGATTTGATTTGAGAAATAGTCTTCCTCTCTTCATGATATTTTTGATTGATAATCTTTCATCTTTATAGAGATGAATCTTTAAGATATTCAATCAAGATTTGTAATTTTCAATAATATGATTTCTTTTTTGTTGTATTTTTTCTTTCTTTTTCTCCTCGTTGAGTAGATATTTTCATGTTATTACATATGTAAAATATCTCTAAACAAATTAAATTTATTTTATTAATAAATTAATTTAATTGCTCATGCATCATATTGTTTTACTGTTTCTTTTTCATTTCTGCTATTGAGCGAGCATGCACATGTGGAGATTTTGGAATCGAATGAATTGTTCCTTTAAAGTCAGAGACGATTGAATTTGATTGGCCTAGATGCATGCATAGCAATTCATGTGCAGAGTATAGTTTCATCAAAACTAAAATTTTAATTTCATTCTTCCTCAAATTAGTGACTATATTATGGATATATTAGATGACATTTTGGTCTCTTTGGTGTTTATGTAGCATTTACATGATGCCTTTTGTGGAAGTTGTATGATATACTGCCATGGTTGTTTTGACCAAATACAAAGTTTAATATGCTAATGAGTTAGTTTTAGTTCCAGAGCATGCTTCTGATGATTCTTGGTGTGATGATGGGCTTCTGAATGAAATCTCAGATGCTGACTTAAACAGAGAACAGAAGAGGCGTTATGATCAATTTTATACAGTATCCTTGCAATCTATAAATGATATGCATATCCTTTGTCCAAAACTCTTCATAGTAAAACTTTTAGGGCTTTAAACTTGAGGATGTATCATATGGAACCCTTGACAAAAGTTTATATGGGTTATCGAGATGGTATATCTGCAGGAAAGGAAGCTTCTGCCCAAGAGGGCTTCAACATTGGGTTTAAGCAATCTGCAAGCAGTGGTTACAAATGGGGAATTGTTAGAGGCATCACAAGGTGAAAAGTGATAGTATTTACTGATCTCTTTCTGCAGAAGAATTTTGGTATCTTATTTTTCCTACATTATTTCGTAGTGCATTTGTAAACCTCCCAGATCAATTCAAAGAAAAGTTAGTTAAGAAGCTTGAAGACAGATGCACGTTTCAAAGTCTTTACAAGCCCGTTCAAGAGATTTCCACGGACGATGCTCTGAGAATGTATCACTTTCAACTACAACAAGAAAATAAACAATCTCATCAAAGATCAAAAGCGACAGTATCATCGGCAATCGAAGATTTTGACTGCAATAAGTTAGACTTCTTTTTCAAGGAGCTTATGTTACTTGTAAGTGAGTCTTCTGAAATCAAAGCAAGTGTTGATGTTGTAAAAGGAGAGGAAGAAGAATGACCTTGATGTTGAAGTACTTGGAGGGATCGTTCAAATTCACTTACGTCTGAATTTTCTGGACAGATTGTAATTTTTTGATGGCCTCAGATTGCAATGAAAAGAACTGAACCATTGCTCCATTGCAGCATAATATATTTTGAGATTTTGCTTCAGAAAAATAGGTTCCAAATTTCAGAGTATTGACTATTCTTCCACTGGAACTGTGCCGTCATTTTTGGGAACGTTGAAAGCACTCATGGTTTGATAATAATCTCCTTCCGAAATGCAATACTTTTTCATTGTGTTTGATGTTGAGCATGGCCTTTCTTTTTCCTCCTAGTTTTGCACACTGTAAATATAAGCATAAGATGCTTCTCCAACAATAACGATAGAATCTGATGAGAGGTTAATCAAGTAGCACTATATTGAAATGAATGAGATACTATTTTCAAACTAATACAAACAACTCTTACACTTTTTTCTTTCCTTTTTTCTGAATAAATTTCTACTTTCAGAATGCATTTACTTCAGCTTTAAATTAACATCGTATTTCATTAATTAGATTTTTTTTTACACTAAGTTAAAGTCATATGGTTGAGTTTTTCTGATCTTTCTTATGTATTTAGCAAGTCAATTCAATAGCCATAAATTTTTGATTTGCCAAATAAATCAGCAATTACCAACTTAACTCTCTTTGACCTTTAATTAATTGTAATCTTAGATGTCTAAGCATATTACAACTATGTCATGCTCCACAATATAGTATTTGTATAAATTATAAATTATAAAATATAAGTCTCATTAAATGTATTCATGTGTATAATTCTAGATTAATTATATATTATTTTTATAATTAATTATTATTTTTGAATGTGTCGGAGAATATTAAATCATATTGTCTTAGCATCTAGTAAAATCGGAGTCAGAATATCCAATGATCTTCAAATGGTCTGATCTCCCATATGATCTTTTGTTCTCTTTAAATATCTCATGACTCTTTTAGCTACATTCCAATGATTCATTCCATGATTGCTTAAGTATCTATCTAACATTCCAACAATGTACATTATATCTTGACGCGTACAAACCTGTGCATACATTAGACTCCCTAAAGCTAATGCATAGGAAATCTTCTGCATTTCTTAAGTTTCCAGATTTTTTTTAAGGCACTAATTGAGACTGAACTTGTCTCCCTTTGTGATAGGGGTGTCTCCTGGTTTACAATCCTATATGCTAAACCTTTTGAGTACTTTATCGATATAGTTCCTTTGTAATAATCCTAGAATACCTCGCGATCTATCTCGGTGTATCTGGATTCCTAATACAAAAGGGGCATCACCAAGATCTTTCATCTCAAAATTTCTAGATAAAAATCTCTTGGTTTCGTGCAATATGTCTATATCATTAGTGGCAAGCAGAATGTCATCCATATAAAATATTAGTAAAATAAATTTGCTCCCACTGAATTTATGATACATGCAATCATCAACAACATTCATCTTAAAACCAAATGAGATAATTACTTGATGAAATTTGTGATACTACTAAAAGGATGTTTGTTTTGTTAGGATCGAAATCGGCACTAAGAGGGGGGGAGTGTGAATTAGTGCTTACGATAAAAATTACATCGATTCGAAAATTTCGTTCGATAAAATCATATTGGAAATATGTTTAACTCGAAAACGTTCATAAAAATGTAATGAGCAAGTAAAGCAGTTTGCAATAAAGGTAAAAAACAAAATATAAATACAAACTAAGTTTTATAGTGGTTCGATCATCGTGACCTGCATCCACTCCTGATTCCTCTTCACTCAAGGCCATCGGCTTTCACTATCGATCTTCTTTCAACGGAGGAAGATCAACTATCCTTTTACACCCATTTTCTCCTTTTCACCGGTTTAGGAGATAACCTTTACAACCTCACCTCTCTCTTAAACTTCATATATAATACTGAGAGCTTGAGACGAGTTTTTATAATATTACTATAGCATTTTTCTTTTCTTTAACTCACAATTGATGTGTTTACTGAGTAAGGATGAGTAGGGCTTTTTTAGGCCCCAAATGAATTCAAATTTAGGGACCAAATGATCTCATCTTGGGTTTTCGGGGTACTAGCAATACCACCGCCTGCTAGTTTGAGACTAGGTGGTACCATCGCCTAACACAGTCTGGGAGATTGTATCTGAGCAATATTATCACCTAAACTGGCAGTGTCACAGCTTGGGCCAACTATGGGTCACTAATTGGGCCTTCCACTTGGCCCAAAATAACCCCAATTCAGGCCGAGTTAACCCATAATTGAGTTGGTCTAATTACATTCTAAACAATCCAATTAGAACTAAAACTACTTCGATCTAGACAAATTATTATAAGTAAGAATTCTAAGTTATCCAACATGTCATTGGTTCATCCGATGCTTCACCCGAACCTTCGGCATATCGTCCTCTCTTATGATGTATTGCCCAATCGACATGTTGATATCCGCAACACCCGATCTCCTTAGTGCAATGTCTGATCCTTTTGGCCCGATGCTCGAACTCATGGCACGAAGCCTTCTGCTGATATGTCGACCATTCCTCCGGTCCGACATCCAATCTTCTGACATGTTCCATTTTAGCCCAACTTTTGATTCCACCGCTTTAATCAATTTATCTTTCCTGATTGAATATAGTCCTACGTCACTTAAATGTACATTAGATCGTAAACTCATTAATTGATTTCATCGTCAAAATCCAAGATTCAATATGTTTTATCTCATAGATAGATTTTATCAATTTACATATTATTTTCTTTAGGTTCTTTTGATACAAAGTATTCTGGTTGTACCATATAAATTATTTCATCAATATTTCCATTGAGAATTGTTATTTTGACATCCATCTAAAAGAGCTCCAAATCAAAATGTGTGGCTAAAGCCATAATTATTCTAAAAGAGTCATTCGTTAAAACCGGAGAGGTTTATTTAAAGTCAATCCCTTCTTTTTGAGTATAGCCCTTTGCCACAAGACGTGCATTATATCTCTCCACATTACCATTAGAATCCCCTTTGGTTTTAAAAATTCATTTACAACCAATAGGTTTCACTCCTTCTAGTAATGGGACAAGTTCTCAAACTTTATTGTCTTGTATGGACTTATACTCTTGATTCATTGCTTTAATCCACTTATCAGAATTGGAATCCTCTATGGCTTGACAGAAGTTGATTGGATCATCTTCCATCATATCACTACTTTTTTCATGTTCCCAGAGAAATACCATATAATCATATGAAATGACACTCCTCCTTACCCTAATGGATCATCACAAAGGTGCTAGCTCTTGTGGCATATGTTCTTATGGATGTTGAGTTTGATCCTCATGAATAATTTTCTTATACTATATGAGAGTTGAAATAACTATATCCTTTTGAGGTATTGAATTTACCACATCAGTGGCAACTATATAAATTGGATTAAATTGAACCAATTCTTCCTCAAACGTAAAGTCTTTAACCTTATTTCTCCCCCCAAACTCAATATCCTTGTAGTAATACTCGTCTCAAAAATATTTATTGATTTGGGATTATAAAATTTGTACCCCTTAGATCGTTCAGAATAACCAATAAAATAATTGCTTATTGTTTGGGGTTCCAATTTCTTTTCGTTAGGCCTATAAAGCCTTGTCTTAGATAGACAATCTATGAAAGTGTCTTAGACTAGGCTTTCTTCCGGTCCAAAGCTCATAAGGTGTTTTTGTAGTTGCTTTAATTGGTACTCTATAAGAATGTAAGCTATAGTTTTTATTGCTTCTCTTCAGGGTGACTCTGGCAAAGTAGATTAAAAAATCATATTTCTTACTATGTCTTTAAGTATGCAGTTTCGTCTTTCAACTACACCATTCATGTTAGGTGACCTTGGCATTTTATACAGAGGGATAATTCCACACTCCTCTAAGTATAGAGCAAATGGTCCTCGACGTTATTCACTTGAGCCGTCATTTCTGTTGTAATATTCCCCTCCACGGTTAGATCTAATGCTTTTTATCCTTTTGCCGAGTTGATTTTCAACTTTAGGTTTAAATGATTTGAACACATCCAAAGACTTAAATTTTTCATGTATTAGATATAAGTATTCATATCTAGAGTAATCATCTATGAATGATATAAAGTATTTTTGGTCATTCCACGAAGGTGTAGGAGATGGTCCACAAATATCTGTATGTATCAATTCTAAGACATTTGTAGCTCTATATGCACTTGATCTCTGAGGTTTGATTTATTTACCTTTAATGCATTCAACACAAACATCTAAACCTAATAAGTCACTGGGATCAAGAATCCAACATAAGTTTTTCAACTCTATTTCTAGATATCTGACACAAACGTTCATGCTATAATACACCCGAATTTTTAATTTTACGTTTAGCACCTCGCAATTCCACATTTAGGGGTTCATGATAGGACACTATAGTATCCTGCAAATATAGATTGTCATAAGCCATAAGTGAACCAGTTACAATCACATTTGAATTTAAAAACAAAGTAAACTGATTATTTCCAAATGAACAAGAATAACTAGATTTGTTCAAATAAGAAATAAAAATTAAATTCCGTCTAAATGATGGTAAAACAAAAGTGTCTTTCAAATCCAAATAGTATTCAGTATACAATAACAATCTAAATGTACCTATAGCTTTTGCATCTACCGATTTTTCGTCTCCCATATAAATGCGTCTCTCAACATCATTGGGCCTTCGGTAGCTCAAGCAACCCTACATTGAAACACTGATGTTAGTAGTTGTATCGAAGTCCAATCACAAACTGTTTCTAGGTACTGAAGTTAAATTGACTTCAGAATAAACCTTAATTTGAATTAACAAATTAAGGTTAAGCCAATTTGATTAATATGATTCAAATTCAATTAGTGATTATAAAGTTGTTTAATATTAGATTGAGTAATTTGATGCATGAAGTTACTAAAGTGACCTCTCATGTGTGGCATTTCTCATGAAAATATTAAATGTAGTATGTATTTACATCCATAGAAAATTTATCATTTGACATGTGGCAATTATATACACACCAATAATGGTAAACATGTGGCAATTATAAAGTTGTACATATGAATAATAAATCAATCCAAAGATGGATTTATCATTTGATATGTCTTATTATCAGTGTTGATCATTACAATAAGACTACCACTAGCAATTAATATTGAAGTCCAAAGACAAGATATTAATGTTGCACTTAGTATCTTGAGATGGGTTATATCATTATTTGAATTTACTTAAGTTTATAGTAATATATATAAGCATAATTTGTGGTTGTCTATTGTTCTCTTGTTTAGGTTCTCTTGTAACAATATCTAATAACCTCAATTCAGTACCGGTTCTAAACGAAACCAACTTTAAGGATTGGAAGGAAAACATTCTGATCGTTTTGGGTTGCATAGATATGGACCTTGCACTAAGGGAAGACCAACCCGCTTCTCTTACGGAAAATAGTACTCATGATGAAAGGAGACTATATCAGAAGTGGGACAGGTCTAATCGCATGAGTCTCATGATTATTAAGCACGACATTCCGAAAGCATTTAGGGGTGCGGTATCCGAAGGGATTACAAAGGCCAAAGATTTCCTTGTCAAAATAGAAAAGTATTTTCTTAAAAACGATAAGGTAGAAACAAGCATTCTGCTTCAAAGCCTAATTTCCATCAGGTAAAACAGCAAAGGAAATATAAGAGAGTACATCATGGAGATGTCTAATTTTACTTCAAAGTTTAAAACATTAAAATTTGGCTTATCAGAGGACTTACTTGTCCATTTGGTTTTGAACTCATTTCATATTGTGTGCAAAAAAAGAAAAGTTGTAGCAAGAAAAGACTGAAAGTGCCAACTTGGCCAGCACCTCTAAGGACAAGGGCAACAAAAAAAAATACAAATATGGAAAGAATGAGGCCGATAAAGGTTCAGTACAGAAGAAACAAAATAAGGATGATACTTATTTCTTCTACAAGAAATCTAGGCATTTGAAGAAGGACTATGCCAAATATCACTTTAGCGTGCTAAAAAATGTACGTTCCTTACTTTGGTTTATTCTGAAGTTAATTTAACTTTAGTACCTAAAATCACTTGATGGTTAGACTCCGGTGCAACTACTAATATCAGTGTTTCAATGCAGGGTTACCTGAGCTATCGAAGGCCCAATGATGCTGAGAGATGCATTTATGTGGGGAATGAAAAATCGATAGATGTGGAAGCTATAAGCACATTTAGATTGTTATTGTATACTATATATTATTTGGATTTGAAAAATACTTTTGTTGCACCGTCATTTAGACGAAATTTAATTTTTGTTTCTTATTTGGACAAATCTAGTTATTCTTGTTCATTTGAAAATAATCAGTTTACTTTGTCTTTAAATTCAAATGTCAAATGTGATTGGAACATGTTCACTTATGGCTTACAATCTATATTTGTTTGATACTATAGTATCTTATCATAAATCCTGAAATATTAAATTACGAGTTACTAAATATAAAATTAAAAATTCGTTCAATTATGTTTTTTGCTTTTCTTGCCTTTTCCTCTTCACAGTATGCACAACACGTGGTATTAGAGTTCCAATTATGTTTATTTTCATGTTGCAATGCATAAACCTCCTTGTTGTAGTGCGGCTTCAAATTTATTTATTTTTTAATACCTTTGGATTTCATCCAATTAATTAAATTCATATAAATTTAATTAATTGGATAAATCAAACGATGTTAAAAAAAAATAAATTGGAAGATGCACTATGTTGAATCTAAAATTATGATCATAAAATTAATTGATAAATTGTTTGATCTAATTTATGTATTGAGATAAATGTGCAGAATTAACTACGATAGTGGTAAGGCATAAAATAGATGATGGGCCGAAATCGAAGATTCGAACGATATACCGAGAGTTTGCTGGAAGCTCGCCAAGAGTTCGTCGGAAGTTCGTCGAGAGTTTGTCGTGAGTTCGCTGAGAGTTTGTTGGAGTTCACTAGAAGCTTGCCGAAAAACTCGCTGAGAAGTTCACCGGAGGATCGTCGAGAGAAAACTCGACATACCGGATAGAGATTGCTTGCCTTAATCATAGTTAGTACATTAATTGAGTTAGGATTGGAATGTAATCCCACTAACTCAGTTAAAGGTCAACTGGGCCCTAAACAAGGCTAAATTGGGCTAGTTGAACAGCCCATTCAGCACCTGAAGTCACAGCCAGTTGTGGCACCACTTGGGACTCGGTCTCCTAAGTGCTATGGGTGGTGGGTACCGCCAGAGAGCTCGATCTTCGAGCTCTGTCAGGTAGTGGTACTACCCAGATTGGGCAGTGGTACCACCTAGTGTCAGTTTGTAGGTGATAGTACCGCCCAATAATGGCAATGATACCGCCAGTACCCCAAAATCCGAGGATGTGATACTTTTTTACTCTAATTCTGAAGCCATTGTGGTCTATAAATATCCCACCATTTTTGGCATGAAAGGGCACGAAAGTGTGAACATAATCTTAAATTCTTAGGGTGCTAAAAGTATTGTAAAAGTATAAAGAGTCCTCCTCCTCTCTTTCTAAGTGTTGAGATCATTCAAGAGAAGTGTGAGGCTCGTAAGGGTTATCTCCTAAACCCATGAAAAAAATAAATCATCGTAAAGAGGTTGTTGGTCTTCGCCTATTGAAGGAAGACCATTAGTAGACGCCGGTGACCTCAATGGAGGAGGAATCAGAAGTGGATGTAGGTCACAATGACTGAACCACTTTAAATTCCGATGTCTTTATTTCCCTTTTTCTTTTCATTACTATCATTACTTTCTTAGACAACTGCTAGTTCTTTCATTCTAAAGCCAAGCACTTTCCAAAATTAGTTTTTGATGAATGAAATATTTTATAAACCAATGATTTTCTCCGCTGCACTAATTCACCCCCTCTCTTAGTGTCACTCTTGATCCGTACTTCTGTAAAAATAATGATTTAGAAAAACCTCGTTCAATAAAGCGCATATCGAAAACATACTTAACTTAAAAACATTCGTAGAATGTAATAATCAATAAAATCAATAAGCAATAAAGGTAAATAGCAAAAGAAAAAAGCACATCGGATTTATAGTGGTTCGGTTGTTGTGACCTGCTATCACGGACTTAGCTGGTTTTGCCTAAGTTGTGTGGTACCCTTATGTGTCCATTCGCAAAGGTCAACTTCTCCGAAACCTCCTATGATCCCTTAGAACCTATGTAAGAGAAAACGAGTTAGAGAAAGCGCCTCACTTGGGATATTCAAGCAATCATTTCAAGAAATACTTCATAAACAATGCAAATTATAAAAATACTTCATAAGCTCTGAACAATCACACAACAAAGGATCTAAAATGGTCCACTACAAACCAAAATTTCTCATAAGTATCCGCATGACACAACCTTTATTTATAAGCCTAAAATGATCACCAAACCCAACTAAATTAGGGCTGTTAAACCTTCGACCGTCCCTCTACATGCTGTATAAAGCATGAACAAATCAAAAGACGTGGACATACATGATCATTACAGTAAACACCATGTTTACAGTTTTGTCCGTGACATTCTCCCCTACTTATTCCTTTGACGTCCTTGTCGAAGCCTTTGCCGACACTACAACTTCTTGTCTTTGCTGAGTTTTCAATCTTCTACTCTAGCTGTAATGTGCCTCTTAGCTCCTAGCAGTTCTCTGTTGTTGTTGTTGAGTAGTTGAACTTTTGATCTGTCATGCTGCTTCAACTCGCCAATGATTCTGACTCTAGTGTGGGGTTGGCTGAGTTGTATCAATCCCTGTTAGTTCCTATAGACTCTTTGGATGAAGAAAAAGACTATCCTTACTATGCGCTAGTCTCTCAAATGCCTCATGCTTGAACTTGGTGGATGCTTGTTGGTGCTTTAACGAGCATCACCTTGCAAACTTTTGAAGTTTTTAGGTCCTTCCTCCACAAGATTTACCGATCAACTCTTCTTTCACTTAGTTGTTACTTTCAAGTAGGTTCGTATCACTTTCGCTTTCGATTGGCATTCTGTTGGGAAGTGAAGCGGATAATCTACTCTCAGTAGCACTAATCACCATTGGTGGGGATTTAAAAACTATTGTCTTCCATTTGGTTTTTTCGAAGGGTCTTTAAACATGTGTAAAGCTCCTCTACTGGATAGATAAGAGAATTGGGGTACTTGATTTCACCTATTCTCTTAAGAGTAGAGAAAACAAAGGTTACTTGACTTTGCTTGCCTCCTTGAGGGTTGTACTTCATATATCGAGCTAGTTACTAACCTTCCTCTGCTTTTTGCTCACACTTCTAAAGCACTCGAAGTGTTTGCACTCCTTGCGTTGAGTTAGCTACTGTGATTCACCTTCTCAATACCATCGAACTTTTAGAATGCAAGAAGTTTTTATCCCAACTTGGAGTAAGTCTCTAATAGTTTTAGTCACCTCTGGGATTATACCGTATCTCCATCAACCCTGCTGCCCACTCCACTGAGTAGCAAAGGTACAGCACCACATACTACCTACTTCGTTCCTTTGTCGTGTATTCTTGCATGACCTGAAGTCATTCACTTTTGACTATCTTGATGAGAAGCTCGTTGACACCGGTCTTACGAAGTTCCTTGGTCTCTACCCTTCAGCCTTGTCTCTGCCTCTGCTCGCTACTACCACTGCCGCTGCCACTATCGACGCTCGCCGCTCCTACTCCCGCTACTCGCTGCTACCGCTATCGTTGCCACTATCACCGCTCCCGTTGCCATCGCTCGCCGCTACCGCTGTCGCTGCCACTGCCGCTTCTCGCTACTACCACTACCGCTGCTCTCAGTCAGTAGCCTCAGTCTTCCTCTTACTCACACTCTTCTTACTTCAATAGTATACTGTTAACAATACATTAATCGTATACTACTAACTATATACTAGTAACAACATTTTTATTTATTAGATTAATTATATATTATTTTAATTTTAATACTATTAATTTTTATTTATTTAAAATTATTATTAGATTTCAGGATAAATAATATATTTTTATTTAAATAATTATATTTATTAATTATATTATATATTTTTATATTTTAGTGTCTCGTTTCGCTCGGGCGAGCGCCTAGTACCTCGGACATTTTTGGACCTTGGCACTTTTTTGGCACCTAGCGCCTTTTCAATCGTTGCTTATAACAAAATTGCAAACTCTCTTTAATGCATCTCAACTCCCAAAGCTTTGACAACAAGTTGACAATAACTTATAGCTAAACAATGAAAAACAAGACCAAGTTTATATACCATTTATGCCCTCCATTCCAGCTCGACAATAGGCTGAGCACTTGAGTAGCTGCGGAAGGACCAAAAACTCTATCTACAAAACATAAATAAATGTTACACAATGGCACTTCCCGTGATTCACCATCCAAATTCGAGCAATCAACAATCCAAATCAACATAATTAATCAAATTAAAGCCCCACGCCCGCACAATCCAAACCCTAATTGAGATTCCCCAAGAGGATCCGCCCCGATGAACCTCACGAGAAACATAGAAGAAAAGGTGTAATCCAAATGGAACCGAGAATCTACGCAGAACAAATACAACCCTGAGCAATTAAACGGAAATCGAGACAAGATCCATAGCAAAAGAAACAAGAGCATATCAATGCGTCGCAATAGTAACGAGGTAGGAGAAAGGAGTGGAGGCAAACCTGGGGGCAGGGCCCGACGACGGGATCGATCGCTTGAGGAGCAAAGGTAGGGGTTTTCGACAAGCGGGACAACTGGGTGGGACGAGCGAAGCTCCGTCTCTCGATCTCGTCTTCCTCGCCCGCTCCTATTTCGCTGTTGGTGGCGATGCACGGACGTGAGGGGATCATTAAATCGCAACTACAGGGAGAAAGTTTGGGGTCCGGATTTTCCTAGAAATAAATTTAGGGGCAAAATTACATATATATATATATATATATATATATATATATATATATATATATATATATATATATATATATATATATATATATATATATATATATATATATATATATATCCCCCACCAAAATAAACAAGTCATTGTGGTTAATCTTCTTTAGCTAATTATCATTTCACTAACTGTTATTTAAAAGACATTAATAACGTTTACAATCTCATTTTGGTTATATGAATATTATATTTAAATTATTTTCAACTCAATTAGTTACATTTACTATATTTAGTCATGAGTTTATTATATTCATCCCTTAGGATTCTAGTTGAATATATATATTTATTACAAGATATATTGCTGTCATTGTGGTTGACGGACAATACGTTTTATCTTAATTAGTTAATATTAACTATTTTTAGTCATGGATATATATTTATTTTAATTTGAGATAAATATATTTTTTTCGATAACCATAGTTGAAAGGCATTAATACCCTTTAAAAAATTTGATTTTAACCATAAAAAAATCATAAATTATTTGGCAACACTTTCCCACCTTCGAATACAACTAGACTCTAAAAAGCGGTGCTTAACGCTTTATTGTGAACCCGGACGGTTTTGGATTCTCAATGTCTCAATTCGTGCCCGTTATTCGAACCTTGTTTGGAATGAAAGAATTGTGCAAGAGAACGGCGGCGGCTGCAACCCCACCCGGATCCGACGGCTCCGGAGGCCACTCCCCGAATCCGATATCAACCGCGTCACTAAGCATGAGACGCCCTCGCCATATCACCCCCGGAGGCAGGGAGAGTGAGAGAGAGAGACGGTGGAAATGGCGGATTCTTACATGGCTCTTCGGTCCCGGCCGTCACTGCTCCTCGTCCTCCTCGTTCTACTCTGCTTCTCTCTGTCCGTGGCGACGGCGTCGGATCCGGACGCGACGGTGACCGTCGGAGGGATCAGCGACGCGGAGGGGGCTCCGGTCGGCGCCGAGATCGAGCAGCTTGCCCGCTTCGCCGTCGACGAAGACAACAAGAAGCATGTCCTTGTTTGATCTCTTCTTCGCCTTTTCGCCTCTGTTGCGATTATTGGATCGTCTTCGAACTCGTTTTCGTTCTGTCGCTGGATTCTCTGCGTCATCTTTAAGGTGATTGTATGAATTCCAAGGTTATATATCTTCTCCCTTTATAGTTTTATTTTTTGAGACATATGGTCTTACATATATCTTTGATGCTTATCTGCTTTTTTGTTATCGTTCGATTTGCTTACTGTATTGAGTAATCGCTAACCCTAGATCATGTAGTTGGTGATCCCGCTGATCTTTCTGTGCTTGGTGCTTAAATCTTGTGTCTTTTGTGGCGAAGAATGCCCTGTTGGAGTTCGCGCGTGTGGTCAAGGCGAGGGAGCAGGTGGTTGTGGGGACTCTTCACCACCTGACCATCGAGGTCATCGACGCCGGGAAGAAGAAGATATACGAGGCCAAGGTGTGGATCAAGCCATGGCTCAACTTCAAGGAGCTGCAGGAGTTCAGGCATGCCGGCGACTCCTAAGGATCCTGGCCTCGAGTGAGGCAATGTCACGCCATGAGACTGCAGTCTACATGCTGTTAGGCTTCTTTTTATTCTATGTATGAGGTAATATGAGGGTCTGAGACGATAAATTATTTGCAAGTAAGCATTTTTTTTCCTGTGTATTTTGAATTCCTCGTTAAGTTTTTGAATGAATGACGGATGCGTTGTGTAGAAATCTATATACCATCAACTTTCTGTTCATTTTGAAGTCTTGACAAGATTAAGGATAGAGTGTTGTAAAAGGAGGCATATTGGAAGAGGGAGAGACAAACAAAGAAATAGGGTTGGAATGGATTGATTTAGTGAGGATAAGACAGAAGAAAAGTGACCAATGCCTTACTGAAAACGAATTACTTGTCAATCTTACTGATGTTATGATGGCAGAGCATGGATCCCTGGGCATATGAATAGGGAAACTAATCCATTGCCATATTACATAAAATGCACTGGACATACTACGGTGTTCTGCTAAGCTTCCAAGTGAGACTTTTGTACTTTGCTTCACATTTCCTCTTGTTTCTCAGAATAATTAATGATGATGTCAATTGTGAGAATGATAACTAGAACTAGATTTTGTACAATGACCCGAACTTGTTACAAAAATGGACCATTTGATGAGATATATTGGAGTTGGGTTCCTGGTTCAGCTGACTAATGAGATTGTTTTTCTTTATCAGAATTTTGTTTTTACGAATCCCTCAGAAGTTCGTTACTGCCTACAGGTTCATCAATTTTTTTGTGAACAATTCCATGGCTTATGTCTCTTTCTGCCTACAGGTTCGTATGCTAGGTATGCTGACAAATGCTTTTTTAGATTTTGAAAACCTTTGCTCAAGTTCTAGCATAGCTATCAGCAATTCATGGAGCTTCTTAAGTTTAAAATTTATCGTCTTGAAATTGTCTTATTGAATATGATATTGATATTCTATCAAATTGTTAAGTTTGCAAGTTGCATTATTTTTGTTATAAAGTCTAGCAGACATTATAGGGCCCAAAGGTATGTGTTCTGATCCAAATTACTTGAACTGAAAAGAGAATTGACAAATTAATCAGAACCTGATTTTTCCATGAGTTGTCATAATATAGAAACTTGAAACTGTTATGGTCATCATAAGAGTAGATATCAATTAGCAAGCACCACTGGAGTATGACTAGAAAATCCATCAAGTATCAAATCTCTGATTCTAGGGATCTCTCTTTCAAAATGCAATATCTCATGATCTTTCAGCTGCTCCTACCTCTCAAAATGTCTCATACATGATTGAAGATTAATGCAAGACCGCTTATGGACTGCCTTTCAGAGTATTTCGATCCTAATCTATCTGTAGATACTTTTAACAAAGGGTTAGGTCAAAGGTTGGCTAGTAGTGAAGATCTAGAAAGCAGAAGGAAATTGTTATAATATTTAAATTAAACTTGTGACTTCTAGGACATATATCCTGATGCTTATCAGTCCTAAGATTAACATCATCTGCTGTTTAGATCTGAGAAACGGTTTTACGAATGAAAATACGTGTAGATTTTTTTGTGACCATCAAAAAGTTTGAGAAAAATAAATTTTCTGTAGTGAAGTAAATTGGCAACATATGTCTGGTCCACTGAAGGGGGTAGGACCAGATAGCAGACTAGTCACAGCATACCAAAGGGAAATGATAACATAACTAAATTATTTAGAGGTTAAAGAAGGAAGTGAAAGGAGAGTTAATTAGAGGAACTCGAAGCTGCATTCAATTGGTTCAGAATCAGTTGAAGACTTGATTGATTACTATGCATTCTGTAGAGACCCTAAAGATAAGAATTCCATCCTATCTTTTGACCTTTCTCCCAGCTGAAAATTGGAGATTTGCTTACCCAACTCAATTTATATCTTAAAAATCATCTGATGGGTCTCAGAACTTCAAGTGATGATGGTGTACTAGACTCATTTGTCATATTTTGAGGGTTGGAAACATTATCTATAATTAATTTAGTCATGAAGACTTTGTTAGATCACTGTAAGGTCCTGGGGTCAAAACTCTTTTTCACCACTTAACCTTTACAAAAGGAATTGTAAAGGAATGATGTAGTAAGATCTATAAAAGATTAAAAAAAAAAACATGCAAGATCTCTCAACGATAATAAGAGGATTCTGATAGTAGCTTACCATGTCCCTCTCATGAAGTCCTGCAATAGCACTGTCTCTAGGAGTAGAGATATGGTGTTTATCTTGTGTTGTCTCAAACAGATTTTGACCGTCAAGAGGCTGCAGTTTTGCATGTTTCATGCTGTCTTTTTTTTTACATTTGATTGACAACAGTAGAACATTTCTTGGAGTTCCTCCGCTGTCCATGCCCGAGTAGATTGATGACAACAGAAGATGCCAACCAATACATGGGATTGAACACTTGATCTTCTGAACTGCATCCTTATCCTGTAAACAGATGGTGGCGACCTTTGTACTTCTTTTTACTTCACAATTTACTGTTATTTATTGAAGTAGGTCATGTTTATGGTGCTAAATATTTTATGTAGTTCTCCTATTCACAGGTTGTTAAAAGAGTTGGGACTTTCAAGATAATATGAAGCAGATGCGGCAGAATCATTTAGATTCCATCTGATATATATGTGGATGTTTGGTTATATATAATTTACATTATTGAACCTCATGGCTCAAAGTTGTTACAATCAATTAGGCACTAGGAGAGTGGTGAATTAGTGTTTACCGTTTCGATAAAACATGTATTTAAAAGTAATAAGAATAATGACTTAGAGTAAATATAAAGTGAAGTGAGCAGTTAAGTAAAAAAAGTACGCAGTAAGAAAAGAACACATTAGATTTATAGTGGTTCAGTCGTTGTGACGTATGTCCACTTCTGATTCTTTCTCTGTCGAGATTATCAGCGTCTACTAATGGTCTTCCTTCAATAGGTTAAGATCAACCATCTTCTTGCAACGTTTTTCCCTTTTCATGGGCTTAGAAGACAACTCTTACAAGCCTCACACCTTGAATGATTATAAAGCTAAAGAGAGAGGAGGACTCTTTGTACTTTTATAACACTTTTACACCTCAACACTTAAAAGATTTTTTCACACTTTGTTGCCACTTTTGTTGTTCTTTCATGCAGAAAGAAGTGAGATATTTATATGTCCCAATGGCTTCAAAATTAGAGCAAAAAAGTGTCTTATCCTTGGTTTCCGAGGTACTGATGGTACCACCGCCTACAGACTAACACTGGATAGTACCACCCCCCAATCTGGTGGTACTATCGCCTGACAGACTAACACTGGGTGGTACCACCACCTAGTTTGGCGATACTACCGCTTGACAAAGTCTCGGAGACTAGGCTCTAGCGGTACCATCGCCTAGTTTGGGTGATACCACTGCCCAAACCACTTGGGAGGTTGAACCTCAAGCGGTTCCACCGCCTAACGTGGCTCCAGGTCATTGTTTGGGCCATCGGTTCGGCCCAAACCAAATGATTATAAAGCTAAAGAGAGAGGAGGACTTTTTGTACTTTTATAACACTTTTACACCTCAACACTTAAAAGATTTTTTCACACTTTGTTGCCACTTTTGTTGTTCTTTCATGCAGAAAGGAGTGAGATATTTATATGTCCCAATGGCTTCAAAATTAGAGCAAAAAAGTGTCTTATCCTCGGTTTCCGGGGTACTGATGGTACCACCGCCTACAGACTAACACTGGACAGTACCACCCCCCAATCTGGTGGTACTATCGCCTGACAGACTAACACTGGGTGGTACCACCGCCTAGTTTGGCGATACTACCGCTTGACAGAGTCTCGGAGACTAGGCTCTAGCGGTACCACCGCCTAGTTTGGGTGATACCACTGCCCAAACCACTTGGGAGGTTGAGTCTCAAGCGGTTCCACCGCCTAACGTGGCTCCAGGTCATTGTTTGGGTCATCGGTTCGGCCCAAACCAACCTTAAATTAGGCCCAATTGGCCCCTAACTAAGTTAGTGGGATTACCTCTAATCCTAACTCAATCTAGGTTCTAACTACAATAATTAAGGTATTAACTAAGTAATCTTTGTCCGGTATGTCAATTGTTCTTCCAGTGAAGTCTCGATAAACATCCAGTGAACTTTCAGCATGCTTTTGGCAAACTCCCAATGAACTCTCGATGAGCTCTCGATGAACTCTCGGCTAACTCCCGATGAAATCTCGATGAACTCCCGATGACCTTTCGGTGAACTCCCGACGCATCGTCCGAATCTTCGTCATATCGTCTGATCTTCGAATCCGGCCCAATATCTGCTTTATGCCTTATCCATTATCATAGTTAATCCTGCAACACATTTCTCAACATATGGATTAGATCAATAATTTATCAATTGATTTCATCATCAAAATTCGAGATTCAATAATCTTCCCCTTTTTGATGATGATAACCAATTGATAATGGAGTTAACCTTAACTCCCCTATCTATATGTCATATTGAGATAAAACAAACTTGAATTCAAAATGAGTCACAACCTTTGAATTCAAGTTAAATACTTTCGATCATAGTGATCATATCAAACTTTCAATATGTTGGGCATCATTTCTAGTTTCAAATTATCAAAATGTAACATGCATAATTTCAAAACATTTCATATCATCCTTACTTCATGCATGATACCAAAAATAAATCAACATCACTTTAGGTATAATATACATGATGCTAAGATATTGAAATTTGAAGCAATTATCACTTCATGCATTAAATCAATATTTTGATCATGATACTAAACATTTGTTATTTCCATATCATGCATGATGCTAAGGCATTAAAACTTCATGCATTAAATGAATTTTTTTATTATGATATCATTTATCATTTCATGATAATAAACATTCATCATTTCTCGATCATGATACCAATCATCATTTCATGATACCAAACATTCATCATTTCTCCCCTTTTATCATCAATAAAAAGGATAATCATTCAACAACTATTTAAGTGAGTTTTACACCAATTTATCCAAGCTAGCAAAAATGAGAAGTTAAGCAATAACTTTGCATGATAACTATTTTTGCTTTTTGAAATGGACAAGCTAGCATTTTTGCTTTAGATGTGCAAGAGTTTTTTTTTTTTTTTTTTTCAAGTTTCTTTCTTTCTTTTGTCATAAAAATAAGAAGAAGAGAAGAAATTCATTCATCAAGAAAAAAAATCACTAACCAAATCCAAGAATACTAAGTTTCTTGTAAATTGAATCAAGCTTCTACTTTTGCAAAAACAAAGGATTAAAACATAATTTTATTTATTTTTTAAATTATTAATTTTATGTTAACTTTTTGTCCCGATCGATTTCTTCTTCTCCTTCTCTTTCCAAACTGTTCACTTATCGCTTGTCTATCATTGTCGCTCGCTTGTCACACTCGTTCGATCGTCGCACTTGCTCGCCTGTCATACCTTCTCATTCACCACTCATCCGTCACACTACACCCACATGACCTTTTGAGGCAAGAATTTGGAGATCCGGTGGCCTAGCACCGAGGGAGGCATATACGCTCTCACTCTCATAATCATCTTTGCCTTCTTCTTCCTCCTCGATGGCTCCACCATTACTACTTTATAAGGTCGGGAGTTGGCCGCATCGACGAGGGGCTCACCCAAACGACACTGCACGTCGGCCTAGCCCACCTCGTGATGCTTGCGATCATGTCATTCAATGGCGGCATGCTGATCGTTGGGCATGCCCTCGGGTTCGTGCTTTTCGACAGTGCGGCATGTTAGAGGATGTCGCTGCAGTCGGCTAGCAGCGGCAAGGGCCATCTTCCGCCCACGGCTTGCTTGGTGATGTTTTGTGTGTCGTGTGAGTTCGAAATCTCATGAAGTCTTGCATACTACTAAGTATTACTTGTATGAGCTGTGACAGAAGCTTTCTTGGCATTTGAATTCATCTGTCAGAAATCTCTTTGTAACCTCTTTGTAACCACATGCATTTGTGATGAAGAAGAATGGTTGGTGGCTTGTGACCAATTAAGACTGCAACAACATTCTTGCATGATTCTGAAATAACACACAGGCTATTACATTTTGTTGAAATATGCAAATATCGTGATTGCTTTAGAATTAAACATTTTGATACTGTTTGTCTATAATCATCAGAAAAAATAAAAAGGGTGCTAATCTTCCTTTGCTTCACAGTAGATTCCTAACACAGGGATCATGTTTCATGTTCTTTAGTCCAATCGAGAGATTATTCTATTACTTTTGAGATTATTCTATTACTCATTTTTCAGCTTAACTGTGTGTCGAACAAGCCAGGTTTGTCTCTGGATTGCTTTTTGGTTTGTTAGAGGCTACTCTTTAGCTTAAAGTGAACTCAATGATCGAACACTTGTTAAAAGATTACCTGCCATGTCTATCTTTAAACCTTCATGCAAAACCTTTCTTGCTGAGGAGGACTATATTTCAAGTAGGTGCGACGGATGAGCAAATACGACAAGCGAGTGATGGACAAGTGCAGCGAGTGAGCAACAAACGTGCAATAAGCGATAGTTACACTGGGCAAACAGGCAGCAGATGAGCGACGCGCAAAGAGCAAGTAGAAATTTACAGAAGGTGACAAGCGAATAATTTGGAAAGAGGAGAAAAAAAAAAAAATCAATCAGGAGCCAAAAAGTTTATGTAAAATTAATAATTTAAAAGATAATAAAATTATATTTTTATTCTTTCTATTTATATATTTTTTGACATATGATAACACGTGATTTTTCAATCGACGAAATTAACGAAGAGAATTTAGGATTAAATATTTTATTTTTGATAAGTATAGAAATCTCAATACTATTTTTTTAAAATATAAATATTAAAATATTAATTATGATTAACTAGAGAGGGTAATATAATTATCCCAGTTTATACAGTAGAAAGTGATTTTGATGGCACGCATTGACAATCAAATCAATGCACGATGACGGTGGAGCTGCCCATCTTCTGGTGGTGTCAACATCAGCGGGGCCCTGGGCGATGCAACAACGAACGGTCAAAATGGGTGGACACGACACGTGTACAGGTGGACGTGATGAAAGGGGAGATCTGCGAATATTCCGAAAGATCTTTTATACGGAAGCATATACACTAGAAAAGTTTTAAAAATATAAATTAAATAATAGTATGAATTAGAATTGAGATATATTAAAATATCTAAAACGTCCTCACTAAAAAAACCAAGCATCTATATTTAACGGCGAGGAAGCGAACTGCCTTTCTAGCGTAGCGTGGCGGGATGTGGCGAAAGGCCTGCGCAAAGCCGTCCGTTCTTCCCCTACCTTACGCCTCTCCCTATCACAAAGACGACGCCCGTGGGCTCCCTGCCCGTCTCCTCGCAGCTCTCCGCCCCACACGCACCACCCGCCTGAACTCTTCAAGAATCCCGCGACATCTCTCTCCTTATCGCTGATCCCTTTTCGCTTCACTCCGTTGGTCCATAAGATCACCCTCCGTCGCGAGTCCCTGGTGGTGGAGGTAGAAGGCATCTTGGGGTTTCTTGGGTGATGGCCTTCGTCCTCACGGGCATCCGTTTCCCCACCGCGCGGGCCTTGGGGCTATCGACACGATCCGGATTCCCGAGCCAGAGGACGTGCGGCGCCAATCTCTCTCCCGTATCCAAGAAGCAGATTAAGGTGCGGTTTCCGGGTGAGTTATTTTCCGGTTTCTTCCTTTTGTTTGTTGCTTTGCTTGATTGTATGCGCATCTTCGTACGGTCGTAGGATCTTTTGTTTTCCTTTCGACACTTTCGGATCAAAGCCGGAATGATCTGGCCTTTTCGTGCATTTTCCTGTACTTTTGGGTGCATCTTCGTGAGAACCCGACCACATTCTTCTTGTTCTTTCCAAGTTTCCCCTTTGTACTCTCTGGTTGTCCTTTTTTTCTTTCTTTTGAAACCTCGATTTTTATCGCATTTAGCTCGTATTTCTTTATCGCACAGGGTTTAGAGAATTCTGTACGCATTGTTATGGATTTGCATTTTCTGTTTCAACTTTTTGTCTTTGGCTTTAAAGTCACATCTAATAGTTGTAGATGAAGACAAAGAAACCAGGAATCAGGAGGAACGTGACGTTTGTTCTTGTTACTGGTTTCGTTGCAAGAATGACGTTCTTAGAAACTTGGGCTGCGGATTTATGTTAGTAGGCTGCGGAAGCTTTGTGGCTATCTTCTCGCACATAAGACAACGCACATATCACCTTCTCAACGCTCAAGGCAAAATAATTATTGTTGAACGTAAAGGTTTTGTAATCCTACCATTTGGGAGAGCTCCCGCATCTTGGCTCGGTGCAAAGTAGTTATAAACAGTTCTTTTGCTTCTACACATACTAGCAAGAAGTTACTGGGAAATGACATGTCTGCTTTACAGTATCTGAGCTGTAGGAAAGCATGCTGTATTATCAATGGACAAGATAGATTGGCGCACTGCAGGACTGACGGAATATTAATTGTAAGCGTGGCTACAACTTTGTAAATGTCGTGTATTTGGATTATTTTGGGTGGAAAGATACTCGAGGATGGAAGCACATAAACTATTACAATGGTCTAGAAAAAGGTTGAAGAAATAGTGATGCTAAAGCACAAATTATGGAAAAAGAGTTTCAAAAATTCAATTTATTGTATGATGGAAGGGTCGGTAGAAGAAGACGTTTGCAGTGAATTATACCAGTTTCTAGATGGGCTATGGCTTCCAAAATCAAACCATCAGACTGAGTCATTTATGTTAACTGTGAGGGTTGCATGGAATTATGTGGTACAGAAATTTAAAAGAATATTAAAGCTCCATTTTGCATTACCATTTCTGGCCTAACGCCTCAATATGAGAATCAGAAGTTCGACAGTACTGTCTGTCCCTCTTCCTCTGTCCAGCATTGGAGGAGGGGAATGTTAATGCTCCCACATCTGCTCTGGCTATTGATGGTAGCCAATTTAGCTGAAAATTAAGATAAGACCATCTGTGATATGGTTGTCCAATTGGTTACAGTTGGATGTATGTGTAGTGTCAAATTTCAAATGAATATGACTTCCTCGTATGGGATTTATTAATAATATGTTGAAGTCTTGAAGAGTTTTCATTTGTTGGAGTCCATTGTATGGATTTCTTTGGGCTATTGCTTGTAAAATTTAGTTGAAATTCATAAATGATTAATGACACAAAATGTGATGAAGAGAACCGTTTTAATATCATAAGAATAATAAAGTTAGCTTTAGATTGCTTCTTGTTTACATGCTTTGAGAAATTGTATAGCTATGTGTGACTGCAGCTACGCTACAGTTTTAGCTATATTCTTGTAAATCTTTAGTCTCAAATTAAATTATATGATTTTGCTAATTCTTACATAGAATGTCACATAGTCTGTTATTGATTTGATCCATCTTTCTTATCCAGACAAAATCTATTTTGTTGAATCATCGATTTTTCTTATTTCAGCCTTTGTTGCCTGCGCTGGTTATTTTCATTTTTGTTAATGTTTATCAGTGGTCTTCTCAAGGGAAAATAATTGCTGAATTTTGTTTCCTGCACTAGTTAGTTTCCTTCTTGTTGATGCTTATCAGTGGTCTTTCTCAAGGGAAAGTAATTGCTAAAATTTCTTATGATACTGGCCCTGCATCTACAGTTGCTTCTGCAACTGGAAAGTTGCTAGTTCCAGGTACTGAAAGTGATGATCTGTCTTCCTCCACCACCCTGAATTCAAACAAGGAAGCTGCATCAAGTAATCTGCAGGTAATCACAGAATATGCTTACCTTCGACCTTCAGCTGGTACTGCTATTTCTGTCTGTTGTGGTCACAAAATTAATCTGTGCTGACAACATGAAGCTTTTTTCACACAAAAAATTCTTTTGCTAAGCTCTTAACGTGTCATATTTTTTCTGTGGTTTTCAGTATTTTTAATTGGTGCCATTTTTATGGTACCTCATTTACTTGTAGGCTGAAATGTGACCAACTGAATTTAACTTGTTTTTTTTTATATCTATTTGTCTGGGACAGGTTTTTCCTTTGATTGCATAAATTGCCTAAGCAGCGTGGAAACATATGTGATTATTAATGTGGTCTATAAGTCCTTTGCAGGTATTGCAAGAAACAAGTGGTGTGAAGATTGAGGACAACATTGAGCTTGAAGCAGGGCAGACATCCATCTCCTCTGAACTCATTGGTGAAGAAAGTATGAATCAAGGTGACAAAAGCTCAGTTTCTTCTCAAGCCAAAGAAGAAGTCGAGGATGTTGAGGAAAAACCAAGATTTGTTCCTCCACCTGGTACTGGACAAAGAATTTACGAAATTGACCCATCTTTAAAGGGTTACAGAGTACATCTTGATTACCGGTAGGCTTCCCTATCTCACTTCTTGTCGTATAAGTGAGATTTATTTTCAATGAGTATAGTTGACATGCTAAACACTTTTTTTTCCCCAAGTTTTAGCTCCTTATATGACTCTAAGGAACAACTTTTAGAAAATCAACTGCATTGTATAATTTATGAGAAGATACATCCTTTTATCCTGAAAAACAGTCTTAGACTTAGAGAATAGCTGCTGTTGGACATTTGTAGAATCATTTCTTTGTCCTAAATCCTTGTGAAAAAAGAAACATAATTAGGGTATTCTGCAAAATGGGCCTAAATAAATTGTGAATCGAATTTACAAGTTCTTTTGGATAGCTTAATCTTGATATGTTACATATGTTGAATGATGTATATGATTGACATGTCACTCTTAGACTGCTTTCAAAATTTTCCAGCTAAAATGTGCTTGATGATGTTCTTTCTTTGCAAGACCTTTTTACATGTCTTCGTGGTAGAATTTTATTTCTTCCTTTTTCTTCTTGCCTATTTATGTTGCTGTTGCATCAAGAACTTAAATCTAGACAGGGGTGTATTCTGCAAAATGAGAGCCTAAATAAATTGTGAATTGAATTTACAAGTGGTGGTAAATATTCTGGATAGCTTAAAGCTTGATAAGCTACATATATTGAATGATGGATATGATCAATGTGTCACTCTTAGACTGCTTTCAAAATTTTCCAGCTAAAATGTGGTCGATGGTGTTCTTTCTTTGCAAGACCTTTTTACATGTCTTCGTGGTAGAACTTTATTTCTTCCTTTTTCTTCTGGCCTATTTATGTTGCTGTTGTATCAAGAACTTATGTTTAGACAGGGGTATATTCTAATATTTGATTGCAGATATAATCAGTACAAGAAAATGCGCGAGATGATTGATCAGTATGAAGGTGGTCTGGAAGCGTTTTCACGTGGATATGAGAAATTTGGCTTTCAGCGAAGGTATGCTTCTGGCTTCCATGTATTTCTACGAAAGCTATGTTTCTTGTCAGTTACCTCTGCTGTGCTTAAGTTCTATTTAGGCTATTGGAGCATGGTGCATATTTATGGTCTTATCTTCCTCCCAGTTATATCTGTTTCTCTACTTGTCATCTTCTATGTACCAGCATTCTTTTCTCGTTTGTTTTGTTAGTTTGTGATCTTTAAACCTAAAACTTCAAAAATCACTGAATATGATTATTACATAATTAGATGATGCCAAATGGCCTGCTAGTGCGATGGAGGCCAACTAGGTTGGGACTAAGAGTGGAACTCCCTGAGTAGAGAATTCTAGGTAAAGTGATTCAAATTGGGATGGATCTAGGGTATTAGGAGATAAATGTTATATATATATATATATATATATATATATATATATATATATATATATATATATATATATATATATATATATATATATATATATATATATTTGTGTGTGTGTGTGTATTCAGCTTTTTGAAATCTATTTACCGTGTTTGACATGTGTAGATATAGTTCAATAATGTATCATTTTATTCAATTTTAGAAATTTCGTTTTTGTTGTATTCAACATTTGATGACTGATAAGTGCTTTGTACAAGAAGTAGATTTGATAACGAATAACAACTTGATGATGAAAGCAGAAAAGTGGTTGATTTGTTCTCTTTAATCACAAGTGCACATGAATATATGTTACCTATTCCTTTGTAACTTTTGTGACTCTTTGATGTGCAATGATGATGGTTTGAAACCAAAAAGCCTATGCTATAATAGGAGCCTGTAAGAGAAATTAAGAAACTTGCAGAATAGATTCTAATGTGTCCTTTTCTCTTCTTTTTATGCAGTGCAATATCCTGTACAATTGACATTAATTTATTTCTTATTATTCACTGGAATCATCTTTGTATTTTATGTACAAATATTTTTACTGATAGATATATTGGTTTTCTTAATATATATTTTGTATTTGGTCTTTTTCCAGCTGGAAATATATAAATATTTTGTTTGTGATAGTTAAATTACTAGATTGTTTGTTGTTTTTCCCAAATTCCAGTGCTAGTGGCATCACTTATCGGGAATGGGCTCCAGGCGCAAAGGTCAGTAAATATTTGGCGGTATTGATCTTCTAAGCTTTGTGCCTCACTGGATAAATTATACCTATTTGTATTATGCTTTACTGAGACAATGTGGGAACAATCTTAGCAATATTTGTATTAAGTTAACATTGCCAGCTCTGTTATATCAATGTCGAATTAGATAAGGAAATACTTCAGAAGTATCTTGTTAGGACTCTAGCTAGGAGAGTCCTAATTAAGAGGGATATTCATGTAAAACCTACCTAAGCGGACCCTTATTAAAGAGGTGAAGAAGCCGGCTAGGGTTAGGAGGTTGTTTCTTAGAGAAGAATTAAGAGTTGTAAAGGAATAAGAGTCTTGAGTAGAAGTCCTATTAGGAGTTGGTTAGAAGTAGGAGTCATATTAGGAGTTAAGGTTTAAATATCCTATTAATAGCCATGTATTCCTCCTCTTTTGATAAGCAATAGATGAATATTTTCTGCAGCCTTTGAGCAGCAACTTGGAGGGAGGAACCCCTATAGAGTTCCAAGGAGGCCGATCCCCTAAAGAGATCAACACCAAGTTTAGAATCTGCAAGGGTTCTAACATCTAGTATCAGAGCAGCGTTCTTGGCGTCTCGCTGCCCTTCCACAGCCATCTATCAACCCTCCACAACCGCCCAAAGCAATTCCCACAATTGCTTAAAAGATCGTCGCCAAATTCCGCCGTCATCTCCATCACCACGGATCATCCTTTAATCTCCCCGTGAATTGCAATAGGTTCTGGTTTTCTACCTTACTGCTGCTGCAATTTAGTTATCCTTATTTAAAAATTCCAAAAAAAATTATTCCTATATTGCTGCATAAACTTTTCGTCATAAAGTTTTCATCTCTACGACGAAAGATACATTGCAGAATTCCAACCGTATAGCACCATTTGTTTGATCTTGCTACTGTGTTTTTTCTATCCAAATCTCTACGAAATTTTTATGACATCTTTAACATTTCCTAACAGCAGATTTTCTTTAGTTTTGTCAAAAAAATTCTCAATATAAACCATTGATATTTTACGTCTAATCTGCTATACTTGAAAATCTGTACCGTAAAATTTCAGCTGCATAACACTGTTTGTTTGATCTTGATACTACGTTGTTTCTATCCAAATCTCTACGAAATTTTTATGATAGCTTTGACACTTCCTAAGAGTAGATTTCCCTTTGGTTTCATCAAAAAATTCTCAATATAAACCACTGATCTTTTACGTCCAATCTGTTATACTTCAAAATCTGTGCTGCAGAAAATTTCAGCCGCATATTGTTGCCTTAACCCATCTATTTGCAATTTTTTTGAATGAAATTTCTTATACACTTCATAGATCATCTTGGCTTTCATCTAAGATTGATATATTAAGGAATTCATCTCTAAAAATGATTTTGTGTTGCTGCAAATTTTCGTCGTAAACCGCTGAAATTTTTCGACGAGAATTCTGCAATCGCAACTTGCACCAATTTCCTTGCTATTATACTGTCAAAATTTTCTTGATTAAATTAGACATCCTTGCTGTCATATAAACTGTGATTTTGCTATCAATTCCCTCCTCAATTCTCTCAAGTTTTTGGTGGAAATTACGTCGAGAAACCGTTGTTTCTTCGACGACAATTCTACTCTTACAAGACAGCACATACTTGCTGCAACTTCCACTTATTTCTATCAAACCTTTGCTACTATCTACCACAGATCCAAAACTTTCATCCACAGCCCTAAAACTCCACTAAACCACACCCAAAACAGCCACAAAACAAGCCTAAACCGCAGCCTACATCTACCAATCCACCAACCCTTTCGACCATCACCTCTCTCAACCTATACATGCCTTTAACCCGACAACAAAAGAGAGATCATAACATCACAGATTTGGAGGCATATACTATGGCATCTGAGGAGGCAATCAATGCTAAATTCGAAGCCTTTGAGGCACGAATGGAGGATACGATTCGGACACTCCTTACTGAACTCAGATTGGGCCGACCACTAAGCTCGAAGAAATCACATTAAAGAGAGAGCTCTGCCCAATCGCACCAAGCCCAAAGAGATGACTTCCAAAAGAGGGGAGGTTCTATGATCGATCCCAACTATCCACGCATGAGGGTGGACTTCCCTAGATGGGAAGAAGGAGACCCGATTGGTTAGATTTCGCGTGCGGAGCGATATTTTTGGTACCACAAAACCGCAGACGCATCTATGGTGAAAATTGCAGCTATACATCTTGAAGGGGATGCTATACAGTGGTTTGACTGGTTTGAACACACTTATGGAGTCCTTTCATGGCGACAATTCAAAGAAGGATTGTTGATCCACTTCAGACCAACCGATTACGAGAATATTGATGGACAATTAGCAAAGATCCGACAAACCTCCACCATTCAGGAGTACCAAACCAGGTTTGAAAGGCGCTTCAGACCAACCGATTACGAGAATATTGATGGACAATTAGCAAAGATCCGACAAACCTCCACCATTCAAGAGTACCAAACCAGGTTTGAAAGGTTATCTAATCAAACTCGTGATTGGTCTCAAAAACAGCTATTGAGGACCTTCATTGAGGGCTTGAAGCCAGAGATCCGGGGAGAAGTTAAAGCGCGACAACCGTACACGCTTATGGCAGCCATCTCTTTCGCACGACATCAAAAGGAGCGATTGAATCATGAAGCTTGGAGGACAAGAGTTGCTCCTCAACCAGAAATACTGAAGCCCTCAGCCCCCCCTACTGTCGATCGAGTCCCCGCACCAAAGAAGTTGACAAGAGAAGAGCTTTGGGAGAAATATGCGAAGCGGTTATGTTGGCATTGCGACGAGCCATGGAGTTACAAGCATTGCTGTAGAAAAGGGAGACTTCTTTTGATTGAACCAGTAGAAGAAGAGGTCATTGAGCATTCAAAAGAGAGCCTTCAACATAACGAAGAAGATGCGGAAGAAGAGCCACAACCGACCGACGTTACAGTACACACACTAGCTGGCTACTCAAACCCGCAAACGATGAAAGGGAGACTTCTTATGATTGAACCAATAGAAGAAGAGGTCATTGAACATTCAGAAGAGAACCTTGAACATAAAGAAGATGCGGAAGAAGAGCCACAACCGACTGACGTTACAGTACACGCACTAGCCGGCTACTCAAACTCGCAAACGATGAAAGTTGGAGGCCTTCTCAAACAACAACCGATCACTGTTCTCATCGACACGGTGTCACGACCTTAGCTGGAATTGCCTAAGGCGTGAGGCATCCTTGCGGCCAAAGACGTGAACTTAGCTTGCGTTGCCTAAGTCGCGAGTCACCCTTGCGACAAAGACGCGAACTTAGCTTGCATTGCCTAAGTCGCGCTTCGCCTTTGCGATATTGCTCTGCAAGGATCAGCCCACTTGTAACCTCTCGCAGGTCCCGAAGGACCTATAAAAAGAGAAAGTTGATTAGTTCGAAAGAACGAGCGACGGACAAGTCCCGACGTCTCGCAAAAATGGGAAGCTTTACAAGAAATTCAGCGAGCACCTTGCGTGCACAAGAGAAAAGAGGGAGAGGGAGAAAACAAGGGCTTTAGAAGGTTGAACGAACAGCTGCAAGCCCACAAACAGCCGCTCACCTGGTCCCGGGCGCGACAACAAGTTCCCGTCAAGGCAATGTGCGAACTTGCGAAAGAGTGTTCAACGCCCGGTATATATCCGAAGCCCCATCCAGCCCCGTGCCACCCGGGGGGTTCAAAGGGGCTGAGATGGCTGACGTTTTGGTGAGCGGAGGCAGATTCCAGAAATCAGCCCACGACACGCGAAAACGGAGCTGTTTTGGGGCTGTTTTGCTCGGTTCGGTGAGCGGTCGCTTTGTAATGCTGCAACTTGTTCGAACTTACATTTTTACAAGCAAAATGACCCAAAACTAAGACAAAATAGGCTGCCAAGCAGTTGTACATGTAGGTGTGAGCGACGAACGGTTCGTTGAACGGAGTTGTTGCGGGTGCGCGACGACCTTTCGTGACATTCTCCCCCACTTAAACTGTCGACGCCCTCGTCGATGCTTGTTGGTAGTTGTTGATGACTCCTTCATGTCGCAGGGCGTCTTCAGGCTCCCAACTGGCTTCAGTTTGGGAAAGCTTTCGCCACTTCACCAAGTACTCTGTCTGCTCAGCTCCGTTGGGTAGCTTTATCCTGCGGTCCGCCAGAATGGTTTCAACTTGCTTCTCGTAGGAGGCTGTGATGGGAGGTGGCTGAGTTGGAACACTTCGGGAAGCATCTTGCGGATCCGAGTGGTAGGCTTTTAGGTTGCTGGCGTGAAGAACGTTGTGAATTTTGAACTACGCCGGCAACTGCAACTTGTAAGAGACGTTGCCTACCCTGTTGATAATTGGGAAGGGCCCTTCATACTTGCGCACCAATCCTTTGTGGACTTTGTTCCTACAGAATTGGAGTGATGCTGGTTGGAGCTTTACCAACACCAAATCGCCAACTTTGAACTCTTGCGGTCTCCTTCCCAAGTCTGCCCACTTCTTCATCCTTTTTGCCGCCTTCTCCAAGTAAGCCCGCGCAATATCTGCATTTCGATGCCACTCCTTTGCGAAATGATAGGCTGATGGACTACTCCCAGTATACCCAATTGCCATGGTGTGCGGAGTCGACGGTTGTTGTGCTGTAATGATCTCGAAGGGGCTTTTGTTGGATGCAGAGCTCCGCTGCAAGTTGTAAGAGAATTGGGCAATGTCCAACAACTTCACCCAATCTCGTTGGTTGGCACTCACGTAGTGCCGGAGATATTGCTCCAGGAGCAAGTTTATCCTTTCAGTCTGGCCATCCGTCTGGGGGTGAAGGCTTGTAGAGAAGTATAACTTTGACCCCAACAATTTAAATAGCTCGGTCCAGAATCGTCCCAGGAACCGAGCGTCTCGATCACTAATGATATTGTGCGGGACTCCCCAATACTTCACCACATCCTTCATCATCAGCTTGGCCGCCTCCTCTGCTGAACAGTGTAGGGGAGCAGTAATGAAAGTTGCATACTTTGAAAATCGATCGACCACCACGAGTATCGATCCGAGTCTCCCTATAAGTGGCAAGCTTGATATGAAGTCCAAGGAAATGCTCTCCCACGGCCTTTCTGGTATGGGCAACGGCTCTAAAAGTCCCACCGGTTTCCGTTGCTCCACCTTGTCTTGTTGGCAAGTAAGGCATGTTCAAACATATTCCTTCACATCAGTCCCCATCTTCGGCCAGTAGAAGGCCCTCTCCACGAGAGCCAACGTTCTGTGAATGCTTGGGTGTCCAGCCCAAAGGGAATCGTGACACTCTTTTAAGAGCTCATGCCTTAAATTGTCCATTGGGAGAACATAAACCCTATTCCCTTTTGTGTAAACAAGTCCCTCCTGGACCCAAAATCGTCGTGCCTTGCCTTCTTTGATGAGCTGCATTAAGATAATTGTCTGGTGATCATTATACAGTCCATCCCTGATTCGGGAAAGGAAGTTGGAGTGCAATTGACTTGCTTGGCCTCTGCCCTCCAGTTGTACGACATTCACGCATTCCACTTTCCGACTCAGCGCATCGGCCACGACATTCGCCTTCCCGGGCTTGTACTCCATTGGCATATCAAATTCAGCCAGGAAGTCCTGCCATCGCGCCTACTTTGGGGAGAGCTTCTTCTGAGTTTGGAAATAGCTCAGGGCGATGTTGTCCGTCCTCAACACAAATCGCGACCCGAGGAGGTAGTGTCGCCAAACTCGTAGATAGTGGATCACTGCTGTCATCTCCTTCTCATGCACTGGATACCGCCGCTCGGTCTCGTTGAGTTTGCGGCTCTCGTAGGCCACCGGATGACCCTCCTGCATGAGTACTCCCCCAATAGCGAAGTCCGAAGCGTCTGTATGGACTTCAAAGGGCTCTCCATAGTCCGGCAATTTGAGCACCGATTCTTCCAGAACAGTAGCCTTCAGATCTTGGAATGCTATTTCACATTTGTCAGACCACTTCTAAGGCTGCTCCTTCTTTAGCAACTCCGTCAGTGAGGTTGCCTGCTTCGAATATCCCGCTATGAAGCGTCGATAGTAATTGACGAAACCAAGGAAGGATCTTAACTCTGGCACCTTCTTTGGAGTTCGCCATTCCGCAACTGCTTGTACCTTCGACTTATCCATCTGAATGGAGCCATCACTGATTCGATGCCCCAAGAATAAGATCTCAGTTTGAGCAAAGTAGCATTTCTCCCTTTTCACGAACAAAGTTTTCTCCCTGAGAACCTTGAAAATTGTCCGAAGGTGTTTGACGTGCTCCTCGAGCGTTTGACTGTAGACGACGATATCGTCCAAGTAGACGACCACGAACTTATCCAAATACTCCTTGAATAGCTGGTTCATGAGAGTGCAGAACGTGGCCGGAGCATTGGTTAAGCCAAAGGGCATCACCAAGAACTCAAACGCTCCATACCTGGTCACACAGGTAGTCTTCGCTTCGTCGCCTACAGCAATGTGTACCTGCCAATACCCCGATCGAAGGTCGAGCTTTGAGAAATACTTAGCTTTGCCCAACTGGTCGAACAAGTCCGCGATGAGCAGGATGGGATACTTGTTCTTCACTGTCACTTTGTTAAGGGTTCGGTAGTCGACGCATAATCGGAGGCTCCCATCTTGTTTCTTCTGGAAGAGAATTGGAGCTCCGAAAGGTGCTTTAGAGCTGCGAATGAGACCACCGCTTAGCAGTTCACCTAACTGCTTTCTGAGTTCTGCCAACTCTGGCGGGGCCATGCGGTAGGGTGGCCTCGCTGGAGGCTTCACTCCTGGCTCCAGCTCAATTTTATGATCCACGCCCCTGCGGGGCGGAAGAGTCTTCGGCAACTCGGGTGGCATAACGTCAGTGAACTCTTTCAGGATGTTCGCCACCACAGCAGGTTCATGATTGGCCTTCTCGTTGAGTGGCTCTAGCTTCATAGCAGCCACGAATGTTAATTCACCTTTTTGCACCCCTTTCTTCAGTTGTAAGGCCGATATGTGTTGTGGTTCCTTGGTTCCTCTCCGAGAGACGGGAACCACGCAGGGGTCGTCACCTCCCATCATACATAGGGAGTTCAAGAACGGCATCGGTACCAACTTCGCCGCGTGCATAAACTCCATTCCAAGAATCACTTGGAAGTCATCCAATGGCACGACCATCATGTTGGTGTTCCCGCTCCATGTCCCGATTTTGATGGGAACTCCTTTCGCTTACCCGGAGATTCGTCTGGCCTCCGAGTTCACCGCCTTCATTCGGCTTGGGCTCTTCTCCAAGATCAACCCAAGTCGCTGTGCTTCTCGATCGGTTATGAAGTTGTGGTAGCGCCCGTGTCCACCATTGCACGGTTCGTTTAGCCATTTAGCTTGATGTCCACATACATCAGCTCATTACTTCCTGCTTTTTGTAACTTTGTCTTCATGTTCTCCCCCACTTGACCCCGCATAGTGTTCAACAAACGCATTGCTCCCATTCGGGGTCCTTGCGACTCCTCGTCGTCGCTGTTGGATTCAGAACTGCTCGAACTAAGAGCAATAGCTTTGCCCTTATCCGATCGGGGGGGGGGGGTAGATGAAAGCCGTCAAAGCATTGAGTGCCTATTTTTGTGGGCACTCCCTCACCATGTGCGGCCCTCCACACAAGAAACATCCTCCAGGTTTTGAAGCCTTGCCTTTCGGGTTTAGCCCTTTGCGGGAACTCTTCTTCTTTTGCTCGCCCCCGAGCTCCTTCCCTCGAGAATGTTTTGGAGGGCGATTGCTTGAAGATTGTTTCCTTCTTGCTGGGTCTTCAGAGGAAACAAAGTCAGTGAGCCTTTCTACAGCAGCAATTGCCCTGACCACATCGGTAACATTCCTTCGATTTAGCTCTTGAGCCCATGGCTTCAAACCATCGAGGAAGCTGAACAACTTGTCCTTCTCGGACATGTCCTGTATGTCCAGCATTAGTGCAAAAAATTATTTCACATAGTCTCGGATGGTGGTACTCTGGCGGAGTTGGCTCAACTTTCTTCTTGCGACGAACTCTGTGTTCTCCGGTAGGAACTGAGTTCTCAACTCCCGCTTCAAGTCCTCCCATGTGTCGACTCGACACCGACCTTGTTGGATCTCCTCCCAACGGGTTCACCACCAAAGTTTCGCATCTCCGTTCAGATACATTGTTGCTATAGAAACTTTGGTATCTTCAGAATCGGGCCTCGTAGCTCGGAAGTATTGTTCCATGTCGAACAGAAATTCTCGAGCTCTTTGGCATCTCTGGCCCCTCCATATCCATAAGGCTCAGGTGCCCTCAAATTTTGTGGCGGTGCAACGCGGGTGTTGCTTCCTCCCGCATTTAGTGTTCTTGTGAGCATGGCCACCTTTGCAGTGAGTTCCGCCACAACATCCTGTAAGTGTTGCACGGAGTCTTTGGTGTCATCAGACAATCGGTCGACTAGGGCCTTGACCTTGTCGATCCTGGACTCCGCTTCCTCTTGCGTGCTCTCTACCCTAACAAGCCTTTGTTGGCCATAGTAGAGTTCCTCCATGCTTGCTTCAAGAACATCCAGGCGGGTTTCCGCCGTTGTGAGTCTCTCCTTGTGACTCTTTTTCCCAATTAGCGCTCCAGATTGCGCTTCCTCCGCTCGCGGAGACTAGCCAACTTCTTGCTCATCATGTTCGCTGCCGTGCTCCTCTTGAGCGGCTCCAACAACATGAGAGCGAGTGTGAACATGTAGCCCACCTGCGGTTGCTTGGGGCAAAGGTCCGACTTGCCCCGTCTTGCTTGATTCGCCACGATGCTTTGCCATGGCGAAGTTGCGAAGTTCCTTCGCTGCTTACTTGAAGTGCTTGCCCGCTCTGATACCACAATGTCACGGCCTTAGCTAGAATTACCTAAGGCGTGAGGCACCCTTGTGGCCAAAGATGCGAACTTAGCTTGCGTTGCCTATGTCGCGAGTCACCCTTGCGGCAAAGACGCGAACTTAGCTTGCGTTGCCTAAGTCGCGCTTCGCCCTTGCGATATTGCTCCGCAAGGATCAGCCCACTTGTAACCTCTCGCAGGTCCCGAAGGACCTGTAAAAAGAGAAAGTTGATTAGTTCGAAAGAACGAGCGACGGACAAGTCCCGACGTCTCGCGAAAAGGGGAAGCTTTACAAGCAATTCAGCGAGCACCTTGCGTGCACAAGAGAAAAGAGGGAGAGGGGGAAAACAAGGGCTTTAGAAGGTTGAACGAACAGCTGCAAGCCCACAAACAGCCGCTCACCTGGTCCCGGGCGCGACAACAAGTTCCCGTCAAAGCAACATGCGAACTTGCGAAAGAGTGTTCAACGCCCGGTATATATCCGAAGCCCCATCTAGCCCTGTGCCACCCGGGGGGTTCAAAGGGGCTGAGATGGTTGACGTTTTGGTGAGCGGAGGCAGATTCCATAAATCAGCCCGCGGCACGCGAAAACGGAGCTGTTTTGGGCTGTTTTGCTCGGTTCGGTGAGCGGTCGCTTTGTAACGCTACAACTTGTTCGAACTTACATTTTTACAAGCAAAATAACCCAAAACTAAGACAAAATAGGCTGCCAAGTAGTTGTACATGTAGGTGTGAGCGACGAACGGTTCGTTGAACGGAGTTGTTGCGGGTGCGCGACGACCGTTCGTGATAACGGGCAGTACTACTAACTTCCTAAATAGTAAGCTTGCTGTTCGGATAGCATTACCTATCGAGAATCACTACAGGTTTGATGTTAAGGTCACCGACGGACGGATTTTGAATTGTGATCGTAGGCTCCCGCAGGAGAAACTATTGTTGCAGGACCAAGAGATAATTGCAGATTTCTTCCTTCTCCCTCTAACAATCATGAGGCCATGCTCAGAATTAAATTGTTGACGACATTAGGTGATATTTCCTGGAATTTTATGAAACTAATTATGAAATTTTACAGTAAGGAGAAACATGTGACATTGCACGGGAAACGTGGGAGCGACATAACAACGATTTGCACACAACAAATGGAGAAGGTTTTGCATAAAGCATACAGCGGCTTTTTGGTACAACTTGAGCAGCAAACTAAGGGAGAGCCAACATAATTTGAAGATCCAAATCTACTTCCTTTGCTTGCTGAATTTTCAAATATATTTGACGAACCGCGTAACCTACCTCTTACCCGTTGGCATGATCATTGTATAACGATTCTTCCAGGCAAATCTTCAGCAAATGCTTAGCCATATCAGTATCCACATCTCCAGAAGGATGAAATAGAAAGGATTGTAAAAGAGATGCTCGAAACAGGAGTTATTCGGCCAAGTTGCAACCTCTACTCTTCACCGGTGCTACTTGTACACAAGAAGGACGAAACAAGGCGAATATGTGTTGATTACCGAGCTTTCAATGGCATAACCATCAAGGACAAATACCTTATTCCAATAGTAGATGAATTGCTAGATGAAAGGGAGCACAAATCTTCACCAAGCTGGACCTTTGATCCGGGTATCATCAAATACGAGCGTGCGAAGAAGATATACCGAAAACCACCTTTTGAACACACAACAACCACTACGAATTTTTGCTTTCTTCGACAGAAGGTGGAATATCTTGGGCATATCATATCATAGGAAGGTGTGGCAGTGGACCCCTTCAAAATTGGAGCAATGCAAAACTGGCCGACCCCGAGAAACATAAAATTGCTACATGGCTTTCTGGGTTTAATAGGCTACTACCGCAAGTTCATGAAAAACTATGGAAAGATCAATGCTACTTCCTTACTGGAAAAAGATGTTTTCCAATGGTTGGGCAGAGCCTCTGCTTCCTTCGACAAACTTAAGGCAGCCATGATGACGACGTCGGTGCTAACACTACCAGATTTCAACCGACCCTTCATTATTGAGGCCGACGCATCTGGAGTCGGAATTGAAGCCATTCTCATGTAAGATGGTCGACCACTCGCATACACTAGCAAGACATTATCTCCCTCTCATCAAAATAAGTCAATATATGATAAGGAGATGCTCGCCATTGTGCGCGCAGCAACGAGGTGGAGACCCTACTTGATTGGTCGACGATTTCAAATTAAAACCGACCATAAAAGCCTCAAGTATTTTTTGGAGCGAAAGATATCATCCCCTGAGCAGCAAAAATGGGTAACAAAACTTCTTGGATTTGATTATGAAATAACTTACAAAAAGGGGAAAGAGAATATTCTTGCAGATGCGCTTTCGCAGCTACCCGAGCAAGCTGAAGTTTCAGCCGTTTCACTTCCGACCAGCGACTTCCTTGAGGATATTAAGATGGAATGGCAGGAAGATTCAGAGACTAGTAAGATTATAAAAAATTTGGAGGAAGCACCAAGCTCTGTGTCTCATTACAATTGGGACTAAAAATAATTATACTATAAGGGACGCATTGTGCTTATGATAAATTCTATTTGCATCTTCACTAGAAGTAGGAGTCCTATTAGGAGTTAAGGTTTAGAAACCCTATAAATAGCCATGTATTCCTCCTCTTTTGATAAGCAATAGATGAATCTTTTTTGCAGCCTTTGAGTAGCAACTTGGAGGGAGGAACCCCTATAGAGTTCCAAGGAGGCCGATCCCCTAAAGAGATCAACCCCAAGTTTAGAATCTGCAAGGGTTCTAACATATATGTGGTTCAATGCGTCTTTTGATTGATTATTTATGGTGTTTCTCCAAGTAGGTTTCTTACTTGCATTCCAATTAGAGTTGGTGTCTGCAAGACCTTTTTTAGGCATGTGTTAACATGTGCTTCAAAGAGTTCCTAAAATTTCTAAAAAGAAAGGGCACTAAATAACTTATATAAATAATGAAAGTGGTTTTTTTCCATTCCATTGATTGTTTGTGCTTGAGGCATGATCCTATCTGAGTCTGGCTAATGTTTTCCCTTACCCTTACTTTCGTAAATTCTGGATCTTGAACTTAACCAAATAGTTTTTCTTTCTTTTAATGTTTCTGCAAGATTTGATACTTTGTTTGCTATAACTTTTGATCCAAGATAGTTCGTATTAGACCTGAAATAACATTAAGACTCTTGAGCGTCTTGCATGATGTCAACTATTTAAATTGCCATTTCTAGGATCTTTTGACTGGTCAACATTATTAGTAGTGTGACAAACCTTTAACCAAACCTACCAGTAGTCACAGTTCTTCTTAATATTTAACTAACATCACATTTATATAAGCTAGTACATAGTCAAAATATACATATTTACTGTGACATGGATTCATCATAAAAATAAGTTAATGTTGATGGAGGAGAGGCTGTTTAAGAAGAATTGAGACTACAGCCAATATTCGCTAGGTCAGTTTCATGGAGCATGACCCGCATTTCATCGAAGCCTTTTCTGAAAAGAATATCTCTTGAGTTTGTTTTCTCTTGATGGCTAACCACGTGAAGATTTTTGTAGGGATACATGTGTCGTTACAAATGTGTTTGTGAAGTGGCATAGGCATCCGCCAAAACTGAGAAACTTGCAAAAAGTTTTGGAATAGGGAGATGAACATCCAATGCCATAATAGGATACCATTATTTCTAGTTAGAGAGGTAGACTTGATAGATAAATAAACTTAATAGCTACACTTTCATCCAACTCTAAATTAGTTAAGGGTATCGAGCTAAAAGGGTTTTACTTGACAAGTCCTAGTCTCATGCCAGGTATATTTCTAAAGTGTGTATTGGATGCCAGGTGTATTTCCTTATTCATTTTTTTCTTCTCTTTGCTTTTGTGTCTCTTCTCCTAAAGTAATTTCTATCTCTAGTGCTACATTTAGTGGATCTCTATTTCACTATGAAATAGAGTATGCCATTTTCATGTGTATATATCGAGTATCAATATTTGTATTTGAATCAATATCGTAAATTTTGATGGAAACTATGTCCATAGAGAGACACCTGGACAGTTAGTAAATAATGTGTACAAAAAGTTAGTGTAG